>NC_140663.1:81576492-82217921 GCF_054131305.1 Coturnix japonica
AAATGCCCACATTTATGATCATTTACATAAGCAAGTGCCTGTTTGAGTACAGTATGCATTTTTTATTTAAATGAGAAGTCATTTTCTGGTTATAAAAATCAGACGTTATTAGTTCCCTAAAGTAACCGATTAGCAATAACTCTGCATATTCTGTGTTGTACTTGGATGGTGCACCAGCTTGCTCCTTGGGTGTGAGCAATTACTGTCATGTGGCATAAATCTGCTTCATAAAGCCACTGTTGGAGCTCCAGATTCTTAATGCAGGGCCTCTAAGCATAATAGTTTTTTAACGTAACACTTAGGGAATTACCCATGTGGATCAAAAAAGAAGTCTTCAGTAAAAAAAATTGTTCTGTTTTCCGGAGGACTCTCTGACTGGCTCTGTACTACTTATGCATAACAACTGCTGTTTCATAAAATACTAAAACTTACACTGATCTCATATCAGAACTTAAAGTCAATGAAAGTATAGGAAAGAATGAATGTCTGTAGTTCACCAGTTTGCCTTCTCCACTCATGCAAAATTTATGTATTTGTACACATATGCATATATATCAATCTGTAAGTTAAAAAAGTCAGTGGAAAAGTATATTAACAACAGTAACCCTTCCTCTAAGACATGAGCCTTCTGAATTTGTTGGGAAAGCTTTTTTCTGCAAAACATATTTGTGATATAATAAGGCATTGAAGTATAATCCCTTATTTTTTCACCCTGAACAGAAATACAAAGGAACATACTTTCAAAAACTAGGCACTAATTGAGAAACTTCTTCAGAGTCTATGTAGCCAATGTAGTGAAGGGAAATAGCATGTTTATTGCTCTATTTGCTTGTGAAGACGTTATGATGTGAAGATTTTTATATAATAGCTACTACTGAATCTTTTGGAAATTTCAAGTTGGTTGGATGACACGATCCTTATACTATGGTCTCAGATTGCTTTTTGACTGGCCTATGAAGTTAGCAAGCACCATTGTTTTTCCCCAACCACAAATGAGAAATATTGGCTTCTTGGGTAGCTGGTAGAAATAGTGAGGACTTCACAAATAACGTAATCATTAAGCAGCAATTGGACAGTTGTACAATATCCAGGATTAATTTATTCTTATCAGTTATCAAAGTTTTTAAGAAATTATAACTATTTAAGAGCATGAGATGTATATCTAATCAGAGCTTTCTGACTGTAAAATTTTCATGCAACACAGACAGACTTCTTTGGTACAATGTTGCAATAAAGCTAACTAGTAAAATTTCATCGTGTTGAGCATACAGTTCTTTAAATGTGCTCAAATATTTGGGTGCTCTTTTACTATTTTTTAAATTTATATTTCCAGACTCAGCTAAACCACATCCTGGATGCAAACCATACAGCCACTATAAGAAATTCTGAGTCAGAAAAAGTTACTCACAACCATCAAGGGCTGCATGGATATTTTTTACAATTTTCCTTTCAATACTATTGACACCCAAGTAAGTCTCAGCAAATATGCTTAGTAAATAGTTTCTACTGGCAACACTGGTATGTCTTAGGAGAGAGAAAATGAGTCATCTTCGAGACAAAATAACTGTATTAGGAAGGGTACTACTTGTCACAGTGATTTGTGTTGTCTGCATAGCAGGGGATGTGAACACAGCTTGCCTGAGATTTTGATGCTTTCACTGATTCTGATTTGGCCAAACTGAGTTCTGCTAAAGCCAATGGTAATACTTCACTCATCTCAAGTACAGCTTATGCTTGTGTAAGTTTTCATGAAGTATCTCTTTTCCTTCTGTGTCTGATTCATTCAGGAATCCCATCAAATATTGCAAAACCCCTAGCATTTACTGTAATCTATGGGAAAAAAAAAAACAACAAAAACAACATTATTTCAAACACTTAGAAAACCTGTAATTAATAGATGGATAACATAATATCATTACATCTAGGTCAGAACGAGATTTGAAAATTACGAATCCGTCTTAAGAATGAAATTGTAAATGTGTATTTCTGCTTACCTTCAGCATTTGTACTTTCTGGCTTGGTATGGTTAAGTTGTTGTAGGCTGGCACATAAGTCCACAGCTTTGTCTCACCAGGGGCAATTGTTTATTTTTTTTATTTCTAGTATGTTTTTTAATTAGAATTTTGAAATCTGTTTTTAAAGGTTTTATGTTTGTGTTTTTAAAATCTACGTCAAGTAGAAGAAAAAATTTTAGTGAATCATAATCTGTTGTATCCTGAAGACCTCAGTGATGAAATATAGAATCATAACATCACAGAATTCTTTCAGTTGGAAAAGGGCCTATAAAGGCCATCTATTCCAACTCCCTTGCAATGAACAAGGATGCCTACAGTAGATTAGGTGCTTAGAGCTCCCTCCAGCCTAATGTTGAATATCTTCAGGTATGGGGATATAGAATAGGATGAGGTATATACTTTTTCTGCTGTTGAATGTCAATAAGATGGAGACCTTCCTATGTTAAGGTCTTAGCACTAGCTAAAGCAAATTTCATTTAAAGTAACACTCGATTTAGAGTAGTATAAACAATAAGGCTGCCAATTCATTGCTCTAGACTGCTGTCAGGAATCTAAGTGAACTTGGTACTTGATTTTGACATACATGTTTATTTTACACCACACGGTTTGCTTTTTCCAATCATACTTCTCCTCAGGGTTTATTTAGTTTTGCCAATACTAACAAAACTATTTGTGTGGTACCTGCTGGATTATTACCAAAGACATCTAGCAAGTCATTCTACACCCTCTTCTTAACATATTTTTTAACTCAATTACATAAACAGTTAACTTATTCCTAAAGTAACTGCCTTCCTAATCCCAAGTCACTTGATTATTCTCTGATTATTTGTTTTCTTGATGTCACTTGTTGAATTTTGTTTTCTCAACATTATTATAGTGCAGTGCTCTTACTATCAGAACATACCTTTCGTGACTTGTGTACTGCAGTCGTTCCATGTTTGTATGAGCCTCTCATGCTTCCTGTATTGCTTTCCATGTTAAAATTTTGCTTGAAGCCAGGGCAATTTAAACATTTAATTCATTCTCTTGATTTTCCTTTTTCTTCTTTTTTTCAGTTGTTGGACGCTAGGTTTAATATTCCTTAGTATTCCTAATATGGACAAATGGAATGTTTGTTGTCATACACTAGAAAGACTAGCTCAGTGCCTCGTAAGTGGGAAAATCAATGTTTTTTGCATGATTCCTCTATTTTGGGATACCCTAAATTTATTAGATCTCTAAAATAAAATCTCATTTGGACCCAAATATGCTTAAGAGCTCATGCTATCCCTGTTTGGGATGTGGTTTAGTAAGCATGGTATTGTTGGGTTGGACTAGAAGCTCCTGTTGGTCTTTACCAACCTTAAAGATTCTGATTCTGCATCTTCTGCTGGCTACCATTGGTCAGAGCTGGGAATTCCCATACATCTTTGTGTATTTTGGCATTTTTCTGTCAAGACTATTATTATGTATTGTGTTTTCCAGGGAAAAATTTCACATGGGGGGGGTGAATGAACATTTTCTGCCAAATTTTGAGAGTGTTTGGCAAAATGATAGTATTAATTGAAGAAAAGAAAAAACACACACACACACACACAAAAAAAAAAAAAAAACAAAAAAAAAACCTTCTGGGAACTTAAGTGTGCCAATGTAAACATGAGCATTTACGGTATTGAGAAGTGTATTTTAGTCATTTAGTGGTGGGTTTGTAGTTCCCAGTTTTATAAAAGCTGTCATTCTTAATATCAGGCATGGAACTGTTTCTTCAGGAAGAACAATATTGCTGTTCTAGAAGAAAATGGGAACATAGCTGAAGCTATCCCCTACGCTTCTTCAAGATGATGATGTTTATTATTATTTTCCCTTTTTAGAAGGGATTTGAGAGAAAGTAGAGTACAAATATTTTTTTTTTTTTGTAGAGGTGACCGTTTACCAGGAAAATGAAATAGAAGAGGAGAGAGTATAACTGTCAATCACCAGACTTAAATATGGTTTTCTAAATCTTCAGCACAGGTGTTTCTGCATCATCTGCCTAGAGGACAAGTATAGTCCATAATAATATTTCAACTGATTTGTGAGCTATGTGATGCCAAATTGTTGGTAAAATTCGCTTGGGTAGGTATAACTTCAGTGTCCCTTGAAATGGATTAGGAGTCTTCCATTCAGCTATGAAGGCATTATTATTTTCGTATAGATATTTAAATCCAGGCTTGAGACTGAAAGAAGAACTTGTATTTTGAGGAACTAAGATCTTTAGATATATACTTAGAAGATTTAATTGATAGCCTGCATAGAGACAGTTGTATCTTATTTGCTACAAGGGCAAGTTTTCATCTGTTCACTCTGTTTGCAGGGACAGATGCCAATGTGCAGTGTTATTCTCCTTTTCCCTGCAATTTTAGTGAGAAAATATCATAACTGGGATGAGCTCAGGTATCTCTAGCCTCCAGCCCTTAATGCTTGTGCTCTGCTATCCAGCTGAGCAGACATTCTTACAGGCAAGAAACCAATATTTACAGGCAAACAGACTGGCCAGAATATTTTAATATTTAGCACTGCAAAGCTATTTCTAGTTCAGAGTGGGTCTCTAATTTAAAGGAGCCCTGCTGATTTTGATGAGATGAGGAAAACATTTAAATCCTGCTTTAATCTAATTAGACAGGTCAGGTATCAATATGAAAGTTCCAGCCAGGGCAGTGGATAATTAGGCCACGTATTTGTGTGGTGCTTTTTTTTTCTGTTGATAATATCTGATCTAGGTATCTTCAACTTGTTCTGTGCAAAGATCATTCCTGCAAGTGATGCTTCTGACTTGGTCTAGGCATAGCCTATGACTTTCATTTCTCAAGGGAAATGCGCATGTTTTCTTGGCATAAATGGAGAAACGAACAACTGCATCTACTTTTTGTCATCATCTTCATTTTGCTGCTGCCATTAAGCAACACGTTACTATTTAGTCACAAATGTCTCTGGAAAGTGTAAACTGTTTATAAAGTCAGCATACATCACACTGCTGAAATCTCACACGTGATTTCTGAGTGCTTTTTTCCTTTATGACTGTAGGGTAATTTCTGTGGGTGAGATTAGTTGCTGCTCAGTATCTTTGCTTTCTCCTGTGTTTATTAATTGTTTCTTGTTAATAAATAAATCAAACTTCAAAGATTTGTTTCGGATACAGACAATTAATGTTTTCTTTAAAAAAAAAAAAAAAGCTACTGCTTATGAACTTATGTGATATTTAAAAGAGACAACTGTTATCGTGACAGTTCTATTTGATTGAAACTGGTATGAACCTGTATGCTTTATGCTATGAAGAAAAAGGCAACAAGGGTTGGCTTGGTCTTGTGACAATCTTATACATGGATAAGTTTTCAAAAACTAATGAAACCTTGATCCTTTTTAATTAAGCTGCACCGTAACAAATGGCTAGGAATAAGTTGATTAAAATGAAGAAAAGGCTATTACGAAATTTTCCCTGAAATTAAGTCTCATGATATACTTGAGGCAAATCATTATGTGCCACGCTCACAATTTATACCAGCTGCCTTAGAGTGTGCTGCATTAGAGTAATGCCACTGAGAATTTTCCACTTAGTAAAAGTCAAATGAGTAACAAGCTTTTAATCCATGATAATCTAAAACACGAACAGTCAAAAGTAAAAATGAGCTTTTTGCTTATAACACATTTGATTGTATTAGTGATGCATGTAGCCTAGAATCCCTATTTTTCAGAGATCTCAGGTAACTTATAACTTGATTACTTTTCTGCTGGGAAATTCAAGTCTGGGTCTATGCTTAGGTTATCTAATCAGAACAAAACCATTCATCCTGTTAGGAAAGAGTTACAAAAGCCATCTTATAAACAACAAGACTGAAAAATAATTATAGTACTAGTGTATTCATTAGTCCTTAAGATAAATGTTGCATGGTCTTGAGTAAACTTGTGCTTTATAAAGGTGGTAGGCTTTTTATTTACGCAATGCTAGTAGTAAGCTGTTTCACTGTAAAATGTAAATGGATTCAGGAAGTGTTTGTTTTATCGTTGTCTCTGGTAATGACTTATTGTTTGTTCATGGGAGCAGTGAAAGACTTATTAAATGGAAAGCTTCTCTTTAATGTTTCTAGATAAAAGAGAGCGATTCTTACCTCGTATTTCTATAATTCAGTAATTTTAGTGTTGTCACTATGTTTTTCTGTTACTATTGCTTTTCCAATAGGAAAGTGAGGTCTTAAAGTTTGAATAGTTAGCATTGCTTGAACATTATTTTAATGTTTTTACTTGATTAATTACATTTTACTAAGAGCCACAGTGAAAGCATGAGTTGATACTAAGTCCTCTATATTGTGTGACTGCATCCAGCTTTAAAGACACATTTGAACTTCTTTTGCTTGCAGACTTTGTAGCAGTCAAACTGCGTTAAAATGGTTGAATAAACCTGCAACTGTCATTAAGTAGTTACTAAAAATTCCTCAAAGGGAAATGATTTACAGTAGATGAAATTTCAGAAAAAAGCGTACTCAGAGAAGCTACTGAAGTTTCTTTGCAACTCTAACACTTCGAGTCTGTAAGTATGTAACAGATTTTCATCAACGTTCTTCCACCCTGAAGGACTTATAATATAATTTGAAGTAAGATGCAAAAATTCATATTAAAACAAGATGAGACCATTGGAAGTGCAGACAGCGCCTTGGTGCTTCTCATGTAAATCCCAGTTGCCTGCAAGTGGACCAAGGACTGTCAGACTTGACTTTGTAGGAAGCAAAGGAGGAGAATTATAACCTTGTATAGAAATATCTTGCTTCCATTTTTGCCTGTGTAAAAGCTCATTGGTCACATGATGACCAAGAAATCATTGAAAATGATGATGAGCAAAAATCATATTAAAATACGCACTCACTTCCTTGTAAGTGTATGGGATATGAAGTGGCATAGGTGAAATATGGTGAACCTTGACCACAACTGGACAAAGTGAATCTTTTTTTCTCTGACTTAGAGCTTGTTAATTTGTAACATCACAAATTGTACAAGGGCTATTAATTTGACTTTCAAACAAACTTTTGCATATCAAAAGTGGATTTAATGTCTCCATTAGACGCTGCATAACATGACACTTAACCACTAAATTTTTTTCCAAATACATTTTTGTATGTCTCCTCTTAGGTAGCACGCTTATTTAAATTCACAAGAAAAAATTGGGCTTGGAAATATATGCATGGAAAACAAAGTTGCTCTGAAAGTAATGCTGCCTGTTTATTTCCATGGAAAAGCACAATAAAAGTATTTGGTAGAGCAAATTCTCAGCTATCAGATGAGATTTTTCAACATAGTCACCAGTGTGTGTATTTTCACCAGTTGTGAACAAGATTCTTCATGTCATGCTCGTAAAAATCTGCACCTGCAGGTGTGACCTGCTGTCACTGTCACCACTGCTGAAATGCACTGCCCAGTGCCTCACTACACTCACATCCACTGTTTGGTCTCCAGAAACACTGAAAAAATGTTGATGAATGTCAGTGTGTGTCATTTTTTTTTTTTTTTTTTTTTTTCCTGCATGGAGGAATTTGATGGCACACCTTTGCTTTATCTGCACTGCCATGTCAGACTCTAATCCATGCATGGATTACACCAACATCTACCTCTGACATGATGAGTCATTACTTTTGGAGCAGCCCTCTTAATTCTTTATATATTATGATGTCAAATTGGTGAAATATGAGGATTTAACATAAGAGTTTTAAAGTATTTTATAGGAACAGTGATTTAAAAGGAATGAGTTGGTGTTAAACATAAAAACTGCAGAATACAGCTCGCGTTCCACAAATGACTCTGAAGTATAGTAGAATAAGTATAGTGTCAGGGATAGCCAAATATAGGATTTTTGTTCCACGGTAAATATTGAGATGTCCTAATTGTCTTCTGACATAAGCCGGGTTGCAACTTTAAGTCTTGACATTTTAAATTGTGTTTGTAGAATATATTTATTTCCAAATTGTAATGCTATTGATTATATATTCTTTTTAAAGCAATTAGATTTTTAGAAAGTGATTGACTTGCCAAATAGCATTGATCTAACATTGTGCCTTAGAAACTCTGCACAATTGCATCTGGATTTCAAGTGTTGCTCCAGGAGGGTGGAGGACTTCAGTCACGCTTGCTGCCCCAATATTCATTTCTTATACACCTTAGAGAATATAAACCGGCATTAGGTGCATTTCATTAGACAGCTGAATGCTATCCTTACAATGCCTAACAGTTATATTTTATACAAAGAATATTTTTTAAAAATTATTAGCAATATGAAAACAGATTACATTAGTCAAAAACTTCTAAGGCAACCAAGGAGCAGTTTAAGTGTGCACAAGAGTGACAGAACACCAGAGATGTGAGTAACAGTTATCTCAGAGGAGCTTCAAACATAAGCTGAGATTTCAGAAAAATGTTTTCTATTGCTGTTGTTGTAAGAAAAGTTGGGAGAACTTAGTGAGAGTGCAAGTAGTGTGGCCTAAGAGATTCTACAGTGTTTTTGAAAAGAGAGGATCATTTTGCTAGATTCCAAGGAAACCACTTGATGCAACGTCTTCTTCTTGCTGGAAGAGTACCTGTTACTGCACCCAGGAGAGATGGCAGCTGTGTCCTGATGCTCATGCGTGTGGATCCACCCACATACTCTTTCAGAGGCTCCTAAGATTTTCTTTCAGCAATGGACTGTTGCAAACACAGTTCTTACATCTCCTCCCTGTGGTCCTTTGTTAAGTAGTTCATACTGTCATAGTTATGTTGACTCTTGCAGTCTGGATCCAGGCGTTCTGGCCCTTTTCCTGGGTGACTCAGATGGGATATAAACAGAACCTTGGAAAGACTTTGTAGTGTTCAGCACCTCTACTGAGTTGTATGTGTAAGCTTTTGTAATTAGGGAAGTTTATCTTGTCTCTTTGTAATGCAAATTTTTGAAGCGCTTTTCAAGCCTTAGATGAAGTGATTTCCCCATCCCCTCACCTTCTCTTTAATGACAGAAAAGAGAAGACAGTTTGGCTCTTGCCATATCATAAGCAATTTAATATGTCCTACTGGAACAGGAACAACAATGTAAAATGAAGAAAAGAACATGTTTGCAGATTAGGTCCTGTTTGGAAAACCAGTGTTTTCTTGGAGAAAGTAGAAAATCAAGAACTGATTCTCTGGTACAATAAAGAGAATATCAATGAAAGAGAGGAATATTGGCATAGACTACATAGGCTGTCATGTTATTTTTCTTAAAAAGATGGACACTAGTTTCCCTAGATTGCCTTCCTATAAGTGTTGGAATTAGAAAGTAGTAAAGGCAGAGGAAGCAGAAGTATGTGTGTATATAATGGCTGTCTTTAATCTTTTATATGGGAGACAAAACACAGAGAATAAATTGTGAAAAGATTTTCGTTGAGTATAATTGACAGAAGCTGTAGCAGAGAAAGTCAATAAACTTAACATGCAAATAGTGACTCTCATGAATCAGCCCAGTCTCCTGTTTGTCAGTGTAGGAGAAATACAGTATGGTCTACATAGGAAATCAATGCAACTGCCACGCTTTAAATACTCTGAGCTTCTAAAGGTCAGATCAGCCTGGCTATTCTGTATTCACTCACCTCTATTACAATCTCCTCTTGCTCCTGAGTTTGTCCTTAAAAAAGAGGAAAAAAAAATCTATCTTGAACATTATGGCCTCTGTCCCTCCTTCGACTCTTGTAATACTGCTACTGTAAGCTCAATAATTTCGTCAGACATAAATCATGCTGTCATTCATTTTTTTATTTTCATTTTTTCCTCAAGACATCTCCTACCCAAAGGATTTCTAGAATTTCTTTTATTTTTGGTGTTTCTACAGCTTCTGCCAGTGCAACTGTGCTTCCCAAGCACGGGAGATACATGTATATCCAGATGTGCATGCTTGATACTACAGCTACATAAATAATAGAGAAGCAAAGCACTGAGAGGTCAAGTTTTTTCTGCTTCCACTGCATTAGGAGTTGGATTTGAGCAGTGCTCATCACTGGAGAGACACCCTAAAAAACCTACTTAATTTCTGAGGGTAGTTTTTCTGTTTGTTTCAGGCCAGAATTATGCACTTGACAAAAGGAGAATTGACAGTATCTTAATGTTAGTGAGAAGGTGTACTTGGCAAGAATGAAAGGAGAAATCTTGATAGGAACAAGGGTGTTTGGAGAAGAAAAACATGCTCCACTAAAGAATATAAGAAATGTGGTGTGAGCATCCAGTTGATGAATAACTTTCTAATTGCATCATTTATAATCACAGAAATGTTGGCTAGAAGGGATCTGTGAAGGTCCAGGCAAATGCTCAAGGCATGACTGTCACCAATAGTAGATTAACTTAGTCATGGCTTTGTCTGGTTATCTGAGAGGGAGATTTTGACATCTTCCTGGGTAGAAAAATGCACCACAAAGTGTCCCATAGATCAAATGAAAGCCAGGTGATGAGTTGCTTCTGATCAGTCCTTTCTTTGCGTAGATCTGAAAGAAGCCATTTAATTAAAGGTAAGTATTTGAGTATTCTGTTTTGATTTTCATATGTGCTTGGAGATCCATCATATGTTGATGAAGACATACGTTCTTTTTGACATAGCCATGTTTCTCACTTGACAGTGAATTATGCATAGCAGTAGAAGGCATTGTCAATAAGCCATAGATATGGCTTGGATAAGCAAGGTAAAACTTTAGTAACAGACTGATTGTTTGTGCACTAAGATCTCATTTGTCAGTATGGGATATATTCTCATAGCCCATTATATTCTGTGAGTTTATGATTATTACACTGCTTTTGGTCACACAGAATAGAAGATAACTTATAGAAATGTGTCCGGTATCTCTCTACTAATACATTTCAGCTAGAAATCAGACTGATTTGAAGGGAACGATATACTGTTTTTGCAGCATGTACGGTGATCCGTGCTGCAGGCACTGTTGAATCACTTTCCTCTTTTGCAGTAGTGGTAGTTTCCTAGGTAGGCATGTATGCACTTCTGGCATAGCAAAAGGAGTTTCATGATTCGTGTTGCTGGAAAAAAGCAAAATGTGTTGATTTTCACCTGCCAGGTGGAGTACATATGTGATATCTCAGTATCTATGCAGAAATTCTGGAGATCTCTGATTACTTAGGAGGTAAAAATAAACTTGTAAAAATGTGGATGTTGGTGGCATGGTAGAGATATGTGTGCTACAGTATAGTAGCCAATAGTAAATATTTTTCAATCTTTTGACCTGAAATCTTGTTTCTACTTGCTTTTTCTGAATGTGATGAAATTTTGATGCACAAAAGAGACTTAATTTAAATGATTGCTAATTGCAGCTTGCTATGGTTTTTAAGAGCTACGTGGATGATAATTACTAATTTCATACCAGCCTTACATGTGCAATACGATGAATCTGTAATGCTTCAATTATGAGAGTAAACCGGGCTATGCTTTAGAAGAAAACTGATAAAGTTAAGGTTTCCTGATGTAGTATTGATGCAGTACTTCATCTTCCTTTATGTTTGTTATCTAAGGAAAATACATCCCTAAGTGTGGACTCTGATGTTAACTGGAACAGAGACCACATATTTTCCATAAGCTTCAAAATGTGCATAGAGCAGGATGAGACTAAATTGGTAGCAATGGGTTCAAATCCAGAAATCAAATTTTCTGTACCGTCACATCCTTGAGCTATTCTGTTTTGTTCTGAAGTAGCATCTTGCAAGCGCTGTTTTGCATTCTACGTTAATAATTATCAGAATGAAACCTAACAAATCTTAGTAAGTTTTGGATAATGATATTACTACTGAGCTATTTCTAACTTATCCTGTATAGCTTAGGTGGTCAGTACTCCTAATATGATTACCAGTGGCATGGAGAATGACAAAGCTGTGGATGTTGTATGAGTAACAGAAGACTGTAAAACTTTTAAGTCAAAATACAGAAAACAACAGCAGCAAAACACTTTGGTCCATAGAAGACAGAAAATAATAATACCCGTTACAAGCAGAAGCTATCCTTAGCATTAAGATGCTTGTATGACATGACATATAAAAATGTGACTATTCTGCACACTATAGTGCAGTGTGCACACTATGCACACTGCACACTACAGCTTTGCAATAGTGAAGGGGTGTTTTCCTCAGTCTAAAGAGAAAAACTAAGATAAAGTACAATAGATAGTAGTCTGAATTCTGTTTTTGGACTCATATACATTCATTTGAATTCCATTTCCAATACTTTTAAGACAGATAACAACTTATCCTATTTACAGTCCATGTTATCCCCTGGTTTATTGCAAGAGATGTTCTGTAATTGTGAGCGTAGTTCAACATCCTCCACTGCTTAAGTCTTCTTCACCTTTCAGGCTCTAGTTTAAAATATGAAAACTGCAGGGGAAGTGATGCTCCCAGATTGTTCCAAGTTTGTCTCTGGTCTCTGTATTTTATACAAGTGAATATTTAGGGGTTTGCTCCACAATTGACTAAAAGGATGAAAGGCATGAAAGGAATTGGATCTGCTTATACTTTGTTGGGAGAAAAAAATGCCTATTTCTGCTCGATCTGGTTGTACTTAAGTTAAAAAGAAAACAAAGTCAACAACAACATTCTGGCAAATGCAATCATGTGTAGTTTTGTTTATTTGTCTCTTGCCCCCAGATGCCTGAACTTGGAGTTTATGACCATTTTGTAACTCGCTCAAATCTGAGCTGTCTCATGTAAATTGTGAAGAAGTTCTGGTTTTCTTCCTTGATTTTTGTTTTAAGATTTTACAACGTTCCTTCTGCTTGAATCACTGAATAGCAAAGTAGAAAGTCAGACATGTATAACATGTAATTAAGTTGAATATAGACTGAATATTTGTCATTACTTTGGGAACAAATAGTTTTTTTGTTTGTTTGTTTGTTTGTTTTCTCTCTTTTGTGGGGTTCTGACAGTAAATACTGTGATATGTTTCTTTCATTTTTACAGGTGGATTTTTGAGAAACGAACATTTTAAACAGAACTTTGCTTTTCTTTACAAAGAAAAGCTGAAGAGACTGGAGATTAAAAGTGATGCCTAATTCAAGATACATAACAAAAATCGCACTTGCATTGCACATCTTCACAGTATGCTGTGTGTTGCATTTTATGACAATCAGTGCAAGTCAAGCACCTCACACCATGCTGAGCTTAGAATCAGCATTCAGCATGCAATTCTCAGGACAAAAGTAGGTGGTACTGATGGGTATGAAAACTGGTTTGGATGAAAACTACAAAAAGTAGGAAAAAGATCTCCTAACAACAGAATCACACCTGGTGTTAAAGCCTAGTCTTTCATTAAGCAATGATTGTTGCCTGCTGTGTATAAAAATAGCCAACACAAATAGCCCAGCTTAGCAGTGCTAATTTAATAGTTGAATGTGCTTATGGGTGTTCAGTGGAGCAGAGCAAATAATCCAATGGGAGTAGTATGTTGAATGATTTTAGTCCCTTTTTTCTACTTATAGAATAACCACAAACAGATCAGAATTTCCTTTAACTCATCTCTTCTTTTTTATTTATATATTTTTATTTTTATTTATTATTAATAGCATCTTCAAGATACATTTTACTGAGTTGATTGATCATGAATATTCTGAATTTAAACCATAGTGCATATTTGTGGTTAATCAAATAAGTCACATTTTATCATTCTTATTGACTGACTTTGTGAGCATACAATGGTTTTCAGGGAGTTCAGCCCAGACATCTGTAAAGAAAGCAAATGAGCAAAAACACTATTATAAATAAACTGTATTTAGCAAAAAACTTTTGTATTATTTATCTTAAAAATAGGTAGAACAAAATATTCAAAGCATTTATTGACTACGAAGGAGATAATAACTATTAAGCTACTAACTTCAAGCCTAGTTAAATGATGTTTCTTAGTATTGCAAGTATGTATTTAAGTGGGTAACAAGGTTTACAAATACATGGATATGTGTATGTTTTGTACATGTTATCCTATAATTACGCTTTCATCTGAGGCTGTTGGAAAAAGACACTGAAATAAGTGCAAGTAGTCTTGAAACATAGTTACTATGAATTGTGCCATTTGTTGCAGTGTTTGTCTCTCTCTTTCTCCCTGGAGGATACCAACAGCTTATAAAAGGCAGAAGTCAAATTAACTATAATTTGGAAATAATACATTAAAAAGATGTTTGAAATGAGAGAGTTACAGTAAAGTAATATTTACAGAAGCAAACCTGATGTCTCAGGAATTTCTGTTGTAGTGTATAACAATTGTTTTAATTTTGTCTTCCAGACTCTTTATGAGAGTTGAAAAGTAAAGACCATGAGGTACTTCTTCAGCTACAGAAACTTGAGATTTTTTGGTAAGGGCTGGGAAGGGGAAACAGAAACTGGGAACCTCTTAATAAATTGGAGGGTAAGCTTACGTTGGATATCAGGAAAAAGCTTCTTTATAGGAAGTGTGGTTAAGCACTGGAATAGGCTCCCAAGGGAGGTGGTTGAGCCATTGTCCCTGGATGTGTTTAAAAACCGTTTGGATGTGGTGCTCAGGGGCGTGATTTAGTGGAGGGTTGTTAGTTAGGGTAGTATGGTTAGGCTGTGGTTGGACTTGATGATCTTTAAGGTCTTTTCCAACCTGAGCCATTCTATGATTCTATGTGGCTCTGCAGTGAGTGGAATTAAACTTACATCTGTAACTGTAATATTTAAATTTTCATATATAAAACTAGAAATACTCATTCTGAAACCAAGTTAAATACTTTTATCTGGAAACATTTATTTACTTACAGTGTTCTGTTATGCTTCCCTCCACTTGGCTCCAGTTCTTCCTTTAAAATAGGGTAATAATAATCAAATCTTGCAAAATGATTTTTCCCAACCAGATGAATTTGCTGCAGAGGGAACTGTGCTGGCTCAGCAGGAAGAAGTAGCTTAGGAGGATGCTTAAGCTGTTTGGCGAGGTTTATGCAGCTCTTCTACTCTATGTATAAAACCACAGTTCTATCAACTTTCTAAACAAAATGGCAAATGATTCCGTTTGTCAGGAAGAGTAGGACCAAATCTGAACTTTTATTTATATTGAAAGGTGCTAAACAGGTTCAGTGTCAATTGACTGAGAAATACTTGTATTCTGTGCTGCCTAGTGCCACGTTGCTTTTATATGTAAGCTTTAAGTTTGGATTTAGTATTCATTTTACTGTTGATCAAAATTTGCCATGAAAAAGAAATTCAGTTATGTGATGACAAGCAGGTCTTTAAAATACATCTTGAAATTTTAACCAGGACCTCCACTGACTGGAGGTTTAGCACTTCAGCTTTCTCTTGCTTATGTGGAAAACTGGTAAGATGTTCAATGTGTGGTTAAGTAGATTATCACAGCTGTCTTTGCTGAAGTAGAATTGAGATTGAGGACTCTTCTACATCAAACAAACGTACTATTTAACTTGAACAGTAATATCCTGTATTAAAGAAAAATGAACAGACAAAGTATGCTTTAAAATGTAATCATAAATGTAATAAAGCCTGTGTCTTGGAGACCTCAGGATCATAGTATGCATCATCTTTTCTCATGTCCTCCAGTTGTTAATATGCAGCTGGTCTCCTTCAGGTGATGTGAGTGTGAGGTTTAGGAGTGAATTGAAAAATTCTATTTCCATTTCTGTCCATCTCAACAGGAAATGATTAAAAATTGTTGAATCAGAGGGTACTGCAATCCTCACTTTCTCATTTAGCTGTAAGAGGGAAATGCCTGCTAAGGATTCATGGCAGCTGATACACTTTATTTCTTGGTCTTGAAGAGACTCTTAGATAATTTACAGTTCTCCTTTAAAAAATCTAAATGTAGACTAGGTAGATGTGTTGCTATAGTAAGCAAATTACAGAAGAAGGTACTGATACAACTGATTTATTTGGGGTTTTATAGTATAGGAGAAAAATGGGAACGAAATGAGATTTTTCTTTGAATTAGAGAAAGAATTTTAAAACAATAGGGTTTGGGCTAGTTTTTCCTTGAACTGATATAGCCTGTTCATCCTGCGTCATAGATTTTGTATAATTTGACCTTGAGCAAAAGAGCTTTTATTCTTGATAGAAACTAATTGTATGTGTTGAGTTCAAATCATAGTGTTAAAATGAAATTAGTACTGCACAGCAGGGGATATTACAAGGAAAAACACACTGTCTTAATGGGCCATAAACCTGAGTAAAGCAGTATTTTCAAACCAGAGATAACTGTAAAGTCATCTTTACTATCTAGTATTCAAGTATACCCCTGAAAGTTATAATTTAGACATTAAGTAGAAAGACTGTAGGAGCTGAAAAGCTGCTCTTACATCTGGGCAATATTCAGGTTTCAGTAACATTACAATAAATCTTTTAGGATCCGTGACAGTATGGACTACAACTGAGGTAAATTTAAATTAAAGTGGTTTTTTTTGTTGTTTTGTTTTTGGTTTTTTTGTTTTTGGTTTTTTTTTGCTTGTTTGTTTGTTTTCTTTTGTTTTTTTGTTGTTGGTTAGGTTTTTTTAGTTAGTGTCAAAGATTGGTGCATTGAGTTTTTAACATTTTCTTCAGAGAAAAGTCAGATTTTATTATACTGATGTGGTCCTCTGAGTTGTGCTCTTTTTTTCATAAGGAGCACATTGTAAATTACTTTGTCTTCTCCCCCCCCGCACCCCCCCCTTTTTTTTTTTTTAACACATTTCACTTTCACAGTGTACACAGTGATGTGATCAGAGCTTGTTTGCTCTGAAGATAGCACAAGTTTTGCCAATGACTTTGACAAAGAAAAGCATTTTGCCCAGTAATTGCTTGTAATATACAGCTATAACTATTCATAATATTATGTGCTATATTTCAGAAACAGAAAGGAAGAGAAATGTAAAGCCATAATATAAAGAACTCTGGAGTTTTGATTCTCATTTACTCTACAATTCCCTTTTATACTGGTTGGCCCTGGGAATATAAAGCATTCTTGATATGATGCAATTATGAACAATGCAATTATAAAGCATTCTTGATATGATGCAATTATGAACATGGGTCGCTTCAAGGTTCCTTGACTGTGACACAATGTAAAGAAGCCATTGTGTACCAGAAGACTAGCACCAAGAGGTACCAGCCTCCCTGACCCATCCTTGGTGTACCCACCTAAAGCTTTTTAGCTTATTCTTTAGGCTCCATGCACTTCATGTCATGCTTACATCTGTGATGCTGACATAGGTAACATGATAAAATATGAAAGTATGAGATAAATTTGTTCTAAATTTCTTTTTCAAAATCTGAAAGTAATTTCTGTATTGTGTTTAAACCCTCTCCTGTAAACAGCAATGTGATAACTTCAAACAAATTAGCCACAGAAAAGTGAACAACTTCATTCTACAGTATTTTGATGGTTTAGAGCATTAAGTGTTAAATACTTTGGAAGATTTATGGTGCATTCAGAGCTAACGAAGATCACAGGGCCTTTTGTTCATGTATATGGAGCACCATTGACTGTGGTGGAATTAATGTCAAAAGGAGTTAGAGGAAACTGCAAGATGACCTGGCAGAGGTATCTTTATATATAGACACAAAGAACTCTTTCCACACAGGCACAAAGGATAGAGGCCAAAGAGCTGAGTTAAAGCTGCTGCTTTAAACTATTTTATCTTCAAGGGGCCCAAGTAGTTGAAGACTCACTGAAAATTGCTGTCTCTACAGTACTGTAGCCCTTACTATAGTGAGTCTATTCTGTGCTCTTGTGTCTGATTAAGGTGATTTTTGTCTACTTTACAGCCATCCACCTCCAGAAGTGTCCTCTTCCACTTCAATACCTCTGCCTTTTGGATAGGCTTGACATGAACAGTAATCAGCAACAAAAAGGTGTGTTGATTTTTATTTTTTATTTTTAAATAATAAAATAAAAACGTATGAGCTGTGGAAGACTGCTCTTTCTCAGCTGTGAAACGGGACTCACAGTGATATGCAGTAGAGATATCTCCTCTGTTTGGTGGTAGCATACTCAGTACTGCTGCTTTCCAGTTCTTGTCCTGGATCACAGCTTTGAATGACAGGATGGTTGCTCCCTGTGACTGTATTGCTGACTGCAATAGGGTGCAGTCATTTCCTACTGTGCTATCATCACACTACATTGTGTTATATATAGCTAGAGAGAAAATCAGAAAAGATGACACCTGGGAAAAAATCATTCTGGATAAATCTTGGGGTCAGTTGTGTTAGTTGAAATGTTCAAAAAGAAAGGGCAGTTATTTGTAAGCTGAAATTGTCATTTGGTAGAAACGAAAACTGAGATTGAAAATTTTTACCCATTTAAGCGTGGGTATGAGAATATCAACTGTTATGGTCTTGGTACTTTCCATCCTCTGCTTTTGGAAATATCAGTCAGCAGAATGAAGTTTGAAGAAGAAGAGTGAAGACTACTGCAAAAGATTTGTGCCTGCTACCACTGTTGTAATATGCATTTAATGGGGATTATTCCCTGTTAAGATATTTCTGAGTCTCTTTGTTAAGTGAAAAAATCTCAGTGTTGTTTAAACAAATGAACTTCTGTCTACAGAGTAAGACTTGAAAGTGTAGAATCAATCTGAAGGCAAGGAAAACAAAATTCTTGTCTTGGACTTGTGTTTCAATTTAAGCCAGCCTCAGTATCTGCACGTGCCCAAGACTGACAGTACAGATTAAGTGTAGTCCTGAGACTGTAGCAAACTGAGATGAATATACTGGGCCCTTCCCCTCCTTTTACTTTATTATGGAAAGAGGAAAATGATAGCAAAATAATTTCCTGATGAGTAGCTCTGGCAGACACATTGCCTCTTTAAAGTTTCTGATCCGAAGCCACTAACCTGATTGCTAGAAAGTACTGGCACCCAAGACCTTCTCACTGAAACACTGATAGACTTGCTTGGATTTTTGTGCCATTCTACTCAGCCTCTTGGCACAAAAAAGTGAAGAAATATGGCAAGATAGATAACTTTTCTCTGGCTAGCCCAGGGAATAGAATGATTTCCCCTTGTAATTTTAATGAAGGAGACAATTCGCTCACTGATTAATTATATCTATGCCCTTTCTTTATGCAGGTGTCACCTATGTGTTATCCAAGAGTAAAAAGGCAAAGGAAAGAACAGATGGCATGAAATTAAGACATCCAAAACTATTTATATCCACTGTTAGAAATAAGGCAAATTAAGATCAATTTTCTACTTCATTGTATGGAAATAACTAATCTTGCAGAAGTATTTCAGAAAGAGCTTTGAATAAGCATTGCTTCTCAAGAAAGTCTTGGTCCTTCATTCTTTTCATGAGTAAATGATAATCTCCTTGCAGACTGGGCTGGAATTGTCTTAAAATGTGTAGTCTCTTTTCCATATACACATTCCCATTTCTTTGGCTTTATTATCTGATGGGAGCACTTCACAGATTTTAATTACAGTTGTATAATAAATACTCTTAATATACAATTGCTAACAAGAAAAAATGTTGCTCAAGTACAAACTACCCATTCGCACCTCTGGATTATTGTTTCTAATTTATTTCCTTTCAGCATCACAAAATGTGTTTGGCATCTTTCTTTAATTGTTCACACATCTGAAACTGCTACTTTGGCTCTTTCCAGCAGGCGCCAAAGTTATGCCTCACTAACATTAGAGGAATTTCATTTGCTTGTATCTTTTGGCAACTGGACAAGAGAGTTTGTAAGAGTAAGCCTTTGCCAACTGAGTAATAGTTGAGTTGTGATACAGGAAAGGGTACATGAAATGTGTTTGCCAGTCAGCAAATGATTGAGTGAAATGTATTAAGTCTGCAGTAAGCAGATAGAAATAATGGATTTGTTATAAATCCACAAAATTATACACGATCTTGAGGACGAAAGACAATCCCATTTATATGTTTCATAGTTTCATAGTTTCGTGCGGGTTGGAAGGGACCTTAGAGATCATCGAGTCCAGCCCCCGGGATTCGAGCCTCTGTGTAGCAGAGTGGCACTTCTACCACTTGCGCCACAGGGGGGATATGTGATGACTACTAATTTCTTGTTGAAGAAATGGTTGTTAACAGTGACTAATAGCTATACAAAAGAGTTGTGTCCAATTTTAAAAATGCTTTGCCTTTTCAATATTTTAGTCATCGTTCTTCTGGAAGCAAAGACTTTTATAATTTACAGCCATAAAAGCATTGCTGTTAGTAACCAAATCATTCACATCAAATGTTGCGTTTTGAAAAGACAGAAAAATAATGCTTTCATTACTTCATACTAAAGGTTGGTTTAACAGTGCTGTAAGCTGTCACCAAATCCAATGGGATCTGACCATATTTTTGGTTCTTTCTCTTTCAGTGCACCTAAAGTGAACTGTAATCAGTGGGAAGTAACTGAAGTGAAATATTTTCATACAGAGGTCATCATTTTCTTGTGGAAAATGGTACAAGTACATAATTACTTCAAAGCAGGTATGTCTGGCCTTCAGGTTGCAAGTGGCCCAGGACAGCTAGTAATGTGTCCCACTCCATGCCAGTGTGTACCATCATGGCGGTAGCTCTCCTCCACTGAGTGGCCTGGCCCAGCCTTAGGCAGTACCTATCACTCAACAACAGCCAAAGCATTGGCCCAAAACAATCCCTCTTGTTTGAGTGTGGGCCAGAGAAACCTGAGCATTAAATTAATGTATAATTTTGTCATGAAATGAGGATGAATGTAAAAACATTTTAAGAGCTTCAAAAATAAGGAAGATGCTTGATAAAAATGTCGTTTAAGAACAATTGAAATGAGCCAGGTTTATTTCTTTAAATCAAATGAACTTCAAATAATTGGCTTGATGTAAACTGACAAATTACTTCAGCTTATCTGAACACAAATGCTCGTGTGCGCAAACAGCTCAGCAGTATTAAAATAAGAACATGTATATTTTCAATTTGAATTGAGATTTTAAGAATACAGATACCCTCCAGACTAAAGTGCACAAGCTAGAATTTGAAACACATTTGTGGAAAAATGCAAATATTTCTTGCATGAATTGTAATGGGGCTGTAACTTTATTGTTTATAGCTGAGATTAAAGATATGCATTATAGCCAAAGTGAAAACAGTTGTGAGTGAATCGGAGATTTCTCTTCATTACACAGAAGTATTAGATAGATACTGACAGTTAGCAAAGCAAGCCCTAGAGTTTCAAATCCATGTCTAGAGCCATTAGTTCAAGTCAGGTTCCACCAATTTCTTTTACCATGAGCAGGAGACATGCAAAACATCACCTTCAATGGCCGAGTCCAAAGATTTTTATAATATAGCTTTACCCTGAGGGTAAAAAGCTGAAACACAAAAAGGACCTTTGTTTCTATGTTGATTATTGCAGAAGATTTTAGGAGAATAAAAACAGGGATGGAATTGAAGAAACAGAGAATTCAAGGTCTACTAATTTATTCAGTTAACTTTGAATTAAGTGAAAATTGAGGATACCACTCTGGAATGCTCACAGATAGCAACACAGAGAGTGGTTTTCTCCTCCTTATTTAAACAGTGGTCTTAGTCAGAAACCTTAACAAGTACAGCTCTACTCTTGTACAATACATTTTGATTTGTTTGATTATTTGAGGGTCATGTGACATCTGAATTGGCATCATACTTTTCCACAGGCAATCTATGACAAAATAAATAAATACAAGAAACTGAGGAGATAAAGGCATTATCTAGATAATTTGAGGGAGAGCAGTGGGACATCCAAATGAACGATGCTTTCTCATGTCAATAATCAGAGCAACAGTATTCAGAAATGGCATAACGTTATATCATCTGGCCTGCCAGTTTCAAACTGTAACTCAGAACATCTTTTGTTTCCTTTCTAAAAAGAACAGAAAATCCATACAGGAAAGAAAAATACATCCAAAGTTTGTAAAAGCCCTCAAAATGCAATTTAAGAGTTCCAAAAATATTTTAATTATTCCAATACGTAAAAGTGAAAGGTTACTGGGATCAACACTCTTCCTTAGAATGGAAAAGAAGAAAAAAAGCAGTCACTTTCTCTTTCATTAGGAAGCATCAGGGAGATGGCTTCACTCATGGTAAGGGGATTGTTTTGCTGTGTGGGGTAATAACACAAATCAGATGCTTCTTCAAGATTAATTACACTACAACTTTTTGCCACCAGTTTCAGGATCTTGGAAAAATAACTCATGAATTTCTGAAGATGTGTTTTTTTCTACCTTAGGCATATAGAATGGTTTAAATTAATTTAATTAGATTAATCTGCTTCTTAAGTGGAAAATGTCTCCTTGTTGGAGAAAATAGACAGGAAGGCTAAACTGAAACCTCATTAGTATCTGTGTTAAGCTTCCTTAAATAAGTTTCTCTTTCTTCCCTTCAGAAAGGGAAAAAGAAAAATACCATCGAATATTAACCACAAGCATGAGGGGATTTTTCTTAATTGTACTGAACTGTTATCCTTTCACATCTTTTTGTCATCAGATTCAGTATGCGTTCAGTTTCACAATTTACTGTTTCTCAGCATCATTGTTGCATCAACTATTGACTGTCCTTCCATCTAGTAAAATATGAAAATGATAACAGCTGTCAATATTTACTATGATTTTCAGATAGGATAAAATGTTATCTTAACACCTGTTATGCCTATTTCATAAAATTAGGGCTTTTTTTGTTTTTTGTTTGTTTGGTTGGTTGTTTTGGTTGTGTTTGTTTGTTTGTTTGTTTTTGCATAAGTAGAAGTGGAATACTTGAGTATACAACAGACAGCGCAGTTAATCTTTCTGCAAAACCTTTGTGTTTCTGAAGTTGAGACATCACCCAGAGTAGAACAGTCCACATTGGTTGCAAATTTTGTGCGCAGTTACAGTTTAAAGTTTTGTGTTGTTTTAGTAGTAATGAGAAACAAATGCCGAAACAAGTGGTGTACTTCTAAAAAACAAGATTAAAAAGAGAATAGCTTTCTGAGTATCTGGGGGATTTTCTCTCACCTTTTTTAAATGCTTGGTTTGTTTATGTGTTTGATTTTTGTCTGCTTGAAATGAACTCTGTGAAAGTAACTTACTGTGTTCTGTTCTTGCTGCTGAATCTGGCACAGGGTGTGGAATCAGTCCTGGGAAAGATTATTTCTTGAAGAAATAATGAAGTAATAGGAATATTGCTGTTTTTTTTTTGTTGTTGGTGGTGGTGGTGGTTTTTTTG
The DNA here is from genome assembly GCF_054131305.1 of Coturnix japonica. Taxonomy (NCBI): domain Eukaryota; kingdom Metazoa; phylum Chordata; class Aves; order Galliformes; family Phasianidae; genus Coturnix; species Coturnix japonica. The sequence goes on from NC_140663.1 coordinate 81,599,658, forward strand.
GCTTTTTTTTTTTACTTCTCCCTTTCTTTCCAAGTGGATTTGAATACATCCAGTAGTTTGAAAAGATCTTACACTGAAGTTTCTGTGAAAGCTTCCATGAGGTATTAAATGATTATTCTTAGATTTATAAAAAATGCAAGCTCCAATTCATAAATTTGTTCTATGTATAAGAAATTGTATCAGTTCAGGATAACCTCACTCAGGACAGCAGGAACCATCCACACATAACTCACTATAGACAGTGGAAGACAGCAAAGAGGGAAAAGATAGTGAATGAAACATCAGTTATAATCAGTATTGATGGCACTTAATAAGCAGTTTTGAAACATCTCTGTGAGAATCCTTTCACTTGTAATATTTTTCAATAAATAATGTAATAATTTTTCAATAATCTGCTTTTGTTTCCATTCATTATTTCATTTGTTTTCCCTCTCTTTTTTGCTTCACTTCTTCCCTGAACAAGTTTCTCTTGGGCTTTGCCTTTTTATTGATGGTTGTATTCTGTTCTTTTTCAGAACAAGTTTACTGTGACTTGTTATAATTGTGCTTGCCAAGCCTGTAACAACCGTGCCTCAGAGCTTATTGTTACCTGGATCCACTTAAGCATGTAGAAACTCTTTTGATTCAAGGAGTCTTAAACTAAAAAGCATTTGCAGACCTTCAACAAAAGTACTACTGTGTTACTAAATGTTAGCTTAAAATTCACTCTCACAGAATAATAAGCATTGTCACTGGGGGAATATGGATCTCAGCAAGTGCTAATTTAATCTTCCGCCCAAACTGTCTTGACATTGGCACAAGTTTTTTTTTTGTGCTGTGAAATCACAGTTGTTGCCCACCTCTTGGTGACATAAACTTATTGCTGCCTTCTGAACCTTCCATCAGCAGTGTCAGATTATCGTTCATAATGTTGGCCTGTGGTGTTGCTAATACTAATTAAATAACATTCTGATAACCTACTCAAATTGATTTACTCTCAGTTACAAAGAAAACAGTATTCTGAAGAAGCATTGTTTCCATCTCATGTGGCTGATGCTTTTCTGTCTTAGCAACAGAATCATCAGAATTCACTGCAGACTTGATGCCTCTTCTGTTATTTTAAGTCTTACCATACCTTCTTCTTAAATACCAAGTTATTTTTGTATCATTTTTTCTATTTAAAAACGTAAATTGTTATTTAAAGATTTTTTCTTTTTGCAGGAAAAAAATTCTTGTGGTGGACAAGAAGGGCAATGGATATAATTTATCTGTACTTATGCAAGGCCTTTGACACAATCCAACTCCACTTCCTTATCTCTCTGTATTGGAGAGTTATGGATTTGAAGGGTGAACTACTTGATGGACAACAAATTTGTTGGGTAATTGCAGACAGAAGGATATGGTCAGTGTCTCTGTATCCAGGTGGAGGGTGTTTCAGACAACCACAAGTGCACCATGCAGATGATTGCTGATCACTTGCAAAAATAAAAAGCATATAGTAGTGCTGAAAAATAGTGTTTTGTAGCTGAAAATTTGCTCTGACAAATAGGGTTATTGTGATCTTTCTAACTATTGTAGCTTCCATGGAAATAAGCAGGAGGTATTACTTTCAGAGCAACCTATGTATTTAGGCTCTAACTGATAAAAATATATTTGCTAATATCTTTGCATGGCAATATGCGTTATCTAAGTATTGCAATCAGAATATTCTGTCATACTTGCCAATTTACTGGGATCTGTTGTGTTTCTGATAAACAGTGACAAAAACAAACTTCAGTTCCCTTAGAGACCGCTGGTATATTTGAGCTTTTGTCTGCTCAAAAAAGGTAAAGTAATAAATCATGTGAATTCGGACTCTTTTAAACCTTGTGGCCATGTCCCACAGCAATATGTACATACTAATACAGAAATTTGAATATTTGAGTTATTGTTGACCGAAGTGGGCTCAAATGCACTATCAAAGATAAATTTAGGCATAAGGTTTAGATTTTTGACAGTGGGTTGTGGCTTCATTAGCCATGAGTTTCTAGGTCCTTGGTTATCTGGATGTATGGGTACATCCAGTTCCCGTGACCAAAGGAAGTCCAGTTTTCGTGGCTCTGTTTCAGTATACCAGAATGTCTTATTTTGCCTATGGGAGATGTAGACCAAAGAATTAGAAAACCTACTCCTTTTTTTCTCAGAGCCAACAAACCACGTTCTGCCTTGGGCCAGTGGCCCAGTTTATTTAAGGCCTATTGGCCTTTAATTCTGTCCATGTCATTTCTAGGCGTAAGAGCATTCATATAGGTCGTCAGATAGCTACTACTTTTAATGATGCTGTGAAGAAGCTCAGTCCTGACATCATAGTGCAGTTTAGCTACTCAAACAGTCTTTTGGTCCTGCTACTTCAGATAGTGTGATCTACATCTGGGACCTACAGAAGATGGATGACTAGTGAGTTCCACAGCTTTGCAAGCTGTCTAGATTAACCTCTGTGATAGCAAAAGTATACCAGTTGTTTTTCCATGCAACCATCCTTTCCCTTCAGTCCCTATTAAGGATTTAGATATTACAGTAGTGATGGCCCACTTTGAATTGGGACTTTCACAGAATCACAGAATAACTTAGGTTGGAGGGGACCCTAAAGATCATCTAGTTCTAACCCCCCTGCTATGAGTGGTGTTGCTGTCCACTAGGTCAGGCTGCACAGGATCCCATCGAACCTAGGCTTAAGCCCCTCTGGAAATGGGGCATTCACAACCTCTCTGGGCAGGCTGTTCTAGTGCCTTACCACTCTCTAAGTAAAACATTTCTTCCTAATATCTAACCTATATCTCCCCTCTTTTAGCTTAAAGCTATTCCCCTATTCCCCCTTGTCCCATAACTATCAGGCTATGTAAAAAGATGGTCTCCTTTCTGTTTACAAGCTCCCCTTAAGTACTGGAAGGCCACAGTGATGTCTCCTCAAAGCCTCCTCTAAACTAAACAAAGCCAGCTCCCTCAGTCTTCCTTCACAGGAGAGGTACTCCAACCCTGTGATCATCTTTGTGGGCTTCCGCTCTAACAGCTCCACATCCTTCCTGTATGGCAACCAATTCTTACATCTACTAAGTTCTTCTATTGCAATTGGATGAAACAGGAACACAAACAGTCAACCACAACCTCATGGCAGCAGCTAGAATTAAATATACCAAACTCCAGCATATAGAGATTAGTACCATTTAGAACTGCTTCTACCAAGAAACAGATTATGAAAATAAGTGCATAACAATGCAGTTTGTCATTTGTCACCAGCATGTATTGTTTGTAAAATGCCACAGCCCTTAAGAAGCACAAGAGGGACATTACAGGAGTATGAAGGAGAAGAGGAAGAAACAGAGGGCTTGATAACTGAAAGCTAAAGAGTCTGGCAACTGCAGATAAGCACTCACCTAACAAGATGCTTATTGCTTAATCTATGAGGAAGTATCATGAGACAGGTAAGAGGTCTGGCATGCTACTGAATTTATTAAATATGCTTATTTATTTATTTATTTATTTACTTCTAATTCCTCTTTGGATCTCAAATTCGTACTTTCAGAGAAGCAGAGAACTGCATCTTGGCACAGAAAGGCACAGACCTTTGAGTACCCATCTAAAAGAAGAAATTCCACTTGTTTTGATAAATTTTTGCAGGACATCTGCGATGTGAGCAGAAATAGAATTACCTGTGCCTCATAGCTAGAATGAAAGGTACCACTTCTGTTTAAGAGAAACAGCAACAAAAAAGAAAAGTATCTTATGATGTTTGTTTTTCCTTTTTAAGTGTTAGTAGTTATAAGAATAAAAACATTGAATAATTACACTTGATAACCATTCAAAGCTTCTCTCTGTTATCAGGAACGTCTTGGTAGCTACAAGTCTGCAGAGGTGCATACTGAATAAGGGTTTTTTTAAAAGCATATTTAAGAGAGGGGAGCACGCAAACAAGACAGTGAGACAGATTATTGATTTCAACCACAGCAGTCAACACCAGAGTACCCATCCCTGGGAAGTTCAAAGGAGTGTGATATACTGTGAATTTAAGTAAGACTGTGGTTATGATGTACTTTATAGCTTCTGGCATTCAAGTGATTTGGTTAGAAACCATGTTTTTTGTGTTTTGTGGGAAAAAAAAAAAAAAAAGAAAAAGACATCAGAAGTTGTGCTTTGTTTTTGAAATGCTGAAAACATTAAAATGTATAAACAATAGCATGGTTTAATCAAGTGCTACAGTTATCTCCTAGAATTATTCCAAGAGTTCCCAATGTTCTGAAAATACTCCTCCTTTTTCATCTGCTCCCTTTACTTTCACTGGGTTCTCTCCAGTCTAATCCAGTGCACCTCACAGTCTCCACTGGGATCACCATTTCTCTGATCACAGTTCTTCACTGGTTAAACTGCTTTTTTATGTGAGCTTAAGTTTGTTGGTAAATAAGAACCTTGTCTAAGCTGTAGCCTTTTGATATCGAGTCATTCCACTATTGTAACTCTGAGATGGTATCTCATATTTCATGTGATCCTGTGCAGACACAGGAAAATGATGATGAATATAGTTTACATTCCAATTTTAATCCTTCTGCTCCCCATAAACTTTTAAGAAAGTTAGTTTCAGAAACTCATTTAAAGCCAAATCCTAGCTGGAGGACCACAGAATGCACGGCAGGCTTCGTATCTCTGTATCTCTGCACCTCTAACAATAGGTATTAACAACTAATGGAACTGTGAAATAACATCGAATCAGGGCATGAGAGGGATGATTTCCAGTACACCACCTCTTCTTTCTAAAACCATTTTTGAGGCTTAGAAATGCATACTAAGTCATTTGGAACTTGTGCATTTAAAAAAGGAATGTTAACAACTTCAATATCCTGTGTTATCCCACATGTCTGAGTCTCTAGAAATTTGTGAGTAACATGCTTCACCAAACTTCTTATGGTCTTGACAGCAACTGTATTTTTGCCTTTTATCTGTTTTTTGGTTTTTTTGTTTAAATTATTATTATTATCTGTTTACTTTCAAGGACAAAGGTATGTGTTGTTGTATATTTCATGCAACATATTAGCCATGTTGGATCCACGCTGTAAGTTTGATGGCACTGAGACACACTCTCATTTATTCACTACTTAAGCAACTTTACGGTGTATCTCTTCTGGACCTTTCTCAGATGCTTTAGCCAGAGGCATTCACATACTTTGTCAGTAACACTGTCAAAAGCGCCATTCTTTGAGATGTCATTTCATTGTTAAGATGTTTACAAGCATACGGTCTAACCTGTTTAAAATTGCTCATATTTTACTGATTGGTTTTAGAAATCTGCAAACAAGTGGTATGTTGGGAAACCTGCAGCCAAGCCTTGAATTACAGTGTACTTTTTGAACATGACAGTATCAGTGTTTGACAGAAGTCAGTTCTCATCTTTTTCTCTAGGTTTTGACAACCCATGTAAAATACTTAACAGACTTTATCTTAACATCACACAACTCTTTCTTGGTCTAAACATTTGCTGTTTTACTTTTACACATTAATTATATACCTATTTGCTAAGGTAAACTTTCCTGAGGAATTTAACTGGATCTAAAAAAAAACAAATAAACAAACAAGACCTTACATCTTTTTAGTGGGATAAAAAAGAAAAAGTAGACCATATAAATAAATACTCGGTAAATGTTTTCAATAGGAGAACTGTGTCAATGTTATTGTTAACATTTTGTGATTGCTTTATATCCTAAATACTCTGAGGGTTTGCATTCCTTTTTTTTTTTTTTAAGTAGTGAACATAAGAAGATGACTTTGTATGTGACCAAGAACTTATGTTTTAAAGATAGAGTCAGAATAAGTTTGATTTTGTGCTATTTAAGTGTGGTATAGTTACTTGGCTGATAACATTAAGAAAATAGAATATCAAGATATAGGAACAATTATACAGGTGAAAAAGTATATTTCTAGTTCACGTGAGCTAAACATGTGTATTTCTTTAATAAAGACGAGAAACTACTTGAAAACTTGATTATCCAAAACACGCTGAAGGTTTGGGTGCCTTCATTGCAGAAAGTCCTTATATCTATGTCAGTCCTTCCTATAATTCTTTTCATCCAAAATAAGCTTTCTAATGTCTAAGCAAGGAAGCCTTTCCTCTCATCTTTTTTTTTGTTCCTACTGTTTTTAATAATGTGTCTGACATGCTAATGATTAGGCATGTGTTCGTTCATTGTTGTCTCATCTCAGCTGTCTGATAATAACTTAAGAGGAATGATGAGTAGAATTGTACATCAAGGATCTCTTTTGTTAATGGAGTAACCAGGAGTGCATTTCCAATTTGCAGTTTGGCTCTGGGGCTTCAGAATTACCACAATTGTTTGATATACACTTGGTTACTTGCCACCAAACATGTCGATGGATCAGTGTGTTATGAGACTATGTAGAAAGAAAACAAAAAAAAGAGAGAGAAAAAGAATAAATCGGGGGGGTGGGAAGCTTTTATTTTTAAAATAGTAGGACACTTGCCAATTGAGTGCTTGTCTTCTGCAAAACATGTGGAGTAGCAAGCCTGTGTGAATGAAAGAGAAGGAACACGTGTATGTCTGTATTTCTCTTTCGTAATATCTCAACAACAAAATAATTTATACTTTGATTCCACTGTCAGTTATTGAGTTAAACCAGGATTACACTGAGTCGTTTTAGACAACGATTTTGATGTTAGTTCAGAAATCCTTGTGGCAAATCTGTGTTTTCCTTAATCACTTGCAGTCAATCAGATTTTAATTTGTCTGTTTCTTCGGTCCTGCAAAGTTTGGGCCCGGAACCCCTTTCCTTCGACAATCAAAGAGTGTTTTTCCTGCATATGTCAGATGCACGGAATGTTTTTGTATGTTTATTTAGCTCTACAATTATTCCATATTAACAAAAGCAGATTGATTGAGGAATGTTCTTCAGAATGGCTTTTTGAAATCTTGCTTCATTGGAGCTTTTTCACCACCAATTCTGTTATTTTATTTTTGAAATATGGTAAAGGAATTCACTACAAAATCTATAAAACCTCATTCAGGGGATGAATGGCTTATTCTGCTTCTTATCTTGTTAATCGATATTGTTAACTAACTGTGATAGACATAGTTAATGACAGGACTCTAGCTCCTCCAAATTAAAGGTAATTGCCTTGTTCAGTCACGTTCACTCTCCCAAATATAAGTGCATGAACATAAGCCTCATAATTTATTTTAGACTCTACCATGATTGTTATGTACTCTGTTTTCTTGTTAACAACTAATATTAATTCTAACTCACCCAGCAAAGTTGAAAGCTATAAAACAGTCATCTTGCCTTTCAGATCTGGATGGCTAAATAACACATTACTGTGTTCCATGCTTACAGTTAAGAAGGTAAAAACAGAATTCCAGTACTTACAAGGCTTTGATGCTGGCCTTAATCCGTCGGCCAAGAACTTGGTAAGAAGCTGTCTGATGAGATTCATTTCTTAGCTTGAAGTTAAGTGGTACAGATATCAGAATAACCCCCCTGGATTTTGGTATGCCTTTCATGTATCCTTTTATCAGCTTTATTATTTATTATATTTCTGCTGAGTTTCCTTGAAAAAGAATAAAATGTTTCACTTATTCTGCAGCAATTTAGTGAAAGCTATTTAAAATAATATTTGAGGAGGGAAAAACAAATCAAAATGAATAAAAGCCTAGGAAATACATGATGAAATAGAATGAATATCAGAGCTATTAAATTAATAGGCTTGCAAAGTGCTATTTGTGGTATCTCAGTGGAAGTTTAGAAATTGATACTGACTTATGCAAATTAATTGAATACTTTTGTTGTACTTCAGGAATACATATTCAGGCTCTCTGTACCTATTCCCTGTGGGGAAAATTGCTCTACTTGCCAAAATTCTAGCAATTTCACCTTGCTTTCATCTTCTTAAGGAAAATAGTTCAGGTATTGACTCAGTATGGCATTGATTCAGCAAATCTGTGTAGTCTGAGATTTCATCTGTAGATGGTTGCCGTCTCAAGTTGCCCACCAACTTGAGTTGCAAAGAGTAGCATGAAACAGAAGTTTGGCTTTTGCATATTCCTAAAAGGAGCCCTTTCCTAATAAGCATTGATGTTGTTGATTAAACAGCAGAAAAGCGTATAAAGGATTTTGATGTTAAAGGGAAACAAGCTCATAGAATCATGGCTTGAGTTGGAAGTGACCTCAAAGATCATCTAATTTCAACCCCCCCTGCCATGGGCAGGGTTACCAACCACTTAATCAGGCACTAGATTAGGCTCCCCAGTTTCCCATCTATCCTGGACTTGAACGCTTTTCTGGGCAGCCTGTTCCAGTGCCTCACCACCCTCTTGGTGGAAAATTTCCCCCTAACAGCTTATCTAAATATCTTCTCTTTTAGCTTGAAGCCATTTTCCCCTGTCTTATCACTATGTCTGTACATTTACCTAGGTTTGTCTCGACCCAAGCCCAACACGCTGCATTTGGTCTTATTAAATCTCATTACATTCGTATGAGCCCACTTTTCAATCCTGTCCATGTCTCTCTGGATGACATTCCTCCCTTCTCTTGTGTCAGCTGTACCACTCAGCTTGTTGTCATCAGCAAACTTGCTGAGAGTGCACCCAATCCCATCGTCTATGTCAGTTATAAAGATGCTAAATTGTATCAGTCCCAGGAAGAACACAAGCTCATCCACATATCTGCTTAGACATTCAGCCAATCTGAAGCCCAGCAGTACTCTCCTGTAGAGCATCTAATGTGCCTGGGCTGGCATGGCTTACAGGGAGCACAGGGCCGGGCCCAACTGTGTCCTTCAGAACTGTTAAAAGCAGGATATTTGATAGGGCTTTGTTGCTTTCTAGAATGAATGTTTTTGGGTATTATCTTCACTGTATCAACTTGTATTCACTGTGCAAATTAGGTGATGGCACAGGTGTCTTGTTCTCTGAGAAGCAGGTGTCAACAGACCAAAGCTGGCTCTTTGGAGTCAGCTGGTTACTTTTTGATGACTTTGAGTGGTTATGACTGACTGAATACTATTCCTTTATTCTACAGCTATGAACTCTCTGTAGCTAACTCCTTTTCCCTACCAGGAGTGTAATTTTTTTCTGGGGCAGGTGTTTTCAGTTGGTTTGCCACAGAATTGCTGGATTGACTATTGCTATAGCTTCTGAGACAAGAGTAGCTGCTTAAGTGACCCACCAAAAAATTAACAGTGAAGATTCAGGAGTGGTGCCAGAAATAATGTCCTTCCTGTTACTGGTTTTGTTTGCTATTCCATTTTAATTTTTTTTTTTTCTGTCTTTTTTTTTTTTTTTTTCCTCTGAACAAGATTTTCCTTTAAGTAACAGTATTTTCATGTTCTTTTTCAGAATAATCCTGCTGTATTACAAAGTTTGTCTACATCATGCTTGCCAAGTTACAGTAACATAAAAATCCTATGCGAAACATGTTGCAATATAGGTTCTAGTTTGTGGTGTTTAACTGCTAATGGGATAGCACTTCTAGCTTTGCGTTACTTTTCCTAAGGCATCTAGGTGTTGTAGGGTCAAGAGAGCTTGGTACGTATGTGGTATGCTTGCAGGGTTGTTCATTTTGACAGGTAGAATTTGGATACATTGGGCGCAGGTTATACCAGCAAGTGTCCTACTGTCCATGAGCTCTTCTTGGCCTCCCAGTGGCTGCTCAAAGAATGAGTAGGTATTTTGGAGACACTCAGGCCAGGACCCTACCTGGCCCTATTTACTTCTGCAGCCTCACATAGATGCCTTGCAAAACTGGAATGTCTGTGCAGATGGCCACACTCCCCAAATATGGTCTTCAAAAAGCACGTTGGTTGAAAGCTTGCAATTTTCAGAAAAGATTCCTGGATGCATAGAAGAAGGAATAGAGTGAAATGACCAATAGTACAGAAACAGCAAATCCCCCTTTGACCTTTCTGTCAAAATTCCTTCTACAATTATTTGCAATTCTGCCAATAGCTACAGACGTTACTTGCTAGTGCTGACTATCAGTTCTTAGAAAGCTGTAAAAAATCTCTTCTACATGAAGCTGTCTGTCCTTCCGTTGCACCTCTTACAACAGTGATAGTTCAGCTATAAATAATGTTGCTAATCAACGTTTCAAAATGTTATTTTTACTTTGATAGTCATCACCTGAAAGGTGATATTTGCTACCCAGAGAGTAGCATCTTACCGAATCCTCCCATGCTTAACTGGGGAACTCTGCTATAAAGACCAAAACCTTGGTCTTTATGTCTTTGTTCTGAGATGTTATCAAAGCGGTAGGTTTGCCATTTGATATTGCCTAAGTTGCCATTTTATTATTATTATTTTCTGCAGTGTTTCTAACTTGAGCTTCTTGCTGCTGTTTTAACTCCTTAGAGTTGTTCTTTATAAGAGTGGACAACCTAGTAACGGAAAAAGAGACAGAGAATGGATTTTTAAGAATCAAGTTTGTCTACACCCTAGCAATGAACAGGCGTTTGTGGTTTTGTCTCTCTTTCATTTCATGCCTGCACCTTTTTTCTTACTGGATTGATATCAAGGACTTCATGGTTGAGGGCTGCATTCTCAGAGATCACGGCTCCAAAGCCTGTTATTTGTGATTAGTACCTCTAGGTACTGCTATAATCCAAAAAGAGATGGAGTAATTATATATGTTGCTTATATTCATGTTTGTGCTTGTAGAGATGTGCTGATGGGGTGGTGTGGTGAAATGATAAAAATGTTATGGAAGGAAGTTATTCCTTTCTGTGAAATAAGAAAAACTGACACCACCAATTTAATTCCTAGGAGGATAGTGAAAAAGACTAGGGCTACATAAATGTAGCACAAGAAGGAATTGAAAAATAATAATGGAAAAATCCATAGCTAAAGTGCTGCCAGGTATATAGTTATGCATGAAGAGTATTTGGTGATTGATCCACAATAGGACTGAGTGAGACAGAGGAACAACACACAGATATTTGTATCACTTCACATCCTCCACAAGAGATAAACGTGAAATATAGTTGTATTTCATAAGAGACTTATTTTAAGCATTCTTTGTTCCAACACTCCCTTTAACTTTTGTAGTGGGTTTGTAAACACTTTCTTGCTTCTGATGTGTTGGGTTTTTTTTGACCCAATAGACTCCTTTAGAGAATAAGTTTTGTCCTCACTATTGAAATGGCTGCCTTAAACTACAAAGGCTACAGTTCTCAAAGTATGTGTTGAGAGACAGCAGCCCTGATTTCCCTCAGTTGTATGTATTAATCCCCTATTTTTTTTTTCATTATAAAAGAAAACCTTCTGTCATGTTGTCACTATATTTATTTTTCTGTTAACCGCAAAGTAGAAAAATGACTAGTGAATTACAGAAGCCTCAGTCTTTTCACTGAGGTCAATTTTGTTTGAATATGAAAACAAAAAGCCTGGAGAACTCAATTTTTCTCCTCTCCTATTTGTAAAATGATGAAAGTGAACTAAGTTTTGGAGGATTCTGTACGTTCTCCTTTTAATCTTCATGAATGCTGGAGAGTGAGGAGGATTTCAGTATTCTCATTTTTAATCTACTTTTCTTTGAATGTACACAAAATGTAATGCAATAGATGATGAAAAAATTCCAATCAATGACAACATCATGTCTCCCAAAGTCTGAAACAAAGTCATATTCCTGTCCTCAAGTTTGACAACGTGTACCTTGAATTTGACATCACATACTTCTTTAGGAAAAAAATGTGGATATGAAATTTATTGGTAAAGGCCTATGCTGAACATACCTTTTTTTTTTTTTTTTTTTTTTTTTTTTCTTCTCTCTTTCCCAATCAGAAGGACAATAGGTCTATCTTGCTATTGAAAGATGATTTCTGCATGTTTTTTCTCCTTATTATTATTTTTGTAAATCAGATCTTATTGTTAACAATAACTGATGCCGGGCCGGACCCCATCCAGAATGGACCCCATCCAGAGACAGACACAGTCATGGATGCCATGGAGTTTTCTCTCAATTTAACGCTGTGTCACGTGGCTAATATACCAGCTTATTATTTAGAAAACAGCATGATTTGTAAAGCATTTTATAGTAAGGCAAGTGATATAAGGATCAGATGAAATGGTAATGAGGGTTTATGATAGAAACTTATTTTCCATCTAGTCTTTTAAGATCAAGACTGAAATTTTGTAACATTGTCACTAAACCTCAGCTACTTTCAGAGGAAACTTGATAACTGACAACACACAAGGCAAACTGTGTTCCTTTTTGGGAATATGCAGTCCTATGGAAGTCATCAATGTCTCTGGAGGCTGATAGACACAGTGAGGCAAGTGTCTGGAACAGAGTAGTAGTTTAAAATCTTATGGTATATAATATAATAAATATAAGTTTCATAGATTTTTTCAGCAGTTGGTGAAAGAATCACAAATGAGATAAATTGTTCTGCAATAATTGATGGAATGGAATACTCAGTAGTGCAAAAAACTAATCTAAAATTCAAGTCAGGATAAGAGAAAGTCATTAGCTATGCTGTGTAAAGCAGACATATACAATCAATGTGTGAATGTCACGTTTGTCAGGCCAAAGTGATGGGAAAAGACTTCTACTAACAGAGAGAAAATTGAACACATCTATAACAGTGGAGGATAGTTCATATCCTGTTGTAATTGCAGTGCAGTTGAAGCAGAATGAGAATAGCAGGGGAAAAAAAAAAACTCTCGAGCTTTACAGAAGTATTGTCTGGAATGCATGACAAAGGTAGAGGCCTGAAAGATGAGGAGTCTTTGAGCTAAGTGAAGCAGATCAGGGAGATGCTGTGGAAAGAAAAAAATAAATAAAAAAAGCAGGGTTAGGATTTAGGCAGCTAGGAAGAAAGTAACTGAAAAAGAACCCCAGATGGTACCCAGAAGAACTGATAGCTTTCTTCCTTCTGTCTTCTAAAATGTGTCAAGTGTGCAGGGTCAGAGTGCACACGATGACTTGATGGCAAATAGAGACATGGTAAATATAAAAATACTTGGGAAGTTTAGATGCATGTTAGTAATATGTGTGCACTGTATAAGTTATTTGAGTATCACCACTGATTTTCAAGGTATGAGGTGCCATCAAGCACAATCCTTAAAGCTGACAAAAATTGAAGGGAGAAAACAAATAAAGGCAAAATGGAAATCCACTGATATTGTGGAAATAATATTACTGCATTAGAACTCTAGAAGGCCATGAAACACAATTTTGCCTTGCTCTGTCTCAGTGAGAAAGCTCCAAAGCCTCAAAAAAAACACCAAGCAGGTTTGAAGGAGTAGAACAGTTCCTGCTTCACTGGCTATGGAATATTATGGCATGTTTTACTCACGGGCAAATACTTCTTTTTTTGCAATAATACAAAATGAAAAATAGCCACCACCATTAAAACTCTAGAGAACTAGAGTAGTACCTGTAAAGCAAGAGAAATAACATGAATGATGACTTAGTATGAAGAAAAAAGACAGTATTGCACAGTGAGGTGGTCATTTTGTCTCCAGTTGCATGAGAATGAACCAGATTATTTTGTGGTTAGTTTTTTGCTTGCTTAGTAGTTTGCAAAGATATGGAGCTGGGAACAATCTGTCCCAAAGAGATGCCAGACACAAGAGCAATATAGCTGTATTTCAGTGCAAGCAATTCTGCAGTTAGTTCGGAAAGATTGCTCTCTTGCCTGAGATATTCTTTCTTCTCACAGGTTACTTCATCGTCCAGAAACATAAGCAGCAGCTTCTGTGTATTAAGGGACTGAAGCAGTAAATTTTACAGCATAATTCATCAATGGCGTCAGTCAGATTTAAGAGAGAGCATGTTTTTGCTAAGCTGCAGAGATTGCTGTAACTGAGGTCAACAGCAAACTCTTAGTGCTTTTAAAAATTGATTTTACTGAAATCTTACTCCATTTTCCTAGGAATAAAGGCCTCCAAGGATTTAAACTGCTGTAACTGAGAGCAGTGTTTGGCCCGGTTCTCTTTGTAGGTGTGGCACAGCTCCATTACAACTCCACTACAAATAATAACATCCTTTAAAAATAAAGCCCCCTTTCTAGCATTTTAGTAAGCAACCTTTTGTTTCCTCTTGTAAAAGCTTGGGGGCCATGAGTTAAACTTCTAAAGCCTCTACAAAACCTTTCTCCTTTGCAAAACCTCTGAAGTGAAATATTTGACAGGAATAGGAGCATATTTGCTTATCTGACAGATCTGAGCAGATTCATTGAAAAAATAAATAAATAAAAAATTGGCAAAATCTTGTTTAATTTGAGACATAATGTTCAATTTTCTATAAAATAACAGAAGATACTGATCTAATTATCTGACTATTCCAGAACTCACTGGAATCTCTCACAGCTTTATTAAGGAAAGCCCCATCATACATTGGTCTGAAAAAAAAAGAGAAAATTCTTTATAAATGGTAATATTATAATTTCCAATCTTAATAACAACAAAAAAGAAAAAAGAACAACCCCCAACAACAACAATCAGTACTACAGATGGCATGACCCTATCTTCTGTCTTTGGATTAATGTTTTCCATTCTTGGTCTCAGATCTCAAGCTACTGAATTCCTCTGCGTGGTTCTCCGTCCTCAAGCAGCAACAGAGGTTATGGTCTTGGCTATTTCTTGTGATTTATCTCAGCAGTTCTTCTGTATATTCTGTAGTTCCTTTCTCTTCTGGGCAATGATAATAAGTCACCATACTGTCTTCTTAACGCAAAGTGTTATTTAAAATGAAGTCATACTGGAGAAAGCATATCCATAAAAACAGCAGAGTACACTATGTCCGTGGCTTGTGCTTCAATAGAATGCTCCTCTCCACAGATCTGGCATGTCTCCGGAATCTTTTTCACAGGCCCTACTGCAGAGCATCTCCTTCTTCGATTTTATGTCAGTTTCTTGTTTTATGACAATTTTGACGAGAAAAAGTGCTGGTTGACTGCTTTCATTTTTGTTTTTGCTGGTGGTGGGATTTTTTCTTAATTTTGTTTTTAAATAGTTTTGCAGTTTGGTGGGATGTCAGGTTAGTGTCAGCTCTGAGTGCACACTTTTTTCTGTTAATTGCTGCTAGCTTTCTCAACTATCTTAATCTGATCCCTTTCCTGTAAGTTTCCCACAGCTTCCTTTTGAGCTAGAATGCTGCATTAATTTGGGAAAAGCTTGCAACTATTTGTAATAAATTTCTGCCCTCTGACCATACTGTCCATATTATTTGTCGCATCTGTGTTCAGCCTGCTGTTGCTTCCCCATTCCAAATCTGATGCCGAAGATGTGCAACTGAAATGACTGAATGTTGGTCGTCTTTGTCTTTAAGACGCCTCCAAGATTTCAACTAATTTCTACTTTGACATACCATTTCCTTGTAGCTTTTCTATAGCTTGCTAATCCAAATGGCTAAGAAACAAACAATTATTTCTCCTTTTCTGATACCATAGCAGTAACTTTCTTTCATGTGTTAGTGCTGATTCAAAATCAGCAAAAAAAAAACAAAACCAAAAACAAAACAAAAAAAAACCCACAAAACAAACAAACAAACAAAAAAAAAAACAGAGAAGCTGCTAATACAAATTCTTAAGCTAATTGTCCTAGTAAGTATCGGACTACTTATATAATGAAAAATCCCCTCTAATCAATAAAGGCATTTTGAAGATTGAAAAGTTAGTTCAGATGAATCAAATCTGATGTTGCAGTGGGAAACAGCAGTTTTGTCACATCCAGGAAAACAAATCCTTGTATTCCATTTTCCTGTCTCAGCACATTTGCAGCAGAGGATATGAAGTGTGTGTATTTACAGCCTCATTTGGTGGGCCTTCTGAGTTCTGTTGAGGAGCTCCATCTTTCAAGGCAGAGCTGCGCTTGGCTACACAACTGGGGAAGGAAGTACATCAGCAAAGTACCCTGTTTAATGCATGAGAGTTGCTTGACCCAGGATTGACAGATTGTCCTACTACAGGTCATTCCTTTCCACTTGTGCTTGGAGAATACTCATTATGTATAATTATTTATTGCCGGTGTTGTATAATAATTTTATCCATAACGTTATGAAGAATATTTAGATAATGTTAGCTTAGTCTTTCACAGAAACGGCAATTCTTTGTTGCCCATTTGGCCATAGAGGATAAATACAAAGCTAACTCATCTGTTCTGGCAAAGTGATAAACTCATTATCATTCAAGTAGAAAACACTGAGGGCTTAGGAGCTTCCCAGCACACCCAGCATATCATGCAGATGAAATGGGGATAAGGATGATTCCTACCCTTGAGCAGAAGTTGACAGTGACACAGGTAAGACTACTGACAAATCGTGCACCTAAATGATGCTGAGTACTACTGGGGACAAGCCTTGCTTGTAGTCTAAGATTAGGAGTTTTCCCAGACATTTATGGTATTTCTAGTGATGTGTTTCAGTAATTTGGGTTAAATTTTAGCTTGTACATTTTCTTCCCTGAAGGAAGTTCCAAAAGACACAGTCCAATAAGGACTAGTTCAGAACTTATATAATACTTGTTCATCCTCCATGATGATGCTGTCAGTCTCCAAATTAATCAGCCTCTCCCCAGAAACCTGAACTAAGCAGTTTCAATGCACTGTAGTAACTGTTTGTCTCCATGCGGTCATTAGAATTTGAAGCAAATCTTTTCAGAAAGGTTTCCTCCTTTAGTGATTTCTCCTTAGGGGAGGCACTCAGATGGGAAGTGCTAATTGCAAGCACACTGTGAAATCAAATATATATATGTAGCTTACCATTCTGAGCAAAGTAGTGAAATGATTTCATATCATTGCTCTAGATGTGAAGTTGAACTCTCTAAGATAATGTTTCTTATGGCCTTTTACCAATCTCATTCTGCCCTCAGATGTTGCCTCGGACCGTGAACAGAACTCAGTGTCTATTCCAAGAGGGTATAAGAGGAGAAAATCCCAGCTTTGAGAAGGGACACAGAGCGAGGTACCGGGCTCTGCTCCTGGAAACTGATGGCAGGGTGGAAAGGGCACAGGGCCCCACCAGAGAAGGGTCAGATGGGCACTGGGAAACGTCTCTTTGCTGTGAGAGTGCTCAAATACTTGAACAGGCTTCCTAGAGAGGTGGTTGGTGCCTCGTGCCTGTCAGTGCTCAAGAGGTATATGTTTATGGACATTAGGAAATATTACTTCTCAGAAAGGGTGGTCAGGCACTGGAAGATACTGCCCAGGGAGGTGGTGGAGTCACCGACCCTGGGTATGTTTAAGGAGCGACTGGATGTTGTGTTGAGGGACATGGTTTAGTGGGAGCTGTTTGTAATAGGTGAATGGTTGGACCTATGCACCTATTTTTATTTTTTAGTCAGCAAAAATGGAGGACTTATTTCACTGTCAAGTGTGCAAGTTTGGCTTTGAAAAGACAAGGGAAAACTTCAAATACTGCTCAGTCAAACCATAGAGATCTCTCTGTGAGCTCTTCAAGTGCCTTCCCTAAATTGGATCCATATCCTCCATATTAAAAGTACTGGGCTATTTTAAAATGTTTCCTTATTTATTCTCTGATACGTCCTGACTTTATCTTCTGAAAGGGCAAAAAAAGTCAGTGAGTTGAAATATCTGAGAATAAATGATTTAATTTCTTAGTGGCTTTATTTTCTTTTTAGTACAGAGGTTTTCTAGTGTTTTTTTTTTTTTTTTTTTTTTTTGGAACATTCATTGTGTCCTGAAGAAAAATAAATTAGACGAATCAAACTTGTCATTATGCACCTCACTGGAGGTCTGCCAATGTCTCCATAATAGAGCGTGGTTTTACAGGATTCATACATTTCTTCTGTAAACGTTCAGCCTAAGCTGAAATTTGGCAAGCCGCTTCATGATACAGTAACATTCTCTCCTGCATATAAATGTTGCTTCTCCCTCTGAAAACTAGCGGTAATGCTGGAGAAGCATTTCTTTTATGGCTTCTATAGATTTTTGTTTAGAAATAGGTAAATTCAGTCTAAGTGCTTGGAATGTCACCTTTTTATTGCATTCCTAACAAATGATTCAGCCTTTACGAGGAAAATTTGCAGCTAAACTGCGTTTGCATTTCCCATGCTTTTCCTCTCTATTCCATCTCCATAATAAGTAATCCTTGTTTTTTTTTTTTTCACAGTGGAATTGGTGTGCAGTTGCTTCATAATTACAAGTACAGCTACATTACTGCTCAAAGCTGAATTCCTTACGCTGCCTCATTAATCCATTTTTTTGGATTTTCACCTAATTAGTGTGTAAGTATTGATTAGAAAAAGCCATAGCTTAGCTTTAAATAACTGGCTTCCTTAAAGTAACTTTTCACACTTCATTTATCACTTGTTTTTATTACATCCTGTCTTATATTTCTCAGTTTTCTGTATTTTCTCATCCGCTTGTGTTTTCAGGGCAATGTGGTCCGTTAGGAGAACATAAGGTGAAGTATATCCCAAGAGTGCTTCAAACAAGTGAATGTTTACTGCTGACTGGTGGGAAGGTGATAAGAGTTTTTGCATCTTAGCCACCATTCCAACACTGGCTGACAGGTGCCTGTTGCCTTACGATGAGCTCAAGCAGCACCACTTCCTGTTGTGGTATTTTGAGCTCAACACTTGACAGTCTGAAAAGATACGCGGTTAGTTTGAGGCCTAAATGATTGCTGAGCTACTTGGGAAGGCTTTCCCTGGTGTGATTTATGTGGCAGTGCTGTGTCAACCCAGGTCTGGATCCCCATAAAGAAGTGGGATCGACTTCTCAAATAAGACCCTTCATAAATAAGTCAAAGAAATTGAGGAGGAAATGTTCTCACGCCTCCAGACAATCCCATCGAGTCACAGAGGAGGCATCCCTCGATGGGGAGCATTGTTCCGTTGTGCGCGTTGCCTCCTCCCTGAATAAATAGGGGACTGTCAGGCCACCTTTCTTTGTGAGTAGTGAACCTCTCTTTAATTCTTTGTACTGTTTGTTTTTAGAGAAAATATTTTATCTTTCAATCTCTCAGATTAGGAGAAGCTCTGTGAGATCTGATTAATTAAACAATGTGATGCGAGAGCCGTAAACGTTAAAAAGCCTTCTTGAAAGCAGTCCGTGGCCCAGTCCATTGGATAAATTGATTGATTACGTCTGTGGTTGCTCCTAATAATCTGTAACATTTTTTCATTAGACAGAAAGTTGTTTTCCTATTTAGTATGCAAACGTGAGATCCGGAGCATTCTGCCCATGTGTTCTGATTTCTTTTTTCCATTATGCAATCACAGAATGTGTCACTTCCTTCTTATGAAAGAAAAATGTAAGAGATAAAATTTGTGTTTAGTAAGGATTTTGATCTTCAATATATTAAAGAAATTAAAGTCCAAGGTTGGCAGAAAATCATAAATCATGGTTATGTGTTTCTCTCGAACGATTTTATGGATGCTAGGGCAAAGTTATTACCACGTGCACTCTGGTTATGCAGAAATGCCACTAGAGGCTGTTTTCTTTCTTCAAAGGTGCCCTTTAAGCTAATGTAGAATTACTCTTAATAGAGCAAACATGCAATTTGCACAAAGCTAACACAACGCATTTCAGGTTATCTGTCATAGAGGGGAAAAAAAAAAATAAAAAAATACAGGATGAGAATTTGGTAATGAATTTTATCCTTCCTTTCTTCTCCATTATTTTTCCCAGAACCTGCAGTTTTCTGAAATGCACTCTTTGCTTCAATTTTCTTTCCAAATTATTTCTGCTATTTATTTATTGTTAACTTCAGAGGTGTCCTTTGTAAAGTTTCAGTATTCAAAGCCTGAGTCACATTGGTGTGGTTTGGTATTCTTTTCTTCCTGGATGGGTTCTGTGGTGATGAGACATTGTACTCTGCTTTTATAATCCTTGTAGGGAAGGGGGGAAAACAAAGGCTGAAAAATGCACTTTAAGGCATGGATGGTGAAAACAATTGGGTGGTCCTGTGTGGAGCCAGGAGCTGGATTTGGTAATCTTTGAGGGTCCCTTCCAACCTGGGATGTTCTCTAGATGTATGCTTCTATGCTTCTACTCTCCCTCTCCCTTTTCTCTTTTAGCTTGGATTTTTACCTGTAGAAAATGACATTGCAGCAGCTAAGATGTAACTAAGATCAAGGTGAGTTTTCTGAGTGAGTTACGAGAACAATTCTAGTCCTAAAGTTGTTGGCTTGGGAGTAGTTCAGAAGCAGTGCAACCCAGAGGGATGCTGGTTACTTCAAGCTTCACAAGGTAATAATACAAGGTGGGGAAATGTGAGCTGATGTTCTGCTTGGGCTTGGGCACTGGCTGAACCCTTTGAAGAACTCTGTCCCTCCCTGTCAGGTATGCCTCTTGTGGCAGCATTAGTGTGTGGCTCAGATGATTGAGAGAAGCAGGTGTTCTGGCATCAGCAGAGGGCTGTGCTCTAGCCCCTGATGACTTCCTCTGATGCTTGTGGTCAGGAACTTGCCGCAGAATGATGGCAGGTGCTCTTCCCAAGAGAAGAAGAACAAGGTTTGGCTTGTAGTTGCCTCTCTCTCTTTTCTCCTCCTCCAGAGAACCACTGTTGTGCAGGGATGGGTGTTCACCCTGCTGTTCCTATGGGGGAAGCAAGAGCAGAATCAAATAGGCTCCTCTCTCATGCTGCTGCAGCTGGAAGCTGCAAATGTTTTATACACACAACTGGAAGAATGAAAAACAAATATCCTCTTCTTCAGAACTAATTTTTCTACTAACAAAAACCAGACACATGTATGTAATATATATAATATGCACATACATGTACGCACATATATTGCTCAGAAATCTTCCTGCACATTTTGTCTTCCACCTTCAAAATGTATTAACCCAAAGTCGTGAAGATGTAGCTACATACAGATCAAAACTAGCAGTTCTGAGGAGGTAGTAGTGTTTTACATCAGGTGCTGTCCTCCAGTATATAAAAAGAAGTCAGGAAATGTGACTGAATTCTAGGAATGGTTTGATCGGGGGCTGAAACAGCAGCATCAACAAGAGCTTTTATTACTGGGGAATCTGAAATTTTGAAGGAAATTGGAGCATTTTCTTGGATGTTTTGCCGTGGAAACTCATCTTTGCCAAATAAAGAAAAAGTGTAGTGGAGTGAGATCTGATTAAGGTAAAGTGGGATATGAGATGAGCTTCTCTGGGCCACAGGTGGCCAACTGCACAGCCAGAGAACCCTGCTCTTCCTTCTGCCCTGGGAGGTGCCTGCTGTCTGAGACTGGTAAGGACTGTCCCCAATCAACCTGAGGCAATCAACATCACTTTGTGGATACTCGAAAGTATTTCTCTGGAACTGTTTGCATTTGAAAGAGAGTGCTCAGTGTGCTTACTGCCTGAATACTTGGCCTGTGAGCAAATAACTCCAGTTTGTACCGGTTAACGGGAGATGGAGATGATACCATTGTATCCCGTGAAGACAGATGTCTCCTTGCTTCCTCTTCATCTGCTGACTTTAATTTGCAAGGCCTGGAAGATGGGAAAAAAAGGAGCTCCTGCTGAGATCCCAAAGCCAGAAGCCATCACTCCAAAAGAGCTGACTTGACCACTTTGGATTATGAATAAGAGTGTCTCCTGTCATTGTTAGTTGTCATCAATTGAACAACACAACCTCTGACGATCCATCAGACTGAAGATTAGCAGCTGACAACAAGACATCCCTGGACATCACCAGCTCTCTAGGCAACCTGTTCTAATGCGTAACCATTCTTATTGTTCACCTAATCTACCTAAATAGGTAGGGTCAGTGTTCAATACAAGCATGAGCAAAAGGAAGGGTTGGAGAAATAAAGTAACAGATGCCGTTATATTTGATGAAGACAGTGCTTTAGTCTGACTGAATAATCAAACAAAAGCAAAAAAGAAAGCGATGCTCACTCCCTTGTTTAAAATACCAGAACAAGGCTGGCTTCTCATGGCTTTGTCTCTTGGTGCAGTGCAAGCCTGGTGGAGCCACTCTGGAGTTTGGGGCACCAGCAGTGTAACTGAGCAGTAGCAGCATTCAGTTAGCAAAGCCCTGCAGCCAGTGCCCTCGTTTTACTGGGGCAGGAGGGTGCCTTGTTGCAAAGCTGTGGCACACCCGGGGCTGAGCTCGGAGCTGGGGTCCTGCTGGCAGAGCTGACCCTAAAACGCAGAAGGAAAAGAGGGGGTGGTTTGTGTGGATGTTTAACACACTGGGGGGGCTCAAGTCCTGGGAGCGTGAAGTGTGGCTCTGGAGGAGCCTGCAGGAAGGGAGCTGGGGCAGCCCGGTACCCCGGGGCTCCTCTCTGCCCCCAGGGTCAGCGGGGCCGTGCGCGACCCGCTTTAACGCGACGGCCGGGCCGGGAGCGCGCAGGCCTCTCGGGAGCGCGCTGCTGGCTGTGGGCGTGTGGGCTGGGCGGCGCTAGGGCCCGGGGCGGCGGCGGCGGCGGAGCGGGGCCGGGCGGGGGCGGCCCCTCCCGGGCGCCGCGCGAAGGCGGGCGCGGGCGGGCGGGCGCGGGGCATGGTCCCGGCGGCGCGGCGCGGAGCGGAGCGGGCGCGGAGCGGTGGCATGCGGCGCGGAGACATGCGGCTCTGCTCGCGCTCTGCTGCCCCGCCGACATGGACCGCCGCCGCCTGCCGCTGCTGCTGCTCTGCGCTGCCCTCGGCTCCGCCGGGCGTCTGAGCGCCCGCCCCGGCAACGAAGGTGAGCCGGGCCCGCGGGGTGGCGGGCCCCGATTTTCCGCGTATTTTTACATTTTTATTTATTTATTCAGTTATTTTTTTCACGTTACGGTGGTCTTGGGCGGCGGCCGCCCCTCGGCCCGGGAGCGCTCTCGCCCCGGCAGCGCGGCCGCCGCCCGGTGCGGGGATCCCGAGGGGGGGGCACCGCTCCGGCGGCCCCCGAGGAAAGTTGGGGAGCGGAGAGCGGGGTTCCTCCCCGCAGAGCTGCGGGAGGGCCCGAGCAGCGCCGGGCTGTGGATCCCCTGCCTGGCAGGTGCCGGTTCCGCAGCGGGCTGGGGCGACTTTCTCCGCGGGTGAAGCGGTGGCACAGCGCTGCGCCCCTCCGCCTCGCCCCGAGCGCCGCGCTGCGTGCGGGTGCGGGTGCGTGCGGAGAGCGCTTCCCAAGTTTTCACTCATAGCGGAAAGCCGCTCAGCTCCTGTCAGACCTCCTCCGTGTTCCTCGGCTCTATCCCGTCGGTTTCGGAGCTGATGGTTATGTGTGTGTGTGTGCGTGAACGTGCGTGAGTGTTCAGCGGCGATGCTTCTCCCTTCTCCCTTCGCTCTGGTGGTTTTTTCTTTCAGGTGACATTTGATGAACGCGCACGTTGGGTCACGGAAAGAATCGATGACCGCCGGGCGCTTTGGGGAAAGTAACCGCAGTACTTCGGGGGGAAGCTCGGGCTGCCCCGACCCCGTGCTAAGGGGGATGCGGCTGATGCCCGCAGGATGCGGTCGAGGCGCCCAGGGTGCGCGCTACCATCGCGTCCACAGATTGAGTCTGGTGGGATAGAGCCTGTGGCTCCGGAGAACTTGTGATGCCCAATGGGAGTGCGGGGCTTGCACCTGCCCGAGCCGTGGCATCCATAAGAAAACACATGGAAAAGCTGTGTTAAAACCAGTTATCCCGTGCGAACAGTGCTGATGTACTTGGTATTCTGGGTCTTTGCAGGCAGTGAGATAAGAGGTTCAGGTGATTTCTGGAAGGGGAAAAAAATAAAATGCATACAACAAATAGGGAAAGACCAAAACTTTAGGGTCCGTGAGCGATCCGAAATCAGTCAGTTTGTTGCTGGGAAGAAGCGGTGGTCCCGTCGCGCCTGCAGAACAATGTCGTGTCTGTTTGTATGCTCTATGTAAATTTGTTCTGCATGGGCAATGCTTTCCAGGGTACCTGGAAGATGACGCTGCTAGCGGTTGCTTACTCCTAAGTCCACATATGTGTACTATTTTGTCATGCATTGTCATGTTTCAGCAATGATTTTCAGGTAGTAAAAGCAAGAACAGTGGTGGGGGGTGCCCTTGTCTCATGGCTAAAAGCGGGTTGGGAGTGCTGGGGGTCCAGCAGCCAGCAGCACAGCTCTGCCTCCACAGCAGGAGCGGCACACGGACTCAGTCCATGCGCTGAGCAAAGCCTGCCAAAACAGGAGCTGGGCACTCGGCTTTGCTAATGATACTTTTTTGTGTCTTTTGTTTAAAACCATTGGCACAGAGAACCGGGAGAGGAGGGAAAAATAAATAATAGTGCAGAAGACACGTTAAGCATCTTGTCTGAGTCAGCCTTCTGTAGGTACCGCTGCTGCTCTCTGTGCTCAGTTTCAGGAGCATAGCCGTCATATTTTCAGCCTGGGTTGCAAAAGGCAACATGCATTCAGTGATGGGATGGTGACTGGCTTTGCAGGCTTACTTTTCTTGAGGGATGGATTTTGCTATTCTTTTCAGAAAGAAAAAAAAAAAAGTAAAATAAAATAGAACACTATCAGTTTTCTTTAAAAAATGGGGCCAGCTTCAATGTTTGTTTGTTTTCACTAAGAAAAGCGCACTAATTACTTTATTCATAGTGTACGTGGGCTGATCATGTGAGTGGAGAAATCCAAATTATGATTTGCTGATGCTAATTTGTTTAACAAGTCAAGCATTAGCACGGAGCTTTAAATAACGCCAAAAGATTGCTTTTTACTTTTAAAATATGTTGGTTTTTTTTCTCACCACTTCTGCTGTCAGCATTAATTCCTTCCCTCCCAGAAAGTTTTCTTTCTCTGCCCCTGACAAGGAACCAGACCCTTCGAATGGAGGTTGTTAACTGGCTTGTGGTGAAGGACGCACTTTTTTTTTTTTTTTTTTTTTTTTTTCATATGCTTTAATATGAAGCTGCCGTGGAACTTGTCGTGGATCGGTGTAACAAAGGATGAAGCTCATTTCTGGTTGCTCTGTGTAACTTCTGAGGGACGTGAATGTCACGATGGATACATTGAAAGGGTTACGCTCAGGGCTACCAGGGAGATGTCCTATGTTTATTTGACTCGAAAGAATCACTTCTGTTTTGAAAATGCAACCTCAGTTAGCATTTAGAGTTAATATTAAAGCTGACAGCCATTTGGGCTAGTGCTGATACTTCAGAGGATGGGAAAAAAAAGGAGAAAAGGCTGGAAGGGGCTGAAGGCGAGTTGTTGGCTTACTTCCTTACATTACATTCTGTCAGTAAGTGTGGTCCTTTTTACCCCGTTTTTAAAATCATTATTTTGGATAGTTGGAATATTTGTTAACTTACTTCATCCCAGAAAAGTTTGGAGGCTTTTTTTTTTTGTCTTGATAAAACACGTTTTCCAGCGAGTTTATTGTTAACCACCCTGCCACGCTCATTGCAAACACTCTGCTCTTTCCCTATGTAGTCACAGAGGTTCAGGGAGGCTCCCAGAAGTTCAGGCTTGTCTGCGTAGGGTGGCAAAGCATGTGCCATTTACTGGGGGGGGGGGGGGGGGGGGGGGAACGGACGTTTAACATCCAACCCTTAGGTTTGAAGGCACTCATAGGAACCACACGTTCTGCTGTGCCATTCTGCTGAATATTTTTTCACGTGGGGTGGTGGGGGTTTTTGTGTGTGTGTGTCTGTTTTTTCCTAGAAAGAAGCAGTTTGTCTATGAATAATTCCTAGGCTTTCAAGGAATTGACTGAGCTCTATCATTCGGTAATTTAATAATTTTTCCCCAGTCTCTCTGGTAACTATATTGCCTGCCCGAGGGTACCAGCAGCCTTAATTTCGCTGTTTTATAACCCACAACAGTTAACACTTGACCCAGGTCATTAACAGGATTATCAGCAAATTTGTTTAAGCTTTTACTGACAACCCGAATTGCTTCAATAATATTTTGACTGTGCAGACAGGAAACTTCTCGTAACCTCTCAATCTAGCATAAAATTAATTTCTTGCGAACACAGCTCCCAACCGATCGATACGGTAAATCTGCTTACAGTGCGTGGTTTCAGATAGTGTCTGTTTTGGTTAACAGCAAGGAGGTTCCAATCAGCCCTCTACTTTCGGTCTGCATTGGCTTCGGAGATGTGGTTTCAGCTTTTATTCATTCACCAGCAGCTCAGAGCTCTGCGTAACAGCACAATTAAGTTTACCATTTTATCTGTTAGCACTTAAAGTCGCTGAAGGCAGTGTGGTGCGCCTTCATAGCAGTGACAGCCGTTGGCACGGCTTTGAAAAACGCAACGTTTGCACATGGAGCAAAGTGCCTGATCAACTTCCCCGTGTAATTTGGAGAAGGGCTGGGAGCACTGGAAACTTTGTGGTGGATCAAAAGGGAATGGCGCGGGGCAATGCTTTGCGCTGATCTTGCCTTGCTGCATGTCAGGTATGGTTAGGGCAGGGAAAGTCCTCCCGTATGGTGACACAATCCCTGCTGGCACTTGGAGCTTGCTGCTGAGTGTTGCCCTGTAAAGGATGTCAGAAGTCAGTTTAGAAACCTTAACGTGATGCCTCTTAAATTTAAGCTCAGATTGGTGGGTTTCCAGCAAGCTGTTTTTCGTACAGCTGTTATCCAGCGCTGCTGTGCTTAATCCGAAGCTGTACAACAAGAAACTAATGATTGTGCTTTAAAATTCACATGGTGATGATTTTAAAAGCTGTGCGACGGGAGAAGGAAGTTGGGCAAATCCCTCATTTCTGATAGCGGGCGCTCACAAATGGAATCATTATTTATTTCCTTTTCTATGACTGAAACTTATCTTACGGCTGATGTCAGTACAGCGCTCTAAAAAGGAAAATCTCTTCATTCCCCACGACAAACTTAAAGCAGATGTCTGAAGCGCAGAGATGTTCAATTGGACACAGCAATTAATTCTTATTGCAGTTAATTTGGATGCGACGTATTTGCTGCCCAACGAGCCGGTCAGATGACACATACTTGTTACAACTCTCTTTTCTGCACTTTCCTCTGTAGGAAATGAGGCTTCAGGGCTATTACCCAGACAATAGGCACGCAAAGTTGCTTGCAAGAAATCTTTGCAAATCAGGTGTGCTTTCTGATTGAACTTCCAACTTTTTTCCCTACTCTGTGGGGATAAAAGAGATTAGTTTTATTTATTCCTTTATTATTTGCAGGAGTTGGGTTAATTGCTATTAGTGTACTTACTCCTGATTCTGCTTCAGAAGTTGTAAGTTTTCCTCCAGGAGTGTACGTAATGGCTCTTGTTCTTGTAATCCCCGCTTGATGAAAGTTTGGACGTACAGATGCAGGTGTTCGCTTTCCTGCTTTCAGAGCTCTGGATTTTATCACCAGTGAGGGTCACTGCAGAGCTGTTACCGAATCCAGCCTGTATGGTTTGTCGCTTTCTGTGCGGAGCCTGTGTTAGCTGCATAGGGTACCTGTAATTCAGGGAGGTGCCACCGCTTTGTGCCTGCTGTTGGATTTCAGTCATTCAATTAATTAATTAAATGCTGCTAGTAAGCAGAGATACAATCGTGTCCTTGTTTTTGGTTAAGGTTCAAAGGTATTCTCAGTGGAGGTGGTTGTTGTTGAAACACAGCGGGTCCTGTTGCTGCCCTAAGGTGCAAAATGAACTGGACTTCTGTAGACGTGTCAAATAAACCTTCAGAGGTGGAGCAGAGAGATCTCTTAAGCCCACCGCATTCCTAACAGATAATTTCAGCATCCCAAGAGTTGCTTTCCTGCCCTGAAATGTAGTTTTTTATCTTTTTGCTTTTAAACATATTTTTCTTACAAAAAGAAGCCTGATTTCTTGAAGCGTTCTTGAAAATCGTTGAAAATCTATTTATAAGGGAGGAAAATCTTGCAGTAAGAGCTGACACAGTCAGTGGAACGTTTTGTGTACAAATGCATATGGCTGCTGCTAACTCCTCTGTTTTGCTAAACATTCATTCAAGTGACATAGCCTTTCTTATTTCCATAAACCTTGAGCTGTAGCTTTTTTTTTTTTTTTTTTAATATGCATTTAAATTTTTCTAAATAAGACACAATACTCAACAGAGTTTAGTTTAGTTTAATTCGAAAGACGGGATGTGAGCTCCCTGTGGTGTAGTTCTGGAAACAGAACGTGGCAGTGATTTGCTGCGTTAGGATCGTATTCCCCCACTGGCAGTCTCATGCTGCTTACTTTTTAGGTGCTCGATAAATCCTAGCGCGATTTCTTATTTTGCAGCGTGAAACTGATGTCAAATTGAAATTCAGTCCTTTGGACTGAAGATTCCTTTGAAATTTCTGCAGCGAATGAATGGAAGAAATAGAGATATAGGAATAGAGATAATCCTGTCTGAAAGAAATCTTAGGACAGTGACAAAAGAGTCCCAGCCCGTGTGAGTGATGAGCGGAATGAATGAACCACTGGCGCGTACAGTTCTAAATGTGCAGAGACGTTATTAAACTAGGCACACTGTAAGCAGAAACTTTAGCACCACGCTCCTTTTTTTTTTTTTCTTCATAAACTGCTGTATCCTGCTGTTCCGGGCAAAATATGGAGAAAAATCCCATTAATCTGCTGGAGAAATATTGATGAAAGAATAATAGCAGACTGAAGGAACAGTGGTGGAAACTTTCTAGCAATTAAGCAAACAATAGGGTGAATGGTAAGATTCAGTTGGGGCGGTTTAGTGTCATATGCTGCAGGGATGGGGATTTCTTTTTGGCCAGCTGGTTTCTTGTGGCATTTTTATATCTCTATTTGAAAGGAGAAGTTCAAGTTACATCGGTCTGTTTCTGTTTGTTTGCTTTTTAATAATAATGAAAAATAAATAACATCAACAAAAGAATAACCCTGAAACTTCCAAAGTGCAGATTCCGAACATACAATTTTGTTTAATTTATTTTAAACTTTCAAATTTCTGCCTCAGGAAGGAGGCTTTTCTATAAGATTGAGCATGAAGGGCTTAAACAACGAAACTGACAGAAAACCTTCTGATTCACGGCAGGATTCCCACAAACTGCAGTGACAAAGAGAGGAGCAGCGCATTGTTCCTTGGTTTGGTTGTTGAGGAGCTGGAAAGCAGGTTTTGGTGGTTTTTTTTTGGAGGACAGGGCTTTTTGAAGGATCTCTTTTGGAGCGGAGAAAAAAGCTAAGGTAGGAGGAGAAGTAGACAGAAACTGAAGTGAAACTTTGAGCTGAATCAGACCAACATCCCAGCTTTCTCTCGAATTAGTGACACCGTTAAGCACCCAGAATTCAGGTCTGACAGTGATCTGAACGCCGAACAAAACACAAATTAAGAAATTCCTTGCCGCCCTGAAAGTCTAAGCATTGTTTACATTAGTGAGCTTCACCACTATGATTTACCAGTGGTGAATTTCAACAGACTGCAGTTTAGAAAAGGGTAGAGACATTTTTACCATTCCATTTGCTCTTTTTGCAACGGTGTTTTTCTTTTTCTTTTTTATGGTATTTTAAAGGAAGAACAGCAGTTCCTGTCTATTCATTCTTACTGTTCATGATGCACAGTGGCATATATTGAAACAGGTTCTGAGAACCCAAGGGTCTTGTTTTGCAAAAACTTTTCTGCCACATACAGAGAACAAACGTCCTAGCAATGACAAGAAGTCAGCTTACCTGGAGAAGAGGGTTTCAGCTATGGAAAATATCATGTGGTCACCCAAATTATCTGGATACCTCCAGATACCCAACTGTGGGAAGCCTTACATTATCTCCTTTGTTCCCACCCCACTGCCACGTTGCCCTTATCACGTGCTCATCACTTTTCTCTCTTCCCTCTCAAATCAACAATTTAAGATTCAATCAACATTCAATCAATATTCAGCCATGCAGAATCAAAGGAAGAAAACATGTTGTCTTCTTCTTTCCAATTGGCTTTTAGGACGTGTCCATTCCTTCTTACCAAATCATGTCTTCCAGGAGAAGCAAGATGCTTCAGTCCTGTAGATGACCATAGGAAAAGTGCAGAACTACATGTTTAATGGCACTGCCTTTAACACAGTTGGCTGTGTTGGTCCTAAAATCTGTATTAAATCTGGACAGGGGTTGTTCAAGAAACTGAGGTAGGAGTTGTCTGTGCTTTGCTTGGTTAACAGTTCTGGAGAAGTGAGTTGCATGCTTAGTTTGTGCAGCTTAATGGAAACCTGAGCCCTTTGTGGGAAGGTAATGGAAGCAGAAGAATAAGCAGAAGACAGAGGTCTGAAAAAACTGGCTTATGGATAGACGGGAATAGAACAGTCATTTAAGCATTTACCTTTGTTATAAATATTTGTATTTCTCACATATGGAAATAGTGAAAAAAAAACATTAGCAGAGTTTTGGTTGCAAAGGCAGCAAATGAAGTCAGGGGCAATTCCATTTTTCATACAGATAGCTCAGCACACATGTTCTGCATTAATTACCTCCATAAATTCTGTTAACCTGGCAAACAATGAAAATATCATGTTGGTGACATCACTGTATTGGAAAATAAAACTGGTTTAAGCATCTTGATTTTCTCAACGTGACACTTGAGATTCCGTAGGCTATTGGCATTTTACTCCCCCAGTTTGCACCAGGATGTTTAGTCATTTGTTCTATGGGTTTATTTTATCTATGGAGTGTCTATGTAAGACCTCAAGCATTTCATAGCTCATGTGAACTGGCACCCTTGGTTCACGTAAGTAGAGAAGATTGACAAAGCTCCATCAAGGTGCACCTGAGTAGGTGGCTTTCTGAGTGCTGTATTTCAAGACTTTCAGAAACTTCAAAATTTTTCTGTTTTGAACAACAAAATTACAGTAGTTTGAAAGTGATTTTTTTTTCTTTTCTTTTTCTTTTTTTTTTTTTCCTTCTGTGTCCTATGAGTAATTTCATTAAAACAGTTTTTTCTCCCCCTATGATTTGGCATACAGCTACCTGATTTGCTTTGGGGGTATCACAACTGTTGTAACAAAATAAATGGTTGTTCACCAGAGTTGTGCTCTGGCCCCTGTCTCAAAAAAAGTCCTATCAAAGAACTGTTGATCATTTGCTATGATTTTCTTTGTTGGTCATTCATTGTGTTTGAACTGCAGTCAAATTTGTGAGAACTTAGAAACTTTTTGCCCTTAGTGCTACCTGTGGTCAGAAATCCTTACTGTGATGCTTCTTGGTGTCTAAACTTCCAGAAACGAAACATGTATAAACAGTTTTTGAGATTCTTGCTACATCTCAAATAAACATGGACACTGTGTTGCAACATGTTCCAACTGGTGCAACTGTGTTGCATCTATTTTCCTTTAAGTTGTTAGAAGCTTTCTCAAGCAGGCTTCCTGCTTTAGATCTCCTTAAAATAATTTTAGTAATCAGTTAGGTATTAGGTTGGGCTGCCCAGACCCAGGCATGTGGTGCATTAGGGTTTGGTAAGCCCAACAGGGTTGATCTTTCACCCTGGGAGAGAGCCACTGAATTCTCAGCTGCTGAAAGGTGTGAGGAGCCTGTGTAGTTATAGGTATAGTATATAGGTATTTGAACCTCATCCTTATGTCAGTATTATTATTATTTTTCTTTTCCTAAAGAAGCTGAACTTGGGGTTGGACATTTAAATTCCTTTTTAACATGGTGACTCTCATTTTGCATTTAGATGTTTAACACCACGGTTCACCAATGTCAGATTTAACACCATAATAGTAGACTAGGATGAGATTCAGAGGATTTGGACTTCATTGTGAGTTCAGCCGAACAGTAATTCAGATATCTTAAGGGTTTATGCCTCTTGTAGGAGATGCTGGAAAAAGACCAGTTGGAATCGGTTTAAAAAACTGAATGCAAAGAAGTGAAAGCAACACAGTAATTTGGAACCCATTAGGTTAATCCATTTTTAATTTCGATATCCTTGTCTTAATGAAAAGAACTGGCATGTATCAACTTACAGGAAATAGCCTCATAAAACTGAAATCTTATTAGACCCTTTTGATAAACATTGCATTCCAGCCCACCAGTCATATGTTTTTGCATACTTGGAAATTGAGCTTTACACCACTTTAACAATATCAAGAGAACTCTCAAGTTTCAAAGTAATAAAAAAGAAGGAAAATCTGTTTTGTCTGTGTTCATCCATGAGAAGTTCTCCCACAAACCAGGCAGCTGCCAACATCATGCAGGCAGGTACCCTCGAAAAAAAGAAGTGTACGGATTTGTCACCTCACTGCCACTAAAATTCACATCCTCATCTGCACAAATTGCCTATCGCTGCTTCCTCTTCACAGCAGCCAGAATAACTTCTGTGAGGTGCCACGTTAGTATGTTTGAGCGTGTCTGTACACCCGTAGACTCGATACGGGTTAAGATCAGAGCTCGCTTACGCTGTGTGGCCTTACAGCTATTGCCTGAGTTCCGTCCGTGGCAGGATGGGCAGGGGGCTTCTGGAGCTATGTGAACCCTCCCAAGATTTCCAGCAGCAAAATGCTCTGTAGTTTCCTACTCTACTTTGAAATTAGTTCCAGTTTGTCTGC
The DNA here is from genome assembly GCF_054131305.1 of Coturnix japonica. Classification (NCBI taxonomy): domain Eukaryota; kingdom Metazoa; phylum Chordata; class Aves; order Galliformes; family Phasianidae; genus Coturnix; species Coturnix japonica. Next base: position 81,631,978 of record NC_140663.1, read on the forward strand.
TAAGGAACAGTGTGCTTCTGCCAGCTTGCTTTTTGAAATCTTTCCTGCTTTCCTTTACAGCCTGTGCTTTTATTTATAGGCATTCCTGTATCGCTCACTGCTGTGCTGCCTTCCCTCTTTTATGGCAGCCTTTTGAGAGAAACTTGCAACGAAGTTCCCCTTTTGGCTCTTTCAGCATTCAGCTGTAGGAAAAAGCGAGGCGCCTAAATCTGGAAACAGCCGCTCTTTGGGAGCGTGTGATGAAGAGAGTGAGAACTGGGAGGAAAATGACACCCTTCCTCTTGCAAGGCAGAGGACAACTGCTGTAAAAATAGAACTTACCCAAGTTGACGTAGGAAGCTTTTATGCTTTATTGTTGCAATAATTAATAGAGTAACTCGGCACCTATTGCCAGCCTTCTGGGTTTATTTACTTTGAAATTTGTGACAATCTTTTAATTTTGGAAATAGCTCGTAAATTATTTGTGTAACATTGCAATGAAAAGAATAGAAGCTTGGGCTACCCAGTGTCCTCCTGTGAAGACTCCTGTGTTCAGTTTTAGAGCGACTGTTTTGTAACTTAATTTTGGTTTTCCCTTGTTTGTTCATCTTTTGCCCCCACCCTGGTGGAGTTCTTCGCTCAGCAATTTAACCACAGATTGAACATGACAGTTGCCAAATTTGGAATGTTCTGCACAAAATCATATTTGATTGTACAGTATAATGGCATAGGCAAGAAAGGTTGAAAGTGCAGACCTCACAGCTTTGTGTCTCTCGCAGGACCTTAGTCTGGCTTTGAGCTTTAGCAGGAATCTAGCTGAGAAATCTCCAGTATAGATGAGAATGGTCAGGTGAATGGACCCAGCTTTAAATTAGATGTGTGTAACAAAGTATTTTCTGCTGCCTGCTTTTGGGATGTTTATTTTATATTGCTTACTGTTACTTTGCTTCCTAGAGTTCCCCAGGCTTGGGAGAGACAGAGCTATAAAGGCAGAGCTTAAATGTGAGCCCTTTGCACATCTCTTAAGCTAAGGTCATTTCCTTCTGAGCATTTGTAGCAATAATTAAATCTTCACTGCAACACTTTAAGACCTTAAAATCACAGGAGGCTTGGCTTTTTATTAATGAACAAGCAGAAAATCAGGTCCCAGATCTGCTTCTTGGGAGCAGGTTTCATTGCTGAACATGATTCCATGAGAAGAGTACTGAGTTCATTGGCGTTGCTTTGTGGAGAAACTTCTAATCAACGGATTTTATTTCTTTGTTTTTTCGTTCCTTCCCAGAGATTTTTGGAGTATCCTTCAGCTGGTTTTATATTAGCATGATCCTAGTTGGTAATTGTGGTGAGCGCATCTAGGTGTGATGTCAGCATCACCAGGGCCCAGCCTGTCTGTAGGTGTTGCCTCTAGTCTCAGAACACAAACAGATCTGCTGCAGCCCTTTGTATTTCTCTTTCCCCATTAGTGGAGGAAGGAAAGATTGATAGAACTCAGACCTGTGCTCATAGGTGCACCAGAATCCAGGTGCAACCTTTGTCAGAACTAGGCCTCCCTTCTAAATCTGTATCTGTGTTTGCCCTGACTCCGCTCTGTCCCACCCCAAAACCAAGATCTGGCTGACTTCCTGCCGCAAAGTATTTTCTCTGCTGCTCAGAATTACATGACACATTTCAATTATGGGCATTCACCAATTATTTTTTTTTTCTTTTTGGTCGCATAGAAATGGTAAATTTTCCCATTTGTTAGCATGTTTTTAAATAACTTGCATATTTCTAAAGTGACAGTTTGAGGCCAAACAAGAAGGGACAAAATAGAGTTGGTTTTTTGTTTGTTTTTTTTTTTTTGGTTTTTAACTTCCAATTGGAAATGTTAAGTAGTTGAAAAAAAATTCACACATATTTTACATCGTTGGCCGCTATTCTGCCTTTTCCTTTTCTGGACTATGATTTGGAAATACATAAATACATTGCAGTGGGGAAGTGATTGTAGTTTATTGCTTAGCTGTTGCAAGCTGTCTCTTAGCAGGCTTTCCTCCCTGCTTCTCAGGTAGTCAGGATTATCTCAGGATGGTTCTACCTGGCACAGCATTTGTTCACTTTATACTTTATACTATGCTCATATCATTGTAGCAGCCAGTATTCCACGTGTTTCTGGAAGCGCTGCTGCCTTCCAACTGCATTCAGGTATCTTGTTAGTTTTATGGTTCTTTTTCTTTTGCTGACATGGCTCCTGATAAAGCCTGCTGTTAGTGAGCCTGGAGTCAGGCCCTCTGCCATCACTCTGAGACTGGAAGCAATTCCTGATAGCGTGAGCAGGCCTGCACGTCAGATTCCACTCCAGCCCTCATTCATCTTCTTCACAATGCCACAAAGAAGGGAGTGAGTGAACTCTGCATCTCACATCCAAGTGTCTGCTCCGGCTGCGGGAAGGAAGGCAGTCATCTTGGCACAAATGCACATTGAGGGAAGTAAAAATGCTTTCGGGTGAAGCTGTGAGCTCTGAAGGCCAGAAGAGTCTCGGGCAGGAGAGGGAGAGCACATGTTCTCAAAAGATGTTTTGCTGGTATGCTGTTGCTTGGCAGTAGCAGCTGCAGTGTGTGCTGTGGGGATCTGGGCTGCAGGGCAGCACCCAGTACTGATCTGTTTTTTTCTTAAGGGCCTTTTCTTAAGCTCTGCAATTCATGTCATGCTAGAAGTACACATCTTACAGAGGAGAGTGTTGAGAGAGAGGGGGGCTAGAACTCTCTTCTCTGTAGTTGTGTCTTTTAAAGATGTGGCTACTACCAATTATACAGTGTATAAATACCAGTTTTCATTTAACTTTAATTGTGTGTGGAAAAGTCTGTTAGGATCATGCTGGTAAATTCCTGCTGATGTTGATCTGATTTAACATCTTTCTGCATTACACATTGTGAATCAGTCTGGTCAGTTCTGTGAATCAAATATTGCCTTTTGTTACTGAGTTGAAACACATTGAAATGAGTAATCATTATATGAGACAATTGCTTTTGTAAAATTTTTCAATGCAGGGGAGTATTATTTTCTCCTTCAGTTTCTAGAATTATAAGCAATTTTAAGGACACATAATAACAAAAGTTAATACTTTAGCATTCTCTATCATTTTGCATTTGGACCGTGACCATTGCAGCCTGTAAGATCTGTTCTAATTGCTATCAAACTGTTCAACTCTCTCCTGAACTCAAAGGAAAACAGTGTCACAGAAACTTTTCTTTGGTGGGGGGAGGAGGGAATGGACAAATATTTAAAATGAGCATATAAACAGGAGGGAGAACAAGGTTTACGAGGGTGGACAGTGATAGGACAAGGGGGAATGGTTTTAAACTGAGACAGGGGAGGTTTAGGTTAGAGATTAGGAAGAAGTTTTTCACACAGAGGGTGGTGACGCACTGGAACAGGTTGCTCAAGGAGGTTGTGGATGCCCCATCCCTGGAGGCATTCAAGGCCAGTGTCTCTGGGCAGTCTGTTCTGGTGGTTGGTGATGCTGCACATAGCAGGGGGGTTGAAACTGGATGATCATCGTGGTCCTTTTCATCCCAGACCATTCTATGATTCTATGAATATGTTTCACTGTATGTATTCACTGAATACTGAATGGTGCCCATGTCCTTATTCTGCTGCCTGTGAGTACTTCATGCAGGAGTACCTGGCAACCTGCTGAGCCTGCTTAGAGAGCAGCAGGGAGTTGACATTGCAGGGGCACAGGGAGACATGGGCAGTGATCTGCACCACGAGGGCATGCTCTCTCTGCTAGGCTGCTTGGTAAGTCTGGAGAGGAAAACTACCACCAGGTTGTGGCTCATTTCCCTCTGTAGTTTTTTAGATGAGGCTGATGAATTTGGACAATTCATAAATTCCAGAGTGGTTGCAATCATGTTTTCAAGAAGCTCATTCTTAACAAATAAATATATTGCTTAAGTTTACTCCTGAGTGATTTGCCTGAGCAACTTACTGCCAAGTAATTTACCTCGGAAGTCATACTTCCTTCACCACCATGTATTTCAGATGCAGAGCGTCTCGTCCCAGGAGATCCATAATCTGTGGGAATTTGTAGTCACAAAAGCAAGAGCTGCACTTTTTGCTTTTGAATTCTTATTAGTATTTCCTTTTTAGAGATGCAAATGCTGCTTCAGAGACGTCTGCCTTGGGCCCTGTGTGCTCAACACGAGACTGACTGATTCCTTTCTTTGTGTAGATGATTGAGAATTTAATTATTGATAAAAATCAGAGCGGAAGAAATATATGATGTTGGATTATACTACTTCTGTAAGATTAGTAAAGATGTTTTGCTAGCTGATATAGGTAAACATTTGAAATACCATTGTTTTCTTTTACAGTGGTGTATAACTGCAGGAAAATTATTTTTCCCTCACTTAGATGGAAGAGCAGCTAATTTGTGGTAGTATAGCACTGAAAATATACACATGGTACATTCACGTGCATAGGCAAATGTATTTACAATTGTTGATGACATGGTTTGATTTCTAATGCTGTATGCCTGGTATGCCTGCTTTGTTTTCCTACTGTGTTTTTTATACATCTCAATAACGGGGAAAAAAAAGCTTTTGTTTTTTAAGTGATAACCAAAATTAAACAACTAGTAGAAGAAAAATGCCAAATTAATACATATAGGATAGGAATAGGTCAACTTATCAGATTCATAGTCAATTGCCCTCATTTATACTTTCCTGGTCCTATTCTTTTATATTCTTTTAGCACCAATACCCAGACAGTCTGGTTCTGGGAACAGTGTCAACCCTTCAGGGTTGTCAGGAGAAGGGTCGTTGTTGTCAGTAGGAGCTGAAACTGCTTAGGCTGTTCGAGTGGCTACCTCTAGCAGAACTATCATGCTCAAATGTTAAAGTTTCCTTGCGTATGGTGGGATTTCTTTTCTTGTTGCCAGTAATTTCCATCTTGAAAGGAAAAAAAAAAAAAAAAAAAAAAAAAAAGCCAAACCAACAAAACAAAAAATGAGTCCAAATTGCAGATAATAAATATTGAAGGTGGGCTGATCAGTGCAATCAAGACAAATGTTGTGTTTTATACAACTAATTCACTAGCTTGTATTTATGTAGAGATGCTTCTTTATGTTTCTTTGTATCAGTTCTCACCTGTTCTGCTTCATGTGAATAAATAAATGGTTATCTAGGAAACTGTAATTAAGCAATTGGAAACTGGGTCCAGGATAAGGAATGGAATTTTTTTGTACTTGTGAAAGAATAAGTAAACGGCAGAGAATATCCTTCACTGTATTTTGCTTGTTTTTTTTTATTTGTCACATTTTAAAACAGATTTTAAGACGCTGTGATTGGATGGGCTGGAAAATGTCTATTTTGGACTGCTTGCAAATTAAATCTAATAAAGTAAAAAAAAATTAGCCAAAAAGATATTGGTGATTAGTTGATGGCATTCCTTAAGTAGCTCTGTCTGAACTTAAAACACTGTAAATAATTACTTTTGTATTTAAGGTGTTATACATGACATTTGGAAAACAGTACTACAAGACAATTTGAGAACAAATTAGATCAGAAGGAAGAAGAAGCTAAAGGGAAAGACTTCAATCTGCATTCATTATTTATTCTTATATTCTGAGAATATGATAGATGCCAAATATGGGCCTTTAATCAAATAATGATTAAAATATTCAGATCTCACCTACATACTAAGATGCACTGACCCAAATTTTATCTGTCCAAGGGGCAAACCCTGTAGTTTGCGCAGCTGATGGAACCGCTCTGTTCCTACCCCCTGCTGTAATTGATTTGAACAAAGATCCATTGTTTATTTTTGTCACTTTTTTGTTTTGAAAAGTTCCTGTGTCTGCTGCTCATACCATGTTTTAAGATAAACAAGGCGATCCTTTTCATTTATCTGTCTTTTTCTTCTTTGTAGCTATCTGCCAGGCCACCTGAACAAATCAACTGCTTCACAAGGTCCTCAAATAAACACATCTTTTAGTACATGTAACTGAGGTTAACTGGACAGAGGCAAACAAAACTCATTCTTCTTCATTTTATCTTTTTTTGTAGTTAATCTGCTGGATTCAAAAACAATTCAAGGGGAGCTGGGCTGGATCTCCTACCCATCACATGGGGTGAGTTCACTAGACTGTGAAATGGAAAAGCGCTGCTGCAGACCAATGTGCTATTTAACCATTGTTTCCTCTTCAGAGGACACTGTGCAATAGCTGTGGTTCTTTGGGGCTTCAAAAATAGTCTGCTCTAAACCTGAAGTATATTTTTTAGAAAGTTATGGAGCCTTTTCTCTAGAATATATTATCATGCTGCATATAATCCCCACAAAGAGCTTCTTGGAGAAAGTGACAGCAAAAAGTGCACTGAACAACAACAATAACAAAAACCACACCTGTGTTTAAGCATTGTTCCTGCTCCTATTGCAATGCATATTTCTAAAAAGTACCACAGAACTGTTTCATAATAGTGCTTTGATGATTTTATCAGATGGAAATAATGGAAGGCTGAATAATAAGCATGTGATATGAGTACTCATTTGTTAAAATCTGTGCTGAAGTTTTTCAGGTACTGTTATTTATTAGTTAGAATCTTATCAAATAATTGTTTAAATCATATTCTTGAGGGTTTCTTTTTGCTAACTGTATGGGAATGGTTGAGTCATGGCCTGAACCTCTGATTGATCACCTGAGGCAAGCACTGTTTGAGCCCTGGGAGCACAGGTGGAGGTAATTCAGTGGTGTGACTGGATGGGGTGGAGCCTGGCTGCACCTCTCCTGGATCCCATTTAAGGGCTGACTGCTACTGGGATGGATTTCTTGTTGAAGATTGCCCCCTTTGGAAGTGGTGGTTTTTTTTTTTGTTTTTTTTTTTTTGTGTGTGTGTGTGATCCCCGTACTTTGATTCTTTCTTCCCACTGCAATAAGTGCTTAAAGCACTTACTGTGAGAGTGGGACAAGTCAAGTCTCTTCTTACTGCTGACAGAACAAGGGGAAATGGCCTCAAGTTACACCAAGGTAAGTTTAGGTTAGATGTTAGGAAAAACTTCTTTACAGTCAGGGTAGTCAATAGGCTCCCCAGAGAGGTGGCTGAGTCACTGTCCCTGGATGTGTTTAAGAGCCGTTTGGATGTGGTGGTCAGAGATTTGATTTAGCAGAGGGTTGTTAGAGTTGGGGTACTATGGTTTGGCTGTGGTTGGACTTGATGATCTTTGGGGTCTTTTCCAACCTGAGTAATTCTATGAATAATCCTTCTAGTTATGCAACTTTTAAAATACTAGCCTAACCACACCACTCTGCTAATTGTGTATTTGTTGATTGTACATTTACCTTGTATCCAGATTTAATGAAATTGTGCATTCTGTCTGGGTTAATGCAGTCTTAAATCATCTGTGCTTTATTGTTTGCTAATGCTGTTATTTTAAGACCACATTTTCCACCATTTTTTGCTAGCTTGAAATCAGTGCATAGATGTCTGGTAGCATTGTTATTTGGTCACTCCTCAACTTACTGTGTTGCTGTGGAATGTATGTGCATTCTGGTGTGTAGGAAAAAACCATTATTCTTTCTTTCTACATCGCACAATGCAGATATGAGACTCCCAAGTTCCTGCATTTTGTCTCTTGACCAAAATACCCACCTGGTAGGCTGAAGCTTCCCTCACCTTTGGAAAAGGCTGTGCTTTCAAGCCTTCTGTGGAAGACTGTGCTCTAAGACCTGCAGCTCTTTCTGCTCTATGGCTTGTCCAGCCCCGCACATGGTGGTGCTTTGGTTTCTTCCTTTTCTGCTAGTCTTCTTTTAGTCCTATATCTTTAAATGACTCCTAGAAGCTTTTCTGTATCGTTCTGCCTATGTCTCCTACCCTACAAATACACCTCTATCAGAGCATACTACTGTTTGTAAGTCTTCTGGAAATAGGGTTCCTATATTGTTTCCAGTCATGATGAGGGTGGGAAGTTTCTAGCTATAAATCCACTAGTTGCTTTTTAAGTTCTCACTGTTGGCAGTTATTTACTCATTTGCACATCTGTAGGACTCTGAGCATCCACTTTTTGATTCTTCTGTGGCTTTGGGTAAGCTGTTACTTTCCTTGTATTGCTTTTACAGATATCAGTGATAACAGTACTTCTGCATGTCTGCCTTACAGGATTCAGTTGTAAAATTAAAGTAGTGCCTTCTTGATATTAATTATTGTACAGGTGTCTAGCAGTGCTGAAGGATTGAGTCTTGGTGTACTGTCTGAGTTTATACATGGATCTCTCGCTGTGTCTCTGAACGAATTGTTCCATTCTCATGGGGAAGAGGGTTCAAGTTTCTTTCTAGTGGCTGTTCCTGCTGATTTTTCCCAACAAGAAACATTTATAAACAGGATGTCCAAGAGGGAACTCTCCAACAATTTCAGGCTCCACAGTTTATCAACCTTTTTGTCTTTTTTTTTTTTTTTTTGAGCCTGTTTTTGTTTCATACTCAGCTGTCCTGCCCTCCTGTGCTGTGCTCTTCTGCTCTGTTCATCTTGCAGCTGTGCAGATCTACTGCTCTGTTCCCTGCAGCTGTGCCTCTCTTGCCTTGAATGCCTAAAGCAGTTGGTAGGGAATGAGGTATCTTGAGGGCTATAAGAAAAACAGATGTGCTGCATTACCCCATCAGAAAGAGCCTCCAGATCTCTCAAAACAATTTAATGCAAACTCTGCAAGTTTGTGTCAGGTAAATCTAGCAAAACTTGTCCATCTGTGGATGCTGATCCTACTTACTGTAATGTCCACATACACTGAAGCCAAACTAAATAATGGATTTTTACTGTTGTCCTTAGAAGGTAGTGAAATTCCTTGTTAAAAATCACATAGTAAATTAATGTAAATCATGTATTGCGAGTGTTTTTGTAAAAGAACTAAGGCTCTGAGCTGTACCCTTCAAAGTACTGTGAAATTCTAAGATCACCTACTGAAACATCAGTGTGAAGTATGAAAATACCAACATGTACTTTATTGAATATCCTATTCAAATATTTCTGTGAAATGGTGACAACTTGAGCGTCATATGAAAGAAGGATCTTTTCTTTTTACAGCCTATTATTTATAGTCAATTAATTAAACCTGGTAAATATGGCTGCATCTGTCTCTGAGCTAACTAAAATATGAACTTAAACTTTAGCGGAAAAACATTATAATAAAGATGTCACATCATACTGAAAGATTGCTGATAGCATAGTGGTGATTTACTGGGTAAAGCTAATAGAGAGCTACACTTGAGGCTGTGATTCACAAATGAGTGTACTGGTGCTGTGCCAATTCTTCTTCAGTGTGCAGCAGCATTCTCATCTGAAGTCATCAATGTCAATGTACGGAGGAGCATGACTTACAGAAATTTTATAAAAATAATTTATCTGAAGTGTTTAATAAGACTGTTAGAAGGCTAGTTGTTTTATTGGATCTTTACATGATATTGATTCATTTTTTGGCAAAATGATCCAAGCTGGTTGGTTGTCGTTTTTAGCATTCAATGGCTATTCTTTTTTCTTTTAAGTCTGACTTGGGCATATATAATAATAGCTTCCCAGAAATTCCTGAATATTCATGTTAAGATTTATAGCTCATTTGTATTCAACGATTTCTGTGTCCCACATAAGAACCCTCTGGCGGCAGTGTTTTAGACTATGGTTAGTAATATCACCCCATAAGAATGTGATCTCTCCTTGAATCATCCCATGCAGCCACAGCCTTGGCATCAGGAACACTGATCTGGTCAAGCTCATTAAAATCTCTTAAGTACAAAACACCATCCTGTCCAGATAGCAAGCAACTGAATTAAAAATATAATAGTTGATTTGCTGATGTTTGAGCTTGATTGGCAGCAGCCACAAGGCCCATATCCTCTGCTACCATCTTCAGCACCTGCCTAGGCAACCTTTTTGTAATGCCAATCAGTCAAATACCAGCTCGGTTTCTATAGGTTTCATTAAAGGGGAGAGAAAGAAGAGCTACTTAGTCTGTGCAGAGTATATTATTGATATGCTGATTAAGCATAAAGAAAGTGATCATTAACTGCAATTCACGTAAATTACAGCAGCACAGATGTGGGGGTTGGGAGGATGAAAAAGCAAGTCACTTTAATAATGTACAATAGACATGTGATGGATAATTCATACAGGACAAAAAGAGTAGAGTCTAAATCCTATTCTGCATATTCATGTGAGTAGTTGTATTGGTTTCAGTGTGTTTTCTTTTTTTTTCTTCTAGTAAGAAAGATGTTTCTAATTTGAAACATTTCTAAATTGAAACATTGAACTAATTTAGTTCTGTGTTCTTTGGGAAGTTTGGAAAATTATCTCTGTCATAACAACAGTGCATTGTTTTACAGTCACCCAAGTTCTGACATGATCTTTACATGTTTCTTGCACATACTGATAGACTTGATAGTTGTTGGGTCCTCTTTTGGGTAGTTGGTTGAAAAGTAAAAGAAGAAATCCTGTTTATCTTGAGAAAAAAGAAGGGTTCTGGTGTTTGTTATAATGTAATCGATAATGGTTTAAAAAACAAAACAAACCCCCATTAATCCCAATTGTTGTTCTGTATACAAGCAGTAAATTGTGGGCAAAACTAAAAAATACTGGTTGGGAAACAGAGCTATAGCCTTTGATCTTTGGGGATCTTTTTAGGTCCTGAAGTTTTTTTTGGACTCATCTGACATGAGAGCTAGGCATGTTCATTACCATAAACTCTGGGGCGCATACTTCAGCTGCTGTCTGTACACTGAAATGCTTTCAAAATCTGTTGTGAATAATTCACATTTTCTTGGTGCTCACTCTCATAATCACTTGGACAAGGCAAGTCGTTGCTCTCAATAATGGAAACTTTATTAAGTATTAGTGGAGAAGCGGATAACGTTCCCTGTTTCTATAATAATAGTTTGTGTTGTGTGAGGAAGGCCAGAACATGCATTATGGAGCTTGATTGAGAGTTTTTCCATGAACCAAAATTGGTTTAGAATCAAAATTCTTGAGTACAAATGAGGAAAACATCTCCTTTCTTATATTTCAAAAGCCTGAGAGTAGTTTGTCGTGTTAGACTTTGCCTGCCCACAAAAGTGAGTCTTAGAGGCCGCATTTGTTCTGGTTGCAGTAATCTGCTAACATGTGGCACTGTAAAATCTTCTGGACTTTTTTTTTTTTTTTTGTGGGATGTCATGGATGCTGTGACTGAAGAAAAGTCTGAATAAATAAATACTTGGGTACTGCTTGTGACTAGATGAAGTAGAGAAGAACTTGGGCATAATGACATTTTGACTGTGATTAAGGTATGCTCAGATAAACTGCATTCAGTAGTCAGTTATTTTGGCCATTGGGAACAGAAAGTTTTCCGTTTATTTGACATAAATTTTCAAGATTAAGTATTTCCATGAGTACTGGAAATAATGTGGCTTGTTTTCCTGCAGCTTTATGCCCTGCGGTTAATTGTGTCCCTGTGATTGAAGGTTTTCTTGCAGTGGGTCCTTAATACCATTAGGTTTCCTGGTACAATGCTGCAGCCTACCCAAGAACTTGGACATGCAGAAAGTTTCTCTGACCTTACAAAGTCCTTCGTTTGCATGCCGTGGCAGATTTAAGGACAGCTTAACCTTCCGTTGCATTTGAAACTAGCCAGGAAATGCAGAAATTTATGAGCACATCCTAAATTTGATTTTCTTTTAATGCTGATCGACATCTTTGTATTTTTCTTTTGTCTGAGATGTGAATCTTATCTTGTCAGCTTCTAAATGATACTGTATTTTAAGTGGAGGATGTTACCAAACTTACCAGATGGTTCTGAAAATGTGTTTCAACGTGAAACAAACTATATCAAACAATTGGTAGGAGACAGAAGATTGAAATTGAAAAATAGTCGTATAGAATAAAAACCGAAGTGCTTGTTTTTCAAAATGAAAGCAGGCATGTTATTCTATTACATTTTCCCTACTCATTAGCAGTGGTATTTCCTTAGTACTTCTGTTAACATTCCGTTACAAACAGGGTTTATACATGTTTTGCCCGAGGTCTGGTCTCCTTACAGCTTTATGTATTTCCTACTGTCACTCTGCCTTTCAGAACTTGTGTATCAGGTCTGAAATTTAAGCAGACTATTTTGATGATTGAAAGTCAAACTAAACCACAGGGGATTCTATTTCTGTGAATCGTGGACTTTGTTTCATTTTCCTCTGAAAAGCTGATTGGAAAAAATAAATGCTTTCAGTTAATAGACACTGATTTTTATTTTTATTTTTTTTAACTGAAATATCTGCTTTTAGAGCACATGGGAAGTATGTTCCTTTCATTTTATTCTCCTTCAAAATAATGTGTATTAAGAAATGATCGCTTGTAGTGTAGTTTTCATAAACCCTTCCTTACACCTTCTGTTTTCTTTAGTCAAACATGTTTTCTCCTTTGTAGACATTGTTTTTTTTTCCTACTGGAATAAGACTGCTTAAATATAAATTCATAAATACTATGTGAATTATTTTGCTTTTCAGAGAGACTTTTAAAAAATCTTCCTGTTTTGAACTAAAAAATCTATTAATTCTGATTTGGAGCCTAACTCAGTCTGTGGATGCTTCCTTTACACTCAGTCTGAACATGTGAGAGGGAGTATTGGTGCTGTGTTTTTTCCCCCTTTCTCACAGTAATTAATGTTAGTGATTTAAAGCTACAAGAGATGCAAGATGATTACTTTCATTATATGAATGCTGTTAAACTGGTGCCACATTTATTACTCCTGCTTTCTGAATATAATGTGAATGTTTTGATGCCTACAGAAACAGAACACGAGTGTTCATCGATGCATATTTTGGCTGCATTTTAGCTTGCTTTGACTTTTGTTTGATTTGTGCTCTATATCCAGCTGGTTTCACTAAGAATGCATTTAAAAGGGGAGCTTTAATGCAAAAATGTAGGTGGAACTGACTGAACGTATGAGGGAAACACTTTAAAAAAGTTTGAGAACCCAATGTTAGCTCAAAATTATGACTCCTGTGTGGTCAATTGTTAGTCCTTGTTACAGGAGAAATGCTGCTTAAAAATAAAGTGCACAGAATATCCTTTAGATGTGTTGATTTGATAAGTGCATCCTATAGTCCGGTCACTTGAAAAATCCAGCGTGATCATAACAATTCTGTGCGTCAGCACAGTAAGTGCAAATGTTGTTCTATTCTTATGGGTGATAATTACTGAGGAGAAAACCCCACATATTTGCTTCATCAGTCATCTTACTGATGGCTGCTGAAGTTTCAGCATCAGTTTTCTGTGGCGTCAAATTGAAAGAAAGAAGAGAGGAAAAGAGCAGGTTTTGACGTCTGTTCTGAAACTTAAATAAAGATCTCACTAGAATTGGGAGCTGCAGATCTTCCAGCTCCCCCTTTTTAGCATTCCAAGCTCAGAACCGGTGTTACTGCCCTCGTGGGCAGTGTTATTTCTGTCTGCCCCAGCGGCATAAATGGGCCGCATGTGAGCAGCTCTCTGATGGTCTGGTCACCATTAGCTATTTTTCCCTTTTTGCTTTGCTTGGATGTACTTGCCTAAAGCAAAGTGCATTAATTATCATGGAACGTTGCACTGTTTATCAGTGCAGTTGATTTTATGACATGCTTTCACTTTCTCAGACCGATTCTCTGTTAGCAGCCCCAGACACCCCTCGGCTCAGCAGGCGGCGCTGTGTGGTGCGGCGCGGCCCCGGCGGTGGCTGTGGTACTGCCCTTCTTATTCACTCTGGGTAGGACAAGCGGGCTTATGGCAGTGCCTGCAGTAGTCGAGAGGCTTTGGAGCAGAAGCTGTTTGTGATGGAATGCGTGTCATGTCCTTGCGTTCTGCTTTCCATCCGCGGTTGAGCTCTGTGAAGGGTACACCGGGGTTAAGGGCTTTTTGAACTGTGCGTAGATATGATCTTAGGCATAATATGGTGATGAAATGCGTGAGTTCTACTCAGTGAGTTTTGGTCCTTTTGTTTGAGGGTTAGTTTTCCCTTCTTACCTTAATGTCTCCCACACCAGAACTGTGTTTTCAGCTGCAGAGGCCTGACAGATTAATTAAGACATGCGAGCTGTCTGCTGGCACGTGCCTGTGTGGGCTGCTGTGTGCTTTGTGTGTGCCGGGCAATGACGAGCGGTCAGTATTGCCCTTCCTCAGGGGGCTGATGCCTGTTATTTAGGCTGCAGGCAGCAGAATGGTGCAATTCAGGGTTACTTTTTGCTTGGGATTTTTTTTTTTTTTTTTTTTTTAGCTTTCATATTGAAATATGTCTCAGTTTTGGAGCTGTTGATTGTTAGAAATCAGGAGCTGTTATTTGGTACAGTTTCAAGGAGGCTCTTTAGCCCTGCAGGACCATTGTTAACGTTATTGCCAATATCAGCTTTGGCTTTGTGTAGTGAACTCCATTGAAGCCTCTGGTGAAACTACTACAGATCCTGCGCACAGCTGGTCACAGTACTGTGTTGTCTTGGTGTGGAAACAATTCTGCCTGATACCTGTCTGCAGTTTTCAAGACACAATTTGTAGCCATTTTCTCTTCTTACACCATCTGCCACAACTAGGAGAGCTTTGCTGTGTTAAGTCCCATTCAAGATGCTGCAGTCTGCAATTACATCATCGTGCAGCTTTTCTCTTTACAAGACCAAACGAGTCCCTCTTCCTCACCTCTTGTGTTTTTTGTCCCCTAACTCTCTGAGTATTAGTCATCATACTACGCTTGTCTGCACAGTACCTTTCTTATCTGGAATAGATGAGGATTTGAAAAGCCCCTGTGATGATAGCAGAGAAAATGTGAAAATGGTATGAAGTAGGATGTAGGTATCTTGTCTGTGTGCACATTAGGTGACTCAGTCTAGAAGCAATTCACAAACTATTGCTTGTATTTTACATACCCTTTTCCACCCAGATAACTGACAAGAAATTGCTTCTAGACAAGTTAAGATTTCTTAGGAAGAAAAGGTGAGAGCATGGTGTAACTTAAGTCTCCACAGCTCCTAGAAATGAGAAGTCTTGCCTATACTAGTTTGTTTTCCAAAACCTCTTGTAAGGAGAATTTTGTCTAGAACCTGTGTTTTCTAAGGCTTTTATTTTTTAGTCTTATTAACTTTTTCCATAATAGCCAAGCATTTTAAGCTTGCATTTTCTGCCCAAAAAGGAGATTTTATTTGCTTATGATTGAGTGGCAGGAGCTTTTTTTATGGGCCAGACCTTTTTTTATTCGAGTAGTTATTGTTTGTTAAAAAAAACAAATGCACATTTCCTGAGGGTGAACAAGGCTTGAAAAAAAAAGAGAGATGAGGTAATCATGGAAGCTAAACTGAAATGAAAGTGATAACTCTGGGTAGAATGACATTAAACAGTCATAGCATATATGGAGAGAGGTGTTAGGTGTGAGGGCGAGTGAAGAATCTAGACTAGAATCTGTAGAAAGCAGCTCACATTTAAACTGCCTGCGGAGCTGTTCCTTGCTGCCTTCTATCTGAAAGATGTGGAGATTCTTCCTCATGTGACAGTAGGGAATAAAGATGCCACAAAAACCTTTGGCTTCTGCTGAAGGGAGAGATTTTGGGTTAACTCCTAGCATCCCCATGACTCTGACTCGTACCTTCATACTGCAGTGACGCTTGTGCCTGTTGACTTTTCAGAGTTTTGCTTATATAAACATCTGTGTAAATATTTGCTACGAGTTCAAATGAACAGGATTCTTGCTTTTCCGCTTTTCGCAGAATGCAAAACTAAAATCCCAACCAGAACTTCAGAAGTTAATTTTCTTGGTGGCTGTGCAGTTTCATCCATAATGTGCATCGCATTCCATCAAACTTACGAGATGTGTAACCTGGCAAAGCAAACACTGCTACTGGAACTTGAGCGTTTATATTCCCTGATATCCTTGTGTTACCTGTTTAACTTTTGCTAATACTTTTGTGACACTTTATTAATAAATGTAACGTGTCCATGACAGTAATTTAATTTTACTCTGAAACCTGGTAATAAATGTTTGAACTGTAGAGCATTTATGTAGAAGTGTTTTAGCCTGAAGAAATGTTTAGAGGAGAAGCTGAGCCGTGCTTCTCCCGCTGGCGCTGTAATTTAGCAGTGTATATTCAGAAGTAAATGGTTTTCAGATTAGAACATCCTCTTACAATGAAACCATCCAGAGGCATGAACATTAAAAAGATCGGTAGAACAGTACTGCCTAGATGAAGGACAGATGGGTGGTAAAGTAGTCAGTGCACAAAATGAACATGCCGCCCTCGTGGAAGCTTAACTGCATGTCTGGTTTGCCAGGACCATATGACTTCTGCATAATTTTGTCTTGTAGACTGGAAATTGACCCATATAACCAAAAAGGAGGTATTAGCTTTAAAAAGGCAGGGCATATGGAACTGTGTGGGCTAACAACTGTTCCTGAATCTTGGTAAGAACCAGTTACCGACTCTTCCATTCAAATACTGTTTAAGAGAAAGTTGTGAATCGTCTTTCTCATGCTGTGGCAGAAGTTTGTATTGTGGATTACCCTAATTCTGAGTCCCTGAGAAGTTTGTGGGTTTTTTTAAAGCATCAGTGAATAAAATGGAAGCTGAAACTGAGAAAATTCTGAAAATAAAACGTAAATGGAAGTGTTGGTGTTCCTAAGATTTCAAGGAAAATTGTAATACGTGGTATGCTTAAACTTGAAAATTCAGTTGTATATGACTGTACTAGTGCAGTGTCTTGATTTAGAAGGTGGAGGGCAGCATTGAACTCATAGAGCTAACTTGTTAAAGCACTTATTATTAGAGATGCAAATTGAAACATCTGCAATTCATATTTATGTTAGAGTGGTGACTTTGAGGACTGAGCAAAGAAGATGTGGTTTTACTTGACTAGGAGTAGTGTTTTAATGAGTAGAATGGCAGATCTCCATGCAGGCAGTGAGAAAGAGTAGACTTCTGTTATTAAGCATATAATCTGTTTAAATTTATGCTTTTTTAAAAACTCAGGGAACTCAACAGAAGGGTAAGGAAGCATCTGAACTGAAGGTATGCCCTCAGATTCTTTTGCACTGACTTATATGCAGCCGTTTGCATTGTTATGTCTACCATTGTATTCTATGCTACATGTATTTCATTATTTCTGGCATGTTTGGAAGTGGCTTTTTAAAAAACCATATGCATTTTAACTGGTGCATGTTAGAGTTATTTACAAACACTGGTCAAATGTGATGTGTGTTTGTTTAACCTAGTTTACTAGCTGAGTTAAAGGCAGAACTGTGACCAAATATAAACGTGTTTTGGCATGGCCACTTGCAATGTGTCTTATAGAAAACAAATTCATTTAGTAAGAAGGACACTGTTTTTTGTTTTTTTTTTTTTTTGTTTGTTTTTTTCCAAATTAGTTGTGCCTTGTTTGGAAAACTGATTTAAATGTACAGAATCAAATCTTGTTTTTGCATTCTTTTGTAACTCAGGTTTTGAGTTAAAGCCTTGTATGTCATTTTCCTTTTTATTTGCTTTCTCAGTTTCCATAAAAGGTACTCATCCAGTAAGGACCAAGAAAACAGAAAAACAGTTACTTACAGTTTCTATTCCTTTTAATTAAAACAGAAAAACAAAAATGGGGAGGAAAGACAAAACTGCAAGTGATAGCATTCCATTCAGTTTTTTGCACTTAAGCTTCCCTATTCTTCCATTACAAAAACAGACAATTTTTCTCTCCATATTTCTTGCCAGCAAAAGTTTTGATCTGTCTGCTTTGCTATCTTGTTACAAGTGTCCACGTTTTATCTGTAGTGTGGAAGCAGTTTGAGGAATACAGTTGAATGCCAGGCCTGCAGTCCCTTGACATCCTCATGGGGACAATGTAGAGTTTTTCTCTATCATTCTGAGGACTGGAGGAAGAATTTTAGTGATATTGTCCAATAGCCATCCTGTTAAGGTACAAACATTTTTGAGTTGATTTGGTGACAACTTTCTGTCATAGCTTTACCTGACTTGAAATCATCTTAGAAGGTCTTGTAAAATGCCATCAGTGCAGGGATGTTTGCTGAATGTGGTGCTACTTGTGCATCTCTGGAACACATGCATGTGTACACAGATGCACACTCACATATGCTATATGGCTAAAACCAATAGAAAATGTATAATAATAAGGACTAATTACACAGTTATCGTGTTATAATTGAATCCTGTCACATTTAGCTTGATCTATTAAGAAAATGGCAGTTCTGATAAAAAATGTATTTTTTTTTTTTTCCCCTCATCCAACCCCAATAACTTGTGAAGACTGTTCCTGATTTCAGACGCATTTGATGAAGTGGAGGTGGACATATATCTGATATATTTTACTCCTATGTATGTCATGTGAGAAGAACTTGTTTTGAGCAGTCCTACTCAAGCTATACTGTACTTTGTTAACCATTTCAATGTCTACAAAAGGGACAGACATTGTGAGTGTCATACTCTGGAAAAGCCTTCTAATAAAGCTCTGCATCTCTAAACATAGTTGGGTGAGCACCAGATTTAAAGAAAATAATAACACGTAAGGTTTCTAATTCTTCATATGTGTAGAAACTGCTTATTTTAGTAAACTTCCCCTCTTCTCTGGGTTTTGAGGTGTGGTATGTAAAGGGCAATGGCAAGTGATAGCATTCTACACAATTCGTACATCTCACTGCTTGAAACTGTGGTACTTGACTTGAATTTTAAAAGCTTTAGAAGCATGTATATGCTTGAAAGTCATTTCTTATATTCCTAGCAATTAAAATCCTTCTGAGAATCTCAGGCATGTGATTCTGCATTTCAGAGAGAAGCAGTTCAGGGATGTGTGTACATTTTTACTATATTTCACTGAAACGTAATTCTGCATCCTAGTCAAACAAAAAAATGTTGTAAGAAAACCCGTCATTGGGTATTACCAACACTTGAAAGTTACACACAAACAACTTCTGCAGTATCTGCAATTAATGATACAGGAGAAAGTGATACTGGAGTAAAATTCTAGAAGTTGTGGTGGAAAGTGCCCAGAGGCTTCTTGGTATGTTGTATACCTAACAGAAGACTTGTTACGTTAAAGATGATAAGATGATGTTAGGTGGTCTTTGCCCCATGGCTTCACAAGGAACATTAGAACCATTTGGACAGCTGACATAGTTAACTTCCAATCTATATGATTTTGACAATGTGGAATAGTTGAATGGGTTTACATAGAAAAATGAAAGAGGACTAGTGAAAAGGATGTTTGAATAGTGACCCAGATAAATTGCCTGAACTTGGTTCTTAGTACGTGACAGAATGGCTTTTATCATAGCAAGTCCATCACACTGGAGAAAGTTCAGGCTGCATAGAGCTCTGGGGTCTGTAGTGCCTTGGTTGAAGTTGTTAACCTATCTGTGAAGGCATTTTAGTCACAGAAATTGTGTTGGATTTACATTGTAACTAAGAGTAAAATGTGCAAGGAATGTGCCTGCACCAGTTACAGAATCATGCTCTATGCTCTTGCCAGGCAGTGGTGAGACTAGTTGGCCTGTGATTCCCTGGATCTTCTTTTTTTTCCCCTTCTTGAAAATGGGAGTTATGTCTCCCCTTTCCCAATCAGTGGGAAAACATGACTGAATCTAGATAATGTAGTCTGTTTTTTTTTTTTTCCCCCCTGACCTATACCATCCTAGATATGAATAATGATTTGCAAACACAGTGAACCAAAATTAATATAAACTGTTATAATTCAACAGCACATTCTGTGACATGACATTCAGTGTTCAGAAATCATAGCTGGAAAGGATAGAGGTAAGTGTCTGAAGAGTAATCCTTGGTTCAGTACAACTATTAAATGCCTTTGCTGTGAAGTGAAAGTGAATACAGGATTGCACTGAGCAGTCACCACTAGACAGTGTGAGCAGACACTGGGAGCCTGGGGAGGTTATAGAATAGTTAATAGCAATGTTAGAATGACAAGAAAATAAGAATGCTGAAAGCTCAAAATAAGGAATGAGGGTACATTGTATCTGAGAGAGAATGGGATAAGAAGAAGGTAGTGGAAGATCTTGAATAATTTAATTAAAATGGAATTTGCATAAAATGAAAATACCGCTTTCAATGTCCACAAATACATAGAAGTGTGCAAACTAATAGTGGTGCAAAAAAGATCCTGTTGGCCTGTCTGAATGGTTTACTTTTAGCTTGTCTGGGTGACCCTTGTCATTTTGTACATTGAGAGGAATAGGATTGATAAGGGGGAAAACACTAGCTAGCAATGTAATGTTACAAATGTTACTCAGAAGATGAAACCAATGTGAAGTGGAGCCAAAGAGAGTAAATTCAGGAAGAGGGGGGAAAAAGGCAAAACAATGCATCCATTTTTGTGGATGGTGGGGTGGAAAAATAAAAAAATAAAAAAAAAAAAAAGGAAAGAAAAAGAAAGAAAGGCATGATAATATGCTACCGCGTGAAATATTTGGGTTCAGAACAAACGTCAGGCTCCAAGCTGAAGAAAACAGAGCATTTGCATTTGTCTGTGCAGTCTTATTTTAAAATATATAGCTATGCATGAGCAACCTATAAACTGAGAAAGGGAGCCCATATGGCTTACAGCTTTTTCCCGCTGTTTGTTAAACCAGTAGAATAGAATCCAAGTGTGCTTCATGCCCTGTGGTCTTTCTAGCAACACAGTCCTTTCTCTCCAAAGAGCTGTCTGTGCTCCTGTGGTCCCAAAAGGTGGAAGTGACCAATGAGCTGCTCAGGGAGCAGAGTATCCTTCTGAAACAACCTCCTGGGATTCTTCCAGAAGCTGTAGGCAGCCTCATGTTTTACTATCATGGTGTTACTCTGGATAGTTTCTGAATCCTGGCTGGACCTGAAATAGAGTAACTGAGGGATGAGATGGAGTGGTGGAGACTATGGGAGGGAGTCAAGAAGGTAGGTGGGCAGCTGCTGGATCCTGTTGAGTAATGCCGGGCCCAAATTTTAACTGCCCTTGTGACATCCGCATGAATTTTAATTCCATTGATAAAGTATGAACTTAGAATCTCCTCTGATTTTTAAGATTCAGTGTTGTTAAAACAGGCTGTGTTGCTCTGTTTTCTTCATTTCTTTTTCTTTTCGTGCTGTTCCAAACCAGAGGTTTTGCTGAGAATTCTGTCTCTTTTTCTTTATTTCATCTGCTCTGTTCCAAGGCTTAGCGTTTATATTAATTGGTTGAAAAAGTAGAGAATGCTGGTCAAAAGTTTTACAATTTGTGGCAAAATTATGGTAGTTATGTTGTTAAAGGCATAGACAAATAGTATAAACTCTCATGCTTTGTTTCCTTTTCCTATGAAGGTCATATACACAGCAGATAGCTTTATAGTCACTCATGTGCTGACCCTTTTGCCTGATGAAGTGGTTGAAAACATGCATAATTGATGTGCAAAGTTGCATACAGTCAATACTGTGCGCAACTTTTCTGTTTATAAACACGCATACTTATGGCATAGCCTTATAGTGCATACTTGTTATCTGTGAGCTGCACACATTTTGACAGTTTTGGTTTATAATGAGTTTGTATAATGAATTAATTTTCAGGTGCTTTCAGTCATAGTTTCACAGATAGATTGTTTCTAGAATGCTGCAGAGAAAACCCTAAAAGAAAAATACTTAATTAAATGTCATGTATATGCTGTGAAAATTAATTTTTTTTGCCCAAATTGTCTCTGAGAGAGACAAAAAGATGATATAGTCACAGTTGTAAAAGGGCTGAATGTCAGATTGTGAAATAGAGCATGTATGTGTGCAGTGTAATACGCATTACAACTATCCATCCATACCGGAAGTAGCTATGGAAAATCACTCTTTTGGCATTTTTTAGAGCAGTTTCTAACCGTCTTTTTTCTTTGTTTATGAGAAAGCTTTTCTTTGAATCTACAGAAGAAATACAAAGCATTCTGTTAACATAAAATGTGCTATGTCTCCTTTCCCTATGGATCTGTCAAAAGCAACTGTATCTCTTTTGGAGGGCTTGTAAAATCCAGTGGTAGGAATGCAGGTCTTAGTAGCAGGTCAGAGAGCTTGGTAAATATTAGTCTGGTCCTCACACTTAAAAACATTGTGTTCGCTTGCATTCTTCTGGATGCAAGATTTTTCCAGCCTTTCCATTTCTCTTTGTATGTTTTTATTTGTTTTTCTTATTCAGACTTCCAACTGAATTGCATGACATTTCTTAGTTACCTTGTATATTTTGACATGCTGAAACTCCCAGTAGCTCATTTTCATCATTGTTCCACCAACTCAGCTTGCACTGCTAGTAGGAAAGGCTGCTGGGAGCAAAGGCCTCCATACACTTGTAAGGAAGCAATAAGAACAGAAAGGGCAAAGTGAGAACTGGGGATACAGGAGAAGCACGTGTGCAGTTTAACAGCATGTTGGCTGCCTTTTAGGGGAATTTGCAAGAACAGTATTAATATCTGGGTGCTGTGGGAGTTATGTCTCTGCATGCTTTTACTTTCTAAGGTGACAGTGGTACATACTTGTGAGAGAGATTTACCTATTCATTAAAAATTGTTTTCGGGTATAAACCTGAATGAATTTAGTTGCATCATGGATACTAAAGTTTTTTCTCTCTCTCTCTCATCTTATTTGTTTTCTGTTCTTTACGTAGTCCTCCAGAAAGAAATAGAGATGAAGTTTCTGCTATTGAATTTCTAAAAAGTTCAATACCTTGATCTGCAGAGGTTCTTTTATTAGGATTATTTAGGCTTTATTTTGTGTGTGTGTGTATGAACACAATTTCACAGGCCTTTGGATTCAAGCATTTGTGGCCAGTTTTTTGAAAGGAGAATTTGTTCACATGTGTTGTTATTTAGTTCCTTCTGCTTTTGATTCTGATTTGCTAACCTAGCGCAAGATCTTAGGAGAACCAGCAGGTATCACTTAGCATTTAAGAAGCGTTTCAGGTGTGCCAGTACTTCTGCAATTTGTGCATTTCTTTTGAGTGCAAGGATCTGTTTTTTAGTTTGATCTCTCTTTTGTCTAGAAGAGTGATATAAAAAGCTATACTGTGTGTTGTTGATTCTTTTGACTAGCAGCCAATGTAAAAACTCTTAATGTTCATAGCAAGGGGCAGTTCTAAGTACAGTATTTTAAGTTCCTGCTCTAGAAATATGGTTAAACTTCAGAGAGAATGTATTACTTGTTTCTATAATTCAATTAAATTGATAACAGGAAAATAGAGTATTCTAATAATTTTCATGACAGAAAAGAAGCCTGTATTACAAAGCACTTGCTGCTGCTCATCTGATCTCTTGGTCTTGGTGCCATATGCCAGTGTGTTAGCTCTGCTTTCTGATTAGAAGCTTCCAGTTGGGATAGGAGCTGCTAACAGTCATTTAGAAATAACAATAACAAATCCCCTCCAATAACTCTGAGAGTGTGGTTATAGGTTATGGCATGCAATTAAAATTATTAACTGAAGCATATGGCACTAAATACAAAGATATTTCACACATCAAGGGTTTTTATGATTACATATGTCTTTTTATTATGAAAACATATACAAGGTTGTGGGTTTTTTTTTTTGTTGTTGTTTGTTTGTTTGCTTTTTTAGTATATATGTGCTAAAAATATTCTTTTAAAAGACCATAAACTATGGATACTCTTTTTCATAAGATAATGTCTGTTGTGGTAGAACAAGTGCATCTAACCCATGGGCCACGTGTGACTTAGTGCAGCTAATGGTGTGGACTTTGAGAATTGTGAACTTTTATTGATGGAATTGGAAGCAAAATTTATGTCTGAACTTGAAGATGAAAAATGGTTCACAGATTTAGCATTTTTTTTTTTTTTTGTGGATTGAACTTTTCATTTGAGTTAAATGTAATTCTTCAAGGTGAAAGTCAACTTTGTGTGTTTTAATCCATAACAGCATTAAAAATTAAACTTAAATTATGACAAGCTCAAGTGATGACAAATAATTTTATGCTTTTTGATACATTGGCTAGACACAGTCATGTGAACAGTGGAAAATAGGCAGCTGTGCATTCTGTTCTGATAAAAGGTGTTTGAAAATAGGTTTAAAGGTTTACAAAAGAAAAATCCTCAATGTTTTAGTGTATTTGTTGCTCCTTTTCCAGTTGACATATATATTTCATGTGTGGCTCAAGACTGTTTCTCATCACTCAGAGTGGCTCAGGCAGGTAAAAGGTTAAACACCTGTGTACTAGAACCTGCGGTGTGCTGTAGTAAATCAGAGTATATCAGCCTCCCCCACCCCCCCCAAAAAAAAAGTAAAAAATAAAAGTATTTAAATAATTCATTTTAATTCAAATGAAGGCTACAGACCAGATCAGTGTATTGATATGGAGTGTTTTTTTTTTTATATGATTTATGGCACTGGAATGAATGTGAAATTAATTTAATAGTCATTGATCTTGTACTGTAATGTATTGGCAATGTGTAATGTGATATCTGTCTTCCAGATTTTGACTGCTTTCTTATTGCTTATAAAGGTTATTCCTTCTAACTCTACTTTTTTCTTCCTAATATGAAGAGATAAGCAAACTTGCTGGCCTTACTTTCCTTACTGTTGTGAATGATTCATTTGGCTTAACTGGCAGTAGTTTATTTGGTCTGGACTATTTTCTTCCTAACATACACTTGAGAAGCTAAGTCTTCATCAAATGCTTTGTTTCACAAGTCTGCAAAACAAAATAAGACTTATTTGGTTATTCCACTTATTGTCATTCATGCAGAGATGAAATTTAGGTGTTAAATTCCTCTGAGTCAGTTAATATTAAATTTATTGCTTTTGTTCCACAGCTCTGAATAATGTCAAGTTGTTTTTTATGAAAAATCATTAAACTACTTAAATATTTGTTATCTTATAAACTTTGGAACTCAAGTTGCTGTATATACTACATTTACACATGACAACCGTGGTCAGCTTAATGTTAGTTTTTAATGAAAGTACCTCTAGTTATTTGGTGCTTATAGGCACAGGAAAACTCTTGTAGATATTCAGAGCTTTGGGATATTCTTCTGATCCATCCACTAACGTAACATGTCTGACCTGAGCTGATTCAATAGACAATGGAGTGGTTCAAGTTCTGACCCAATTGACCATGCTTCGAACTCCCAGCACTTAGTCTTCTCGTGGTGTTGAAGTAATAACATCTATGATATCAAAGTCATGAGAACAGAATGTGCTTGTGACTGGCAGGTAATTTACAATGAGCTTTTCCAGGGCTGGAGCATAATTGCAGTAGCAGCCATACTCATAGTATCTGAAAGGTTTTGAGTGTATGAGTGTGCATTTCAGTGTTGTTTTTTTTTTTCCTCTTTTCTCTTTGTTGATTTAAAATTAATTGGAATTTCTTTGGATACAACTCTGATCTCAGTAATGCTAAAAAACATAGTGTTACTGTGTTGGTTTCAGAGGAATAGCTCTTATGTGCTGCAGCTATACCTCTGTATAAGCAGTTTCAGATTTTGTTGGGTTTTCTCTTATTTTACATCATGCGTTCCCCACAGCAAAACAATAGGTGCTTATTTCAGAGTAATGTTAATAAAAACATTTCCTTCTCAGACGATCACTGCACAGATGAGAGCAAATGAATAATAACAGCTAGAATCCTTAATGAAGTTGAGGTTAAAGTATTTAATCACATCAGGCTGATTTGACAATTTTATTTTCAACTAACAAACATTTACTCTCCCTCTCTGCCCCCCTCCCCTTTCTTTTTAAGCACAGACACATTATTGATCAATGTGTAATAAATATCACCTTTTCTGAAATGAAATCAGTCTTTTTTTTTTTTTATTTAGTGATAAGTAACAGGAGAATCTGCTTATTGCATAGCTGCTGTGACTCTTCCTATCATGTTTTCTTTGTGAAAAGAGTGACAGAATGCCAGCCAACCTCTGAAATAAAAAATCACAAAAATAGTGTTTGGGTAGAGATGACACAGTAAGAAAATCATAACAGTAGTTATCTTTTTCTTGATGGCGATTTGTACCAGTTGCTGCAGTGTAAAATAAGAGCTAAGCAAATGACATAAGTACTATGCTATGAAGTTTTCACCTGAACTCCCCTACTTTAAAGTATGTTTGTTTGTTTCTTGTACTGTTAATCTCAAAACATGTGGAGGTTCTTAATATTTGGAAGTAATTTGTATAGCCATTACTTTCGTACTCCTGGATTGGGTTTTCAAATTTTCTGTCATGTAATTTTGAGCAGAAATCCTACAATCTTTTGTTAATGTGGCTTGATGCATTCTAAGCTACAAGATATGTAAATATATATATTTTATTGTGTTATCACTTGAGAATAATAAATGTAACAGTAAGTAACAGAAAAGCTTAACTAGTTGAGAATTAACTAGTAAAGCCGTCCAAGGATCCTTCACTAGATTCATTAAATCGATTTAGTAGAGCATCGATTTCCAAATGCAGAAACATGGGATAACTGTATCCTTAGGCTTTCCCAAGAATCTGTTAGAAGTGTAATTTGCAGCAAAATCTGTGTATTTGTGACAAATTATCCTTATTTATCTAAATTAAGTAGTGCGTACCACAAAGTGAATTACTGTGGTCCTTGAAAGATGGAGACAGGAAGAATAAGCTACGAGATGCAAAAGCTATTGCAATGCTTTAGTGCTTAGTAGCCTATCTGGAATTGTCCCAAGGAAGATCATGGATTCAGGAAGTGCAAGCGTTTTTCAGAGTTCAGTGGAATTTTCCTAGCAAAATAACTATGAAAAGTAGTAAAAATAAAACATTTCATTGGGGGAGAGTGGGAGGTCATTTTAGGAGAGGAATAAATAAGTGTTTTATCATCGAGAATTGAAGACTGCTGTTCAGTATTATGCAACACCTTGCAATCCTCTACAAGATTGTATTTAAATTTAGTTTTAATTTGTGAAAGGTGATCTGTGTGCCATACACTCATGTTATGTTTGTGACTGATGTATTTATCAGCTGTCATAAGGATGCATGACATTTTAGAAAGTTTGCTTTTTTTTGGTGTGTGTGTATGTATTTAGATTCAATGTGATTATGAATCTACTTTCAAGAGCAATTAACTGTATATCCTACATCAGAGGAAAACAGCAAGTATTGCTGCTGGTATCTTTTATGACCTGCAGTTTTTCACTAGAATAATTTCCTTGCTGTTTTTAAATTTGCACAAGCAAGAATGACGAGTGTGAACATCTATCCAATATCTTTGCAGGATAAAAGTAGTTAACATTGTATTTCAATCATATCCACAGCTGTTAAAGTTTATATTGTGAAAAATTCATAGACAGTGTTTAGCAGGAAAGGTGTGATAAGAGGGCATAGGATATTAAAAGAGATTATGAATCCGGAAAACAGGTATTTATTGTACTCAGAAGCTGCAGTGTGAAAAATTAAAATGGAAAACTAGCTTGGAAATGACTTTCAGATAAAAGAAGGAAACACTGGGACAAGTGAAGATCAAATGGTGACAAATCTTTCATGTAAGTGATAGGGGCTTCATCCATTCCACCAGTTTTGTCCTCTCTGCGCTCACTGCCCACTGGACTTGAATGCTGAGATGAACTTTCTTAGCCCTGTCTTAAGATGTTCTTTAGATATATCTGTGGCTGTGGTTGGGGCAACAGTACAATGCAAAATCAGATATGCAGTCTCCCTAACTCTCCTGGATAACTGGATTGTAGACTGTTGTAAGGTCATGAGATGAAGAAGCTTCTCAGCTCCTTTTCTACTGGGCTACTCTGTCCATTTCTGTTGTACCATCAGCCATGTTTTCTCCCTAAATTACACCCGTTCAGGTCCCTGTAATTGCCATTCTATTTAACAGCATCCTTTTGTCCCAGTTTGATGTAAATAACAGATTCTTCTTGTCCCTTTGTTTTTAGCATGCTTGTGCAAAGCAATGGACAAGATTTTATCTTCAAATACTGGTTTACTCAAATCAGATGTTCTGTAACAAAGAATTTGAGGGTGTAGCACTGAAGAGATGAGAGGAGCCTCGCAAGTGGGTTCAGAGAAAAAAGAAGATAAGGGTTATGTGAAAAAAATATCCCAGTAGCACCACACTGCTCAGCTGACAGAGCGTGGTTATTATGGTGAAATTTACTGACAGCAGTCAGTGCATTTACTTAGGTTGCTCTGTTGTTACAGTGGAGTTCATAGTATGGTTTTCTGTGTTAAGCTGTTTTACAGTAAGATTTCACTAGTTCCTACACAATATCTGGATGTAATAAAATAAGAATAAAATATTTTACAGTAAGATTTCACTAGTTCCTACACAATATCTGGATGTAATAAAATAAGAATAAAATATTTATTGGTAACTGTTGTAATGAAAGTGAGCGCAGAGAGAGCTGTAAGATACAGCATTAGATTGAAAGGGAGCAGGTGGATCAGGAACAGAAATGCTTTTTAGAGATCAGTACAAAGGCTCATGACTCAGCCCCTTCTTTGGGCTTAGAGTTTTGTAACCAGGAGGGAAATGTGAGGTCCTGTGTGAGGCCCAGTGAGTATGAATACTGGCAATTTTTTATGTTTGGGTCATCAGCAAAGGTCAGCACCTACAGCCCTTGTAACCATCTATCTCACAAAGAGGCAAGCTAAACCCAACTAAACTAGGGAAGTTTAGGGAAGACACATTTCCATCCCCTTGATGAGTAAGCAGGCTCAGGTCCCCAAAGTACGTGTTCTAATACTTTGTTCAACCTAATTTTAAAATTTCAGCTAATGGAATTTCCTCTGGGAGATAGTTTTGCAGCCTTCTTTATATGTCTTGCCTCTATGAATTACTTGCTAATAATGTCTAATGTTTCTTAATGGGACTTTTAAAAAATGACTACTTCTTGAATTTTACCCTTGTGAATCATATGAAACAACTTCTTTTGTATGTGTTTGCTCTTTAATTAGCTAAACGTGATCATTTTGGTTTAACTCTACTTAGCGAAAATATATAGCTCTCTAATGCCTCCTTCTTGCATCAACCTGCCCAATTTCTTTTCCTTTATCTTCCTTCCCTGCCTATAGATTCTCTCCCATTATCCATTCCCTTTTATTAACAGTAAAAAGCAAATCCACTGGTCAGTCTCCAATTTTTGAACTGATGGTAGTATAGGTACTGTTTGCTGGAGAAGGAAAATGTTTCACCTGTACATGTCCTCAGTGATCAATAGTGAAGGTCAAGTGACATTTGTGAGGATGGGAATGTATGAATCAGCAGTGGTTACAATGGGACTGCTCAAGTGAATGCAGAGAAACGTACAAAGTGTTTCAACAGTAATTGTTCTCAATGAAAATTCTAGATTACTACTGTAAAAATCTTTCTAAGCTTGCATTGTAACACCTTGGTTATCTCTGATTTCAGAGTACTTGAATTAGTGAACAGAAGGAAACTTTGTGACTTGCTTTTCATAAGCATTGTAAGGACGATGCACCGCAATCTTAACCTTGCAAACTGTGATTTTTATATAGAAAATTATATTAGGCCAAATTAAGATTTAAATGAATAATTTCAACATTATTCATGTTACTTTTGTTTTTTGAAGCTTGTATTTTTATGTTTTACTGCTTTAACTTTGCAATGTGACAAAGGAAAGCAAAGTCAGTTCTTGTAAGAGAATTCATTTTTGTATTACTTAAGCTGTTATGCAGATTCTTCCTAATAACATTCTACGACTTCTAAAAAGTAATACTTGTTTTAGATTCTAGTTTCTACATGTATATGTCAGTTGTAGATTTTGTGTATGGTGGCAGGAAAGAAAACTTATTTTTCCTTGTGTTGTTCAAGAAGCTCAGTAAGTTCCAACTTGAAACAGGACTTGTCTCCTGTCAAGCTTCAGAGCTGTTCAGCCTGTGTAAGCTTTATCCATTAATGCCTTATGAATCTGATTTTAATAGAAGAGCTACTTGTAACTGATGTTTTAAGGAGCTATCCAGAAGACAGCTTGAATGTAGATTTTTCTGTGAGAATTTTTCATCTCTTAATGACATCTTAAAATGCATTCAGTAGCAAAGTTTAATATACATTTTGAATCTCTTGACTTGGATATTTTTGTTATCTTGAATATGTGGTTTAAACAATTTCAGAGCATGGCAGAACTGAGTCTGGCATTTCACTTGCTATTCACTCAGCAGCAGGGTCTTTCTTGTCCCTGAGAGGGCTGGTAATTGTGTACTGATACCTGAGTTGGAGGTAATAACAGATGATTCTTCCTGACTAAGCAATACTTCTGATTTCTGTGTAGGTTGCTTTGGCTGTTACATATTTTTAGTCACCTCTAGAAGTGAAACATCTGTACTCTGTCACCACAGTGAGGTAGTGTTTCAGAATTATTAGTTATACTTACTTTTCTCAGTTTCTTCTATGATTCATGTTACTTAGTAAAAATTAAATAAATCTTTAGAGTGGATTTTTTTCATATGTTCTGTCAAAATCCCCAACTTTGCTTAAAGCAGTACAGAAAGGTGGAATGTACAGTGAGTGAAATAAGGTTTGAGTTGGAAGGGACCTTATGGCCCACACAGTTCCAAACTACCTGCCATGGACAGGGCTGCCTGCCACCAGCTCAGGCTGCCCACAGCCCCATCCAGCCGCCCTTAACACCTCCAGGGATGAGGCATTCACAGCTTCTTGGGGCAGCTTATTTAAAACCTTGTGTTCTGAAAAACATTTTGTATCTGCGTTGCTCACCACTTTGGAACTCATTGAAATTAATGAGTTCTATGTATAATTAAATATATACTTCTGAATTTGCAGATGGAAGCGTTTTATCAAGTAATTCTTTTTTCTTGAAGTGTTAGTGTTGCAACAGTTCTCTTCCTTTCTCCATAAGGATTAGCAGGAGAACTTCTAGGGACTGAAACAGGTTACATTTGGGAGCATCAGAGTTGACTTTGACATTGTGGAGGAGTAATCATGCTTTGCTGAGAATCGTGTTCCTCAGTCAGCTTTGCAGTTAGCTTGCATGTGCTGACCTTGCCTCTGAAGTTTTTCCTATTAGCAAACTTGTTGTCGGGTTTTGAAATGGAAAGGCATTTTAAAAGAAGAAAGAAGGAAAAGGAGGATTTCATTAGAAATGTTTAACACATCAGAAAACTACTAATAGAAAGGTTAAATGTTGAATCTTGAACTAATTTAAAGTGCACAATCAGCCCAGATCACTGGTGGCAAGGAGTTTTTGTTATAGACTGGCCCAGACCTTGAGTTAAATTATGCATAATTATTCATAACTGCTATTTTTGGCTTGCTTGCATTTGTCCTAGACCTCTGCCTGAGGAAACAATTTGAAATAATTAGTGTGCAAGTGCCCTGACAATGATGAATGAATCAAATGCATCTGGTGCCAAATGTGGATCTTGATAAGAAGCAGATAACTTTGGCAACTGTGGATTTTTTGTTTTTTAAGTCTCTGAGACTGGGAGCAGTTTGTTCACGTTATTAGGCTGACATGCTTAAGGTAGAAAATTACCGCTCACTGTGCTGTGATCAAAGTGCAGCAAGGAATTCTAGCATTGCAAACATGAAGCAGTTCTGCAGACTGTGTGCAAACATTCCGGGCAGAGAGAATGAAGGGGGTATTAAGGCGGAACATTCTGAACACGCAGGGCAGAAAAGCCAAATGTTAATGTTCCAACAATGAAATGCATTGCTTATCTTACATAGATTGCAGGCGCATTTCAAGTAAATATTTAGCAGCATAAATACAGCTGTATATCATTACTTACAGAAAAGCAAAAGCAGAAACAAAAAGATTCTGTTCTTATTTGTGTGCTGTAACTTATATAGTACTTCTGGAGTCTTTGGGATTGTTTATTTATTTTTTTTTTTTTCCTGGTTGGAGTGCTTTATTTCTCTTCTATGCAATCAACTTCACAAGGTTTTAGATGTGGATAAGTATGAGGCTCTTTTTTCAATTAAAGTGTTTAATGAAGAGGGGAAACAATGCATTTCACTTAGTGTGTCTGAGATAGCTCATATCTGTCTTGTTGGATGAGTGAAAGAACTCTTAGTAGTTTTGCATTTAAGAAATAATAATAATGAATTGAATAAAATGAGGGCAAAAAGTAGCATTTCTTCCAGTAACATAATGACTCCAGTAACATAATGGTTTGGCTATCCCCTGTGTACCCATCCTTCTGTTGCTTCAAGATGCTGCTTTGAAATTGTACCACTACAATTACACATTGTAGTGTAATTAGTTAATTATTAGTTAAAAATTACACAGAAGAGCTGACAAGCTGCAAACAGCTGTGTTTTCTTTGTTTCTTTCAGGTGAAACTGTTATAATAAGAATTTAAGTTTTCCACCTTAACTACTGCTGCCTGTCCCCTCTTTTAAAAAAAAGGATTTTCTTGGTGCTGCTTGTTTTATTCATTTGGTTGTTCTCTTAAACTCCATCAAAGCTCAAATAGGAAGACTTCTAGCTAGTCTTTCACCTTCTGCTACTATCTGCACTCTCTGTTCTTCTAGTGGTGTTTTGTTGATGAGAATCTGAACATTTCCCTAGATGTCTTCACCCATCTAGGTGGTGGCCAGTGCAGAGCTCCAGCACACTGTTGAAGCTGTGAGCAGAGTATAGGCGTAAGGGCATGAAAAAATATTGGGCCTAAGTAAAATAATTATAAAAGTTGTTTGCTTTCTTGCTTGTTCTTCAATCTCAGTAGTCCCTGGAACTGCCTCTGTGTATTTAGTAGTGTGAAAGCTACTAAGGAAAGGAAACATTGCTAATGTTTGGAGCTCTTAACAAGCTAATTTGGAAACCTTTAAAAAACAGACAGTAAGAAAGTTAACACAAGATATTAACACTGCATAAGCATCATTCAGATTATACACTTGTTGAGGCAAAATGGACATGGATCACTTTATGTAGGAGCATTTGTCAATGCCTTCATTCCAAACGATACCTGTCCACATAGCCAAAAAGCTCCTGCTCTCAGCTTACAATGCTCCCCCACTCAGGCTTTGCCTCTGCAGCCTTAGCTCTGCTGAACAAACATCTTTGAGATGTGTCTGGGTATGTGCTCCATGTCCACTGTATCATACCTAGGGATTTCTGGTCCTGTGGTCGGAACATGGAAGACAGCATTTGGACGCTCTGGGAACTGTCTATCTGTAGAAGTATCAGAATCCAGACTAGATCTTACTGTTCAGCATGATTTCTCACTCTCCTGGAATACAAATGTCCTGTGGGGGTGTGTATGGGAGAGAGGGGGAAGTGTAATCACCCAATTAGTCTGTATCTTAATGCATATGCACGGTGGAGTAGAATTAGGCTTCCATGTCTCAGAGAGCACACAAGTGATTCACGTTTCGGTGGCTTTGTGAAGAATTAGATGAAATGATGCTATTTTCTTCATTTCTGTCCTTTTAAAGATCTGGTAGAGATATTTTCTTTCAGTAGAAGTTAGCAGTTTTTTAGGAGAATTCATAGTTCTGGAATGAGTTTACTACATGTCTTCTATACTGTTAGGACATTTAGACCTGCAGGGCAAGCCAAACATCTCGTCTCATCCCTGTTTCCTGTGACCACTTGGCATTACATGGGTGATGGGGCATGGCTGCTGGCCTTTTCTTGGTAGGTGAAAGCGTTAGCCAATAATGAAGTAATTTTTAAAAGATTATGCTGAAAGTACTAAGGTTTTTCAAACTGAATGAGAAAATAATAAGTGATATTATTATTATTATGGTAATAGTATCTTAAAAGGTTAGAGGCATATAAGTTGTTCAAACTGTTTATAATTACAAAGTTTATGTGGGTTTTTACTCTTTTGAAAACACTACCAAATGTTGTGAAATGCCATTGCCTGCCTCTGTTCGCTCAGCTGTGTTTTCTTATTCACAGTGGTTTAAAATATAATGAAGTTCAGGTTTTTGTCAGTTACTGAATTATACCATGACAATTAAACTTAGCAGATTGGTTTACAAGTGTCAGAACAAAGCTGCTTTTATTTTTTCCAGATTTATCTCCTACCTCTTGCTTCCCTGCGGATGTTCTTCATAGTAGCACCATTACTCTAGTGTCTATTATGTGCTGTGTTTTAGATTGATTCCTGTATGCAATGACTTCCTCATTTTAGACCTGTCATTTTCCTTCACTGCCCCTTGAATCTTAGTGAGGATCAGATTAGGCTTAAAAAAATGTGGTTGTGTGAGTGCTCAGAGTAATGGGATGGCAGCTGTTGAGTCAGCATTCAAAAAAGGCACTGTTTCCTTTATCTGTGCACTTACAAAGCCTGTAGACATCCTTTGAGACTGCAGCCCATAAAATTTAGTTGAAATTGACTGGGTGATTTCAAAGTTAACAAGGGCAGTTGGCATAATTATGTAAGCCTTGTTTCTTATGAAAAGCAGACTAGAACATCTTATTTCTGCCTTTTGCAGAGGAGGAACTGTGTGAATAGCAGAATCCTTCTTGCTGGTCTGTGATCTTCAAGTTCTCCAGTGTGTGTTACGTATCTGTCTGATTGCAAAAGTGTCAAATTCACATGCAGATCTGGCTGGAACTGAAAGATGTGTGAAATGATTTTCAGTAGCTTTTTATTCCCTAAGTGTCAGATGAGGTTCATGTAGGACCTGTACCAGGGGCTTACATGGAGTATGATGTGCTAGTAAAAGATAACCTCTCTAGACACACTAACCTTTCTACTGAGTTTAGATGACATCCAAATATCTTTCCCAAAAGTCTAAAAGCATTTTGCTTTGAGTGTGTTTTTTGGAGGCATTCTTCAGAAAATGTGTGTAACTTCTGAAGCAAATACCAACCTTGGAAATGTTCTGCTGATTGCTATGAGGCACTAAGGGTCTTTTAGTAAAGCGTGCAGTTAGCCCAACGAAAGGATGTTTTGGGACTCTGAGAAGTTCAAATTTCTTCTTTTTCTACTACCCTTGCTTTAAGAAGAGTTCAGTTCTGCTGTTGTTTATCCTAGCTAAAGTAAAGGAAGATTTATGAGACTTCTGTTTCTATGTAGATGTGTTCCTAAGCCAGGTTCCACTGTGCCCATGTTGACAGCAGATTCACTTGCTGTGCTAAGAGCTGAGTCTTTTTAACTAGTTAATGAGTCAAAATCATGAAAATGTTCATTTCTCCATTGATAACTGATAAGACCAATTGGTACTTCTGGTAATTAGAACATGATGATTGTATTGGGAATGTCTGCCATCCCAAGTAATGTATTTGCAGGTGGAAGTGTGGCAGGTTCACTTTCATGGTATCAGTGTTATATTCTTGAAGCTTTTTTTCTCTTGTGGAAGGAATGCTACTGCAAATACTTGATAGCTTAGAACTTCTATAGAGCCCTAATTCTCTTTATAGAGGAAAGAACTAGATGCTGTTTGGGTGAATTTGCTATTTTATTTTGGTAGACAGTTAAAAAAAAAAATCAGTGAGGGATATTAGCAAACTTAAATGATTAATTTAGTCCAGTAAGACTTTTCAGCTATCCTAAAACTAACTAGGTTTTATTCAGTCATGAAAACATGAGTAATTGACTCCTTAGCTATAAAATTACAGTCTCCAAATTGCATCTATATGCAGCATTTCATGTGGGTTTTGTTTCGCTGGAGGCAAATATTGTGGTGTAGATTTTCATGTAATTTGAAGTTGCTAGATAGATAATATTTTATAGTGCAACACACTCATTTTCCAGAAAGGGAATGTGCAGAGGGTAATTGCTTTGAGACAGCAGACTGGCACTGCGTACCAAGTCTTTCAGGGTAGGAGCTTAGTGTAGATAAGAAAATTCTTTGAGAAAGATATTTTTTCCTTTTGTTCTGTTTTTCATTTGTGGGAGCTGTGAGTAGAGGCGTAAAGGGAAACCTCCTCATGTTCCCTTTGTGCCTGTCTCTGAGGAGGCCACAGTGGTGCTGGCTGATTCAGCTCAGGGCAGGCCATGTAGGGCCAAGGAGGGTGGCTTGGGTTGGCAGGCCAAGGCCAACACCATGCCATGCAGCGCTGCCTGGCACGATGAAAGGCACGCATGTGTCCTGAGAAGGCCTCATTAACTCTTCTGGAAGAGAGAGTGCTACTTTGACATATTAATTAGTTGCCATGCTTTCTTTTACTCCAAGTTCACCTTTGGGTTGGTGACTTGATTCAAATTACTGATAATTGCACGGCTGTTAGAGGTCTGTTTATGCAAAGTGTACTTAAAGGGGCTTTGCTGGCAGAGGGAGCAGGCAAATGTTTTGTATCACTCAAGGGCTGCTGGCTTGTGCAAAGCCCACTCTCCCCTCCTTAGAGACAGAACAGCCACAGAGAAACAAAGCAAAGTTGAAACAACAGAAAACCAACAGCAGTTACTGCTAATAAAGCCAGCTCTTCTTCATTGGAAATAAATGGAAGAGTGAAAGTGCGGTGTGATGCAAAGTTGTTAGGCAAAGAAATGTTTCCTGTATTATTTTCTGCGTTATGTTACAACGTATGGTTCACAGAAGTGACTGACTTTCAGAATGTTCGATGCATTCTTTCATTTTTTCACAATTCCTGAATAATGCATTTTATTTCCACAGGAAAAGACTAAGGTTTTGGGTGCCTTGATGAAAACTTTCTGGCTAATGTAAAACCAACCAAAATATATGATTTAAATAAAGTGAATTTACCATTTCATACGTCTGCATTTTGTGCCATGTTTAATCTTTTTCTTATCAAGTGCAAGAAAAAACATACCAATCTTTTTTTGTAATTTACTTTCATCTGAAAAAAAAAGACAAAATAATGCTTTTCATCAAAAATGTTCTTTTGATGGTTCTTTTTCAGCTTTTCTCTGCTCTTTCAGCCAAAGATTGTTCCTGAAAACTGTAGTTTTAAAAGCTGATCCTTTCTGGGCTGTTTTATTTCCTTCCCCTCTCTTCCCACCCCCCCCAATAAGTTACTTGTGGGGAACAAAATCATTTTATCCTAAAGGATTATTTGTGATGTGTAATATGTGTTAGCTAGGTACTTGTTAATGAATGCTGAGAGCAAAATGTTTTATCTTTTATCCAGACATCATCCAGTTATAGCTTAGTCAAGCTTTGGGGTAATTTTCAGAAACTAGTGCCAGAAAAGCTGACTGTCCATTTGTATGTGCTAGTATCTGCACTCAAATGATACAGAAATATCCACTTTAATTTTCT
Organism: Coturnix japonica; assembly: GCF_054131305.1. Classification (NCBI taxonomy): domain Eukaryota; kingdom Metazoa; phylum Chordata; class Aves; order Galliformes; family Phasianidae; genus Coturnix; species Coturnix japonica. The sequence goes on from NC_140663.1 coordinate 81,669,006, forward strand.
GACTTGTAGTTGCTGTAAATCAGGACGTTTAAATTGATTAAAACCTCAACTTCTGTTTTGAGATATATTGAATAATTCTTGCTGTGATAATTCATTATAAAAGGCATGGGATTCTCTTTCTCAAATCTATGCTGTAAAACAGCGTCTACCATTCAGATTGAAAGCTCTTTCTGAGCAGAAGCATGTCATTCTTACATATTCCTATTATGCCTTCTACAATGGGATTGCTCCTTCTTAGTGCTACCACTTTTCAAGTAATAAATGTACCAGTAAAAATACTTTTTCATGAATTTATCTTATAGAAAGTACCATTATCTCACTGCTGGGAACATTTGTGGTTTTTTTTTTTTCTTTTTTCTTTTTTTTTCTTTGCATGACCTACTTTGTAGAGTAGACGTTTCTTGCAGTTATTCCTTTTTTCCCTCAACCATCTGTCTGTATTCTTTATTGTGTAAATTTGTGTTTCTATTACCATTTAGTGCATAGCAAGTCATTTTAATTTTAGCTAAATCCTCAATTTCAAGCTACTTCTATATTCTGTGAGGAGTGACTGTGAATAATAATGTTAGAATTTAGGCCCTTTCTGGGAGACTTTTTTTACAAATACATAAATACATACATATTCTACGTAGTCATGTAGAATAGGATCGTTTTGATTATTTAGAAGTGAATGTTTGACTTGAGTATCTTCATGATAGTATGTTTACATTTTGTATTGCAGAAGATTTGTTTGGTTGTTATTCCAGCTGTTAAAAGATGTGAAGCACAGAAGCGATTAGTATTTGCCAGAAGAAATATTTGAGAAAGTGTTTGTTTATTTTCTGAATACTGACCTCAGCTGCATCTCAAAAGGAGCAGTAGTCTGCTTCTCTTGCAGAGCATCTCAACCTTTGTCTCGGTGCTTTTGTCAGTCAAAGCAGATGGCTTTGTATACTGTTGAAGATGTCAGTTTGGCAATCCCAAAATTGATTTGATCTTCATCACTTGTATTATGCAGGGAACATCTCATTTTATTGCTAACAGTTATTTGATGGTATCTTTTTAAAGAGTCTTTCGTACTTATCTCGGTTCTCCCATATATGCAGATTTCCACAGAGATCTTTTAAAGACCAAACTGACTTATTTGAAAGAACAGCTGGATGTGTGTGCTTGTGCTGTACTTTAGAGATGTGGATGAGTTGTTAAAGGTGGCCTTTTTTCATTCATCGCTACTTGAATGACACATTTGCAATCACCCCAAATTGCAGTCCTGACTGAATTAGCACTGTTTGAATAAATGACTGCCTGGAAGAAGTCAAGAGATACTTTTGTGCCCTGAAGTGAAAATACTTTCCCTACTAATGAAGTGGGTGGAGGCCCTGAAAATGTGCAGAAACATCAAGGTACATACTTGTGGAACAGACAATGTTAGTGATTCTGGTGAAGAGATCAGAGGTGTCTGTGCAAGTGCTTTTATGCAATAACAAATGGTCTTGCACAGGTATTCTGTACAGACTCTTGTTTCTCATCCATGATTTAGATCACAGCTCTCTCATCATAATTTAAAAGAACAACTTTGTGACCTGTATGCATACAGGTGCTGTAAAATGCAGCTACCAAGTGGAAAATTTAACCTTAAATCACCTGCAATCTGGTAGTGTTTTACTGATGTTGGTGCTGTACTTGCTGGTACTACTGATGAGGTGGACCCCACAGGTCATCTTGCACAGTCTGCTTGCACATCTGTGTCAGACACGAGATGCACTTTTGAGACTAAGAATGAGGTCATTCTTTAAATTATGTAGGAAACCAGCAGTTCTGGACCTGTTATCAACTCTTTACTGTCAGTGTGGAAGGGCAAATAATCCAGAAAGGATGTATGTGGACCTATGTGTATTACTAAAGGTAGCTGCTTATGTTTGGGTCTTGCAGAACTGGTGGTGAGAGGGGAACCAAGTTTAGCTAAGTTCCAAGCATGCTTCATTATGGCCATACCTTAGGGCAGCTTCTTTAACCATCTCTGAGCACATAAGGTGTGCCCCTTGCTCACTGATGTAGAATGCTTGCAAATTAGCACTAGTGCTCTGCTGTTTCATTCTCCTAAGATGTTCACTGAACTTTACTTAAACAATATTTGCTGCTGATGATATTTTGTAAGCCATTAAAATTTTAAGTAAATTTTAAAATTTGCTTAACGTTTTTATAACGACTGTTTTGAAACTAGAGAGTGCTAAAGCTGTTCACTAGTTTGATCATTGGCTACCTAGCAAGTGTCATACCCTGTGGTCAACTTGTTCAGTGTTAGATGGTAGTTTTCTTTTGATTCAGCTGATCTTATGTCTTACTTTTGCCCTATGAATCCAGCCTTAAACTATGTACATGACATATGCAAGTGTTGTGGAATTTTCTCATTGCCTGCTCCTGTCATTTTGCATTTTTTTTTCTGATCTTCTGATGCTATGTCTTGCCATTGGGACTTCCAAACATTTCACCTTGAGTGTTACCCTCAGGTCTAGGTCCAACACTGTCCTGATGGGAGTTCAGTTAACTCACAGTTAATTAAGTTCTGGGGAAAGATAGATTAAAAACCCCTGACACACTTTTTGTTATCCCTCTGAAACTGAAATGGCTGGAATAACTTTGTAATGTGATTTCAGCTTCAAATTCTGCTGCATAAGCTATTCAGCAGCTTTTCAGTGTTTTCTCAGTTCAAGGAGTGTCCCTGTCAGAGTGTCGTAGTAGTGGTGGGATCATGAATAAGGACAGGTGAGGGGGGAAAAAAGACTGCTGAAGTAAAATTCTTGGTTAGTTGGTGAGTAAATGCTGTAGTCTATGGAATAATGCCCAGTATCACAGGTGTAGTTGTCTAAAATCCCAGTCCTGTACTAGTTGTACTTAAAAAGGTCAGGCAGGTGCAACAGTAAGTCCCAGGTAAGGCTATACTGAATGTCCAGTGAAAGTACTACAGCTCAGACTGCTAAAGCTAGACGAAGAGCTGTCATATCCTATGTGATTGGGAGTGTACAGAGCCTGCAGCTACTTAATTTGAATACCAAGTTAGTAATTTCATTGCAGATTTTTACCAAAATGACTAAGAATGACTTCTGATGGATGAATCCATGCCCAATTAATCCTGATGATTTTCTTGTCCTTCACATGCCTGGAAATGGCTCCTGGAACTAGTTGTCACATTCTGAAGCATAGAGGCTGAGCAGCTTGTTGTTTCCCATGTCCTCGCTGCTCCTAGTACCTGTTATCCTGACCCAGCTTTAAAACTGGTGTTAACATTTTGTGGTCATTGATCATACTAGCCCTTGTTGGGGCTTTTGTTTAGTTGGTGGATTGGTTCTAGTCTGCTTTTGGGATCTTCTTTACCAGGATGATGATCTTATGATCAGATCCTTTTCCAGGATGATGCTTCAGTGGCCTTTTTTATATCTGCTTGCTGATCCAGACTCGGGTCTTTCTACTTGCTTCCCATACCTCCATGTTGCTGGGAGTAGTTCTTGATTGCACTTCCAGCTTTGTTTGCACTGCATGCTTTGCTTGTGTCTGAGTTTCTCACTTGATTCAATTATGGTTTGCCCTCCTCACCTCAGCTGCACATAGCTGTTTCTGAGTTGTATCCACTTTTATACTGGATTTTATGTTTGTGATTTTTTTTTTTTCCTGACTGAAGCATTCTTTTAAAATTTCTTGTCCCTTACTGTCCTTCTTTCTTCCTCTTGCTTAGAATTGAAAGCATGACATGCTAATTTGTTCTGTGCATTTAGATTTCTGCATGTAATTCTCTGTAAAAACTGTGTTCACAAATGTCATTTGAATTTTTTATGAGCTGATTTCAGCTTGTGGGCACTCTGTGTGATTACTCACCTACTTTGCGTGTTGGTGCTTTTGTTTCCTTACAAAGATAACACAAACCTTCATGCATCTATGTAGAAAGCTATTTTGTTTACTTTTCTTACCTGTATCTCCTGTACTTGTGGGAAATAAGATACTTTTCCTAAAACTAGTATGTAAATTACTGTTTTATGCTTGAATACAAGGACCTGTATATGTGAAAGTTGGTATAAATAATAGTTCAGCTATATTAAATGTCCTGTCATGTCTCTTCAAAGCAGAAGGCTTTTGTCCTTTTTTCAGTCCAGCATTTTTCATGGGAAACTGTATTTTCATAGTTCAAAATGCTTTAATAACAAAGAAATACCAGCATAAAATAAGTGTGTGGGATATACGGGGTGTACTTTGTAATGAAAAAATGTTACCTTGGTGTTTAAGAAAAAAGGTTTTTGTTTTATATCTATTCCAGCTTTCTTCCACAGAAGTTTATTTTGTCTGGTCTTAATAATATCATGTAAATATGTATGTAAAGTTTTCTGATTTTATTTTCAAAATACTGTTTTCACTAGATTTTAAGACTTGATTTCCATAAATATTTGGAAATCAATACATAATGACAATAGAATGATTTTTTTCCTTTTGCAAGTATCCTTATTTGTGGAGTGCAATAGGAACAGTGTCATTACAGGAGGCGGTTTTCCACATAGTATGAGATGGCATTTAAAATTGGTAAGCCATAGTATTCCAAAATGCTTAATGCGCAGATTATGAAGCTGTTGGGCATAAGGTATACATTTAGCCTCCCCTGCATCAAATGCTTTAGTGAATTCAAACTGTGTTTTATTTTGTTAGTTGGAAATCCTGATTAATTTATTTCTGAATTTAATTTTCTTTTGTGCCTGTCAAACTGTAGTGTAGACAGATAAATGTTTGGACTGTTCAGTGTGGAAAATACAATTTTCATGACAACTGTTAGTCTTACACCATAATTTTGGTAAGTGGAATATTAGTTTTAGTGCTATCAAAGGTAAAGTGAATATTTAACACTAGTTGGATTCTTTTTTTCCCGACTCCTTTGGATTTGGATATTGTACCGCAGAGGTTCATCAGTAGTAATTGTGCTCGTTAATCCTTTCAAAAATAGATTTTAGAGTGTTAGGTTTGTCAGCTTCCTGCATCTTTCCTCTCATTTTTTGCTTCTGTAAGTGGTGTATGGAGTCTAAGCCATAGCAGCAGCCACGTCCCAGAACGCTGCCTATTAAGATGCTGGCTCTGGGGCATGTGAATATGAAATAACTACGAAATGCACTTTTGAACTTTATTGAATATCAGCAAATCTGCGTTACTAGCTGTATTTCATGGGTTATAAATCAGTGCTGATACCAACTTTTTTTTCCCCCTCTGTTTCCTGTGGCTTGTAGCACATTCCAAATGTTTTCATGAGCTGGGTTTCTCACTAGGTGCCATCCATCTTGTACAAAAGTGTTCTGGTCCTGGCAGCAGCAAGGATTCCTGGCACTAAGGTTCTCGGTCAGAAATATGGGGGTTTCTCAGTTTGTTTAGATGGACTCTGGGAAGTGAATGACTGAAGCAGAAGATCGAAAAAGGCGGTTATCTACATATGGTAGTTTTCCTAACAGCGTATATTCAAATGTAATTTTTATCTTCTGGCTTACAAGACTTCAAAGGCTTAGCTGAAATGGAAAGTGTGTGGTGGTCTTATCTCAGAGCCTGAGATTGAGTCTTCTTTATCAGAAGCATAAATAATTTGACACAGGAACTCAGTTTCTGACCTTTGGGCAGGAAGAGCCCAGAGGAATGAGATATAGTGTGAAGGTTAGGCTGTCTCTTATCCTTTGAGTGGTGATTCCCTCACTAGCACTGGGGTCGTTGTCAGGACAGCATGGAAGGGCCATATGGTTACTACTGAAGTGCTACCTCATGGGCAAATAGAGGGTTTCATTGTATTGTGGTTCTGCATAAACTTTAACCTCTAAAGCCACAATTCATCAAAATAAATAAAACAGTGAAATTCTTGTCTGAACTTTTTCCTATGCTATTGCAAGTGCAGAGAACAGAGTTGAACACACTTATGTTTATTGATACATCTTCCCATCAGGCTGTCATTTGTTTAGTGCTGTGGTTTTATTATTTTTTTGGAAGGGGTGGAGGGGGTTGGAAGAGGAGGGAGCAAAAACATATCCCATGTGCATCCCATGGAGCTTTTCCTTTTGAGTTTGTCACAGTATGTAATCAGTGTCTTAAGGAGAGTGATGCAAGGTTAACTTTGTTATTTTAATCACAGAGCCTAGAAATGAGGCAATTGGAATATAAAAACCTCAGGGCTGTACTGTTGAGCGTGTTTATATGCAAACTAGTTATGGCAAAGAAATGAAGTGTGAATAATTAAAAATAAATTACAGAAATATTTTCAGCACCACAAGTAATGAGAGCTATTTAGATTTGGAGTTTATGTGTGTGTGTGTGTGTATATATATATATATATACACACACACACAATCTTGGTAGAAAGGATAATAATTAGTGAAGTGTATGTCTAGAAGCATATCATGTTCCACTATACCATAGCAAGCTAGAAAATGAAATATATAGCTCATGTTTACATACTTGATGTTATGGAAGAATTCTGTTAGTGTGATTATAGGTCAGAAGTTTGTGTCCCTGCTGGTGTATTTCAACCTCCCATGTAGTAAGTATGTAAATATACCTATGGAATGAGATGTAGATGTAAAGTACTTTGTAAAGCTTCCCTAAAATATGACAATACATTTAGTATTTCATTTATCCAATTCCTAAAAGATTCAAAGACTTCTTGAGTTTGCAGTGACCTGTGAGCTAGGTCTACAGCACAGATAGCGTGCAAGATGTGGGTAAACTTGTGTGAGCAACAGGTGGCTTGTTTGTTTTGTAAGGGTAGTGGTGGTGGAGTGTTGAATTAATGAGCTGGTTTACTAAAGACTGAAATAGATTGAATTGGAATACTGCCCAGTTGCTTACCTGATTATCTTACCTGATTATAGTTCACTACTTCTTCTCCTACACATATCCTACATGTACAACTATGTGTTTCTCTGACATGCTTAACTTTTGCAGTTCCCCATGTGTACGGTTTCTCAAATAATGAACTGGAAGTTTTTAGAACTGATATATCTCTGATTTACCTGTAGTGTAGAGCTGTGACAATGAGCCAGTGCAGTAGCTCCTCAAGAGTCTTTGGTTAAAAGCCTGGCTGAGATACTTGTGTTTGTTTTTCATATTAAATTAGGCGTGAGTTCATCTTTCATCCCCGGCTTGTCATATGAAAAGTAATTGTTTAATATTGTCATATAAAAAGTAATTGTTTAATAATTGTCTTTGAGCCTTGAGAAATTAAAAGCAACTTAGCCAGAAGTTGAGAAGATATCTGGACTGTCTCCAGTATTCCCAGTCTAATTACTTTCTTCTTGTTGAACTGAAGCAAACTTGTCTTTGGAAAATATGGAATTTGAAGTTATGAGTTTCTGTATTAAACATTTTTCAATTAAAGTAACTGTGGAAATTTGCACACAGCACTAACTTTTCCTAATTGCATGGTGAGAAAATTAATTTCCATAGAATTACAGTAAGAATGTAATAATTATCATTACTCTTTTGACCCAGCAATTGACAAAAGAGTAATAAGCTTTTTAAAGGAACTTTTACTTAGCATTTTGAACTTGATGACTCTTGTCTGATTTCAGAGTGCTTAATTTTCAATACCCCATATGGTATCTAGATTTTATAAATATTAATGGTATTTATTTTATTTATTATCATTTTTTTGGTAGCACTGCCCAAACAAGGAGTTCAAGGACACTGTGTCAGTGCTTTTCAGGTTCATCTCACAATTGCTTCTGGCTGAACCGTATTGAAGAGAAGTTACAGTGGCTGAGACAGGATTTCAGATATTGTTTCCTGTAACAAGATTGGGTGTGCACATGTGTGTTGGTTTCTATGGGAAGAAAAAGACAATCTTAGGAGGAAAAGTGCTGAGTTTTCTTGGCTTACTGAAGGGATCATCCCACTGATTTAATTTTATGAACCTTCTGTCACAGGTTCAGCTAGTCAATTGTAAGCTTATATCAGGGAGGTGGATGCCACATTACTCCCTCTAGGAAGCCATTTGTGTACATGACTTTTATAAAGCCTCTCTCTGAGAGAGATTGCCAGATTTGGATATGAGCCTCTACCCAGATAGAGACTGAAAGAAAAGGCTCCCAGTGCAGCTAAAGGGAGGAGGTATGGTCTGTGGATGTTACCATATAAACCCAGTGGTAACCTACTGCTCTGGCACTGAGGCATTGATTTAGTGCCCACATCAGCATCGTGTGTGCCTGAGAAGTGGCAATACCAAACAAATCTAGACCCTACTCACAGGGCAGCTCTGTCCCATTTGTGTCTCAGATGCGCTGTGCTTACCTTCCACTCAGTGTGGATTCATCTGCCTGAGGGAGATGGTGGTGGTCCTGAGTGTCTATGGATGTGGTCATAAGGATGTACATCCTATCTGGACTGTTCTCTGTGAATAGTCAGTTATTCCTGGAAACTTGCCCTGACAGTCTCCTCTTCTTCCACCCCAGCACACTCTCACTTTGCCAATTTCTCTTTATTCATGGTTTCTGGAAAACCCCGGTTGAAGGCTCTGTTTGTCTTAGAGCAGCTGGCATCAAGATTCCTGATAGTTTTTCTCATTTAGTTTGGTATTTAGAAAACAAGCAAATACTGTTCAGATTAAAGAAAAAGACAAAAGGTGGCTATGTAAAATTTTGCCCAGAACTTTTCATCCAACTTTGGTTTAATCATTGAAGAACAAATCAGATATTCTGTTGAGAAGTAGTTTTGTATGTATTTGTGTTACTTGTGCTTGTGCAGTAGTACTGCCAGTTATATTTATTAGCCCTAAATATTAAACAGCTGGCAGGATTCCACTGTATATAAATAAGACATTTGAGACCTGGAAGAATGCCATTTCTAATACAGCCAGCTGCTACGTTTTACAGTTACATTCATCACAACGCTACTGAATTTCACTGTACAGTCAGTGCTCTGTTAATGACAATAGGAGAACATGAAGTGGTTTGGGATTTCTTTAGGAAATACCATTGTGTAAAAATACGTTGTTTTGAAAGACCGGCTGTACCAAATAAATGATACATTATGCACCTGTTATGTGCATTTTGATGTAAATACTTTTGTGTTTATTATTTTTCTGGTAAATATAAACCGAGAAATGGCAGAGATTGTATTGAAATGTAAATTGTTAAGTGTTTGCGTGCCACAAGCGTTCTTCACTTCCACTGTTGCAGTGGCATTTTCCTATTTATGTGGTGGTTTCATGTTTAGAAATTCCCACTTGCTGCTGCTTCTGAAACTATGTTCTACTGCTTTAAAAAAAAAAATGAAAAAATGACTTAAAAAAAAAAGTTAGAAATTTTGCTCCAAAAGTAATACCTTCAATTGATTTTCTAGCTACAAAGAGTACGATAACACTACTTGGTAGAGCAGATTCTCAGCTATAAAAGGCTATTTTTCAACATAGTCACCAACATTAGCTACGCATTTTCAACAACGATGAATGAATCTTGCCTGCTGTGCTCATAAAAATCTGCATGTAAAATGGAACATTGCTCAGAAGGTTCAACCTCTACTGCTGTACCACTAATATCCATCTCTGATGTTGTGGGATGACATAAGATATGATACATTACTTTTGGTGCAGCCCTCACGTGTAGGAATGATCACTCTCTTATTGTATTCCAAGTAATAACTAAAACAGTAATGAACATAGTCATTACCTCTATAGTAACAAACACTTCATAGAAACATAGAATGGCATGGGTTGAAAAGGACCACAATGATCATGGTTTCAACCCCCCTGCTATGTGCAGGGTTGCCAACCACCAGACCAGGCTGCCCAGAGCCACATCCAACCTGGCCTTGAATGCCTCCAGGGATGGGGCATCCACAACCTCCCTGGGCAACCTGTTTCAGTGCGTCACCATCCTCTGTGTGGAAAAACTTCCTCCTAAATGTGAAGAACTTTCTCTATCACTTCTTTGGTGATGTTAGTGTATTCTAAAGTGCAGCTAAATAACAATTACATTGCTTAAGTTTTAAAGATCTTTCAAGAATTATCATCAGCATTTCAAGTGTCTGTCTATATCTCATTTTCAATTACTTCCTACTCTACATATCAGAAAACTGAGACCTAAGTGTGGATGTGGGCTATCTTCAGAGTTACTTGGCAAGCGAATAATAGTTTGGAGGAGATCTGATTTCCTTCTGCTCTTGAATTGCTTGTCTGCTGTCAGTTCTGTGTAAAAGTTTGTTGTCAGTACCCTGTCTGGCAATATCCACAGTGCTTTAGGGGAAGCAGAAGGTAATGGTGGAGAACCTCACGCTTTTTATGCTTTATATTTCCTAATTGATAACAGGAGCCATATAACTGGAAGTGTTATGTCTAATATGATATGTAAAATCATCTCTACTTGTACTTCAGACAAAGGTTTTGCCAGATTGCTGTGTCCACAGTCTTGGGTAAATTCCATCTGGGATAAAATTCTGCTTGCTGAAATACTCATTGTACTAAACAGCTGGTTATTTCCATCCCAGAAACAGCTATGCGTAGAGTGAATCTTCCCTAGTCTGTGGGATGTATTTGGATGGGAGGCACTGTTTTGGGAGTAGTAGTTTAGTATGGTTTTCAGCCGCAGGACTGCAGAGTGAACTACAGACTTCAGAGAACTACAATCAGCAAATCTGATTAACTTGCAAAACAGATTAAATTGAAGTCTGTTTCTCAAGGAGACCAGCAGCTGAGAGAAAGTAAAGTTGTGAAGGTTTTCCTTGCCCAAGTTCTGAACCAGCACTTGAGTGCTGACTTCATCTGTCTGTTAGAGAGGTAAAGTCAGATGTTTTTCTCATTGGAGTGACCCTTTCACCTCACTGTGATTTAGGGAATTTTGTTTGCAGAAGGGTGAGAATCAGCTGTCCTCACAACTCTGAAGACAGGGTACTCAGCTGTCTAGCAATTAGAGATGGAGGAAAAAAAGATGACTTCTCTTTCTGCAGTTTGTTTTAATTATTAGTCTAGTATTGCCGTGATGATGTGTGTGCTCTTTCTTAAATACTTTAAGAAAAATACTTTCTTAAATTTTATGTGTCTGTGAGTGCTTGGCATCGACAAAGAGTGTTGCGTTCTTTGCTAAATCCAATTACTATTAATATGTTGTTTTATATAGCAAAGGAGGCGTTAATTCATCTAAAACTATTTTTGGTATTTTTATGTACCAGTTGAGAGAAGAGAGATATGTGCTAAATTCTGTACATATTTGCCTTGGAGAAACGAGGCTTATTTATGCTGAAAGATTGTGACCACTGTGACAGTACTGCAGTTAGCAGAGGATGATGCAGCTGCAGCAGTCAGAGGGAGAGAGTCATGGTCTTTTCCACCTCACTCAGTCTGGTCGTATCATGGGGCACCGACCATCTCCAGTCAATCCCCTAGGTTTGTGGTGAGGACAGGTGGGCTTCCTTACAGTGCATGAAGGAGTTTTTTACTTTATAGCAGAGCTTCTTGCTAGCTCTGTGTGGTAGCTACAAACATGCAAACTCTATGGGCAGTTTGTGGGGATGGAGTAGAAGACAGGAAAGAGTAGAATACTGGGGGAAGTATGGGTGAGTAGTCATCTTGGTCCTCTTGACATCCCTCCTGAATGTATTTTAACACAATTTACATTGTAATATGTTACTTGCAAGATACTCAACGTTGTTCAACAGTACTGTGAGATGAATGAACACTTTTGGTTTAGCTTACAGCAGTAGGGGAAAAAAAAAAAAAAAAAAAAAGGCAAAATAACCTAAAAAACCAGACAACGAGATCAGGATATTCCTTTAGACTTATTTGCATTTTGGATAAGTTGGGAAAAAATCTTGGGCTATGTTTTGCATAGCAAAAATTTGTGTTGGTTAATTGTACTAGCTGGATGCTTTCAAGGAGTTTTGGAGTTTCTCATTTCACCTGAGCTCTTAGCAGACAAGAAATTAAGGGTTGTTTTGTGTGTGTGTGTGTGTTTGTCTGAATTAGTTCTAATTGTGAGGCTGTTCTATGTAGTTATAAGGAAAACATAACTTTTAATTTGAAGTTACAAACAAAATCTCCTGAAAACAGTACTGTGCCATTGGGTATATTTAATCTGCTCCCACATATTTGATGGTTAGTGTATAACTGAGCAGAAGGGGAAATGATACGAGACTACTCTTGAAGTGAATCTTAGATTGAATATTTTTGCTTGTAATTTTATACCAATACAGCTTCCTTGAAACATTGCATTCTTCCTGGTATCCCACTGAAGCCTTTTCATTTAACAGGTATGACTAACTAATGGAAAAAGATGAAGTCTTAAAATAGCATTAAGGAAAATTGTACCAAAGTCTGTGCCGTAAATTTATGTGCTTAGCAAAGGTAATTTCATTGTGTGTGTTCATCGTTTGTATCTTTGATAACACTAAAAATGGTGGAAGAATGCTGCTGCCAGCAGATAATTTCATTGAGTTTTGAAAACACAGAAGAAGGTTAATATGGTGCTTCCCAAATTTATTAAACTCCCAAATCTGATTGTTATCTGTCCACTGATCTCGACTGAGTGGTATTTATGGGGTTTGTGTCAGTGCCTTTGGTGGCGCTATGTGGACAGTGTTTTCATACTGATGGGTTGGTCTGGGCTATATTCTTCTCTGATATGGTCACTGGAATTTCTTTTAAGCCCAGGTTTTCAGAGCTCTTGCTTCTTGTTTCTTTTCAGTATAGTGTTTCGGGAAAATTCCACTTGTCTTTTGTACATTATTTCTGATTTCAAGATATCCTAGAACACATGCTAATTTTTGTTGATTGTTTTTCTTGCTCCTCAAAGTTTTGCTTGTTGTCTGTACAATTCTCTCCGTGAATACTTTTTAGCTTTCAACAAGCTGAGAAGGTAGTTCTCCTGTAGGTATTCTACTGAACTTCATAGCCAATATGTTAGAGTCATGGTCAACTCATATAAAGTGTGGTTACCCTAATGATCTAAACTAAAGGAAATGTTATTCTTGTTTTAAATTCTGATAGCATTTCCCAAATGTGTGCCTCAGCAGGGCACAAATGTTCTGAATACCTTTCAGCATTGCACGTTATTTGGTAAATATTACCTGAAATATGTTTTTAATTATTACCTAATTCCCTTTTATTGTACTGAAGGATTTTTAGGTCAAATTTGTAACAAATTGTGAGATTTTATTGCTTCTTTGATTATTTTTTGTTGAGTCTTCTTAATTAGATGGGTGGTGGATACTTCCATGCCTAATGCCTTTAATTTTACCATTTATGTTGTCATGATATAGAGTACATCAGTTATTTCAAGCTTAGCATGAATTATATTTTCACTTTATAAAGGTGACAAGCAGAAAGCTGTTAGGAACTGGCTTGAAGACCTTTTGAGTTCTTTTCTAAAGACACAAATGTCTGTGGTAGCAATGGCTGAGCTTAAAGGTTTGGTTTGTTATTGTTATTTTCCCTACTCAAAAGGATTTCTTTGGTTATCAGCCACCTCTGAAAGCCTTGCCTATCATAAGACATCTTTCACAGGAGATGCACGGGGTTTTATTTCACTGTTTCAACTGTGATAGTGCTCATACTCAGAGTTAATAGCCAGTGTCCCTGAAAAGCAGGATTATGAATTCTTTGGCAAGTGTCGGATGCAACAAGCGAATGAAAGATTTGTCAATGTGAATTAATTTTCCACACTTAAGATAAATAATAGCACTGTGTAATACTGAAGGATTTGTAACTGTTACAGAGACAAATGAAACATGAAACAATTTGTTGTAATATTGTCTTGACAAAGATGTAATAGGACCTGAATTTCTTTTGCTTAAGAACATATTTATTGATAAGACTTTGATTTTTTCCAAAACAAAAAATGAACTAATTTTTGACAAAGATGTATTAACATTTAGTATATCTGCTCTTTTAAGTTGTTTCCTGGAAGAAAAACAACAGAAAACAAATACTGTGCAAATAGTTGTTTGTGATGCAGATCACTTATTTTCAGTGGAATTAACTTTTCAACAGGAAATTGCCTACAGGGAAGCTAGGGAGGGCCTTTTTATAAGGGCACATTAGTGGCAGGATGAGGGGAAATGGTTTTAAGCTGGAATAGTGTAGATTTAGACTAGATATCAGGAAGAAGTTCTTTACTGTGAGGGTGGTGAGATACTGGAACAGGTTGCCCAGTGAGGTTGTGGATGCCCTCTCCCTGGAGGAATTCAATGCCAGGCTGAATGGGGCTTTTAGCAACCTGGTCTAGAGGGAGGTGTCCCTGCCAGGGGGTTGGAACCAGGTGATGTTAAAGGTCCCTTACAACCCAAACCATTCTCTGATTCTATAAAATACCACCTTTAATCTCACCAGTGTTTTTTGTTATCTGTCAACTGTAACTTTCCTCTTTGTGTTTAAAAAAATAAAAAAATAAAAAAAAAATCACTTCATATAAAATTACTCAGAAGCAAAGACCATTTCAGAACAGATCTATGAAGCAGTGTCACGTCTCAGGTATTTGCTGACCACTGATCTCAGTACTTGATGGATTTGAACATGTGTAATACAGTTTCAGAGTATTTTAGTACTACATGAAATCCTGACTGACTGTTTTGATTCTCTGCTTGCAAATACAGACATCTAAGTTTTAAGAATAAAAGAATAAATTAAAAAAAAAAAAAAGCATAAGGTCTGCACTGATATTATGGTTTTAAACTCTGTGGTCTGTATCTGCCTTATTTTTAGCATGAACTCTGTGGGAGCTGGAACTACAGAGGTACACAGGCACTTAATTGTGCGTGTATATATATATATACAAAGAAGATGCCACTTACTGGTTTAGAGCCCAGAGGTGAAGTTTGACAGCTTCTCAGGGAAGCTGAATTCTTTGGAGGCCGAAGTTCCTATGAGATTTGTAAAAATAAGCAAAGGGAGAAGAGGGAGGGAAAAGACATTAAGTATGTGCATTTAGTGCTCCCAACAAGGAAGATGCTTGTATTCCTTCTTACCTTTTGTTAGACACCTGAGTCTGTGTTGAGCACCAAGCATAAGATGTAGGTCTGTAGGATGTTGAGCTTCATAAATTCTATCATGCGTAATTACCTCTTTTTATTGTATTGCCTGGCAGTCAGGGAATTAAAAAAGAAAAAAAAAAAAAAAAAAAAAGAAAAAAAAAGAAAAAGAAAAAAAAGAAAAAGAAGGCATTATTAGGCTTTGCTATTCTGTTAGTGCATGTAAATTCTTGACATTTCACTATCTGAAACATGAGACTGCTATTGGAATGAGCTTTTCTTTTGGAAAGGGAATTGCTTGAATGAGTAGCAGAAGGCAGAAAGTGTGTCTGCATGGGAAGGCATGCTTTTCTGTCATTGCTAAGCAAGGTGTAATAAAGATGGTGTTTTTGCTGGCTGAGGAATTGTACTGAATACTAAAAGCAAGCAGATGAGAGTGAGGTCAGTTTTCAGTATTAGAATGTTAAGCGTTTTTGGGCAGAGTTTGAATTATGGTTCTGCAGTGACTTATGTGATAACACCTTGTGGAGGGAGAAAAGCAACCACACTGACAAGAAAAATATCAGATGTATTTTATTTGTTTGGAAATAATTTGCTTTTCGGGACTGGCATATCCTACCACTTGAAGATGCTCTCATGAGTTTGCTTCTTTTGATTTCTCTGCAGTATTCTCCCTGCCTGTGTTCCAGAGTGCACAGTGAGTATGTAGTTCAAGGTGTATCCTATCTAGCTGCAATTAGAATAATTGAGTTACATTATTGAAAATGGTGCTTGTACAAAATCATGCAAAATATATCAAATTTCTTAATAGAAAATAAAATTGTAACTAAATATCATTAGACTGGGATCACCAATGGAGTCACAGGGAGAAGATGACTGCCTGGATTATAGGAGTGCTTTGAAATAGTGATCTAACTCAATTCTTAGGAGTTTTCCATTCCCTTTTGTTAAGAAAAGGGAATTAAAAAACAATACAACCAAAACCAGGTTTTCAACACTCACTGCTATAGGTCTGTTCTGAAAATAAAATCCTTTCTGTCCCAATTGTTGTCAGTCACTCTGACCTCAACATCTGAATTAATCCCCTCAGTGAGCATCTCGGATACTTTTCTGTTCTATGAAGAGCAGTCTCCTGACTCCTGCCTTTGATGGTACCTGAAGAAAAGTCACAGAGGAATTCAGCCCTGTAGCTTGTTTAGAATTATGGTCACTTGGGGATAGCAGTGTGGTAGTTCACTGGGAATAGTTGTGAAGTGTGAGCAGCATAGATGTAGTGCTGCTTGTTTCTTCAGTTTGATTATCAGTCTTACTGAAGACATCAATCTACACAAATTTGATTCATATTCTGGTTTTAGGCACTCTTCCTGTAATTTCAGTGACTTATTTTTCACCTTAGAGCTTTCTAAAGCATTAGCTCCAATATTGATTGTTTTCTGGCAGTGTGAGTAATTTGGTCAAGTTAGCACAATCTGAGATTGCACCTTCTCTTCAGTGGTACTTCAGTATTCAGTGATAGATTTGAAATCCTGTTGTGTATGTAAGTGGCAATGATATGGGAACCTACAGTTGTTTCCAAGCAATTTGGTCTTCATACAAAATAATGAAGTGGTAATTGTGCATTACAGCCTGTAGATGAAGAACATGGATGTGGTGCTCCCTTTGTCAAGCAATTCCAGCTGCCTGTACAGGTGTGCCGGATAAGAAAACAATGAGCAAAATTTGCAGTGAGACTTTAAAAAGAAATAAATAACATTGGATCTCAACAAATATGTTGAAATTATGAGAAATTATCTGGAAGAGTGAATAAGATGATCACTTATGAGTCAGTGTGAGCTGTTTTAAATGTCCATAAAATGTTTTTTCATAACCTTGTCAAGTTTCATCTAGTAGATGAACTTTGTAAAACAATTTGTATTAGTCCAGACAGTTAAGTAGATATACCCAGCTTTGTGGGAGGTGAGAATAGAATCCAAATGGCTTTTGCATCACTGCTGGCTCAGGGTCTGTACCTGCACAAGGGTAAGGATAGATGACCAGGAGAAGGTCCCACACTGAGCTTTGTGAACTTAGCAAAGACTGAGAGCCTGTCAAGAACTTGTCCTTGTCTGCTGGGTGGCTATATGGTGTCCATCTTTCTGATGGCCATGGGCGTGCCGGTGGCCTTGACCCACAGTCCCTGCACTGCTGGCTCTTTGGCTTGATGTAGGCTGCTGTGTTTTAGCTGCTGTATGCTTATGCAGAGGCTGTGATTTTTAACTCTGCCGAACTAGTCAGGAAGAGATAAAACTTGTGTATAGTCAGCTCCATAAAGTGAACTAAAATAAACTTTGTTTCAATTAAAGGGAGAGTATTTATACTGCTTTTATCTATTGGTTTAATAACATTTTTTAAAGTCACATTTTCAGGGGTGTGTGGACAATTTCATTGTGCAGACCAGCTCATAGCTATACCCAGACCTCCTTGAGCTGGGACTGAGCACACGCAGATTTTACTATGATACGGCCACATTTTTTCTGAATGTTTTCTCTGCAGTGTATGTAGATCCTTCAGCAAAAGGTGCTTACATAAAATGAATGATTGTTGAACTGAGATCTTAACTGTAGCATTGATGTGACTTTATTTTTGAGGGAAAATGCTTTCCTGGAAGAAATTAACATTTGTGTGCTTTCCCTGAGGATGTCAGTGATTTCTCAAAACATAAGTATTTCTGTCTGCTTCACGTCTCACTCCAGTACTTTTACCAAGCAGTAGCTCATTTTTAAGCTCTGTTACTTTCCGGCTATGCTGCAGCACTGCTCTGGGACAACGTTTGTGCTTTGTTTTTTGTTTTTTTGTTTTTTTTTTTTCAAAGGATGTATATGTGGTTAACAGGGAATCAAGGATTTCCATAGCTGTTGTGCTAGCATATACTCTGTTAGAATTCACTTTGTTATCACGATGGGAGTTTACCTTTTTTGTTTGAGTAATAATTAAGTTTTAAGAATAGAACAGAAGATCATGAGGCTCGATATGATCTTAGCAGTGTGTATAGGTGGCTGATGGCAGTGCATGAAAGTTGTGGAACCAGATTCTTCCTCCAGTGCCCAGCAAGTGGTGAGAAGCAGTGAATATACCCTGAAATGTAGTAAATTCCATTTAAACGTAAGAAAAAATGTTTTACTTTGAGCACAATTGAACAACAGGCTGCTCAGAGAGGTTGTGGAGCCTCTACCTTGTAGGTGTTCAGAAACGAGTGGGTGCAATCATAAGCAGTCTGCTCCAAAAGACACTGCTTGAGCCAGGTGTTGGACTAGATGGGGGGAATGGAGGCCTTTCAGCCTTTATGATGTAAATTAGCCATGGGTACTGCTCCTAGTAAGTATTTTAATTCTAGTGCTAAGGCTTCTCCATTTTGTAGTATGAGACAGAATATAGAATGGCTGCTATTTTCTTTTTGTGGACAGGTGTTGAAGAATAATATCCTTAAAAACAAAATAAACAAGTGGTCATAGTCCATTCAGGGAGAAAACCAAAAAAGATACTATCAAGCCACACAGTTGTCTATGATAAATGACTTAGTAGTAAATGTTTACTTGTAATTACACCTGTATGATTTCATATTTTCTCACAAATAGCAAATATTTCTGGTCAGTAAAAGACTTCAGAAAACAGGTAGAACTGGTCCACAAGTAATTTGCAAGTAGGAAACTCATTCCTTGGGAATTTCCTTGCTTGAGACATGCTTGAAATAAATTTGAAGCTTGTAACATTTTTTTTTCTGACTAAAATGCAATTTTAGCCAGTTGGCTGCCTTCTTTTTTTCTTTTTAAACACTAGCTGAACTTTGAATCTTAATATTTGAAGTACAGCTTGATTCTAACAGTGCAAATGTGGTGTTCTTGTAAGGACCCTCTACTGTTTGAGGTGAGTGTGGTTGTAATAAAGACTGCAATCATGATCAAAGGGACATCTCTGTGCATAGCCTAAGAAACCAGATTTTAGTAGTGTAAAACATCTGCAGTACCTCTTTTATGACACGTTGTAATAACTTGCCAAAAAGTGACTTCTTAAGGATGAGTTCTCCATTCACTGAATATGTTTATTTTTATGGGTGAATAGTAAGTGCAAGTTCAGCTAGACTTTCTATTGATGTCTGAAGTATGATCAGATCCTTTGTGGCTTTTGCTTTTCACAGTATTTGTCTCTAAATGTGATTTTTATTGGTATGCTTGTTGATCTCAAAATATTTCCTTTTTTTGCTTTCTCTTTTTGTTTCTCCAGTGGGAAGAGATCAGCGGTGTTGATGAGCATTATACTCCAATCAGAACTTACCAAGTGTGCAATGTTATGGATCACAGTCAAAACAATTGGCTGCGGACAAACTGGATTCCACGCAACTCAGCGCAGAAGATATATGTGGAGCTCAAGTTTACCCTGAGGGACTGCAATAGTATCCCTCTAGTTCTGGGCACTTGCAAAGAGACTTTCAATCTGTATTACATGGAATCCGATGATGACCATTTGGCAAAGTTCAGAGAGCACCAATTTACGAAGATTGACACCATTGCAGCTGATGAGAGCTTCACCCAGATGGATCTTGGGGACCGGATTCTCAAGCTGAATACAGAAGTCCGTGAGGTGGGACCTGTGAGCAAGAAGGGCTTTTACTTGGCTTTCCAAGATGTAGGTGCATGTGTTGCCTTAGTCTCGGTGCGAGTGTACTTCAAGAAGTGCCCTTTCACTGTCAAGAACCTCGCCGTGTTTCCAGATACAGTTCCTATGGACTCCCAGTCCCTGGTGGAGGTGCGGGGTTCTTGTGTCAATCATTCCAAGGAAGAAGAGCCACCCAAGATGTACTGCAGCACAGAAGGGGAATGGCTAGTGCCCATAGGGAAGTGCTTGTGTAATGCTGGCTATGAAGAAAGAGGCTTTGCGTGCCAAGGTAACGATGCACTCCATGTTCATAGCACAATTATTAACAGGGCTTTCCCTTTATGTCCCTACTATGTGTATTGGGTCATGTTAATTTTCTGCAAACTCTTGAGAGAAATAAATTAGTCCATAAAATTGCCATGGAAATGGGGTTTATTTGGTCTGTGTAAATAATGTAATTTGATTTTGAAATATTTGACAAGGTTAAAAAATTGATTTTTAGCTGATACGTTATGTAGCAAGCCTAGTTTCTCTTAACACTCTTGGAATTACTTTTCATAGATTATACTTTTCTCAAATGCATTTGTTATGTTGGAATATGTTATTTTTTTTGTGAGCATTTCTTAACTTTGTGTCTTGATGTATGAGTAGTTTATATCTACTGCTGAGCTGCATTTGTTAGTTGGGGTTGATCGGAAAAGAAAATATATAGTATTTGTTCAGGTAGTGTTGTCCCTAAATGGAGATGCATTTGGAAAATTAATGCTTGAATTTCAAAATTGCATTTTCATGAATGCTCGTGTATACAACTCAAAATTATGTTCTACATACTTTCTGATTTCTGCAAACTGTGGTTATGTGAATGCTCCCAAGAACAGAGACTTACACCAGAGATGTTTTTTTTTTTTTTTTTTTTTCTTTCTCCCAGAAATGGTCTTTCAGATGTTCTGAAATTACATAACATGTTTATCTAACTTCAATATTAATCAAAACACTGGTGGTCTATATTTTGCTTTTCACGGAAATATGGTGTGGACTTTAGCTAGTCAAAAATTTTACCTCTTTTCACAGTGCCTGGCTCTGTTAGATTGTCTTAGTTAAGTGAATGAGTAGTAGTTAAATGTAAATGTCTGGTAAGGTCATAGATCGAAGGACTAGTAGCTGAGATATTTACTGTGTGGTATGCAGGTACGTATGTAGATATGCATGTATTCATAAGAACAGAAAAAGCTATTGATATGTTACTCTACTGAACCTGGCTGAGAAAAGCTTTTTCCTTTTTCATCAGTTTGAAGGCAATCTTATATAATACACAGAAGTGCTGGAGGGTTCTTAGTGCCAGAGTAGGTATAGCTGTGTAGTTGCAAAACGTATTCCTCTAATTATGGTGATTTTCAGAAAATGACAGGTAAGATTTGTAGGAGAGGAGTATGAGTGTTTTATTTGTTTTTGGTTTT
Source organism: Coturnix japonica (assembly GCF_054131305.1). Lineage (NCBI taxonomy): Eukaryota > Metazoa > Chordata > Aves > Galliformes > Phasianidae > Coturnix > Coturnix japonica. The sequence continues at coordinate 81,690,038 of NC_140663.1, forward strand.
GCCATCAATATGAATGACTTGGAGAGTTGGGTCTTTGTTTTTCTGCAGTTAGATACAAATACTAAGAAGAACTAATTAAACTGTACTGCTAAGAGCTAAGATAATGAGAGGATATTTTATTGTGTAGAAATGCTTCAGTTAGGGCTTCTTATAGCTAATAACGTTTAAAAGTTGGTGATACTCTTCCAACTACTGCTTATAGTCTTGTTAACTACAAAACCTTTTCTCCTTGTGGGTAGTTGAAAGCTGTTGGGTTAGAATTTAGATTGCACGTGGTCCAAAGAAATTAGTTGGTGCAAGAAAGCGTCAGACTGAAAATGAGCAAACAGAAGTGGAACTTAAAATGCATTAAATAAATCATTTCATTAAGAACAGATTGTCAGGTGCTTGGGGTAAGCAGGACATATCTTAGCTCTGCAGAGATTAGGGTGATAGTGGGTATATGGCATAGTGTAATAATGGGTTATCAGGGACATATATGGGTATTATCATGCATGATTTTGAATGCATAAAATCAGAACATTGAAATACTACTTTCCCCCCCCCCCCCCCACTTCCTCACCAGCTATTGATCAGGGAGCAATGCATGATGAAACATTAGCAATAGTGACAGGTCATTCTGGTTTATTCTGATTTAACATATAATTTTCTGCTAACTTTTATTGGAAGTCATATTTATCAAGTATTTTTGGTGAGATGTGGTTGAAGTGATTCTCTAAACGCAGTTGGTAACCCAAAACCTCTGATTTGTTTGCATCAGTAACCCAGCAGGAGTTGAATTGTTCAGAAAAAGAGTTCAGTTTTAAACATATGTTTTGACATTAGGCTGATGGTTACTCCTGCATCTTCCTTTCTTTTTCTTCTTTTTCTTCCCTCCTTCTCTTGCTCCTCTTTTTGGTCGCTGGGTTTTTGGTCATAATCAAGAGAAATGTAATCAGGACTGTACAGTCTGAAGAAGATTCAGAATGATGTGTTGTGAATATCAACTGAAATTTAAAGGGGGGGTGTGGGGGGAGGAATTGTTCTTTAGAAATCTGAAATAGTACCAACAGAAATTTTTATTGTTATATAGTAGTCAGAAGATTCACCAACCTACAGTAACCATCACTACTTAATCTCAGTTCTTCAAATTAATTTTTGTTTGTTTGCTCCTGGAATGTTGTTTTCAGAAACAGTGTTTTGCATTAGCAGGAGATTATCACTGATGATTAAAATTAAGGGCCCTAATGGTATGCCATCAGCCCATTTATATTTCATTCAGAGCAGTTTGTGTTGGTACTTGAGCAGTTATGAAGGCATAGTCGTGCTCTCAAGTAACACAAGCCTTTTTTGTCACTGGTGTGATAAAAACATGCCTTCATCTGTGTCGGAAAAGCCTAGGCTGGACTATTGGGCTCATTCAGCAACTTTGTTCTTGTTGGTTAGGTTGTTGTTATGCTCTTGATCCTACCAACTAATCCCCATTTTAGAAGTTCAACAGTAGGATACCTACTTGTTAAAGAATCAGGACTCATTTTGTCATGACCACACTTGTCCTCACTGCTGTGAGTATGTGGAAAAATGGCTTATCCAAAGCTAATTGTATACCTCACCTTGAGGAATTCTGGTCTTCATAATCTACTTCAGTTAACAGCATGAGATTTAACACCTCTTCTAGCAGATATTTTTACATTTGTTAATTATTTTAGATGAAGTGGTTTCATAGAAGTTAGATAAGATGTTATGTTAGGACTATGTTGGAAAAGCCGCTCTTTCATAGTTTTGTTTTATCTCTGTTGGCTATGTTAGTTATGATTAGTTAACTAAATATGGTGTATGCAATCCATTTCATTATTGAAACTTTGTTAGCACATACTCAGTCATCCTAATAATATTTTAATACTTTCTTGTTGAATAAAACATCTTCACAATATCATTTCTAAATTATCTTCATGCCACCTTGATAAGACTACACTCTTTATAGCATCTTCCCTCTTAGAATTACTGTTTTGTTTCAATTAGAAAAGAATAAAACTAGTGTGAACTACACAATGAAGGTTACTCTTTCTGAGATTATTCCATCAGTTCACTGGTCAACAAGGATAACTCATCTTTTCCATTTTTTTTTTCTTCCCCCCCCCCCCCCCATAAAAAATAAAACAGTGAATTAGATCTGAAGGTTTATCTGCCTTAATGTTCTTTCTCTGACAGTGGCTAAAAGCAGATTCTTAAGGGGGGAAAAAAAAATCCAAACAACTGTATGAAGTGCTGCTTTACTGGGTATGCCTTTAATCTTCTACCAGTCAGCTCTTGCCTTCCGAAATATTAAGATGCCTTGTAAGAAATACTATATTTAATAGGAATTGGTGTCTTGCCACCTGTTAATTGTCTGTTTTTGCCACCTGTTAATTGTCTGTTTTTTGACTCACTTATTTTGAGCATCTCTAAGTTTTTATGTCAATGAATGTGATAATTACTCTTGCGCAGAGAATCGTACCTTCTTGCTGTGTCTAAGCTTTCTGTTTAAAGTCAGTCGGATGGTTTTCCATATCCCTTTACAGCAAGAAAATAAGTGCTGCCTTTTTAGCTTGAGTATTAATGATTCTCTTATCCACTACTTGTTAAGACTGATTCTCTGTTTTCCCAGCTCTCGGTCTATTTTACTGCCTTCTTATTTGGAGGACAAGCTAATTTCTCCATGGTTTAATTCATCCTTTTTGACTGAGTTATCCATTTTGACTGTCCCTGAACCTACTCAACACAATGCAGTCTTTATAAGAAGGACAATCAGGCTTACATGCAATATTCAAGTTACAAATACAGAAGGAACTTATGCAGTGGCATAATGTTTGGAAAGAGCATTCACATCACCTGTCCAGTTAGTGATTTGTATGTGCAGACACTAGGCTCTGTTGGGTTTTGAACGGTAGATGAAACAGGCTTCATGATGTGAGGGGTTTGCCAGTTGGGGTAATGGTATCAGAACAAATGGGTAAAAGTAAGATAAACATTAGAAAAACTATCTTTACTGTTAGTTCTGTAATAATTTGGAACTCTCCTTGAATTAATATTGAAAGACTCATTTCAAGAGGTGATTTTTTTTTTTTCTTTAAATGCAGTAACCAGATGAAAAAGGAAATCCTGTACTAGCAGGGTTGGACTAATAAACCTTTTCCATCCCAAATGTGTCTATTCTGTTGTTGATTTATTTCATGCACTTCAGAAAGCCTAGATGGATATGGAGAACCATTCTTACACTGACATTCTTAATTAGCAAACATGCAGTGGGCAATTATATACTCACATGAGACTGTGAGTGATCTTAAATATTTTTTTGAGCACTGCTGACAGGTGAGCCTTTAACTGAAAAAGGCTTTGTGAGTCATCCTCAAGTGGAAGGTGAAATTGGTGAGCCTGAAAGGAACAGCTCACTAAGCACTGAATTATGTTTTCTTCATGCTACCATTTCAGGGGTTAGTTCTAAATTTTAGTTGCTGGAATTGAGTTAATCTGAATTGTACATTTTCTCGTGATGCTATATAATAAAGTTGTAAGTTTAACCTCAAGTGACTGATACATTGTCTATAACAAAGCCATAAGAAAAAGAGGTTTTAATCTGATGGCCCCTTCTCTGTGTATATCATTTTTAGCAATTAATCATGTGGGTCTAATAGGAGGAAAGGGAGCAAGGGGTGAGGGAGGGAGAGGTGAAGCGTGCCTTGTTATTGCAAAAAAGACTCCACGAAATCTCAGCTAACACTAAATTATTCAGTGCTTTAAGTTGTATAGTGAGAACATCCCAAATCATATTTCTCTCTTCGTGAGTTTCTGGTGATATGAAAGGAATGCCATCTGTGACTGTTAATCCAAACCATTGTATTTGTTGCTTAATTCTTTCACTAGAACGGATGCTGTACTTGAGACAGAAGTATGTAAAGCATCATTAATACTTAGGATGGAAAACATTCCTCTTTTTTTGGTTATGCTTTTAATAATCTTTTGGTCTTTGAATAAGTAAATATGCATTTCATTTGCTTATAGCAGTACATAAAAATTTCACATGTAAGGAGAAAAGAGGTACTGTGAGGAACTGTTTAGCTTTGTGCAAGTGAAAACAGACGGAAGACACACATGCTTGCTGTAACTTTGGAGACAATAACATTTTCCCTTGGAAATAGCAAAGTGACTCAGGATATGTTGCTTGTTCTTCAGAAGCATCTGATTTTAACTTTTAAACTGCGTAGGAACAATTATGTGAAATAAAGAATAGGATCTGATCATATAGAGATTATGTCATATAATAATGAACTTGTAAGAGTTTTCTTTTATGTGGAATCTGAAAACATTTATGGATTCCTATTTTTTTAAAGAAGAGTTTTGAGATACATTTTTTCCTTAGATTTGAAGTATGTTTTCAATTTAAAGAAGAGTTTCGGTTTTGTTTTGGTTTTTTTGTTAAGATAGGGACTCTTAATCTTTCAAGCTAGTAAACTTAAAATGACAGCAGCTATAAATTATAAATCACTTTATTTGTAAAATATTCATTGTTTTCATTCACTTTATATTCTGTAAGTACATAACCAGAGCACATGGTTGAAGGATTTACCTTCCGCATTAGAATTTATTTCTCTCTTAGAAGGTTACATGAGGGATACCTAGATGATTTTTTTTTATCCAGGCAAAATTAATTCTGCTCTGAGTAAGATCTTCAGAAAGATCACAGCCTACTTTTTGTGTGATATTTTCTGTTACAAATCTGGAAAACATTGCTTGGACAAAATGTTGTGGTTTATGAACATGTTTGTCACATATTCGGAACAAGCCAAAATTAAGAAAGAACATTCTACAATTACTCAAAATGAGATATTTTTGGCATGACACCATGCAGGTTCACAAGTTAAAAAGCAGATGCTCTGTAGTTACATAAGAAACCTGACTACATTTCTTGTGAATTGTGGCAGACATACTTAAACAAAAGCATGTTTGCAAGTATCTTTATTAATTTTTAATAAAACTAATAAGTTTTCCTTAAGAAAACATTTTAATACTTTTTCCCAAATTGTTCCATTCTAGCGCGTTAGCATGTTGCATCAGTAGGTACTTCCAAATTGAATTTTTGGAGTGTATTTGAAACTAGTCTGGAAATGGAAATGTTTGCTCAGTAAATACTTGCACAAACATTAGTGACTGGCAAAATGCAACTGAAGACAGTGCAGTTGTACTATCTGTTGCAGATCTCTTTAGAGCTGGTGCCTGAGAGTGCATTCCATGCCTGCTTTTTTTAGCAGCAAAAAAAAAAAACAACAAACAAACAAAAAAACCCACAACCATGAAATAGGGCTGTGGAATATGCTATGTATGGATCCAGGGTCTCCAGTTTAACAAGTGCATGTGATATATTTGCTTTTTATTTGTAACACAGACATTTCCACCTTAATTCTGTGGTTCTTATGTGCTACCATGGAATTTTTGCACTGGATTTTACTGCAGGTATCTTACTGATTTCTATCACTAAGAATCCTAAGGGATCCTGCTAGCATTTCTGTAACGTTGTTTTAATGGTTTTACTTCTTTGGAGGTTTTCAAAAGATTAAAAGCTAAATTAATTGAATCATCCTGAACATGTTTTGCTTGTACTTTCTTTGGTGACTTTGAGTAGAAGCCTAGCTTGGAGTGGCACAAAGATTGCATTGTCAGTGCAAAAACATTGAGCACGCATTTACTCCATTGGTTTCTCTGCTGTGCATAGAGTTATTTGACAATCCCTTGTTAGTTCCAGAGTGGAGCTTATGAAGGCTAACAGAGGTTTGTATTACAACTGACAGCTGGCACTAGGCTTTAATAGAGAGCAATTGTAGTGAGAACTGCAAGTTTTGATAACATTCAACAAATATGCTCTTAAAAAAATAAATCATCTTGAAAGATGAATGCAGGAAAACAAGAATATATGCATGTCTGCTGCTCCTCAGTGTGAAGCACATGTTGTCAAAACATGCTGTTGGCAGACATCTAAATAACCAGTAATTGATATCAGACTTCACTGGAAACACTTGGACTATGGGTTTCCAACCTTTTGACTTGCCTGGGCCACACTGAGTGAAGAGGAGTCTTTGGCCACTTATAGGTTGCTTGAAAAGTAATGCCTCCTTTTTATTTCAATAGAAATTACAGCAGACCCAAAGAGCACAATGATGCTTCCATAAAGCAAATTATAAGCTACAAAATACTATTTTGTCCACATAGTCACCACTGTTAGCCATGTGTTTTTGCTAGCGATGAACAAGAACCTGAATGCCATGCAGCAGCAGATGTGACCACTGTTGCTGTCACCATTCCTGAAATACACCACCCACTGCCTCATTGTGCTCACATCCACTGTTTGGTCTCCATTAATGTTCAGCTAGTGCTAATGAATATCTATGGGTGCCATTTATTCTGCATGGAGGTATTCAGTGATCCAACTTTGCTTCATTGACACTTCCATGTCAGATGCTATTTTGTCAGAATGCCCCTTTGCTGCCATCTGTCATCTTGCAACAAAAGCTAACAAAATATGGATAGGGAAGGTTCAAACTCTATTGCTGTACTACCAGCATCCCTCTTTGGTGTAGGGGATGTTGACATGGATCAACATAATAAAACAGGAGGCATTACTTTCAGGGCAGTCTTCATATGTAATACAGTTAATGTATATAAATTACAAAACTTATTTTAAGGTTATTTTTATTAAAATATATGAAAAGAAAGCAACAAAAGCATAAAACTAGTGGAGTATTTGAACTTGTTTTGTGAAACTAGCATGTTAATCCAGTTTAATGGCAGTGGTAGCAATTCTTAGTGAGTTTTCAAGGTGTTCATCAGAGATTTTTGATGAAATCTTAATGTTTTTATGCTTCATCCTAGAAAACAGGTTTTCACAAATGTATGCACTGCTAAAAAGCGATCATCTGTGTAGGCATGACTGTGAGGTAGGGACATTTCTCTCTAGGAAGAGACAGCTTTATAAAAGTCTGGTAAAGAGGCATGATTGAATTTTTGATTGCAAATCTGTACATCCCACTTGAAAATTTACAGGTAATATATCTATGTCAACTGAAAATGGGGTCACAAATAAAAAAAAAAGATGATTTTTTTTTTTTTTTTCCAATCCTGAAAGCTACTCAGAATTCCTTTATCAGAACAGAAGGCACGTCTGTATTTTCTTCTCTGTTCACAGGATGGCCTTCAGCCAGTGTATCAAAATGTGTAACTTTATTTGCCACCACTTCAGGACACCCTGTGTCCTGAATTCAGCCCAAGTGGGGTTAGCAGCATACTGATCTTTGGTTGGTGTTGAGGGGCTGAGCTGGGCTGCTTGAGAGCACTGCCATGATGATGCAGGGCAGAGGACAGCTGTGTTAGCTGAACCAGGCTGTGGTTTGGACATACTTGACTTAGTCTGTGAAAGTGTTGAAATTGTCTGTATCTCTGGATTACAGATGGAAAGACAAGAGTTGTGTTCCTGACCTCTCAATGAAATTTTCTTTTCATTGATGTTCTGTTGTACCCTTGATAACATGAGCTTTTTAACCTGGACTTCACCTGATCTATTTAGGAAAAAAAGACAAAAAGTCCATTGTCCACTCTTTGTGGATTCACCGTTAAGTACCTATCCATATTGCATACTAAAGCAGTCGGCCACTCTGTTGTGCTAAGGCAGAAGTAGACTTAAACAAGGACAAATCCACTACAGGTCAAGGAGGAAAACTATTTCACTGTCGTGAATTTGTGGGTTCAGTGTTTGTCTACTGTAAGGTTAAAATTTGATGTGATAATTTAGAACAGCTGCTCTTTGACAGAAAGATTCACTTTCGACAGCAGAAGAAAAAAACATATGGTATAAGTTGTCACGATGCCAACCCTGAGTAACCACAGAAGCAGTGGAGGACAGTTCTCTAAGCAATGTAGTTGAAATAATGCATTTTTACTTACCTTCAGCACTTCCAATCGTTATGGTTCTTTTGAATTATACCTTATTCTGTGATAGTATTTTTTTTGTTATTTTAAAAGAACATCTTTTATTAATGACACGATTCAGTGGCAGAAGAGGGTTGTAGGATAAAAAAGATATGGTTTGTTTGTAACCCTCTTCAGATCTCTGCAAAAGTATATCAAAGTTTCATGGAACAATTTCTTCAGAGTTTTCAACCATAACAACATGCTTTGTTTAATACATGAGTTCATTTGTTTTTGGCAGAGTATTTAAGCATTCACTTCTGTCACGCTGCCTTTATGCACATGCTTAAATTCTAATAAATTGAGCATGTGAATAACAGGAAACCTGAAATGAAATTTGTCATTTACTGTGGTTTGCTGAAGCAGTAGTGGTCAGCTCACATGTAAGAATGAGTTGGTCATCAGGACTTCAGAATCCTAGGAATATTTAATTTGAAGGAACAGCTTTTCATAAAAATTAATTTTAAGTAAAATAAGTGTATTCCCTGATGTCTTTGGTTTGGCGCAGATTTTTAATGGGAGGAGAATAATAGAAGAAATTAGAAGTATTCAGTACTTAGCTCTAGGAAATGCTGAAAACAAGCAAGTAAAAGCCCTCCACTGGCCATCTACTTATGTCTAAAAATTTGTCTTTTTTCTTTTTTATTCTGTCAGACACTAAATAATAGGAATAGGTTAAATATATATCTTTCTTTTAGGAAAGAAATAACAAAGAAAATTTCTAAGGTGGTTATTATAAAGCAGTAAAACATTTTTTAGTGGTCATCTGCTACACAGCTGAAGAAAGGCCGTAAAGTTTATGTAACATTATATTAAAGTCAGATATTAAACACGCTCTTTGATGTTTTGCAACGTTATGCAGAGATCTGACCTAACCTGAACACTCCCTTAGAATCTATAGAGCTAATTCCTAAGATTCAGATATGTGTGCCTAAGTGTATTATGGAGGAGTTTTAAATTTTATATTATTCCTAGGAAGCCATAAGGTGCAAAAAGAACTATTCTTTTTACACAAAGAAATACGAACAAATTATTCAACTGTGTGTTGTTGCAGTTTAAGAGGGGCATCTCTAGCTGATAGAGTGCTCTCCTCTAGACTATGAAATAACATGAGTTCTCCCAAGTTTCAACAGGATGGTTCTTTTTTTTTCTCTTGTAATGTGATCCTACTACTGGGATGACAGGTATGGGCAGTTATTTTAACAAGCTGTGCTTCGAATCTGTTCTAGGAATTTCCAAGTTTTGCTCCCTTAAGAATCATGTGGAAAACTAAAGCAGGGCTGCGGGATTGTGACTTGAAGTGAAGTCAAGGTGTATTAATCATGAATGTGAGATCACTGTTCCAGCTGTAAAACTGGCACTCACCCTGAAAAAATACAGGAGTTGGGTAGGAAGCAGGTCATATTAAGCAGAATAAAATGTTCAGAAATCTCAGTTAACCATGGCTAATGAACATTCTGTTTCATAAATTAAGACCATTTGTTAAGCTGCTTGTTATATGTTTTATAACCTCTGTGATTTCAGGGCCAAATTTGACTGTGAAGATGTGTTGTACAGAGCATATACCACAAGGCTATGTGAATATGTATTTGTTAACATGGGGTGGAAGTAGAAAGGCATTTAATTGCTTCTTTTGTGCACCATTTAGTAAGCAATAGCGGTCTTGTTTCTCCTGCTGTGTGAGGGGATGAACTGGCAGTGAAATGAGCTGCAAAAGGCGAATATCCTACCGTATCTTTTTTCTGCCTGCACTAAGTACAGCAGATGGTGGAAGAAAGGTTTTTTTTTTTTTTTTTAACAAGACAGAACAGGAAAGTGGATGGGAAGAGAGAAGAGCAGAGGGAAGATGTTGCCAGGGTAAGTAAAATAGACCTATGTAATTCTTTCATTAAAATCTAAATGCTTCTGTTAGTGTTCTTAAAAAAATGAAATAATTGAAAAGAGGCCGCGTGAGAAGGGGAAGCATTGATTTGGGTTTTGGGACGGGAGTAAGAATTCACGGTGTCTTGGAAAGGCAGGTGAACATCTCCATGTCAGTCATCTTCTATGCTTCATTGCCAAAGGTGACATTCAGGATTACAAAAAACTGTAGAGAGTGTTTAATGTATGGTTATATGGTAGGCACTATTCTTACCTATCTACCTATCTGTTCCTACCTGATGATTCCCTGAGGGAGAGAGGTGGAGGAAGAGCATAGCTGAGCTCTTGGGGCTAAAGTAGAGATAATCCTCACTCACCCTCACACAAGTGTTGCTGGTCTGTTGTAATCCACAGTGAATCTGAAATTGGGATATGAATGGCATTAATTTCCATTTGATGGGATTTCGATAGTTCTGATTCACATTTGCATGTACTAACAACCTAACTTTTCAATTCTCAGTTGCTCCCTCAAAAGTGAAATATACTATTTTCTTAATTAAAAAACACGTGGACACAAACAAACCAAAAAAACCTACAACCCAAATCCTGCGGCAAAAGCAGGTTTTCAAGGAGAAGTGTGAGGTTTGTTTAAAGATGGATTAAGGGCTTCTTGGGACTTGAGTACATTGCTTAGCTGTGTAATAATTACTTTCTGGGACCGATGTGTTTAAATCACTGCCATAAAACTCAGGCATGCCTTCTATCTCAAATTCTTTTATAATTAGGGATTATCTTGTAGCCTGTCAGCTATCCATCTGTTGGTAAGCTTCCTGGTCTATTTTGCAGTCATAACAGGCAAGTTGTTACTGCACACAAACATGTTGGCATCAGATCCACAGATGTGCATCCACAGATTACACATCTGCCAGATTGAGAAATCATCCAATATACAGGTGTTTTCTTTATTTTTTTAAGGGCAGCAAATATTTTAATGTATCAGTGTAGAAGTAACGTATGACTTTATGCCTGCATAAATGGTGCTGTAAACAGTTTACTAGAGAAAAAAAATTGTAGTTATAAGTGCCTAGGTAGAGGAGAAAGTTGACTGATTCAGATACTGTTTCAGATAATTAAGTTTGTTAGTTGTAGTTTGTCGTCATTGTGTTGTGCTTGAGGGTTTCTGCTTCCAAATTGTTGCTGCTTTTCACTCTTCTTGGAAGCACTTGATTGGCTGCAGCTAGCAGTTAGATGCAGCTAAGGTGTAAGGATTCTCCTGAACTGTTGACTTCTCCTAGGCACCTTGAATGCCAGGTATTCCTCCTGCTGTCTGCATTCCTTTTTCTTTTTGCTAGAGTTGAGTTGAGTAGGAAGGATATTTTTCCCTGAGTTGTTCTGGCAAATCATTCCAGTTCCCATACCCCTACCCAAACACATGTGGACATGAGGATAAGTATTCACCGTACAGTAGGATATATCTGAGTTTATATATATTTTTCAGGGTCATCTGGAACTCTGAAAAAAATTTGCTATTTCTGTGCTCTGGGACTTAGTCAAGAGCAATTGCAATCTCAGAGATTATATATTTTAATAAAACTGTGCCTTTTGGTCCTTTGTTGTGGATTGTAAATATGCTTTAGGGCATTGCATCTTGTTTTGTGGTGCATGATGATGTGTTTTGTTGACTTTCTGTGGGCTGTTTCCTTGAGTTGGAAATCTGGATGTGTCCAAGAAGGGCTGATTTAAAAACAAAACATACAATGAATGCAAGATTGCATATTGCCTCTGCAACCCATTTAGAAACACTTACTCTTCCTGAATAGCAAAAACGTTCTTGAGTAATCTGAAGAGACTTCTAGCTGATGAAGAAGAAAATAAACTATTAATTCCTTCTTACTGTAATGAAGAAATATGGAGTCAAAGGAGCTTGACTGTTACCGGAGATTTTGGGATGCAATGGGATATCATTTGGAAGTTCCCTTTACATTGTGTTGATAACATCTGATGAGGTATGTTGATTAAAATTTTGCATAAAATGTTTTAAAAAGGTTTAGGAATCCCTCTGAGTAGTCATCAGGATCACACTTGCATAGCTTTCATGATTTCTAATAACATGTTTCCTAAGAAATAAAGGCTTGTTCATTCTGGAGGAGTTGAGCTGAAGAAAAAAAAAACATTTAAAATGACTGATCTGTGTGTCTGCTTTTCCCTGAGGAGTGGGGAACATGTGGAGAAAACAGGAGGAAGGGGTTGTCATACAAGCAGCACGCCTCACCTGCATCAGCAGCTATTCATAACATCAAAGAGTGCATTTTTTTCTTTGTTGTTGTTGACATAACTTTTTATTTCACCTTCTCATGCTGTGATGGACCTGCAGACCTTTGCAAGGGCTACTTTTTATCTTTGTCTGCTGCATTCATGTTCTTGTGAGAGAGAGTGGGTGGGTAAAGGGAAGCCAGCTTTCCTGTAGCAAATAGCTGGCAGGCTGTTTGGCTCAGGATTGATGCTCATTGCTGCTTCTCAGCAGGAGTTGGTGGAACCCATGACAGAGACAGATGATGGCATGCTGGATTCTGTCAGATGAAGCAGCAGTGACTGCATGACGAGGAATGCTTTCCTCATCAGCAAAGCTTACTTTTTGCCTTCTCTAAGGGGAATGTTTGCCTGGTGGAATGTTTTTGGTGGTGGTTTTTTTTTTTTTTTTGAGCATTTACAGTTTATGAACAAAGCCTCTGAGCAAGGAGTTGATGCTCTTGCCACCTCTGAGATCCGTTTCAGTATTCCCATTGATATGATGGGAGTGAGCCAAGTATTGTGAACAATGAGAAGTTCTTGGACTGTCGAGAACATGTGGCCTTTTGATAATGTGCTGTTCCTCTTAAATAGCAACTTATCAGTTAGGGAAAATACTGCCATAAATTAATGGATAGGTATCCTTTTGTTTTTGAAATACCTTACAACTCAGATTATGAAATTTTCAAAATTAGGAATCACTTACAGAAGGATAGAATTGTAGGGGTTGGAAGGGACTTCCAGAGATCGAGTCCAACCCCCCCCCTACCAAGTCGCATAGGTAGGCGTCCAGGTGGGTCTTGAATATCTCCAGAGAAGGAGACTCCACCACCCCCCTGGGCAGCCTGTTCCAGTGCTCCGTCACCCTCACCGTAAAGAAGTACTTGCACACGTTTGTGTGGAACTTCCTATGCTCCAGTTTCTGGCCGTTTCCCCTTGTCCTATCTCCACACACTGCTGAAATTGAATTATTCAGCACATTCACACAGTGAAGATCTTTATCTCTTCCAATTATTCAAAACTGCTTTGTTTTAACTTTTAATTTAAAACACAGCTCAGTTAGGGTGCTAATATAAGTCTGGTGATGTTCTTTTAGATTCCAATAGGCTTGTCTCTAAAATTAACATGAACCTGCACTCATAAACATTTTAGTTAACTATATGATGTTTATGTGATGCTAATTTTAGTGCATAAATTATCTGTCTAGAAAGCAAAAAAGCAATTAGCCATATGATTTTACTAATATATCAAATCTAAATTTCAGATGACCATTTTGATAAATAAATGCACAATTAAAGAGATTCTCTAGCAAATATTCTACCTAAAAATAGCTTCTTGACGGGAAAAAATAATAAATAAATCACAAGCACAAATATTTGGAATAATCATGTATTTGTGGGCGTAATTTGGTCCAGCTGAAACTTTGGTTATGATGTAGACAGACATATATTCTTTTCTGTAGCTCTAATAATTCAGAGCCAGCTTTCTGCATATTGAGTAATGGCAAGAAACTTAATGGAACATTTGTCCATCATGTCTATTAAAAAAATACTTGTCATCAGTTACATGCAGGCAGCTGGAGATAACTGTTGTGTCTTATTGCAGAAGAGTTATGAAGGCTTTGATTTGAGCTCTTGTGGTTTTGTATTTTGCAGAGTCCTCCTGATCACACTTTCATTATAGCTGGGGCTATGTGCATGAGAAATGCTTCAATTAGCAATATATTGAAACAGTTTGCAACTGTCACACTCCTCCCCTATAATTTAGAAATTTGCATGAATTATTGCATTCATAAAACTGAACTTCCAGTGTGCCTGGAGGCTTTGGGTCCAATCTTCTGGTTCAAATGTGTCTTTTCAGTGCTTTAAAAGAATAACTATCCTTTTTCCCTTTTTGTATTGATATGCATTTTCTTTCTGTCACAGTCTTACATAGATGTGCATATATATATCCCAGAAAGAGAAAAACTGAAATCTGGCTTTCACTGCCTTTACGCGTCTTGAGAGAGTCATTTTAAAAAACACAAAACAGGGAGATTGATTTGCAAACATTTGGAAGCCATAGGGGGGGTTGATGCCTGATGAGACTGACTGTTCCTGCATGGGGTGCCCTGTCTCAGCCCAGACAGAAGCTGCTGGGATGTGGTTGGGTGCCCCATGCTGGGGTGGATTCTCTGCAGCACTCGGCTCAGAATGACCGGGCTAGTGTTTGGCCATGGCTGCTGTGTGGTGCACAGCCCTGTACAGTGATACCAGGCATCAGGACAGGCTTGAGGGGAATTCACCTCATATGAGCTATGTTAAAAAGCAGCTAACTGGCATTAGAAACACACTGTGCTAATGCTAAATTAAGTCAGGATTACATGAGTGTAACAGAATTGACGTATAGGGGCAAATGTGGCATAAATAATATTTAATGTTTTTAGAGCAGGGAGGGCTGTTTCAAAGACTTGGCTACCAAGGTGGATGCAGTGAAAAGAATCAAAACTTGATGTATAAGTTAAGTATTAGCGTTGGCTAAACCCTCAAGTTGCTTTTCAGGCTTCAGCCAAAAAGGCATTTGTTAGCCTGGCTTAATTTGTGCTGTGATTCAGTTTCTTACTTCTTGCAACAGCTGTTTTAGTCTAGCTTACCCTGAGGAAAGCTCATAACTCATTATAGAGGGCTGTTTAAAAATAATTATTCAAATAACGCAGCAAATTATTGCAGTCTGAATTGGGTGACTTTTGTTAATAGGCTGTAGTTCCCATCTTCTCAGCTTTGCCCGTAAAGTGAGAGGCATTTATTGTGAGGGTGGTAATGAATCTCTCTTTCTAACATTGCCTTATATGCATATTGCCCATTGCTGGCCACCATATGGCTAAATGTGGCAGTCCTCGCAAGCTGCATGTGCTAGACCCTGCTCCCAGCTTCCTGCCTTTGGCTTGGGATGAGTCTCCTGGGATCTCTTGAAGGCTGCTCCATGACTTGCCCTCCTTACCTACTTTTTGTTTGCCACCCACTTCTTCCTTGTGTTCATACCCAGTTCAGTCAGTCTTCTTTTTGTTTTATCCAGCGGTTACGTAGCTTGCCCATACTGCATGGCTTTCCTTGGCTGTTGGTGCAACCTCTTCTTATTGCCTGGATTCAGGCTACGCAGAGGTGATTACTCGGTAAAGTTCAGCTTGTCCTCTTCTCTCAGGAAGATCATTTCTTTTAGCACTTTTGGTAAATGTGATCCCAACAGCTCTTCTGGGGAAGGCAGCTCCCCAAGAATGATGTGAATTATTACTTTTTGACTTCCTCCTTTGCAACACTCTCTTTTTGATTCAAGTGTGTGTTAAGCAGTTTGCTGTAGTGAAACATCCCTTGGTGTACAGAGAGCAGATATTTTTTTTTTTTCCCAGCTACCAAACCAGTCCTTCTGCTGTTTTTCAGACCTGATTTCAGATAATGTGCTTTGTGGTTCACAAGTGATCCTAGAGAGGTCACTTCTTAGCAGTGGGAAATCCTGTCAGATATCCTCACCTCCGCCAAGGCAGTCAGCAGTCGGCACATGGGAGAGGAGGGGAGTGCCTTGGCTGTCAAGGTGTGATCTGTGCAAGGGGCAAGCAGTAGTCCTGTTGAAGCAGAAACCTCTGTAAACTCCCAGTACTCAAGCTGCATGGCCACTGGAGGAGGTGTGCTGCACTTCTGAAGGGTCATGAGATGTTATGACCCCATAAGGCCTCAAGTTGCCTAGATTCTTATCTTCTTTTCTCTATGTGGTAAATACAAAAAAATTGTCCTTCTATATAAATGTCACAACAATTTATTGTCACAGAAAGTGGTCTTTTGGTGAAGGGGGACTAACATTGTGGAGCTGCTTTAGCTGTTAAAATGAGAGATTTCCTGCTTCCCCAGCATCCTGTTGAATGCTCTTATTCGTATTTCATTGTGGTAATGGTTATGTTTGCTAAGAAGTGTTTTTGTTTAATGATCAATCGGGGAATTTAATTCATTAATCCAAAAGCATTCTGCAGCATAATAAAATCTTAACTACAGTTTACAAATGGAGTACTAAAATAGAAAAAGATGCAGTTGCTTGGTCACATAAATCTGTCACCCAGTGAGAAACAGAACCCAGATTTCTTGAGTCTCATCTCTCTGCTTGTTTCATGAACCGTGGCCACCTCATCACTGTTTGAGAATGATAAATGCCTCCCATTTACAAGCACATATACATGTTCTGGTAATACAGTAAACAATGAAGCCTTTTCAGTATGAAGTGAGAGTATTCACAAGAGGCCGAGCCTGTGGTCCTCAAGCAGACAAAGCTCTTGTGGGCTTGAGTCAGAATTTTGCTTTGAGTGATTACTAGACCGAGCTCATAATGTGTTTAAGCCTTCTCAGGGGAGGAAGACATCTAGCTTGAAGCAAATCAGAAGTGAGAGTATTTTTCTGTAGAATGAAAGGGAATATATGCAGGATCTCTGTGGATAAAGTCATATGAGAAAACACCCACTTTACAACAAAAGTGGACTGACTTGCTGCTCTTAATTGCTTTTCTTGACATTAGTTAGCAAACCTGCATTTATAGTTAGTTTACCTGGTGAAGTACACAAGGAATACTGCCTTTTATACTTTTATACTTTTCTAATAAGCTTGTTGCCAGCAGTGTGGCCTATGTGAGTGTCTGAAGTTGTACGTATGTGTTCCAGAGCAATATCTACCTACGTTAGCAGCATGTATTTTAGTGTTTGATCCATATTTACATGGATGGAGCATTCAAGTAATTGACATGACTATGAAATGCACTTACAAGCATTTGCACTGGGCAGTTTAGAATACAGTCAGAGCATGGTCATTTCAATGAAATACCATAGGCAGCCATTAGCAGCCTTTCTGCTCTCTCCTTTCCCGTCCATACAAGTGATTATGATTTGTGCATATACTATCACAACAGTACAGAGTTTTTCAGCTGTTAATTTAAAGCTTGTGTAAGTTTGGTATATGAAACAGAATATCAGCATTGGTGATTTAAACACATTCAAAAAGAATGAGTATTTTTGAAATATCAGATAGCATAAGTTCCCAGGAACCATATTTTTTAAGGAGACATTCTTGGATTTGTGTGGTTAAGCATAGGTTCTTCATTTTCTTTCTCACAGTCACCCCAATGTGTATGCACATGCATGCATCTTGTCATTTTTAAGAAGGGATTTTGATCTTGATATAGCAGTATTTTTGAGCGGAAAATTGTTTGGCGAAGGATTTTCAATCAGCTGTAATCTTATGTGCCTGAATAGCTTTGAAGTCATTCTGGTTTTGGAAAGGAAATACTTTTCTTGCTTCAAATACTGAGTGTGTCTCATAAAACTGTCTTTGTCCAATGAGCAGATTTCTATCAGAGATAAATACCTTCTTTAAAATATCATTTTATATAGGTGTGATTGGTAACATTAGAAAAGATGTTATTGTTTTTCAAATTTAAGTTAAATACTTCAGCCAGCAGACCTTGATGTAAGTTTTACCTCCAGGGCAAGAGAAAATTCCTATCGTCCCACTGACTAATTTTTGTTTTGTTGAGGATGAGGGTTAGAGTTGTAAATGTGACATATTTTCTACATACAGATAAGAGTCAGATTGCTTCATGAGTATGTGTTAAAAGTCCTGGATAGTAATATAGTGACCTTAATATTTGAAAAGCTATTTATTATTATTGTTATTTATCATTTGATATTCTCAAGTTCAGGCTATTTAGAATGAACATTCAGACTTTCACGAGTGATGTGTTACACAATATAATGACAATAAACTTTTAAAACTCTTCCACATTTCTATGCTACCAACAAGTGCAAATGATGCAGAATGTATTGCACGGGGGCAGTGGTGTTACTGCATGGGAACAGTGGTTTTATAGGTTCAATTCTAGAAGGTACATCTAGTTATTTCCTTAATTTAAACTGCTTTCTTGTTGTGCTGTAAGTTATGGGACTGCTTGCCGCAGAAGACTATAAATGCTAAAAATGTACGTGGGTTGAAAAAGTGACTGTAAAAAAACTATGGAAGAAAAATCTGTTAAAAGTCATTAAGTACAAAGGCACCTTCAATGATTAAGGAAGGCCCTTTATCACAAACTACTGGAGGAAGAACAATATCCCGAGGCAGTATCAAAACATTTCCCTAGTTGCTGTACTCAGGTGAGACGAGCAGGCATGAGATGGTCTCCATTAAGGACAGAAGCCTTACTGAGGCTCTGGTCTTACTTGGTACGGAGGTCTCATGTTCATAATTGTGCAAATACTAGCGATTCAGTTTTATTTTTAAGAAGCAAAGTAACCTAATTTGCAGTAAATGGACATTCAGAATATGTAGATAGGAATGCAAAGCGCACATTGAGTAGAAAAGAAAGAAGTAGTGTAGAAGGTTTCC
Source organism: Coturnix japonica (assembly GCF_054131305.1). NCBI lineage: Eukaryota > Metazoa > Chordata > Aves > Galliformes > Phasianidae > Coturnix > Coturnix japonica. The sequence continues at coordinate 81,708,553 of NC_140663.1, forward strand.
AGGTTTAGTCCCATTTTTTTTACTGTCTAGAATTAACTGATATTTTACATGCACACAGAATGCATTTTATTCTGTGCCATACCTGTTGTTTTAGCATTTAATAGTGTCTGATACATGAATGTTAAGAGAGTAATATTTGGATCCATTCAGGTTCACATTCTGCATTTCTGGAAGTAATTATTTTTGTGTTTACTCCAGTTGGGTCAGGCCAGCTCTAACCATGGTCTGAATTTATACTTCAACAAAGTAGATCTGAACTTTAAAACTGGAAAAAGCAGCAATGGATTTTATTGATGAGAAAAAGTAGTGTATCTCGCATGAGTGATAATTCTGAAACATCCCATTGTTGTAGAAATGTGTTTGATAAATAACTGCTTCCTGTTAACAAAGAAGGCAAAGAGAAGGCGATCAAGTGAATCTTTATCACCTATCAATATCTATATTAATAATATTTCCTTCCTCCTGGAACTGTGGCAAAGAAATGCAAGGACAGCAAGACAGAACCATCTGTGAAGTAGCCTAGATATTATCTGTGAAGAAGCAGCAATGTTAATATTTTATATTGTTTTGCATTATTTTTGTTTTGAAAAAGGAGTCTTAACTCCTTCATTATTTTTGTTGTTGTTTTTTAAAATTAGATTTCCTAGCTGACTAAGACATTCAGAGGGCTGGAAAATACCAAATCTGGGAATACAGAGATTGGATCTAATACGCTCCTTTTTTTTTTTTTTTTTCTTCCCTTTGTGCCCTTTCTGAAACAGCATAATTAATCGAGGCAATATTTTCTAATAATTTCTGTGAAAAGTAATTTGCTTCCTTCTTGTCTCCCAAGTGATAGATTGTTGAAGTTGAACCTATCTATGATCAGGCACCTCGATGGCAGTTTCATATTTCCATAGATGTTGCCCCAGCCTGGTTGACTTGATTTATAATAGCAGAGGTTGTGTGAAATTAAAAATTAATTAAGTTGATAGAATTTGTAATCGAGCAGACTGGCCTGAGCTGTGGAGATGCAAATAGGTCTGTTCCTCTTCTCCCAGTGCCCAAGCACATGGCAGCCGCACAGACAAAGCCAGAATCTGAGCAGAGATGGGCAGGAGCAGCATGGGGCCAGGACTCCTCCTGACCCCATTGCAGTTAAAGGAGGAAAGCCTAATTTAAAATAAGACACTAGTACAACAGTCCTGAGGGATGCTCAATCAGTAGTCCTTACTGTGCACCTTTTGTGTCTTCCATAGCCCTCTGGTGTGCAGATGTCTGCATACATTTAAATGGTTGGGGAACTAATGGTTCCTCTAATCCACTAATCCAGGTGATCTGCTGATCTGGGGGGTGGAAACATTTGAAAAGAGAATTGGCTTTTTGAAATGAGTAACTTGATCCTTCCTGTGACTTGCTTGAGGTCTGTAGTGTTTCAGAAGCCTCTTTGGGAAGGGTATGTTTGTAAAGGTCAGGTGTGCCATGTACAGAGGCTGAGGAAGATATTTGGATGCTGTGGAGTGCTTCTTTCTCCCTGTGCAATCTGCAGCTTTTTTCATAGCAAAATAACTAAAAACAATCCAGTCAACAATAAAAGGATCTCTAAAATGTTCAGTGATGTGAAGCATTCTATAGAGGAATATGTCATAAATCTTACACATCTGAATCCATCCTGTAAAGTAATCAAGAAAAATAAAAACTATCTCTTTTGCAGCAGTTCATGTTGTAGGGAGGTCATTTCCTGCAAGCTGATCCTGTCAAAAACGGAACATGTGAGACCTAATTCTCCATCAGCCTTTCTTCATTTTTCCTGTGAAAGAAGAAGAAAATACTAACGACTGGTATCATGAGGCATTGCTTAATCTCGGTTTGTTTCAGAAACAAGGTTGTAGTGTATTTAAATTCAAGATGAGCATTTAGACCAATGTAGGAAGATAGAAAATGAACCTGGACTGCTGTTCTGCCCTTTCAACCCCATGCTGTTCAGCATACTTCTAGGTGACTTATGTTCTGATGTACAATTGTCGAGCCATATTTTTTGCTCAGGAAGCAAATCGATGGTTGTTTGTATATGAAAACAGAGCAACCATCAAAACAAGACAGTAGCTGGGTTAAACCATATGATTGCACAGAATATGTGTAAAAAATTTCAATTTTATTTTGAAAAGAACCCCCCCCCTTTTTTAGGCTATTTTAATTTATTTGTTCAGCAGAGTTTTCGAGTACTTGGCAGAGGATAAAACAAAAGGAACGAGCTAAAGGTGGCACCAATTATACCCACCAAAAGGTATGACTGAGGTTGGAATGTTTGACTAAGTACTGATTAATTGGTTGACAATTACTGCTACTTGAAAGATGTCTGCCAGCATTAGTCTGTTTCAGGCTGTGGATACAGGGCATTTCTGAGCTATGCATAAGTGCTTTACTTATCAATTTCTCTCTTCATTGATGGATTCCAATTTCAATCTTTCCTTCTCCCACTGGGCCATGATTTAGTTCTGTGTAAAATTTAACATGCCATAAATAAGTTTAGTTGTATCTTGTTCAAAATGACACTGAGTCATCTAGAAAGAGTATGTCTAACTAGTGAGAATCTTAAACTTTCAGGGTTTGTTTTGTTGACAATGGGAATATGACCATGTTTCTAGCTGGTTGGCTTTGAAGATGACTTTAATTCTTTGAACATTCAGAAGAAATATAATTATTATTAAGCATGTCTTATGTCTTCATGCTGTTCGGTATTCTTATATTTATTTAGCCTGAGCAGGAAGAATAGAGGAATATTCTCATGTAGCATCCCTTTGGAAGTACCTTAACTACCAAGATGTCATCTGATGTGTTTTTGCACATAGGTATATATTATATGTCATTTCTTTACAATTGCTCTCTGTTTTTGCTTGTATTGAAAGAAGGCAGGTTACAGGGAGCAAAACTGATATTTAAAAAAGATTTTCCCTGGTGGTTTTATGTATAAAAAGATACACAATGGTGTCAACATGAAGTATTTTTTAACATGCTTATCCCATAAATGCTGTTTCAATTGGAGTGAAAGGTGGTAAATATGAATCTGCATGTTTGAAATTTTATTTTGAGTTGAATATTGAATCAGCAGCAAACAGTGAAATAAAAGTATAAAAATGTGAAACTGGAGGTAGTTAAAAAGAGTAAATAGATGAGGAGGAATGGATTCACTTTTTTCCCCGTGAGCATAGTTATAACTTACCCCAAAGTAGTACTTAGTAAATGTTGTATTTGATTTTGTCCAGGTGGAGTAGGTTTATCTTCAGCTGCCAGCTTTGCAAGCTACAGAAATGTGACCCAGCAAGCTAGGGATGTCATTTGGGCAGGACGTGTGGTGTATGGGAATTGATTGGTTCCGTTTCTCTGGGGACGTTGGGTGGACAGAACTGCAAAGGGCGACCTTCCCAGCTTCCTTCTCATGTTTTCATTTATAAGGAAAGGTGCTTGTTGAACCTCAATAAAAATGAAAAATAAGACCAGCAGTGCACACATACAGAGCATTCATTAGAAACCTCATACAGATTTATCCTGGTGTGTATCTGTCAACATCGTTACATGTCACAGGTCTAATGGAGTGACTTACAAGTAAGTATGTACTTGAAATGTCACCATATATTATTATTTAAATGCAAATACGCATATCTTTGATCTACTTTGAAAAACATAGATTGCATTTCTGTCTGGTAGGATCATATTTTTGCCATTAATGACACCGACATTTATCAGTTTGTTAACTTAATGTTTGTTTTGACAGTTAGTGTGCTTTTATCAGTTAGATAACTTGTGAACAGAGGGAGACACGGGTTGCTTCCCTGAAGACCTTGCATCCAATTTTTTTTTTACTGGTCTGACATTACAAAGAAATCCTGCAACGCTGTGGATTAATCTTTTTCAACGTTTGCATTTTCAGATCCCAGTTTTTGTTTTCAATTGAAAAAGCAGGTACCTGTATAGTGAATTTAAGATTGACAATGAGGTTGCATTTCTCAATTAACTTCTTGCGGGGTATCTTAGAAATAATCTGAGAACTTTAGGTTGGAAATAAGATACATAATTGTTTTTATTTCAGATTGTGCATAGCAAGAATCTGATAGCTGATGGTGAGGTTTTGATACTCATAGATTTTTACTGTACGTTTACCTGATAACACAGTCATATATTCGTGCCAGGCAATGATAATTTAAATAAACAACATTATTAGTAGTATCTGAGGAGGGTCGAATGAGTTGATTGTGAGTATGGGAATGGAATTCGAGCGAGACTTCAAATATAATCTCAATAGTTAGGATATATACTTCCACAGAACAAACATTGGATGATGTATTAGAAAGGAGATGAATCATGCTGTGAGATTACTATTCCTAAATTCTATTTAATATCCTAAACACTAATACAGTAAACTCCATAAGTAGTACAAGCCCATCTGTAGCAGCTACTGCTACCCCTAGCAAATCACTATTGTGAATCTCTAGACTAGTTTCTGAAAGCTATTTAATTTTATCTTTTTCTACTTAGAAAGTGAGTTAAAATATTTTGATATGAGAGCAGTGGTTTCTCCATTAGTGAGCTCTTCCTGCCCCTATGGTGTGTTTGGTTTTATTAATTACTATACTAACTGTGCTCACTTACTGTAGGCCTTTGTCTCAAAACTTATTTTGTGAATGCTCTGAAAGTAGAGTGTATATATTTAAAATGAGTCTGACCATCGTATTTTTGATAAATCTTCTCTCAAATTAATCTGATTCAAGAAACTGTGGGAGTCTTCCGAGTGTTTTTTCATCCTTTCCAAGTACTGTTCCCAGGTGTCATTCAGTTATTCCCAGCGATAATAAAAGATTTATGCATTGACAAGTGTGGAGGTGAAACAGTGGTTAACGCAGTGCTGCAAGTGATACTCCTGATCCCAGCAGGAGCTGCTGGCATGCTTGCATTTTTGGAAGATTTTGCAAAGTTTCCCCTCATGAATAACCATAAATTATTTTCTGGAGACTTTTTGTGTGGAAGTTAATGTCACCTCTTCTGGCCTAGAGATTCCTGAGGTGCATAACAGTATAGTTAATCCAGTACATTTGTGCTCAGAGGATCTGAAAGGGTATTAGTATATGAAAAAAAAAGAGGATTTTCAGGCTTATGAAATAAGAACAATTACCATCACATAATAGTTTGAGTACCTCTTATTCCTTTTACCCACCGCTTTCTTTAAGAAGTGAGGGAATTATAAAACCTTATGCAAACAAAGAGAGAATAGGGAATAAAAACTTTCAAGGATTCAGAGTAAGCCTTTCTCGCTGCGTTTCTGCTCTAACTTCATTTTGTCTCTTGAGAGCTGTAACATGTATTGAATTCATCAAAAAGAGAATGTATATCAGAAATGACCCTATGTTATAATGGAGAAAGATCGGGTCCTAGTTTCATGGTGTATTAAAAATAAAGGCCAGTTTCAGGTCTCACGTATAAAGAAAAGAGGAGTAGGATTTGGGGGAGATTCCCAAGTCAAGCAGCAACATTATAAATGAGTGCTTACTTTGATTAGTAAAGCACAGGCTGTACTTCCACATACTTGTGGTTTTGAATGAGCTTCAAAAGCCCTTGCTGATAGCAGAGAGATTCTTGGTAGAAAAAAAGACATCAAGTGTATCATAAAAGTTTGGTCTGTCTGCTTTGGAAATTAGGTATGATGTATATCTTTAAGAAATAGTTGAATTTCAGCTGTTCTTTCTAGTAGAACTTAAAAATAAATGGCAGTCACCCTACACTGCTTCTCAGTTGTTTCAAAAGCAAGACGGTAAGGCTGAATGTAGTGACTGTATCTTGTATGTTTCCAGCAACTGGAGAAATTCAATTTATGATGGTGTGGACAGCAATGGGGCCTTTCTTCTACAGTTTACGTTCACAAGGAAGGAGGAAGCTGAGTCCTCTGTTAGCATCCCAAACCATGCACTTAGAGTGTAAAGCTTTTCAAATTCTTCAGTGAAAAATCTTTTAAGCTGAAATGGCTAGGTGCTGGTATTTCAAAAATATCATAAAGAAACACCAGGGAAAATCACAGGGGCTCATGACTGCCCTCTGAGAAGCCCAGCAGTTGCTGCGTTATTGCCCCTAAATCTTCCAGATGTCCTTTCCTGTTAATGTTGAAAGCATGGCACTGTGTAACAGTTTGCAGGCTTAACTCTGCAGCTTCGGAGTTGGATGTAAATGGTTCTTTAAGAGATCTGAGTGAAGCAAACTTCTGAAGGGAAGTTCAGCTGCGCTGGGTACATCTTGAAGGTATCAAGATGTTTTGTAAACTTGAATGTAGTAAGATTATTTTTAAGTGTCAGTGGCCTGTATGCAAAGCTGCAGAATTATTTTCTTGATACAAAATGACAGTGAGACCCAGAGATAGATCAGTTGATGTTCCGCTGTCAGTCTTCTAGGGAAATTATTGGTTCGAACCTAATTTACTGCTGGCTCTTTTCTCCTTTTGGAGGTTTGAAGGGCAAAGTAGAAGACACAGCTTATTTTAATAAGAAACAGATGAGTCCCGTAATCACAAGAAACAGACTAGTCTAGTCCCCTAATCACAAAGGAAGGCAATTATTTTAAGAGACATGAAATCCTAAGAGGTGTGTTGAGAACAGACATTTCTCTACCGCTACAGGATCTGATCCCTTAGCCTTCTCTTGGTCTGCTGACTGTTGTCATCTTTTCCTGTGTGGCTTAAAGGGAGAGGTCACAGAAGCACTGCAGGGAACCCGGTTCTCTTCAGTCATTCTTCAGGCTTCCCATGTAGGCCCTCAGGCTGCTGGGCTGTAGGATCTTCCCCACCACTTGCTGAGCTTTTTCTTCTTGTTCAGAGGGCCATCTGCTCATCTCTTTTTCAGACAATCAAGCACAGGCAGCAGTGGGAAAGGGAGAAGTGGGTTTATTTATTTTCTGGCTGTCCTGTGTACCACTTGTTTTAGTGTCTAGAGTTAGGCTGCAGTAGAGGAGAAGGCAGGAAAGGGAGCAAGGATCGATAAAGGAAAGGGTGCACAAGAGCCAACGAGTGCAGTGAGACAGAGGGGACAAACACCAGGTGGGAAACAGTGGGATACCCAGGCGAAATTAACAGCTCCAAGTCAGTGCTGGTGGGATGGCTTCCCCAGGGTCAGAGTCAGTATTATCTCAGCTGCCTGCAGCCCAAAGCAGGGCTGGTGCACCTTACTGTAGGTGGCAGAATGTTAGTGCAGCCCATTGCTTCTGGTGGCACTATGCCTGTGCAGAACAAAGCTGGCACTTTTGTATGTGCTTGCTGAACTGCCTCATTTTACAGCTGTTCTGTGTCTGATGGAAGGAAGGAAGACTCTGTTGAGAAAGCTGGAGTCACAAGTACTGTGCCTTTGGTATTCCTGACCAACATATACATAGGAAAGAAAGAGGATGGTGTGTGAGGTAGGGGGAAGAAAAGAAAAAAAAAAAAAAAAAAAAAAAAGAATTAAGAAAGACATATTTTATGGAATACAGAGAGTAAATAGTAAGTGCAAAAAGGAAGCAGGTGAAGTATGATGATCGCTGACCTCGTAATTTATCAAACTCCCCATGCATAACATTGTTGCACTGCTTCAGTATCTTATGATATATTCTGTTTTGCTCAGAGTCTGTGATCCTCCTACTCAACCTTTAAAGTCCTTCAAGAGTAGCTGACCTTTAAAAATTATTTAAAACAAAATGCCAAATGAGACTTTTCTTAAGTGAAACTCTTTTTTTAAGATATTATTCATTGTGCGGACGTATTTTATGCTCTCTTGCTGTTACAGCACAGCAAAGCTTGCTGGTAGAAGCTGAAGGAAAAAAAAAAAAAAAAAAAAAAGCCAGACCCTGAGACTGTGCTTTTTTTTTGGTAACTAAATTGTTAATGAAACTGAATAAGACATGTAGCAGAAAATTAGAAGAAAACTAAGTGGATCAGTGGGAAAGAGTAACCTTATCCTTCGCCAAATTCTGAAGGCTACAGAATATCTTTCAAGGCCTTGAGAAGAAATTTAAGGAACTGGTGAACAACATTATTGTTTGCTCTGTAAATGAATTCAGTTGGCTGGCTGCTGGTGGGGAGCTCAAGTTTGGGGTAGGCAGTCTACTTTATATTTACTGAAAGCATGTAATTAATTATGTGTGGTTACTTTATGCAGTGGATAAATCAGACATTACTGGGCCAGCAAACAGGAAAGCAGTATAGATTGTAAGAAACAATGGCACACTGGCAAAACTGGGGTAGGAGGGAGGGGAAGTGAAGGCATGATCTGGATGACCCTGGTCTTTTCCATCTTCAGCCTCTATGAATCTATGAAATTGGCTTATTTGGGAGCTGGGATATTCTCATTAAAAAAACAAGGAATCAGCAAATACTGCTGAGATGTACAGAGTGTGCAACCACACTGCAATTCCCTCTGGAAATCAGGGAGGGGAGTGACTCAAGAGGAAATAAGTGTCAGGAAATGCTGAGCTCAGATGCTGGTGAACCGGTCACAGGAAGGGTATCAGCTAAACATTGCTACTTAACCTGTATTGGCTCAATCCAAAACGCTTTCAAAAGTTTCCATGGCAAACATCAGGCAAATATGTTGGAAATGTGGTTTCCTTTCTCTGATTCATTTCATTTCATTTTCCTGTGTTTGTAAGGATCTGTTTCATGATTGAAATTTGTTATTAAGCATCTCTCAGTCTGCTGGCTGGGCCTGTTTTATGGGGCTTTTTGTGCTTTTTGCAGCTTTGATGAAGCTTCTCCTGCTGTCACCTTAGACCTCGTAAGGCAGCTTTTGTACTCATTTAAGTACATTATTTTCATTGATCTGCCCTGTGTTTCGGCTCAGTACCTTCTATTGGCTCTGTACCCTCTGTACCTGTAGAGAAAGGTCTACAAAGGTCACTCTAAGAAAGCAAGAGTGGATGCCATGCTGTGCTGGGATGTTCACCTTTCTCCTCTTCTTGCCCCAGCTGAAGACAACCATGGCTTTCACCTTCCTTTGATCTCCTTTCCCTGGGACAAAGTGACCCAGACCACCTGTTCTCTCCCAAAGGAAGACACATGGTGACAGGTCCAGAGAGGTGTCCTCTTGGTTGTCTGTGGCACCTGCAGGGAACGGAGGATGCCAGTGAGCTGTGTTTAGCATAAGCGCAAGGCTCTGCATTGTTCTGGACTCCATCTGATTTCTTCTTATGGTTAAAGTGAATTGCCCAAAGCTTCATCAGTCAGGAACGTGAGAAGTCAGGTTTCACTGTTAGCATATGTTGATTCTGCACCTGTATCACACTACTCCGTTTTCAGTGGTTATGCAGAGGCGTTGGTATGAAAGTAGGGCATGATTTTCATGTGAAGTCATTTATTATACTAGGTTTGAGGTCTTTTTGTAACAGAACTCCGAATCCCAAGTCTTGAATAAAACCAGAAAATGGGTTGGAGAAACTCTCTGACAGCACAAGGTTTATCTGGTCTGTGTTTAGACAGACGCATTTCACACAGCCTTGTTTTTAACAGCTTTTCAGAGCTGAACATGGGCTCTCTACAGATCAGCTTTCCTCTTTGTTGAAGTAGGTGAGGAATGTTCTTCACAAGGTTTTATTTATTTTACCATTCTATGTTAGAGTCAAGATTTTGTTTTGGTTATATGCATTCATAGAGATTATACTGAGAGATTTTAGTATTTTCCTAAATGAAATGGAGCTCTGGAGACTGTTTAGGGCCAGAATGCTTCTAGTACTAAGAATTTTACTTTGTTTTGTTTTCTAGTCATCCTAATGATCCAAAATAAAATTGGAAATCTATAGCAAATGTTGGTAATGTCAAATTCAGAAGTGTCTAAGCTAACAATGATAGAAAACCTACTGGTTCTTTCTTTCAGTGGTGATTGCTCCCTGCGGTAAAGGTCTTTTTCTGCTTTGCTTGTTCTTACCTTAAAGAGATCCCAAGGGCTGAATTCCATTGTTTCTTTTGAGAAGTTATTTTGGGATCTAACATATGTCAGTCTCACGTATATATTTCTTTCCCCTGGAACTCATTAATTCTTTTCCCTGTAGTTTCAATCCCCCACTTCCAGCTAATACAACATTTTTGCTTTCCCTTCATTTTCTTGGTGTGAGATATCATTTTGATATGTTAGGCACATACCGAGCCTCTTCTGCTCCCACAAAACAGAACAGGAGGAAAATGTGAGACTGCAAAACTTTCCAAATGATGTGGATGACCACACCATGGCACTATCACTGATTTTCTCTAGTTTTTCTGTTCTGTGAGTGAGGTGTTTGCTGGCACTATTGTTCCTGTTCTTCCTTTGCAGTTACTTAGCTATCTTTTTGTGGTTGTTCCTTTCACTTAGTTCTCAGATATGGAAAATTAGAGGCTGGTCATAAAAATGAAGTGTTTGGTAGTGTAAGAAGCTGTCTGAGTGTCGTATGTGTAATATTGCTGGAGTATGGGACACTGAGTCAAGCACAGACTCTGTTTTCTAATTAGAGCGTCTGTAAGGAAGTTTATTTTCTAGTATAACTGTGGCTAAGATCATTTGCTCAAACAAAGCTGTTTAAAGGATTCAAGGAAGAAATTATTTCAATAAACAATTGGTTTGGGTAGCTTTCTGTAAGGTTATGTGTTCGTGTTGTTGTCCATGCTGTTTCCTTCTCAATTTTTGTCTGTGAAGTGTCAGCCACATTTCTGTGGCTTTCTCATCCTTATCTGATTTTTTTAATGGTTTCCTGCAACATCCTGAGCTTTATGTCTTCTTGACAGTTATTCCTCAGATTCTGAGCATCTTTTCTAGCTTTTCCCATGAATGCAAAATGGTTGTGCCCAATCTCTAAGCCTGAACTGGAACAGAGCAGGTGGTTGTCATCCCGTGTTTCACTGCAGCCAGAACTTTGCAAAAAAATGCCACTTTCTGTGCCAGCACTAGTTCTGCGAGGAACATACTTGAATCCTTGAATCTATTCCCATTACCCATATTTACTAGGCTGAGTCAGGAAAAAGTCTGCCAAAGCCTGCTGCCTCTCACTCCAGGAATGATGTGGAACTAGGCATTTTTGCTTGTGCTGAAATGCCAGTAGCCAAGCTGCTATTGTTTCAGAAGAAAAGTGCCTTATCAGTTATCAGTGGTTTGAGCAACTCTGCTAAATTGCCCTTTCCATATTCTCCCTGAGTTTGGTGACTGGTTTTTGGCCTCATCATGCCATCTCTGAAAAAGAGCTAGTGTTCCCCATTCTGGTGAGGGCACAGTGGTAAGTTCCATTCACTCTGTGGGGTTCACAAATAATGTAACTGATGTGTTTAAGTGTGGAAAACACAAAGAACTCCATCAAATCACTGAAGTTGCCATGAGTTGTGATTAATAGAAGATCTGTTTGCTGCTTCTTTTTTCTCTCTTTCCTGTACAAACATCTGGACATTAGATGCATCTTTCAGTTAATAATGTCTGAAAGGAGGAAGTCTGAGCAATGTCTCCTTTAATGTCAACAAGCAGTATTCCTCTGTGACAAAATGTCTTCCAACATGCCATTTTCCAAAGGAACTGACAAAGCTTACAAGTAGGCTACTCATGTGTATGGGTGGGAACTTACTGAAGTTTTCTCTGCTCGCATAGCTATGTGCTCTGTTTCAGAAAATACGAACTGCGATATGTCTGGGGTGAGGGTGTGTGGAATAAATCACAGGCATCCTTCCTTGGGAACATGATGTTTGAAAGTGAAAGTCAGACAGTCGATTGTACTGAATAATGTAACATTTGGCTCTATCCAAATTTCTAGGAAAATCATGTTTTGGAATGAGAAGAAAAGAAGTTTAATGTAATAAACAAATGAAAAACCATTTCAAAACTGTTTTGGAAAAAAAAATAATAATTCATAAAGCATTACTTATGATTCTGATATTAAAAGTTTGGTTTGTAACTGCATAGACCAAGAGAAACACTAAGTGAGATAGAAATATGATGATTGTTCTAGATAGCTTTCGCATTTGCACAGTGATGCTTTCATGTAGCCAGAAACCCTGTTGGAAGTCGTAACAGGGCTTCCAAAGGGCTAATAGGATACTTCAACTGTTAAAAGTTGGGCTTAAAATGAGTTATCAACTTACTTGCAGTCACATGAAAATTCCCTTGAGAATCACTGGACGTGAATGTGAAAAATCTTTCTTCTTTTAATTATTGCTTATAATGAGATATAAGTGAATGTTTCATTTTAGGGACTTGAGAAGCATAGCGAAATGCAAAGTCTGTTTCATGCCCAATTTAGAGAAGATTAAATGTAACATCAGAAATTTATTAGAAATATTTTTACATCTCTGAATTTTGTTTAGGCAGCTACTGTTTAGCTTTCATTTTTTGAACAAAATCAATTTGAGTCACTTGAATGTTTTCTGATACCCTGATACCATTTTTTCTTCTTGCTTGGCAGCATAAATCTGTATAAAGTTATTTTAAAATATATTTGTTAGCATAAATTAAGCATGATTACAGTTCTCCTATGCGTTGCTGATTTTAGCATGTGTCCAGTTGGAGCCTCACAAAGCAGGGCAGAGTAATTTTCATACTTGACCAGTTTCCACAGAAGAATGAATAGGCTTTTTCTTGCTGGTGGTTGTCTTATTCCACATTCAGTGCTTTGCTTAAGGTGATGCCGAAGAATTTGTATTGGAAACAGTAGAGATCTGTTGCATCAGTGCTGTCAACTCACCATCATAAGTTTCTTTAGTAATCTACAAATCCAAAATCCCTTCTGCAATTTTCCCATCTTTGTCAATGTAACAAATTATTGACAATGGGATTTTTTTTATGGTAATGCTGACTCAACCAAACCTGTAGCAATGAAAATACTGTGCTATCTGAAAAGCTATTTAGTGAGTTTCAGCTGAGCGCTCGGTGCAAAGGAAAAGCTGTGTGCCATGCTGAGACTACGCAACCCACCCTTGTATGTCAGTGATCCTTCATCCTACTGCAGTTTGCTTTCTGCAGGCAGGATGGGAGCTGATCATTGAAAGGTTTCTTAAATGCTTGGCTTTCTGCAGGGAGTACAGTATTGTGCATCCTTTATGTCAAGTTCCCAATTAAAGCCTCAATAATAATATATGCAAAGATAACTGGCTCTCATCTATTTTTAATGCAGCAATTTCAGCTGGGCATATAAATTAAAAAGAAATACAGGAGCCCAAAGGAGCAGAGAAAGGTTACAGCAATGGTTTAACTATTTAAACAATGTTTGAAAAATGCCCTGTGAAGTAAGTTTGATTAAGTAAGACAGCAAGTTTTACTGAGCTTTCTGTATTTGGTAGGGAGATTTATGAGAAAAAGCTGAATGTTGCTCTCAGGAAGCCAAAGTTCCCACAGCACGCAGGAAATCATGTATTTTTCTGTAACACTGAAGCAGGCATTCTGCATTGAAAGGCGTATCTGTGAGTCACCGATGTGCTGAGGGAGCGCAGCTGGGATGGTAATCCAGACCACTGTCATTTTGCTCCCTACAAAAATAGAAGAGAGTCAAAGACAGGCTTATGGTCTTTGCCAAATTTCTTTCCCTAAACTGAAGATTCAAACATGACAATTAGTTTTAATCTGTAACTTAACAGAATTGCTGTTCATCTTTTCCTCCCTCTGACACTTCTTTGTTTTGATTTGTCTTGTTTTTATGAGGTACAGTGTTTGGTCTGAAAAACTTTCTTCTTAAATGTTTACCGCTCTGGTTTTTATTGGGTGCAATTGCCATACTGCTGCAGTCGCTATGTACCATTCCTAACATCTGACGAAACTCTCATCTGTCCCTACAACAGAAACTCGGATTTAAGAGTTATTTCAAGCCCGCATTCGTAGTTACTCTTTAATTTACAAAATGTGAACAGATATTGTTACAGAAATTCCAGAAGATCATGTTTTGGCTGGAAACTGTAAAGAAACTTTATTTACTCTAATTTCTCTCTGCTTACATTTTGTAAGCGTTGCATTGGAAGATTAAACTAATAGCATTTAATGCCGTAACATTTTAAAACTAATTGCCCTATGAAATAACCTTTTTTCTCCTGTATTTCTATAATGTAGAATTTGCTGTACAGCATGCGAGCAACAGGCTTGGCAGCTTAGGCCATCTGTTCCTGGGGAGACCAAGCCCTTAATTTTTTCACAGGGACATCCCTCTATGAATTTAGTACCTCATATGTCTTTGTCCATTGAATGGAAAAGTCAAAATAGAAACCTCTTAAGAAAGTGAGTAAAACAGAGAAGTGAATAAAGTGGAGAGTTCTTGTGCTACAGCCGTGGACTGTGTTTAACTCTAGAGAGTTTGATAAAGAACAGTTTTCCACCAAAAGAAAAAAGAATAGCCATCTCAAAGTTTCAGGCGTTCAAGTGACTGTTGTGTTGTTTGTTTGTGTGGTTGGTTGGTTGGTAGGTTGGGATATCTTTGAGCAGTTAAACAATGTTTGTTATTTGGAAGGATACAGAATTGAATATCCTGAAAATAAGCAGATCCACTGAGTGTGTCATAGGTGCATGAGTACCCGTTTCCCTAGCAGAAGGGACAGAAAGAAGCAACATAGGAGATATCAAACATTCATATGCATTGTTGTATTACCTTTGGTTTTATGACTGTGAATTGATGATGAAGTAGGAACGGTTGATGAAAAGAGAACTGTAGCCAACAGTTTGTTTAAAATAGTGCTTGCCCATATATACTTGTTAGAAAAATGGTAATAAGAGCAAGACTGCATCTCAGGAAGTTTTAATATTGCTATTAAATTGCTCAATGTAAAACTATTATCTTCTAGTAACTGTGCTTAATGTGCTAAAGCTTTTCCACATACCTTTTGAGATTTTCTGTCTTGCGGTAGTGACATGTTAGTTTTTTATTATTTCTAACCATTTCACACATCAGTATGAATCTTTCTTTTCCCTGATTCACTTCAGATCAAAAAGGGACTCCTTTTTCATTTTCCTTGTGTCACAGTGGAAGTTCAGTGCTATTTACCTTGATTTCCGACTGCACAAGACCAGAAGTTGAACACAAGTTTATTTCATCATTTAATGCTGATTTGCAATATTAACGTGATAGAAGTCAAGTTCTGAACCAGTAAAGGCTTTATAATTGCCTTGATCCATTCTAAATAAACCCTAAATTACTTGGATTAACACATCAGATGTGTTTTACTTTGCAAAGACCCTCTGGAGAATAAAAATGGCAAAGAGAGGAAAAAGGTATTTATTTAGGAAAGCACTTTAGTATATGCCTCACCCTATAGGATATAGGTGCACGCTTCGAGTAATGTATACGTTAAATACATTTCCTGTCTCAGAGCTATGGGCAGCAAAAGATGGAGTGCATACAGTAAAGACTGAAGGAGACTGGAAAAATAGGGAGACTATAATGAAGTCAGGAGAGAAAATGGAACTATTTTTATTTTAAATAATGAATAATATCTGTTATAGTAAAAGAACAACCAGTCTTGGTGGTTCAGGTTTTCAGAGACTAGATCCAGCTTCAGTACATATCATTTCTATTTGCCTTTTTCTAACAGGGAAGACAGTGACTCCTAACTGAAATGTGAGTTGAGGAGAGGATTAGCAACCTGAACTTTTGTTAAATGTAAGAAAAGAAAGTCAGCGTACCTTGAATTTTCTCTAACTAAATAAGATTGATATTCAAACAGTGCTGCTTCTGGAAATTTTGTGCCAGGCATCAACTCAGCTGACAAAGTTTTAATATTTATTAGAAGACTGGCAATGTCTCATTTAAAAGGTAGACTATCATGTTTGGCTGTCTGCTAAAGAAGTAAAATAAAAAAGATGTTCACGGTTGATGTGATTTTGCTTTTAGATGCTACTCAATGAATTTGTAGTTTTTACAAAGATGCCTTTGAAACAGCACCTAAAGTTTAAAAGTAGATGGCAGTAGCTTTGCTTCTGACTGAAGAATATGCTGAAGGCACCTCTGTGAAAATTTTGCTTGGTTGCCTTCCCCTTTTTTAGATGTTTTTCTAATCTCAAGTATACCAGAGAACTATTCAAGGCATATTGCATGATTTTATCCCTGTACTTGGCTGGTTTAGTGTCGGTATGTAGTATGTTATCTCTCTTGAATAAAGGCATTTGTGACCATGTGGTGAGCTCTGTAGGTGGCTTCAGCTTGAAGAAGCTGCATTCTTTCAGGTGGGAAATCAACCTGTCAGGCTGAGTTATGGAAACATGATTAGTTTGCAGAGTTCATTAAATGAAAACTTTTGCAGCTCTGGGTTCCCATTGCTCACTGTGTTTGTTGTAGTGAAACAATCCAGTTTTTCATTCGCTGAGTAGAATACCATGTGTAGACCCAGCAGGAGGACATTCCAGATTTCCCATTGATTTTCTCTACCAGAAAGGCATTTTGTGATCCTGTTGGTGTCACGTATAGTATCTATATTGTCAGTTTTCCTTTGTCTTGCTCTCTTGCTGTTGGGTAAATGCATAAAGTGGCATTTGGATAAAATGTGGAAGACTGTCATGTAACAGAATATCTCAATCAGGCTATTACGGTTGCCCTTAAGATATTTTAACTCAGTACAGAAAATGAGTAATGATACCTACTTAGGTATGTGACATTTGCAATTGAAAAGGGTTGTGTCCTCCACAAGAAATCTTCCTCACAGAATATGGTGCCAGATTTGATGAAAAGGATCTCTCTGTCTCCAGATGTTGCTGTCCCTCACTATTTTGAGCAGCTGAGTAGCTTCACAGGTTGGAGTCATTATAAATTCCACTCACTGATAGCAAGGGACTGAAATCTGGTACCTTCTTACTTTTATCGTTGGTTCATTGCTCTTTGCTCCCTTTGTTTCCACCTCCTCATTCATGCACTGGTCCTTTCTTAGTGAATGTGATGATGTGGTAGTAGGAAGGGCTGCAGAATCTGGCATCGGCTGACCATATCATAGCTGTTGTTGAGCTCTGCAGCAGCAGCAACACGATTTGGAAAGTCTTTCCTATGAGAAGTGCTCATTACATGGTAGTTCGCGTATTTTCCAATCTGTTGTCAGCAGTATTATCAATTATGGATCCATACAAACTCAACTATTTATGCAAGCTTTCAAGGGCACTGGAATACTTGTTTGTATGACATGGGCATTCATTGAGTCAGTTGTCTTCTTTTCACCTGGGGAAAAAAACGTTGTTGAATAGGTTTTTGAAGAGAGCAGGGTTCTTTCCATCATTATTTGTTTATATGTTTATAACCCAAAAGATTTCTTCCTAATGAAATAATTAATGTTCTGTTAAACTAGAAATGGCCACTCCTCACTTAAAAGCAAGCTGTTATCAATGATGAGGTATAGATTCCTCTTTGAGCAGTGTGCTTAAAAGGTTGTGCAGTTCTGGCTAATACAATAGCCATGCTCCACTTGCCTTTTAGGGGGAAGATGGAAAAGGTCAATGGGGTACAATTGCTGTACTGTTATATTTACAGATAAAGTGCCAGATAAGACATAATTTATAAAAGAAACACTGTGAGCTATCCATGATTAATTTTATATTTTCCTTTTAAGCAGCTGTCTATAGGTAATTGGTTAATGGCTTAAAGATTTGTCTAATAAATTCCTACAGTAAATGGAGCTGAAAACTCAGAGAAATGGCCCAATTTGCACAGTATTCAGAAGAATAAGCTGGTTTGTTAGCCACTTGTATGTGATTCTGATTAATTGATCACAAGTGATAGCCCACTGTTTCTTAAATGAGTACATTCATCTTCAGCAGTGTTCTATAAAAATGGATATTTAGTACATCATCTAAGTGTAGCTAAGGTAAACATGCGCTATACCGTTCAGGTACTGTACCTTCTCCTCATTAATTTTTAGCTTCAACTGGGTTAAAACCCTTTTAAAATTAGATAACATGGCCATACATGAACACTGAGCAATGACTCTGCAAGGAGTACTTGCAGAGTTTAGCATCTTCTGCGTAATGACATTCAAGACTGAAAAAATAACCTGTGTTGAATATAATCTGGAATACTTTTGAAAGAGAAGAACACACAGCTTGAATACAACAAAAGCATGTACGGCCTGATAAATCAACTTTTTTTTTTTTTTTTTTTTTTTAAAGTGACACTGTTTACTGGATATAAATTACCTCTAGTTTATTATATTTTCTTTTAATATTTGAGAGACAAATTAATAACTTCTGTTTTTCTCAATGTCCCTAAAAAATATTTTTTCTCATCCTCAGTATGTGTTATTTGGAGTTGATAAAATCCCCACCCTGAGATTGATGAGAACTGCAGACCTAAGTGGCCGAGCCTATTGTGATTCATTCTTTGGGAAATAAAAGGCAAATGAAAGCATCTAAAGGGTACCCGTGATCCCTAAATGCATGCAGTAGCAAGTTATCCAGTCAGTCCCTGGAAAAATCCCTGATTTTCTTTCAGGGCAACATCATATTTCGTAGAATTCTCGGTAGGTTGTTCCTAAGAATTTGAGAAAAATACATCTAGAAAGCTGAGACCTTTTTACATTGACTAAGGATAAGTGTTGTGTTAGACAGCCTGACGGCATCTTCATGACAGCAGTGCAGGGAGAGCTCAGATTTAACGTTAGATCAATATGAAAGCTGCCAGGGTCTGGTGAAGGAAACCAAGGGACACGTTGTCGTCTTGTCTCTGCTGCCTGTTGTACAGCTCATACAAATCAAAGCACTGGGACAGTGACAAGCTATGTTTCTATCCCTATCGATCTCAGCTGAGTGAACTGTCCTCAAGGAAATCAGTGTCTTCCAGAGCCAGGTGTCCTGTGCTTGGGTTTCAGACACATCATGAGCTCCATCAGTAAGGATGGTAGAAGTGGTTAAGAGGCTGGGCTGATACCTCTGCTTCAGTGGGAGCTGGGGAGAAGCTGCATGTGGGTTTTGAGCACAGGTGAGCTTGACCTTTGGTTCTCTCAGGTGGCCTGAGGACACATATGCCACTTGATCAGCAAAGCCAAACTTGGAGAAGTTAAAGGTCCAGCTCTCAGAGTAACACACACACTGCAAAATTTCAAGGTGGGAAGCAGTGAGGCTGTGCTTCTTATGGAAGTGGTATGTTGGCTTGTATCAGCTGGTTGTTTCCACAGAGGTTTATTTATCAGCAGAGGTTGCCTATTATGTTCTAGATGTGCTTCATGTTGTACTTAGATGGGCAAGCACAACTTCTGCAGAACTGCTCCCAGCATCAGGGCGCATGGGGAAATCAGCCTCGAAAGGTCAGTTAGCCTCACTGGTACAGGTAGTAGACAGATTTTTTTATTATTATTATTCTTTGTTTTATTTTTTTTAAATTTTTTTTTTTTTTTTTTTTTTTGCAAATCAAACATCTTTTCAACTCATTTTTCTCTTTCTCACACAAGAATCAAACTGCAACAGCTTGAGTCAAAGCTGAGGTTGAATAGTGACTGACTTAAAAACTTCCTGGCACAGTTTCCCGGTAGCAGCTCTCTGGCACATCTGATCATATGGGGCTCAGACTTTGCTGTTTGAATCCTTCGCAGTTACAGCAGGCTGCCAGGCACCTGTGCTCACTGCATCTGCTTTGAAGAAGTTTCACTAGTGGGGAGCAACTTTCCAACCCATGGAAGAAGCTCTATAGAATATTTGCCTGTTATCTTAACATATTTTCTGTTTAAATTAATAACTGCAATTTTGTTATTCGATTTTGGGGGTTTTGAGGTGGAATAGTAGGGAGTATTGTAATGTGCTGGCAAGGGAGAGACATTTGGTCTTATATTTTTCTGCTTCCTAATAGCCGAGAAGAATGGAGTTCCGTATTTATTTTAGGGGTTGATTAATATGTAATCGACAAATTAAGTGCAATTTTCCCATGTAGGCTAGCCAGAGAACAAATAAGATAATGAAGCAGAAGCAATTTTAGTTTTTTGTGTTTTTTTAAATTTATTTATTTTTTTTTTTTTAACCAGTCTCCTAACCAATTTTATTTAAAAAGTTGGTAGGTTATGCAGCATGGAATCTTGTCTACATAAACCTGAGAAATTTCCCAAACATTTTTACAGTGTTGTTTCGTGCTGAGACCACGGTGAGTAATCTGAAAATATCAGATCTGTTGTTCCTGATTAAACTCCTTGGTTATCTTCTGCCTAAGTAATCAGGATTTTCATTCACTGTAAATCCTGCATTTAGGAAAATGAAAGGAGGGAAAAAAAGCCACACTGCTAGCCTACAGAGATCTAGGTGGGACTGAGATATTCACATACCATGCAATTTAAGTAGTTATTGTGGAAGAAGAGAGAGTGAAGTGTATGATGCTAATCATACTTTATACTGGTTTACATTCATTTTGCACTGTTCTAAATTGCTACGTGTCATACAGCACAAGAAATCCAGCTGACATACCAGCAGCACTAAGCAGAAATGATCCTGCTACATACAGTTTCGGAGCTGATAACATAGGTAAACTGATAGTCGTATATTTTGCAAGTTTTGCAATAGCTGAATTGGAGTGTGTGATTGACACCATTTCTTCTTCACTCCTATCACTGGAATTGCAAGATATGAACTGTGGAATTTTGAAGCATATGAGGACATCTGTCACAGTAAATCTATTTTTGAACAAAGTATCTGTGCTAAGACTGCAAAATTCTGCCAAAGTATGTCTCATAAATTGCATGGTCTGTTCCGTTAATAATGTCTGTTTTGATGGGTGACAGTGGTAAAATGTTGCCTTCAGGACACAGACATTAAAGACGTTCTTTTTTTCTTTTTTTCTTTCTTTCTTCCTTCTTTTTATTTATTTGTATTTTTATTTTTATTTTTAACCATTCATAGATCAGCATATTCCAACTGTAGTCAGAACAAAGAATCTTTTCCTTCTTTCTTTGTATGTTTACTAGCTGACTTTATGCAATCACTTCGGTTCTACTAGTTACTTGTATTAAGTGCTTGTAGCTTTTGGCTATTTCCTATGTGTGCTAAGCTAATTTTCATTAGATAGTCTAACATCCGAAGATAACCTATTGCCAGAGGTTTGTGTAGCTAATTTTGAGTGCCTCCAAAAACTCAGTTTAAGCTCTAGCAAGTATAAATGATAAAAATGAAGGCAGTGAAAAGTTAAGTTGCAGCTGGCTAGTGAGAATAGGGACTTCTTGGCTTTCTTGCTCTATCCTTGACTCCCTGCTTAACCTTAGGTTCATTATTCATCCTCTCAGTGTCTCAACTACCACAGAAACAGAGTAAGAATACCCTCTTGCATCAATCTCTCACAGACTTGTAGATGAAAATTGATGGAAAACGGAAAGTAATATTATTTATGCTTCCCATTTATTTATCCATGGTTACACGTTTGAAAGCCTCATCTCAGCCCCAGGGTACCCACCATCTGAGCAGTCCTTTGCTGCTCTAATGAATGTCTACTCACTGTCTTCAATGCTAAGGCTTTTGTGATGGTCTCTTTGTTCTCTACTAACAAAATAACTAATAATCTTGCTGTTCACTAATGTTCTGTAATGACAATCAAAATCATTCTCTTTCCAACATTCCTTTAAATTTATCTGCCTTCAAATATCTATTCAGGCAGTTAAATTTTATTTTCAGTAGAAAACTGAGGGTAAAACAATCACTCAATTGACACAGATTTGAGTGACAAGCAGGTAGATGTTTACTTTGTATGGGACAAACCCACATACTGATTTAGAGTGAGCAATGGAGATTCCACATAGAAGATTGCAGCTGTGCATGTTAAAATCTCTTCTCTTAGGTGTTGCCTCAATACATATATCTAAAAATCATTTTCTTATGATGTACTATATTCAGAAATGTTTGTTACTCATGCTAATAAGATGAAATTTCTATATGAAGTTCATATACATACACTGTGTGATTTTTCTTGAATAACTAGTAGAGAGGAGTGCATAAAAGGAGATCCCAAGGATTATAACATCTACTTTTTCTGAGTTTTACATGAACATAAAATATGTATCTTGAAACTATTCACAGAATCCAGTATTCCTATAACTAATATAACTCATTTTTCAGTGGTCCCATTGATAAATAATTCCAGAAGAGTGAAAAGGAAACAAGTCAGTGTGCTTCTGTGGTTGGTTTTTGGTTTTGTAGATTTTTTTATTATTAGGTACTTATTTTTAATAAGTCCTGACTTCAGTTTTGTAAAGGCCAAATCACTGGAATTGTAAGTAATAGTTTAGATGAATAATAACAGTTTTCAGCAAATTTGAAAGTCTGCATGTAGTTGATTTTCAACATGCATTCCAGAGTTTTCTCAACTTAATTTCCAGGTTATCTCATGGGAATTAAAAAGCTAAGAAGTATTTCTTACCGTTTTCTAATTGTTATCGTTCTAAGACTTGTCTTAGGATGTGAGAAAGTTGTATTAGCATATTTCTAGGCATTTTTGATGATAGATTTAAATACTTGGTTTCAGCATCTTGCTTGATTTAAGAACATTCTTTCTCATTTAATGTGATTTGGATTCAATTTTTTCATTCACGGGAGAGTAAATCTTCTGTATTTTGTTTCTCTAAAGTAGTTCGCTCAAGAATCTAACATGAGGGATCTCCTACACCAGGATGATGATTTTGGGGTAAAATGCCTATTTTGATTATAGCTGGCTATATGGTTTAAATAATAACAGCATTATTATATATTTCATTTTTTTAATCATTATTTTTTCCTTTTAAAGATGAGAAGTATTAATCTCATGACTCTTGTGGGTAAGTTTCCAGCTGAGGTTTCTGTGGTTGATTTCATGTCTCTCTTGGATCCTTGTGTAAGAGCTGAATCCCTCTCCTTCTTCCACAGCTGCTTATCTGTAGCATTGGGCTCTAAAATTTTGGGGATGGTAATAAGTCCAGCATAAGCCATGCAGTTACTGAATTCTGTTTACTGTGAATAATACTGAGTTGTTTCTTTTCTGTTTTCTTTTGCTTTTTCTGTGGATATGTGAGCATGTTCTTTGCATATGTTGTTTGCATAAAACGTAGATTTACCATTTGTCCTGTCTCTAGCCACCCTACATTGCTTCTTAAAAACTTATATGATTCTAGAAAGCGCTGTGACTATGCAGGTATTATCTTCATTTTCACAAGCCAAAGTGTTGAAGTTCCTGTTGCATTAGCGAAAAGCTATTTGCCTAACTTGGAACTGAGGTGATTTTCAATCTTCATGTGTATGATATACCATAAATAATCTTCATCAGAATTAGAATAGTTCATTTTGATGGGATGTAGACAGATCATCAAGTACAGTGCCTGACATCAGGCCTAAACAAAAGTAAAACACTTTAATGAGTATATTATCCAAATGCTTCTTGAGCACTGACAGGCATGAGGCACCATCCAGCTCTCTAGGAATCCTGTTCCAGAGTTTGACCACCCTCATGATAAAGAAGTGTATCCCAGTGTCCATCTGACCCTTCCCTGGTGCAGCTCTTTGCCATTCCCACCCTGCCATCAGTTCCCAGGAGCAGAACATGGCACTTCCCTCTGCATCCTCTCTTCTGTGCCCTGCAGAGAGCAATGAGGTTTTCTCTTGGCCTTTTCCAGTTTGAGCTGCCCCATGTACTCAGCCTCTCGTCACAGATAACTTCCTGCCCTGTTACCAACTCTGTTGAACTCCTCTAGACATATTCTTTATAGCAAGTTTGGTGAGACTGATATTAATCTTTAGAGGTTAACAGTCTCTGAGATTTGAATCTTAGTGTTCTCAGATATTCTTAATGTGTTAGAAGATCTTGAATTGGAAGTTTCAGTACTTCAGCTGTGGCATGAATAGCCAAGCAATCTGTTTTTCCTGATGGAAGGAGTGGATAGTGTTAGATTAGACATTAGAGAGTGACCTCTTGGAAGACATAGTTGTGCCCAAGCCCAATTTGAACACACCAGTGCTGAAGCAGAGTGATTGCCTCCCTGCATGAAGGGCTCATGCCAAGCACTGTGCACAAGCCTTCTGCACCCATGGCTCAACTTGGCTACACAAACACAGCATGCCTTCTTCAGATATGGCCATGCCAAAGAGAGTCTGCTAGCATCATTATCTTTGCACCCCCAGCTGAGAAACAGCAAAGAACCTCTGCCTTGGAAGGGGCTCATGATCTGACATTTGTGGGCGTTTGCAGATTCCTATCCTACCAAAGCAGATGGTTCCTGAGATCATTTCAAAAAATGATATGCTGGTCAAAAATAGTTACCTTACATAAACTGCAGTGATAAGACACATTTCTTAACAGCCTCTAGCAGTCAATATGGTTGTAACTTTTACAGTATGGTTGCATTTGATATGCTTAAATGAGTGTGAAGAGGCCTGCAAAAGCATTATTTAGTAGCAGACTAAAGGACGCTGTGTCAGACTTGTGATTCTAGAGCACTCTTCAGTTACTGATGTAGATCTTTACCACTGAATTCCATGAAGTGCTAGTTTTTGTTTGTCTCTCAATTCCTTGTAGAATAAATGTTACTAAGACAAACAGCCAATAGTATAATAGTGCTCACTGAGTAAAGACCCTTGTGTTTGCATTTAAGCACTACAGTACGTTAGACTTCATACTCTCCAAAGAAGCTTAATAGAGTCTGCAAAAATGGCTGTAAAGGCCAACATGGTATATCACCATAGTACTTCATTAGTGTCAGGGAAGGCATATTACCAATTAAATATTTAACCTACCCAGAAACTGTATTTGGCATTGATTTCAGCAGGTGTTTAGAATGAAAAGCATGTTATGAATGAGATCCATCTTGCTCTGTGACTGCTCAGAAAAATGTATCTTTCATTAACAGAAGAAAAAATATGATTGTTTTATAAATCTGACAAAAAAGTTGGGATGTTTTGCAGTAGATTATGTGAGTGTCTTTGTGTGCATGATATACTTCAAGACCTATGTCAGCACAGTGCTAATAGAGACCTGAGAGCAAGAAAAAATGAAAGAATCAGTCTTTTTGGACCCCTTTTTCTGGGCACACATTGTTTAATTGTTCCATTATTATTATTATTATTATTATTATTTTCATTTTCATTTCAGCACCAAACCTTAGATCGTACTACACTGTGTGATTCATTGCATTGGCAGTCTCTTGGTGTAACAAAGACATGCACTGCATTTTATCCCCTCCCTGAACTGCATCAATATAGGACAGATTGCTTTAGGTTGCAATTGAGTGGAATTCTCTTTAAGTACCCTAACTGGGTGGAAACTCTATTTTAATAGCTGGTAACTAGTTGGAATATGGTAATTCACGTGTTTTCTGTGCATGTGTCATCACATACCTTTTCCTGAAAAGTGCTGATTTAAAAATAAAAAATAACAATAATCTGAAAAGTATCTTGTCTGAAAGATATCTTACTGTGCAGTGGTTCCTATGGGAGAGAGTGCTGCTGATTGTTATTCTTTCCGTGGATGTGCATAGCACCCGATAGCCACATGGACAGATGATATCATGCAAGTATATGCGAAGTAGCAAAGCCATTTGAAATGAAACTGTGATGTTTTAGATGCCTTTAAATTTATATTTTACATGGCCTTGCTCCAGCCGGCTCTTTAGAGGGCCCCTGGAGCTTTCTGATGTAAATGCTTGATGGAAAATTAAGTCCTCAGCTGAAGCTTCAGAGTAGTCGTCCTTGTGTCAGATGTAAAATACATGGTATCAAGGGGGCTGTACTAGTTTCAACCATTGACTGCTTGTATGGACTAGGGAAAAGCTTTTAACCTCTTCTTTTCTTTCAAGGTGTTTATAAAGATGCTCAGGCAATACTTTGTTACTGTCCTTATACACTTAGAATGATAGGGGGTTTGATCAGATTGGACTTAATAGGAATGCACTAAAAACAAAGAAAGAAAGAACAAAACAAAAAGTGTGTGCCCATACTGAGTTGTGAGTCTTGCTTGGTTTGCTGATAAGGATTTTTGGTTTCCTGCTGAAATGCAACCTTGCCTTTACAGGGCCAAGAATAAAATCATTTTTTCCTTATTAGGAAAGATACAGGCAGGGAGTAGGAACTTGGTGAGAAGTCAGGCATGGACTATTGCTTTCAACATCTGTGCAATACATAGACTGCATTTTCTTCATGTGGGACTTGCAAAGCTGTAGAAATATATACATGGCAACATAGTTGGAACTCTACCCTTGGAGATTTGGCCTCTGCTTCTTAGAAATACTATTCCAGAGCTAATTTACAGCAGAAAAGTAGGCTGCATCTCACTGAAGCATCATGGTGTTTCAGGTGTTTTCTCCTCTCAAAATTTCTTATTAGAGGTATTTTCTTAACAGCTCTGTGTTAAGGATTATATTTCACACCCCTTTTTTTCTTGCTTATACATTTAATTTGACAGTGGGGGCAGAGGTTGGTTTGTTATGCTTTTCCTTAATCTTTGGTAGAAATAAGGAGCCTTACCTCTGCACATTGTGTGTGCCAGGGAAATAGCACATTTATACACTAAAAATGTGCTGCCCCTAGGATCTCAGCCTTATCCCCACATGGTGTTGTATACTAGAGTTGGATGAACTATTTCTGAAATTTTTGAAGGCATTTTCCTTGGTGGGTGTAGGTTTTCTTTTCTGCATCTGTGTATAATTTACATAATCTTATCTGTCTGAAATCATATTTCAGCATTTTTGGGCATACGTGTATGATCAAATGGGATTTGATAAAGTTGTTTTGTATAAAAGGATAATGGCTTCTCTCAAAGTTCAACTTCTGGCCACATGAGGTTTGTAATGCCTTTGCTTTTTAAGGAATAAAGTGTGACACAGAATGCAGTCTACCGGCACAAGATTTTGCTTTAGAAGCTATTTTTTTTGGAAACCTGAGTGATTTTCTGTGACCCAGGAAGGTACACAGTTCTGTAACTTTACAAAGTGGTAAAAAGTTAAGGGAATACATACTCTTTTTGCATCATCCATGAAAGCATGAAATATCTGACACTGAACCATGAAGGCGGATGTTAGGAGAATTAAAATAAGGCAAATAATTTCTTATAAAACACTGAAAGTTTAACAAGTACCTTCTGCACAAGAAGGGTGTTTCGCAGATATGCTTTTTCAGTATTAGGAAACTGTAAAGCATTCTGCTACCAGGTTATGATATTTCAAAGGCATGCACAGGCTTTATCTGAAAGCAGGGAAATGGGTGGAAGCAGGTGGCCAGTCTAGGGACCCAGGATTGCATGAGTGATGATGGTAGCATCTGTTAATATTTTTATTTAGTAATGATGTTTGTTTGAATAGTAAAGGTATTTTTGTTGTTTTCCTGTGCTTCCATGTTTGGCAGACAACATGTCTGGCCTAGGGGAGCAAATTAAAATCCCATGATGTGAGCAGCTATCCCTGGCAGTTCCTCTCTAGGGCTCAGTGGTACGCTTTTCTGCCTGAATGTGCAGTTCTTAGAAGACTGCTCTTTTCCTTAAAGAAAGGGCATTTGCAGACACCCAGGTTATACAAGAAACTGCTCCCTTTAGCACTCGTAAGACATGCAAGGCATGCCTGTCTTTGAGAAAAGTCATGATGTTCTCAACCAGCAGAGCCTAATTATGTAGTGCAGCTCAATGTATCTGCAGAGATGTTTAAGGAAAGTAATAACTCCCCTTTTATTCCTGAACAAAACCCCGAGCCTGAAAGAAAGGGGAGAAAATGAGAGATTTTTATATAGAATATTTGAATAACAAGATCAGTAGGAGATGGCACATGGAAGATACCTTTTAGGCAATTTAGGTACTTAAGCTGAAGAGTTATTATTAAGCCACTAACTGAGGACCTCGAAGTGCAGTGTTGCATGAGATTATGTGCAAGGATCGTTTCCCGCACTTTATAACTCTGTCATTTGCTGACAGGAAAAAGAAAGAAACTTTCTCTTGCATGGCTAAAAGTTTGGGCTGATTAATGTGACATGGGTGTCCTACTGGCACGATATATGAAAATGTCTCTTCTTCTGATGAATTTCTTGTTGTTTCGCAAGAGGTTTGATGTATTTTGAGCAAGTTTACATTCTGCTTTGTGACAGCTTCAGTGCCCAGGCAGGGAAGATAAATTGGGGATGGCTGGTAGTGAAACCTTAACAAATGTGCTGACATCCCAGCTGAACCACAGGCATATGATGTGATTGATTTTTTGGCCCTAGGTGGATGCGAAGACTTGCTGTCACTTGAGGTCCCTCTGCTCTAGAAGCCTCCAGAGATAAGCGTTTTTAATTGATGATTAACTGATTATTAGGTGAACAAATCTCTGCTTTTCTCACTCAGCACTCGTGCATCTTTTGCAGACTTTGTTCATTTCCTTTCACTGTTGTGCTTGGACAATACAGTCTCAGGTGTTGGTATATGCAGTCAGCAGTTTATCTCCTGTTTCCCTCTAGCGTAATTCAAATGCCTTTGTAGCCTGTTCCATCACTTCTTTTCAGTCATGTTTGGCAGGCTGATTTCTGAAAATAAATAAAGGAGAGGAACTAAATACCTACCGCTGGTACCTGCCAGTGCTTGAGGTGATGGCCACTATGAAGGAAAGCCCTGTGAAATTTCCCATTTTTTTTTTCTAATATTTTAATTGCTCTGGTTATCCTATAACAGCAGTCAGCACTCAGAGCAGTGTTCATTTAATATTATAAAAGGACTATTAAATTTCTCCTAACATCTGATAAAGAGAAAACCTAAACCTGGTGTGCTTGCCTCCTTTTCTGTTCTCTTACACTGTGAGACATTTCTTCTCTGTGTGCTGAGCTGGGAAATAGGAAAGCAGCAACTGAATCTTCAGTTTTTCGCTCTTCACTGTTCCCATTTACTTCCAGTCATATTTGAATCTCACCATCTTTGTTCAGTGCTTTGTGCTCCCTGCTTCTTTGGGCTCTTGCACAGATAGTGCAAGAACTCCATATTCTATATAGGAACCAGCTTAGTTCATTTGCAGTGCTCCTGTACTGAGTATTCAGCAATGACTTTGCATCTTGGAATCTGCAGTTTTTCTATGTTTCTGTAATATAAGTGGTCTTTGAATTAAAATACCAGCTAAATGACACACGGTAAGGTCAACTGCATTTCTGCTGATCACCTACTCCAGGATTTTGTGTCTCTGAGAGAATAACAGGCAGCAACTCATTATTGTTCCATGTAAGTCATTACCTTCCCTCAGCATCCTCTAGTCTGTGAACTTTGGAGGTTTTGTTGTGTCAGGTTTGTGAAAATCAGAGCAGCAGCCCTATGTCTGAGAAGCCTTTGGTTTATTAGATTAAAATGCTACTCAGCACTGATAGAAACAACTTCAAGTGGTGCACTAAGTTTTGGGAAAGCGACACAGGAAACAGAAAATATCTAGAGGATATTTTTGTCCAGATACTTATCGGCTCACAACTTCATCACAGAGGTCATGCAGACTGTAAGTCAGGAGTCTCAAGAGGATGCTACTGACTAGCAGGAGAAAGCATCCTAATTAAAGGAAGACATTAGTACACGTTTGTGTCAAAACGAGCATCTATCTGAATTGCTAGCAGCTCCCTGTTAACTATTCGTTAATGTAAAAATACCATCCTATGGTGTTGGCCTTGCCTAACTTTCTCTTTGCAGAAGAGAAAATATAGCTGTACATTTTTCTGTGTCCAGAAGTTTAGTATAACAGTGGTGTAGGAACAATAAGTTCCTTTTCCCATGTCTGAAATGTGAGAAGCTCCCGTTTATTATTACTATTATCTTAAAATCTATTAGCTTTTTAGTCCTGACAAGAAGATACTGCATAGTTTCTAAGAGGGGGATAAAAATAATAATTCACTCTGTTGTGGTGGTCTGTGTGAACTGTTCTTCATCTTTTGCTTTCTGCAGCTGCTTCTCTTCTTCTCCTCTTTGCAAGAATTACATCACACTTGCTTACATGTTGCTGGTCAAAATTAGACCTATTTTAAGTACTTACAGTGTAGCGACTTTTTCCTAAAGTATTGTGTCAAGGCAGTAAATAATTACTGCATGAAAAAGGAAATGATTTTTCTCTGTTTCTACACTTAAAATGAAGGAATTTAATTTGAAAAGGTTGAATTGTTTGTAATATAGTCCTTAATAAAAGTTTGGGGGTTTCTAGAGCTGCTACTGTGACAAACAAACAAACAAAAAAAGGATTAGGGAGAGAATTTCTTCTCATTTTCCACAACCAGCAAGATGAGTATTTCTGGTGTAGTTCATATCATTCATCATTCTGTATATTTGTGTCACAGTAAGTACATTTATTTTGCTATTGCAATACGTACACACATATAACGTATTTTTGTCTATTTTAGAAGATTTTGAAGAGTTATACTGTCCACCATGGAAATGTGAATAGTGGACCATAGTTAATGTTTTGCTTGTTCTGAAATCTGCCTTTAAAACCTTTCAATTTTTCCTCCATATATATGGATATATATTTATATTTAATTCTGTTTTAAAATCTATTTCATCTTTTGGCAAGAGTCCAGCATGCTTTATTTGGGAGAATAGAAGGATTAAAGGACATGATTGAAGGGTATTAACTTGTCATAGAATTGCATTGCTTGGGCAGAAAGGGGGCCCCCTCGTCTCTCTGATTCACACGCATGAAAACACCAGTTCAGCATCTGCCATGACTATAAAAATAATAATGAATTTCTTTCTTAGGAAAGTAAAGGATTAACAACAGTAGCTCATGCCAGGATTAGCGTGGGGAAGTGCTGAAACAACATTGCTGAACCACTTTGCCAAGGCACTTGAGTTTTAGCTGGTAGGAACAAAGCTGTTCAAGTCATTTAAATTGTATTTTGCAAGGGGAGACTCCAAGGTCCCAGAACACGTGTTCTCAAGATGTGGATTGTAACAACATTTCTGTGCTCGGTGCTCGTGCTTGCTTTTCTAATGGCTGACAGGGAGCAAGGTCATTACACCTCTTTGTTTATAACAAAATCATGTCATGGCAAAGGTTGAAAGCAACAGCCATAGATATTGAGGCTGAAAAGAGCTTCTGGAGTTGTTTTTTACTTAGTTTTGGATTACAACATGATGGTGTCTTTTGTTTTCCATGGTAGATCTTTGTCACATCCAACCTTGAAACCCCCATTTGAAACAGTGAGCTCACAAACTCTGTTGCCAAATTGTTACACTATTTGTTTTTAGTAGTTTTATTTTCATCTTTTAAGATGTTAGTTTTAGTTTCTTGACTACAGACACTTTTCTCTTGCACTTGCCTTGCATTTTATTAATTCCTCCTAGGCTTTTATTAATAATGTTAAATTATAACTTTTTTTTTCTTTCTTTTTTTTTTTTTTTCTTTTCCTCCCACTAGCTTATAAAATCACTTTTAAGTAAATCAGTCTTCTAAAACAGATTTATGTATTAACACTTTCTGGATGCTTTTCTGGATAGAATTTGTGGCATCACTAGTGAAAACACCATGAATAGGCACTTCACCAGGTAACAAGTAGATGTGCCAAATTCTCCCAGAATAATGGGCCAATGATTGGACATACCTGAGGTCAGTGCCTTTCCTAAAAGAGAGATTCTGTGGTCTTTCCCTTAATAAAATAGTATTTTTATTTTTTTTTTAAAGTTATGATAATAATTTTAGATGCTCCAGTTGTAGCTTCACTCTTGGTGTTGTATGGCATTCAAAAGACAGTCTTGGAGCAACATACCGTTCCACATACTGTCTCTGTATGAGCTTTCTTCTGCAGAATTAGCTTACTGCACAGCTTTCTTTATGGATTTAATTTAGCACTACCTGCTTTTGTTTAGCTGCTGTAGCATTATCCCAGTACATTTATCCTTTGAGTTGCCTCATAGTCCTTGAGGAATTCGAGTACTGATCAGATGATATTCAAGTATGTCTCTGTGTTTGTCTTTACTCTCACCTTTTTAAGTGCATGTGCTTGTTTTGCTACACTCTTGTTTATCTCAGGAAGTATTTTCTGTGCATATTCTTACGCTATATTTCTGCAGTACCGGAGCCACTTTTCTTGCTTGTTAGTTCACACATCTTAAAACCAATCTTGTTGATGAAAACTTCAATTACTTATGACTGATCATCTTATGCTCCTTTTGTCATATCAACTTTGTTACAAACACTGAATTTCACTTGTAAAATTAACTGGAGAGTTGTTCTGTTCTAGGTTTCTGTTGTGGTGGCAGAAGGCTAGTGGATGTGGTACCAAAATATTTGCCCACTAAGTGTGGTACCCAGGAGACTGTAGCCCAGTCAGGTCATGTGGCAAAAGGGTGGAACAGGCTGGGTACTGGGGGGGACATCTCTCTGAGGGCTGTGTGATAGAAGTCTTGAAAGTCCCTTTCTTTCCCTTTCCCTTTCCCTTTCCCTTTCCCTTTCCCTTTCCCTTTCCCTTTCCCTTTCCCTTTCCCTTTCCCTTTCCCTTTCCCTTTCCCTTTCCCTTTCCCTTTCCCTTTCCCTTTCCCTTTCCCTTTCCCTTTCCCTTTCCCTTTCCCCTTCCCCTTCCCCTTCCCCTACCCCTTCCCCTTTCCCTTTCCCCTTCCCCTTCCCCTTCCCCTTCCCCCCATTCTTCCCTTCTTCTAAGAAAATTAGGAAAATATTAGGAAATTATTCTCTAAGAAATCCTAGAAAAAAAAATTTGTAAAATAACGGCACTTGGGGAAAGAAAAGGAAATATGAGTAAACAACTGTGGTGTTTTTGTATGGCTCATTTTGCACGCTGGAGTGGACAGCTAACAAAGCTCGTATGCGTGGGATGCCCCCAAGTGAAAGCCAACACAGAATCTGTGATGCTACTGTGGGTGTGAGCTGAGGAAGAAGAGCCAAGAAATACTCAACTAAAGAAGGACAGACAGAAAAATTAGAGAAGTCTTGGGATACAATTGGAACAGAAAAATAGGACAAGATGCAACTCAGCAGTCTTTTCCTGAATATTTTGAAATTAAATAAGTGAACTACCACTATAGAATTTGTTTTTTTGTTTTTTGTTGTTGTTGTTTTGTTTTTTGTTTTGTTTTTGGCTCTTTCCAAGTGTTTGAAGGTATTTTCCCCAGAGGTGTTTGAAAAGCCAGAACTGGTTGTTTGTAATATATATTTAAAATGGATTTTAGATCTACATTTATTATTAAATTCTGCTGCCTCCCATCCAGATTCCCCATTAGACTGTTTTCTGATTAGTGAAAACAGCTTAATTAGGTAATTGCAAAGGTATATACGTGCGTTATTCTGATTTAAGAAACTATTACTTGGATTTAATCTTATTCTCTTGTTTAGTGCATCAGCAAGCTGTATACCTTTAGATGAGGTTGTTGTTTGAAATTGATTTATTTAAGGTAGTGGAGCTCTTGTATTGATCCTGGCTTAATTTCAGGCTAATTTTGTTTTAACTGCCATTGATTAAGAAACTATTTAAGATAAGGTGATATAAATGACTGTTAAGCCAAGGATGTGCAGAGAGATTTACAGTCTACTAAAGAAAATAGGTTAATGCACACCTTTACTTCTCTGGTAGTTACCCTAAATGTGGTTGGTGTCTGTGAAACAAAAGAAATTGTATTAAATATGTCCACACAGGGCATATGGTTGAGCTGCTTTACATGTGCTGAAGCTACTGGAATGCTTAAATCTATGTTGTTACTGTTCTCCTTGAGCTTAGATGGGCACTGAGTTACTGCAGCATGGGAGGTGGTTGGCGAGGACCTGCCATGAATTCAGCCCATAGTAAATGATGAAGGAATCTTACACAGGTGCATTTTACAATCTCAGCTTTACATCAACTGAAGAACATACACAAATGCAATTGCCGCTACTCATGATAACCTCTTACAGCATGGTTAGTTGTGTTTGGGCTCTGTTGTCTACTTCATAAGCGTAGCTGAAAAGAAAAATAAAATTAAAAATAAGAGGATTTTGAGATGAGCTTTTGAAAGACCTTTATTAGTACTTTGTTTTACAAGTAGTCGGTTCATTTGGAATATGTTTTGTCTGGCACAAAGTAGGAATGGTCTTATTTTACTGTTAGCTATAAAAATGCAAAGCAGTAGATGTAAATGTGAAGATGTAGCTAAGGAAAAGATAATTATGCAATACTTTATATAGAATTTATTGAAAGTAAAAAAAGATACCTTAGCCAGTTATTCCAGTGTAATTCTATGAAATGTAGAGACTAATGCGTAAGGTGGGTGGTGATGCACTGTTTTCTAGTCCACTGTTTTCTGGCAGTGATCAGTTTGTGGTACCCCTTTTGGAGAGACAAGCTATAAAAATGACTGGAAAATAAGCAATAATCTTTCCATTCCCGTGTTAGCAAACTCAAAGCTCTCCTTCCGTGCAGAGGGGCCCCTGTGTCCTGCTGTGTGGCAATTCATTCTCCTCTTAGTGACTCCCAGTGAACACCTTGTCAGCGGCACTCATTTTTGCGTTATTCTGAATGCTCTCATCACTGATCTCATTTTGGAAAATCCTTCTACTGTTAACTATGGGATGAAGCTGATGATTTTTTTTTTTCTTTTTTTTATAAAAGCCCGTTCAAGAATTTCCTGTCCCTGTTTACTGCTTGAGAGAACTATAAAGGACCGTATCGCAGGGCTGAACAAAGGGGCGGGCAGGGATCTCAAGAGGTTTTTCTTTCTTTCCCCAGAGGCAAGATCAGCGTTATCTACCTCTTCCATGCTGACTGGTTATTTATCATTTATAATGTCATCATGTTCCTGATAACTGGTGTCACCATTGGAAAGAACCTTTTAAATTTTCCAGAGGATAGTTTTTTATTCCCACTTTCTGTTATGTTTTCTATTCTCTTTACCTATCCCTGAACTAAGTTATTGCTTCAGGAACTTATGCTTCACTTGGGATTTCTTGGATTCAGGGTTAGACCCCTTTTCCCCATTTTCCACATGTAGGCACCTATAGAACAAACTTGTAATAACTCACCAGTGATTTTGTATACTCTTTTTGCCAGTCCAGAGTATGTAATTAGACAGATAAAATCTATAAAGCCAGGCCCTTACTAATCTATTTTCACTACTCAACATTTCTGCAGTCAAAATCAGGCAACGTAGAAGAAAATGTAACTCCAATTTATTTTAATGGGAACTCAGGATTTTTAGATCGCATCTGATTAAAAGTGCTCTGGATACCAATTCTCTGTAAATTATTTTTGCCTTGCATATCCCCCAAACGTATTATACTGCTACTTAAAACTGCTGCTGCCTGCTGCTAACAATTAGGCAGCCAGTTTGTCACTCCCAGGTTTTCACTGCTGAACCTGGCAGCTTTTGACTGGCCCTCTTCTGTCTCCTCTCTGGGAGCCTGTCTCCAAACAGCCAACATTAAATTTAGTGAATGTGAAGACTGAATGATCATATGGATTCCTAGCAGCTCATTCTGCTGTTGCTTGAGTTGGAAATGTTTCAAGATATCTTATAAAACTAAATTATGCTAGTAATCTGGAATTCATGGAACATTTGGCTATGAAAATATCATAGTAACTTTTTTTTTTTTTTTATCTACTCAGAATTGTGCTGCTTAGATATTGCACACAGCATCTTTTTACTTCAGCTGTGGTATCTTGATGTGAGAGAGCATTCAGGTGGTAAAATGCTAACTACAAATAGGCTCTTATTGATGGAGCTTTGTGATTATTTTCTATTATTTTTTGGTCCTCAAGTATTTTCTTCCCTCTGTTTATGGTCAAGTAGAAAATTCAACCTTATGTACAGTTGTACAGTGCTTTTCTGTGACAGAAATTACAATCAAAAGTAGCCTTGGATAGGGCTGTGGATATTTTTAAAACATTTTTTGCACGCAAGTTCTGTTTATGAGAAAATCTCAAGTACACAAATGTTGAGAAAAAATGGGAGAGGGAGCCTGCTGTAGTCTTTTCTGTATGTCTTAGATTCAAGGATAAAATGAGTTGGTTTTACTGGGTGACAGCTGTATCACAGGCTTCTTAAAAGTAGTTAAACATGATTACTACATGATTAAACCAGTGTTGTTAGACATTCTTATTGTCTGAGTATTTTAGGAGAAATATGCATTTTTATAAAGCACTTCTCTTTACTACTAGCTGAGCCTTAACTCCTATGATGACGTTTTGCCACAGTTGTGGAACAACATCTGTGGATGGAGACGCTGTAAAAGAACATGTTGCAGAGAAAGGACTCTGTAAGAAGAATGAGATAAAAATAAACTGTTGATCTTATAGAGACTTGGAAGAGTGCATGTGGGGGGGCAGGGGGCAGAGAGGGCAGGATAACATAGTAAAATAGGAGGCATTACTTTCAGAGCAGTCCTCTTAAAATATATAATATAGTTAATGTATATAAGTAACAAAATAAAACAACAAGCATAAAACTAGTGGAATATTTGACCTTATGTTTCTGAAACTAATGCATCAGTCTGGTTCAGTGGCAGTGGCTGCAATTCTTAGTGAGCTCTCAATGTGTTTGTCAGAGATATTTGATGACATTTTATTCTTCCTGTGATTCATCCTTGAAAACAGTCGTTCACAACTATACATACTACCAAAAAGCGATGCCATGAATAAGATGTGACTGTGAGGTGAGTGTTTTTTCTCTCTGCGAAGAGGGGGTTTCTGTAAGACTGGTAAAAGAGACATAATCAAATTTTTGATTGCCACTCAGTACATCCCATTTGAAAATGTGCAGATAATGTATTTATCTTGACTGAAAATGGAGTCACATATTTGTTTATTAACAAAAATAATGTTGTGGGTTTTTTGGCAATATTGAAACGTACTGTTGAATACCTTAATCAAAATGGAAAGCACAGTTGCATATTCTTCTCCGTTGACAACGCTGTGATTAGCCAGTGTATCAAAATGCATAACATCATTTGTCATCACTTGATCTGATACCTCACTGCACCCCGTGCTCTGGATTCAGCCTAGGTGGGGTTTCATTGATACTGAGGGGCCGGGCCATGTGGTGAAGCAGAGCTGCTGCTGCTGCGAAGGTGTGGGGCAGGGAATGGCTGCAGTGCAAGCTGAGGTTGGCAGTGAGTTGGACAGGCCTGATCTAGTTCAGCTATCCTAAAGCAGGTTCCCTAGAGTAGGTTGCAAAACAGTGGTCTCATCAATCTGAATTTTGACTGCAGCTGATCAAAGATTTCACCGAATGGCAACAGCCGGGGTTAGGGCAGAAGGCAGATGGAGGAATGTCAGTTAAAAAAATAAATAAATAAATAACAACAAAACCACAAAGCAAAACAAACAAACAAACAAAAAAAGTTGACAAAAGGAACCATTCTTCCCGATCCTTCTATTTCAGTGAGATATGTGGTATCTGCATTCTTGCATAGAAAATGAAAGAACTAAAGCCAATCGGAATTTAAGACAGAAATAAAACCAGCCATGAATTTGAATAGAATATTTGTATCTTCAAATTTCATAAGAATACCCCACAGTGTAAGATATGCACTTAATACCCTGAGATAACAAAACTCCTTTTGAGACAGCCACCCAAGCTGACTAAATGCACAGAGTAAGAATAAGAGTAAGAATAAGAATAAGAATAAGAATAGAAATAACAGACATGGAATTTACAAATGCACAACAGAAACTAAATGTGATTGAAGTGACATTCTCCCATATCACAGCTCTTAATTTTGTTCTGTTGGAAGGTTAGCTTTGATTATACTTCTTAATAAATCTCTCTTCAAGTGTTCACCTATCTTCTATAAGGATTATGAAAAGAGATAGCGTCTGTAACTTCCGCAGTATATCTTAAGTTCCTTGTACTGCAATTAAATTATTTCTCTTCAATATTCTGCACTTTTGAGGTTCTTTGAGAAGTTTGCTGAGAGGTCACGAGCCTTTGAAATCAGGTTTTATTTCACAATGGTCAGAAGTGTGAGTATGCAAAGACTGATAGGTACACATTGTCCTAAAAACTTGAAGTTCAGAGTTTCCCATTCCTGGCTTCTAGGTAGCTGAGTGTTTCTTCTGGTTAAATTTAGGAAGTTATTTTTCCCCTGCAGATTCAGAGGGAAGGAACTGTAGGATATACAGAAACTGTTCCACTTGTCTGCTGTTCATGACAAGAGCCAGCTCTGGAGAATGCTGCTCCTTCTTTCCTACTCTGTCCCATTAAGTTTAACCTTTTCTTCTGAGATACAGAAGAGGCTGCCTGTTAAACTGGTGAGAGATGCATAGTGAATTGATCATCATGCTGGCAGTCTTTGTGTACATTTCAGATAAACTGAGAACCTTTGCTACAGATAGGGCAAAGCAAATGGAGGATGTGTCCAAGTAGGCAGGGTGGAAACATTTCCATCTGCTTTGCAAGTCAGAAAGAATAAATAATATGATTCAAGACAGTTTTATAAACATTGCATCAGGCTTTGCTGAACTGTTAGCAGCTTTTTGATCAGCTATAAGTATTACAGCTCTTACGTTACACTATTCATTGGGATTAATGTGGCTAGTTGCTGCTAGTTTACTTCTACTCATTGCTTTCCATACGTGCTTGCTGTAACCAAGAGAAGTAGAGGGGAAATAGTAAAACATTCCTTCATCCTAGTATAGAAGCAAAGCTTTTTTCATTGCAAAAGGGCCAACAGAAAGTTAACTTGGGTTATATCTGAAAGTGAGTGTGTTCCCAGTTACTGCATATCTGTGTCCCTGTTCATAGTAGGGCCATCTGTCCCTGAATGCACTAGCTCATAGTCTCTGTCCCAAGTGGCATGGAGCAGCAGAGAAATTTCTAACAGTGCTAGAATAAGCTACCTCTTCTTTTATTGGCCATATGTTTGTCAGACAATGGCATTTTGTCATTACAAAAAGTATTGCAAAGGAGGTTCATGCACAGTTCATTCTTAAGATGATAACGAAACGAACTCAGGGGTTCTGTGTGCCACTGTGCCACTTTCTTGGCACCAGGTAGGGTTGAAAGTGCTTAATCAGCTTGGATCTTGTGTGCTAGATGTACAGCTGTGGAAAGCTGTCTTAATCTTGCTTCATGATGTCAGCACAACATACCTCAGCAATAGTGAAATTCATGTTAGTGGAAGATCATTTCAGATTAGTTATGCTCCAATATGGCATTTGGCTAATGCATTTTGACATTGCCTCCAAAATAAACAGCTATACTTGCTTATTGTACTCACTCTATACATCTAACCTGCCACTGAGCACAGGCAGCCAGGAGAGGAGCAAAAGAAAATGTATAAATGCTTTATTGATTTATATGGATATTGTTCTTTATATAGATGCACTTACAGATGCTTTTCTATTTATTATTATCAGATTCTTATTATACTTCATCTTACTGGGTTAATCTGGCTAAGGAACTGAGCGACATACATAGTAGAAAACCCACATATGGGGTGCTTATGTAATGCTGGTTCATGATCTTCAGAACCATGCGTTTGCCAAAAGATGCATTTTAAGTAACTCCAGATTAGAAGTCCATGGATGCATGCTGGAGCAGGCTGCACACAAGCTGCACTTGAGCAGCTGCTATGGACTCTCATTAAGAGTTTTATTTCTGTCTTATGCCGTGGCACCCAAAGCTGTGCCCATTGCATGAGGTGTGGCTGCACAGTACAGCGCAGACTGAGACAACCCTTCCTTCCACCCAGTGGTAGTGCTAGGCATGATGCACCCCAAAGTACAGTTGGCCCCTTTGGACTGATAGGGCACATTGCTGGATCATGTTGAACTTGCTGGCAGCCAGAACTGCCAGGTTCTATTGTGGGGGGCTGCATTCCAACCTCACATCTCCAGGCATGCCCCAGATCTGACAAAGAAATGTGTGAGTGAGATTTGGGGCAGAGCTCGGGTTTGTTGCTCTGTGGCATACAGGGTGGTGGAAAAAAATAACAGTAGAAGACATAGGGGTGCTTTTCTTATAGTTTTGCCAAAAGCACTTTTAGAGTAGTAGTATATAGTATATAGTAGTGATTTTTTCAGTTTGCTCGGGAACATATTTTTGGGAGGTTTGTGTTATTTTATAAGTTCTGGTTGTTCAGAGAGCTTGCTTTCTTCCTGACACGTTTTTTGTTGTTGTTGTTATTCTTTAAATAATAAAAATAAATGCAAAATGTTGGTTATGTGCTTTAGCAAAGAAAGGAGAAAATGCTTTTCGCTTTTGAGATTTGCTCTCCATTCCGTGTCAGTAACATGTTTTAATTTTGCACATATAAAAAGGGTTGAAATGCTTTTTTAATTAATAAATTGCTATCCTTTCACTATTTTTACAACCAGATCATGATATATTTGCACTTGAATATATTGGATATTGTTAATAGGGCTGATTGAACTACTGTTCTATTAATATGTAACAATTTCCTGTGTTTCACA
This sequence comes from Coturnix japonica, assembly GCF_054131305.1. NCBI lineage: Eukaryota > Metazoa > Chordata > Aves > Galliformes > Phasianidae > Coturnix > Coturnix japonica. The sequence continues at coordinate 81,748,749 of NC_140663.1, forward strand.
TACATCACTGTGATGGCATATCATATATAATCTAGATAGCAGTGGGCTGCTCTGACCTACAAAGATTTAATTTTGGTTCGATATCCCAGCATATAATTTATTTCAGTATCAAGCATGGCATCAGGTTTTTTTGTGAGTAAAAATCAAGGATCAGTCCAGCAAAGGGTGTCTAGTGGTTGGGGTCTGCTACAGGATGCCTGGTCAGGGGGAACCTGTTGATGAGGCATTTTTGTTCCAGTTGCAGAAGGTGTCCATGAGGAAAGGTTGAGGGAATCAGTCTTGTTTAGCTTAGAGAAGAGAAGGCTCCGGGGAGTCCTCATTACTGTGTCTTCCAGCACTTGAAGGGAGCATTTAAACAGGAGAGGAAATGGCTGTTTATGAGGGCGGATAGTGATAGGACAAAGGGGGAATGGTTTTAAACTAAGACAGGGGAGGTTTAGGTTAGAGATTAGGGGAAAGTTTTTCACACAGAGAGTGGTGACGCACTGGAACAGGTTGCCCAAGGAGGCTGTGGATGCCCCATCCCTGGAGGCATTCAAGGCCAGGCTGGATGTGGCTCTGGGCAGCCTGGTCTGGTGGTTGGCAGCCCTGCATATGGCAGGGGGGTTGAAACTGGATGATCATTTTGGTCCTTTTCAACCCAGGGCATGCTATGATGCTATGATTTTATGTCTTTTGTCAGAGTGAAAGAGGTTCTTGTAGATGCGGAACTCTGATGAGTTTGATAAAGCAAATGTAAACAGCCCTATTTTATTTCCTTATTTTCAACACAGAGCATAAAAATTATTTCAGTTGAGCTGCAGACAGTGTAGCTTGTTATTCTTGCTCAGCCCCACAGGGTTTGTAATGAGAGTAGGTGGGAACACTTCTAGTAGAAGTTGTTAGCAGGAAAACACCACGGCCCTTCTTTTCCATTACTTGGTACTAATGGATGCAGAATTTTATGCCTCCTGGTGGGTTTGCCCTAATGCCTTTGACTTTTGAAGGGTTTGTATGTCTTTTCAGCTTAGTTTATGCTTTTGAATTGTTAAATCAAGATGTTTAAAAAGTGAAAATATAAACAATGGTGATCATTATCATTTCTTATTCTTCCTTTAATCAGGAAATGGAATGATGTCCAAATAGCAAAAGACTCTGTATAAAACAATGCAGAATCATTAAAAATATTTTAATTCTATTCTTTAGTTCTTTTTTCCATAGCATGCAGAGGTGCCAACTTACTAATAGCATTGGTCTTCAGTAGATCTGAAAACTGTCAATTGAACATGTGGCATTTTATACTTGGCACTCAGAAGCACTTGCTGGAGTCAATATACACAGAATGAAACACTGAAAACATAGATCCCTTCATCTTCTGATAAATTTTCTGCATTGCAAAGTGAATGCTGCTGAAGAACATGGAGTTCTTGTTTCCTTTACTCTTTGTAAACCATTCCCAGTATAGGAAGTTATTTAGTTCTGTAGCAATAGATAAGATGGCTCTCATCTATTTTATAAGTATCTGTATTTCCACTCCCTTTGAATTCACACAGTTATTGAGTGAAGAAAAATGCTGAACTGTAGGCTTTGGGTTTTTTGTTTTTGTTTTTTTCCATTTATGTTTAACCGTTGGGTGTTTGTTTTTTGTTTGGTTCAGTAATTGCTTACGCTGCAATTACTCTTGTCGTTTCATAATGCATGCATAGAAAATGCATGTTAAGTAATTAAGGGTTCTCCTCTAAAATGCTAAAATACCAAGGAAGCCCAGATAAGAGCTAAAGCATACAATGTGTAAATATTGCACTTGAGTGGTTAGATAGTTTTGCAAAAGCTTTGGGCTTTTCCTTTCAGCTGTGAGAAGATTGTAAGTGCAGAGGTGTCCCCAGAGGCTGTAACTGGTTAAGTTTCAGGCTTTCCCTTGGAAAGATGAAAATGCAATCAGTGAAAAAGGCACATGCAGAGAAGTGTTTGTGAAGATGCTGAAGTCCTAATGATTTCATCTTAAAGACTTTTAGTAATTACTGAAACTTTCTTTTAAGCCCATTCTGTGTCCTAGTAAATGTAGAATATTGCTTATAATGACTGTTTATTTGTGATTATATGCTTAATGGCATTAATTAAGTCATATGTATTTCCATTACCAGAGCTTTTAAAACCTTCTCATAGAAATATGTAACAATTTCATCAATGCTGGCTGCACTGAGATATTTGAAAGCTAGTAATTGTGTGTTATGTCTACATTAGCAGGTGTTGTAGCCCAGTGGGAACATATCTCTAGAATAATGCAGTTGATATTATATTTATACCTGTTCCATTACTACATCTGTTTCATTACATTTTACTGCAGGTTAGCTGTAGTCTCATCTTGTAGAATGTGTGTAGCATTACTTAGTTTACCTGTTCATATGCTCTGCAGGTGACAGTGTGAAGCAAATCACAACCAGAAGGAACAACTGAGAATTTGCTCTAAGAGCGCTCTCCAGATCTGAACTTTGATGCTTACAAATTGGTTATGTAGATGTACCCATCAAATGACATTAGCAGCATAATCATCAAAACAATGACTATTTCTTACGTGCTGTTACAAATTACAGCTGTGTTCTGACACATTAAATTGCATCCCAAACTTATGTCAGCAAGTAGTAACAGCGACTTAGACCACAGGAAATTTTTCATACAGTTTTCAGCTCCTGCTGTTGATGCACCACTTCTCCACTTAAAAGCTTCCCTCTCCCAGCACCATTTCTTCATGAATTCAAGCAGCAATGTGTCAACAGTTGGCAGTAAAACAGTAAGAAATTCAAGTAGCTGTCAATGCATGAAGCATCGACACAGAATTTTAAATCCTGGTGTCTTGTTAATCTGAGTGCTTAAAACTGCCAACTCCTTTTTGTGTGTGTATGTGTGTGTGGTGGAGGAGAACTGTAAACCATCTCCAAGTACTTGTTTCCTGAACCTTAAGGCTTGCAAGCATCTGGCTGTGTTTCGACTGCAGTGACTGAGTTCAGATATAGCTTAAAAATGAGGAAACAATGCATTATTTAAGGATGCCTGTGCAAATTAGAGATAAACTGAAAGAGTGAACTTTGGGGTGTAAGAAAATAAGATTAATTCATTTTTACCAGCAGCTGGAATATTTCCCGGGGCTGAACAAGCAGTTGTCTTTTTTATGTCAGTCTACTGCTTGTCACAGGTACCAAATTCACAGCCCCAGAAACCAGTGTCCTCTATTTTAATCAACAATACAGGTTTGGTGAGGGCATAAGAACTATAAGCTTCCCCCACACTGCTCGATCAACATGCCTCAACCCTGACCCAAAAGAGTATCTCTAAGGGGAAAGATATTTGTTAAATTTCTTTTCCAATTAATTTGACAGCTCTGCTGAGACTACTAACAGGAGTATTAATTCATGCTAATTGCAGTAGTGGACCTGTGTCATCTGGGAGCTCTTCTTAGCATCACAAACCACAAGGCAGCATTTTGATTAGGAGGTGGCACTGAAAGAAGGGATTCAGAGCCTATTCTGTATTAATTTGCTTGTCTGTAAAATGGGGACAGTGATGTTCTCCTGCATGCATTAACAAAGGTAGAATGCTTCAGTAGAATGTTCAGCCTCGATAAAAGCCAATTCATCTTCCTTTCGTGCCAGAGACAAAAAACAGACTTTTCATAGTTCTGAATTCAGTGTTTTGGAACAACATATGTGCATTGGCACAAACAACTGGGACAGGAATGTCAGAAAAATTAATATTGAGACTAGGCTTTAGCAAAAAATATCATCTATTCCACACATATGACAGTAATATGGAGGTTTACCATAATTAATCTTTGTTAGTGATAAACTAGCAGTTATACTAAAACTTTTGCTTTAAGTCTTTGAAATAATATCTAGACTTCAGAGATGAGAGTAAAATAATTCGGGAGAACAAGTGATTATCTGCATTTTTCTTGCACTTTCAGATGGTGTTACAGTTTGGTGCAAGGTAGGCAAAGGTTAAGTATTAGGGCTAGATGCAATCTGTTTGACAATTAATTTATTATTTATATCAGCTTCCGCATATAAACTTGTCAGCCTGGATTGGGCACAGAGCAATTATACAGCTACCTCTGTGTAAAACGATAAAGCTGTTTTTCACTTATTAATTAAATCTAACCTGGGGGGATTAGAGGTCACTTTTTTGATTTTTCATCTCTGAAAAGAGGGAAGCATGGGCAGTGCCTTTCCAGCAGCGCACTGGTTCATCCAAGCTGGAAAGGAAACATCTTCACAAGAGCTTGTGCCCTGCACGGCACTCAGGTCTGTATTATGTACACTGATGTCAGGAAACTTCCATTGTTTGAAGCTATTAAGATCCTACCTCTCATTTACCTTCAAGATGTCCATAGGGTAACTTGACTTCAAGGAAGAAGTATCTTGACATTCTGTCCTTGCCAAATAGTCATTTAAAACTCTCAGATTTCTTTGTAGGAGTGCTTGCACAGCCTTTTTTTTCCTTTCCCCTCTTAGTCCAAGTTGATACTGGGTATGTTTTCTGGTATTTCTTTAAGCGTTGTTTTTTCATTGTTTGTTTGCTCTGTTGTTTCTCTTTTTAATACCTTCTAAATTAGGAAGTTATTTTTCATCTCAGTGTGGATTAAATTAACTTCTGAAGAAACAGAACATGGGATTTCTTTGTTTGTCAGAATGACAGTTTAATATATCTCAATGTGTCCAGGCTGTGCTTCAGGAAAACATCTTGTTTAGGGAAAGTGAAAGACACTGCTTATAAACACAGGTTTATTAAATTCCCTTTTGAAACATGTGCTTAAATGACTCACCAAGTATGGGTGGAATTGAGGTAGAGCTGTGTTTATTTTCGTTAAATTCTGAATCAAGACTGTGGTTCTCAGTGTTTTCCTGTTAATGAAAGATTTTTTCCCTCCTCCCACTCAACAAATGCCTGCAAATGAGCCAAAATACCTTATGATATTTGCATACCCACAAGCTCGGACAACTTTACTGTAGTGTTGCATTTAGGATCAACTGTCTTTGACGCTGCACTTTTAACAATGCTGCTGGTAGCAATCATGGCCATAATGCACTTCATAAAAGGAGATGCAGAAGCCTGCAAGGCATAACACAAAACTATTACAGACTGCAGTTGAAAGGTGCAGTGTTATTCCCCCAAGATAAAGCTATCTCTTATGTACATATAATTAATATGTCTGCCAGTAACAGTTATTAAACAAAGAACAGGAATTGTTTCTGCTGAATGGCTTGACCTGGGAGTAAAGCCAATTTAAAAGGCATCTGATTAAAATACATTAAGGTCACAGATCACTATAAAATATGAAGTGAGGAGGAAAAAAGCAGAAATTTCATGAGTAAGATTGAATACTATTGAGTGTGTTTTTTTGTACTGGCAGCAGCTTTCAGGTGTGAAAAATGAGTGCTTATTCCCGGGATGATTTATCTAGAAGCACTACAGCATCACATCACAATGGATCCTTGCTGCATGTGCAGCATGCTCTCCATCCTGCCAAGGCTGGAGGAAGAGGAACAGGTGAAGAAGAGAAAGGGTATATCCTGAGCCCTCAGATGGTGGCCCTGTCACTGTTGGAGGAAAAGAACTGTGCTGTCCTCATTAACTGTTGATCTCTTCTAGCTGTGGACACCTGCTGTTCTTCACATCTGCCAGCAGCTTTGGCTGTGATTTTCCCATCTATAGATGCGAAAGTGTACACAGGCCATCCTTCCTTCTGCTCTAGTCTTCCCCCCCCCAAGATAAGTTATCGTAATAAGCAACTGCATTTTGCAAAGCTAATAGTGGAAGTAGTGATGGTTATGTTTATTTAATATTTTAAACGCAACTTTAAATTTTGTCCATGTTTTCAGAGTAAAAAGTATGTTTCATGCACAGAAAATACAGTGGAAGATATTATTGGTTTGCTGATAACACTCAGCAAAAACAGCTAGGTTGCTCTTGCTGCTAGCAGTTTGTTAATTATTTCGTTTATTATACATAGCATACTGAGGACTGCAGTGGAGTCAGTGTCTGTTATATCTTGGTGAAAGAACTTTAAGCTTTTATTTCCCCAGCAAACAGAACAGTTGGTGTTGGGAAGGAGGAGGAAGCCGCTATCTGTGCCTCTTCCTGGGGATCTTCTGGTGGGTTCCATTCCACCGGGGATTTTAACCTTCACTAAAATCTTTCTCAGACATATTTCCCTCCTCCTCTGGATGAGATAGTTTGTACCAGCACAACAGTCCAGGAAAGAAAAAACATGATGCTGAGCCAGTGCAGTAGCCTATAGTGGGCATCTCTGCCAGTAGGGAAACCTTAGGGCTGCTGACACCTATACCCCTTCCTCCTTCTCCTCCTCCTAGGTACAGGGACCTATCAAAGTATTCCAGTGCTATTCCATCCCCTGCCTGTGTTCCTACAGCATGGTGTGGTACTTGGCTCTGAGGATTACTCCCTGAAGTAGTGTCATACTCTTTACTCAGATCCAGTGACAAAAGCTTATCTTAAGTTCTAAGGAATAAGAATTGAAAATATGCTCTACTTTATAGAAGCCTGTCTGGGTTGTGTAGGCATGCAAGAAGATTCCCAGAAGAGGCCAGGGGAAAAAAGAATGTCCACCTATATAAAGCCATGGATTAAGTGGCTCTGTGTATACTAATGTCAAGTAGAGCTGCTGAAGACTGTTTATGTGCTCTGAGGGATTTTGCAGAAAATCCTTATTGTAATGCAGTGTCTCCTGCAGAGCAGGGTGCTGGAGCGAGCAAGGGAGGAGAAAATGAGACATTTTCAGTGCAGTGAATGATGTGCAATAGAAAGTGATGATGGGATGATTCAGGGCAGAATTTTACCTTCATTTCCTATTCTTCATGTATCTGAACCAAAAGTGCAGTACCTCTATACAGTGTTATTTTTAATATAGCACATGAATGACACATATGGCTGGATACAGTTTGTGACAGAAGTGTGAAATGAGCAGTTGGGTAATATCCTTCATTTAAAATCAGTCATTGTTTTTACTTTGTTGTTGTTTACCAAAGGTATTAGCACATGCAGGAAGGGAAAAAGGTGACCCATCCAAGGAAAATGGTTTGGAGAGTTTTATAAGGTTAATCTATGCTGCTGGTTATATCACCTGTTTTCACAAGCCAAATACTGTTCTGCATCTAATTTTGCATTTGTGCATGTATATGGGTTCAATTCTGCTGCTGATAAGAAGATGGAGCTGCCATCATTTCCTGACCATGATCATCACACGTGGTGAGAAGAAAGTTGTACTTCCAAAAGGGACTTGACAATACCAAAAAGTCTTTGCCTTCCCATATTTGCTAAATGCCATGGCTCAGTGTCACAGTGATGTTCCATCTTTGGGCTGTCTTCTTGAGAAGCAGAGAAGCACTTGATCACACAGTTGCTGGAGCTGTATCCTTCTCAAGTGTGCAGTACTGCCTGAGCCAGGCCCCATGGCCTGGCACATCTGCTCCTGGCATGAAGAGCAGAGGGACACCCTCTAGCTGTGGGGCTGGGACTGAGGCGGCAGGACTGCAAGACTGGTTTCATGATTTAGGGAATTCAGTGGTGGGTATGGCTAGAAGTTGGTGGTAGTGTTGTGTGTGGCAGACTGCAGAGTCTGGGTGCTGAAGTATACTTAACACTTTAATATTTTAATTTCAAATTAATGTAAATTGAAGAGCTTGGAAAATCAGGCCTATGAGGAGAGGCTGAGGGAGCTGGGGCTGTTTAGTCTGGGGAAAAGGAGGCTGAGGGGAGACCTTATTGTGCTCTTCCAGTGTCTGAAAGGTGCTTACTGTGAGAGTGGGGCAAGTCTCTTCTCACTGGTGACAGGTGACAGGACGAGGGGAAATGTCCTCAAGTTGTTCCAACACTTCTTTACAGAAAGGATAGTTAAACACTGGAATAGGCTCCCCAGGGAAGTGGTTGAGTCACCATCCCTGGATGTGTTTAAGAGCCATTTGGATGTGGTGCTCAGAGATATGATTTAGCACAGTGTTGTTATAGTTAGGGTACTATGGTTAGGCTGCAATTGGACTTGATGATCTTTGAGGTCTTTTCCAAACTGAATAATTCTATGATCCTATGACTGAATCATTTAACTCTTAGGACTATATTTTCTTCTCAAAGTCAAATACATCAGTCACTGGATTATTGAAAAGACAGTCCCATTTGTTTTAACAATGACTGCTGTAGATGGCCACATAGAGTTCTTTTCTCTCACTGAAGTAACTTTCACCACTTTCTAAGACACTCATCAATTTTAGCTTAAGGAAACTCATTTTTATCCAGTAACAAGGACAGCTGCAGTCCTGAAACTCTTACCAGCAGGTAACTTCAGTGAAGCCAATGTGGCTCGCACTCATGCTGAAGAGATGGAAGCCAGTCCAAATAGAGTTATAAAATAATATTTGTGATTTGAGTAGAGAAGGAGTTACCACTGCCAGCAAGTGCTGAGCAGTGAGGGACCCTGGGGACAAGTTCCCACTGTCCCCTGCCCATGGAGGACAGCGAGACTGGGGCTGCAAGAGAGGTCTTCTCCCAGCCCAGTGTCCCCATTTCTGCTTCCAAAGGGGTTTGTTGGCTTTGAATGCTTCAGATGAAATACATGCAAATGCAAGATAGTACTTTAGTTGTTTGTTGTTGTTTGTTTTTTTTAATACACTAACCTATTAGTAATGTTGGTACATTAAGCAACTACAGAAACAGGTAATCACATTCTTATCTTTTGCACAAAAGCACATGGAACTGAGGGGGTAAAAATCCTTAGCTTCTGAAAGAAAATGTTAACGAAATGTGCTTCTCAGAGCTGTTCCCGTGCTGAAATTACACATTCAGCGATCACTTTGTGTGCTAGTGCTTTTATTGTCAGCCTGACTGAAGCCGAAGCCATGGTGTTCACCTTAAAACAAACAAACAAAAAACCACTAACTTTCTTCTGTCAGTTCACGTAATTCATTTTTTCTGACATAAGAAAGAATGAAAGACACTTTAAGTCATCTTTGTACATCTGAAATAAGAAATGATTAAGAAAAGAATAATAATACTAAATATGTTGAGATGATTTCTTGTTTGCATTTCCATTCCAAGCTTCAATTTCAAGTAAATTGCTTTTTTTTTTTTCCTTCCCCCACCCTTTGGGCTGCAGTGCTGAATAATCTTAAATTGCTCTGACAGAGACAGTAAGTGCGAGACAGCCCGAGGGGAAGCTACAAGATGGGGATGTCCTCTCTAGGATGTGCTGGGACAGTGGGGATCCAGCAATGCATCTCCGCCACCAAAAGCTCTGGTGGCAGTAGAGAAACAGGGATGTCCCTGTCCCTTTGGAAAAGAAGCAGCCTGATCTGGTTCCTGTTTCTTACTCTCTTCTCCCCCACACAAGCACCACAATTTCTTAAATGGAGGCTGTTTTTCATGGAATCTTGGAATGGCTTGGGTTGGAAGGAACGTTAAAGATCAAGCTCTAATCCCCAGCCATGGGCAAGACTGCCGCACCACCAGGTCAGGCTGCCCAGGGCCCCATCCAACCCAGCCTTGAATGCTTCCAGGGATGGGGCATCCACAAAATGTCTAGGCAGCCTGTACCAGAGCCCTGCTGCCCTCTAAGGCTCTATTTAGTAAGTTTGATTTCTTTACCATATTCACCCACAAAATCTATCTGCTGCTTATGCAAGCATGTTTATTGATACTTAATTCATTGTCTTATTAAGAAACACTGGCTTCAAATATGTCCCATATAAGCAATCTTACTGTAGTTGCACCCCATAAATGAATGTTCAGGTGTTACAAATAAATTATGCTTAAAGATCACAAATTGTCTGATGGGAAGATCAGCCACATGGCAATGGTTCAGCTTTAGGTTGTAAGTCTTTTTACAATCTTTATTTTGAATGAGTATAATTTATTAAAATATGTAAGATTTATACTCTATGTACTCAGAAATGCCTCTTTGTCTTGCATGTGCTTTCCAGGAATATGAAGATTTCCTTCAAATTAAGTAGATATGGTTAAGTGAAGCCATTTGTTTTTATAACTGGCACTGAATTTCCACAGGCTGTGTATGTATACAGGCTGCATATGTAGCATCCGTGTGGTGCTTGTTTCTTTATGTGTTTTCTTGGTTACTGGTACTGGAAAGGATAGGATTGCTGTCCCTTCTTTTTTTGGAGCCAGGAAAGCCCATTCTGTACCACAAGGCAGTAAAATATTCAGAAGCTCCTCTATCAGCAGCAGGGATAATAGAGACAAATAGGTGTGACCTGTTTATCATGGGGCAATAGTTGAGAAAGAATGAGAGCTGAGTTTTAGGACTGCAACAACTGCAGCAAAAAAAAAAAAACAAAAAAAAACAAAAAAAAACCAAAAACAAACAAAAAAAGCAATTCTCTTTTCTGCCGTATTTTCTCCTAGTGGAGGTGTTTAAGAGGAGTTGTAGAATTCACCTTTATTTTCCTCCAGTTAAGCAATCAAAATCCTCAAAAGAAGCCTTGCAGCCTGGGATGAGATGGAAACAAAAGCAGCCCCAGCTGCAGAAGGTCAAGCTATGCTGAATCCTAAAGCTTGGCATTAGGCTCTGCAAGCTTTGCTACAGGAGCATTTTTAGCAGTTTGGTTTTCGTGAGTTGCCTGGTGGCACCATGCATAGAGGCTCAACCTGAGGATTACTTCATTAAGGCTTGCAGGAGGTGTTGTGAAGTGGGAGATGACTTTCTCAGCTGTTTTGTTAGCGTGACATGGGAGGCAGCAGCTGCAGCCTAGAAGCCTCTATTTGCAAGGGCTTCGAAGTGCTGGAGGGTGGCTGAGATTAGCGCTTCTTTGTGAAACATTTCTTATGTCTCTAGACCGGCTCAGTGCTGTGCCAGGAGGTTTTTCTTTGTTAAGATGTTTCAAGACTGAATGTGCAGCTGTGTGAGGTTTTGGTTTCCCTCTGCTTTCCGATGTATTTCACTCAGGTGTTTGGTGCCCAAAGGTAATGAACCGGAAATGCACGTAGGAAACGATTATAGATGGCATTGTAGTAACTGAACAGCCAGTACTGCAGTTTTCCTCTACTCCATCTCTTATAAAAGTGTTGTAATTATTTTTGTTTACCACAGTCTGATCATCCAAACTTATTTTTCTGTTTGGGCACTGCATGCATGAATGGACAGGACCACATCATCTTGTATCCTGTATTTCATATTACATTTGTGGATCAGCTCACCTCCATAAGCAAAGATGAAAAAAGTGATCCTGCTTTGGTTCATGCTAAGACTGGTGAACCTATTCTTTTGGTTTCGAAGTAGCATTTAAATCAATGACAGGTCCAGAACCATTTTATCTATTCTTGACTGTCTGGGCTCCAGACACACACACATAAAAAGAAATAAACAAAAATGATTAGGTTTTTAGATTGTGTAGCTCTTTTTTAATTATTATTATTTTAACATGACGTGAGAATGTATTGGGGTTTCCTAAGGATGTAATTGATGGTAGTGTGTTAGGCAGGTTCTTGCTGTGAAATGAAACTGTTTTCAGATGCAGTTCCTTTTGTAGTGTTGTCTGTGTGCTGCTGTAGTACAGCTGTTGTGTAGTTATGGTTACAGTCTTATTGGTGTGTCAGCCAGAGTGACCATACTGGGTAAATTCTATCCAGAGGAGGATGCGTGCCTTGGAGAGAAACCACAGCTGAGCTGTAGAGCCTGAGTGTTATCTGGTTTTGGTTTAATTTTTTCTTTTTTTTCCCCAATTTTTAGATGATGAGATCATCTTAGTGGAAAGAAGTCAACCATGTTATTTAATTGCATGAGTTTTTCATAAAAATATATTTATTTGATCATTCATTTCTGTAACTTACTTCAAAGACCATTTTCATCTGAGGCAAATGTGGCTTTGAATTGGTCTGAAATGCAACAGGAACCTAAACAGAAAGGATGTGCAAATGTTGGTGAAACATCACCACCAAGACTTTGTCAGAAGCAGACTCTGTGGACTCCAGCAGCATCACTAGAGGACTGTGTTAACACAGAAAGCATCCTCACAGTGCATATCCTACAAATTTCTTGTAATCAGTATCCAGGGGCAGCTTATAGAATCTGGTGCATGGGCCTTCAGTAATGGAAAAGAAGCAAACAAAAATAAGTGAAGTTCTTGTAATTCAGTGTAGAAAATGTTTCTTGTTGTAATATACTGTTCTGCTATTTAAGCAAAACTGAATACAAATTGAAGCTGATTCATGCAGGACTTCATTCTACTAAGAAGTTAATTTGTCAGCTTCCTCATGAGAGAACTGTGGGTTTTAGATTGTAAACACCCAAAAATATGGTCTATATATGAAAGATTCCAGGACAATTAAAGGATCACCTGTTAAAATGGAAGAGCTGTCCATGAAATTTAAAATTCCACTCTTTTCATTTTGCAGCTTGTCGACCTGGGTTCTATAAAGCTTCTGCTGGCAATGTGAAGTGTGCCAAATGCCCACCTCACAGCTCCACCTATGAAGATGCATCTCTGAACTGCAGGTGTGAAAAGAATTACTTTCGCTCTGAGAAAGACCCTCCATCCATGGCTTGCACCAGTGAGTAGCATCATTGTGCTTGGGGCTGTCGTTTTTGCTCTTCCATCTGTATCTGAGCAGCTTGCTTGCTTCCTCCCATGTTCCATTGCAGTCAGCAATCCATTGCCTGCCACGTTTTCATACATGTTGGACAGGCTACCAAAAACTGTTGGACTGGATTTATGTCATTTTCTTCTCATTTTCTCTAAGCTCTCTGTTGAGAAGGAGAGCTAAGACTTTTAAACTCACACCAATATTTTCATCAAAATCCAAGAGCAATTATCAGTAGCTGTCCTACAGAACAACTCTAGAAGAGTGACACTCTGTCCTGAACTATGCCCTCAGAGTACTGACTTTTTAGAGCAAAACATGGTTCTTGGTGCTCTAGTTCTGTGGTCTAGTGAAATATTTCAGGAGTCTCTGCAGAAAGTAAATGGACCAGTTTGGCTATTTGACTTTTTCCTTTTATGTGGTTGTGCCCTTGTTACTCTCATTTTAGAGCAATACAGAAATGTCTTTCCTTTCCTTTGTAGGACCACCATCTGCTCCAAGAAACGTTATTTCTAACATCAATGAGACATCTGTTATCCTGGACTGGAGCTGGCCTCTTGACACAGGAGGTCGAAAGGATGTCACTTTCAACATCATTTGCAAAAAATGTGGAGGAAGCAGCAAGATATGCGAGCCTTGTAGTGACAACGTACGATTCTTACCCCGTCAGACTGGCCTCACCAACACCACAGTGACAGTAGTGGACCTTTTGGCACATACCAATTACACTTTTGAGATTGATGCAGTCAATGGGGTATCTGACTTGAGTACGCTTTCCAGACAATTTGCTGCTGTCAGCATCACCACTAATCAGGCTGGTGAGTCTCCTTCTGATTATCCTTTCTTTGTTCAGAACTACTGAGATGCACATACCTTTGTCTCTACTCCCTCTTTTACAGGAGTTACTTAGAATGCTCATTCGCTAGGGTAACTAATTGACTTGAAGGTGCTAGTAAAAAGAGAAACAAACTCGACATGTGCTGCTGTCAAAGGACCTGGCAGCATAGCTGTTATGATTAACTCCCAGTCCCCAGTTAATAGTCCCTAATAGCAAACTCATATGATTCTGTAGCCAGAATGTGTTTTATTAATAAAACCAGATTTTAATAAAACACTCATTTCAATAATCTCCAACATAAATTACTGTAGTAATCTTGGTGATTAATTTTGATTAAATAGAAGTGAAAAAAAAACCACAACAAAGCTTTGATATTAGACACATTAAAGCTAACATTAAATTAGAGAGGCTTCAAACATCGGGGTTTTTTATTATTATTTTTATCCTTTGCAAGTTTTCTCACCAATTCTGAACCATTGCCAACACGATGGGGATGTGGAGCTGAATACTGAATTAGGTCCCAGTCTCTTGGATGGCAGCGTGCAAAGGGATTGTTCTGCTTCTGTGGAGACTTTTTACAATCATCTGGGCCTTACACAAGCACAGCAGTATGCCCTAACTGTCAGATCAGAGCTTTTGTCACTACTGCATTATTCTACCATTTGTGTCTCCTTTGTCAAGGTTTCATGTAAAAATTGTGAAGAATCTAGACTCTTCTCTAGCTTTTTCTTTTTAGGCGGCAAGGCTGGAGAAATGTTTGCCAGTAAAGGAAAAGACTAAATAGTTAAATTTCAGTGGTCCTACTCCTGCTGCTCATAATCAGGATGCTCTCTACTAAGAGCATGTATGTACGTAGTAAGTCTGCTTCCACCTCTTCCCATCCCATACTACATCTCAAAGATACCTACATGAGGAAGCTCAAAGCACAGACCAAGTTAATATCATTCTAAGTAGACATTCTCCTAGTAAGCTAAGTTATTGCAATGTTTTTCACTATGGAGGTTATGTCTCTGCTCCTTAGATCACAGATCTGCTTTGGTGGGAGGCATAGAAATGTGAGAACAGATGGTTTTCTGTCAGCAGTTAGTATACTTGCAAATGCTCTGAAGAACTGTCTAACTATGCAGTAAGCAGATAGAGGTTGATCTGCTCAATAGGAATGTCTTCTTGTGATAAACTGCTACTGTGTATTTACATTTTTGGGATATTTCTGTCAGTGACTTGAGCAGCCTTTGTTTAGTTGCTCCCTTTTCTTCTGTTTTTTTTTTTGTTTGTTTGTTTGTTTTAATATCTGAGATATTTCCTTTCAGCCTGTTCATCACTGTAGCAGCTGGAAATCACCTGGGAACACTCTATTAAATTAATTCTGTAGGATCAGTGAAAGGTATTTCTCTGCAAAGGTCTGCTGCTTTGCAAGGTGCTTCCCCAGGGCCCAGAGCTGGCTGCCTTTGCAACACGATGTAAGGGGTGGATTTTGATTTTGTTTTGGAATGCATGACTCTTGTGACATGGTTGTCAGGGTCAGTGCCTTTCTGGAAAGAGCAATTTTGTTTAATGCAACGTACAGACTGCTTAAGCAGTTTGTTTATTTATTTTGTACTATCATGCATTGTTACATTATGTGCATTTAGGGGATGTGACTGATTACATGTTAACTGTTCTTTCTCTTGATCATGCTGGTTGATATACTTTGTCAGATTTCCCCTTGAAGTTATGTATCTTGCTAAAATTAGACCTTAAATATGCATATCAGTTATCTTAAGCATAGATGCAAGAAAGCAATTTCTCTAGCATTCCCTTTCTTTCTAGTTTATAAAAGGGTCACACCAGGAGCGTACTTTCTGTCCATGTTATACAGAAGAACCAGGAAGGGGAGTGAGAAAGTCTGAAGATCTTAGATGACATTTTATTATACATTTAAATATGAGAGCATTTCAAAAGCAATTTAAAGCACTATTGAGCAGGATCTGAAAGAGATCAAAAGAACCAAAAGCCAGTCACAACTCTAGGGCTATTATTTGTGCTGTTTGACTACAAATACATGCCTTCAAGGATCAAGGCACCTACAAGTCAAATAAAGCTTTAGTTAAATGATTAAGCTGTGCTGAACTGAAGAAAGTAGAAGAGGCATATTGCTTTGGGAGTTGTGTGGGTGGGGTGTCACATGTGGTCATACATTTCCATATGGTCAGGCAGATCCTATGGACAGAGCCACTGGCAAGTCCATAGAATTAACAGTGTTAGCAGAACAGGAATTGAGGAGAGAGGATAAAGTACAGAAGGTCCATAACATTTGGATCTCTTCTCTGGGGTTTTCTGAATCCAGACATTTGCTCTTCTGATAGCAATAATTTGAGAGCCTTCTGTTTTTGGAATGGACATGGTAAAGTAGCAGTACTCATCCTGGACGTTTAGTATCCATGTATTTCTTTCACCCACTGTCAAGGTTCATCCCAGCTTAGAGAAAAGTATTTTGCAAAATGTTTTTCATCCTCATAAAAAAAAAAGCAAAAGTGGTGTTCTATGAGTGCATGAAGTTTCCAAGAGCTTGAAACAGGACTGCACAATCTTTTTGATTTTCTAATGATAAAAATGAGATGCTTTGTGGCATTTACCTTGGTGGTAAAAATTCATACATTACACTACTTCACACAAGCTCAGCTCAAAAAATCATCAGTTGTATTGTGTTTGCTGGGACTCTGAGTCCCAAAGTCCTGCTGAGAAGTGAACAAACCTTCCTTTCCATGCTTCTCATCACACATGTGAGCATTTCTGCCTTTGCATCTGTCTCCAGCCAAATAGATCAGAATATGCGTTGTACTAACTTTCTTTGATTATGGCAGCTGGGAGATCTGCCAGTATGCGTTAAAATAAATTCAGCTGATACGTTAGCGAGTCAGTCAGTTTGCACAGCAGCTCCATTTTTAAATGTAAACACATCATATACACACATGCAGACACATATTTGTAATTTGCATAGACTTGTAGATACACACACACACACAAAGAGCCACTTTAGATGCTGCTGAAGAAACAGCGATGCCTGCGCAATGACTCTGAGCTCTGGAATCTCTAACTGAAAACTGTAATACGGTTTTATTAGAGACTTTTGAAAGCTGATTTAGAAGTAAAGGAAAAGTGTGCTTTGTTGTCTGTTGTAAAGTTTAAAACATCCAGACTGCAGGTGTTGAAAATTCAAGAAAGTTACTACATTTTAAACTACAAAACTGGTGTAAAGCCAAGATGCAGCCCCATGCATTAACAAAAATTCAGAATCATTTTGGGAAATAGATTGTGCTTTTTAATTCCATCTGTCTGTTGTGAGTTTTACTGTGCTTTTATTGCACTGTTTTCCTTCTTCCATCAAAGATGAGTAAGAAGGCATTTCTCAAAAAAACAACAAAGGCCTTTTGCAAAATAAAACTAGACTGAATTTTTCAGTTTTTCAGATACATCTTTCTGTCCCTGGTGTGGAATTAAGAGATAAGGCACACATTTCTATTTAATTTAGCTTGTAGATCATCCTACTTGATTGCAGTGTAATACATGCCTTCAGTTGCCACTTGATATGGCATCTTCCAAATTATTTTGATGCATTCTGAGGCTTTCACGTTATGTCAGTGTGTTGCACCAACACAGATGTCATCTCCTAATAGCACCAATCAACCTCATTTAGAAAGGGTCACTGATGACTATGGGAGATTGCCTGGAGTTCAGTGTCCCTTGAGGTGGTGAGTTAATACTGAATGTGCCAAGCAGAGTGACTGACACCTGTGGCATGCTGTCTGGCTTGTGAATGAAGTGATCGGGTGCTTGTGCATAGATGTTCTAAGTTAACTGGGTTTTCTGACCACAGTTTGTGCTTTTTAAATGGTTGCTTGTTGTTGCTTTTTTAATACGTAAAACCAGCAAGTGGTGGCTTCCTTGCAGCTTTAGAAAGAAGTCAAAAGAAAAAGACATTCAGCCCAGGCCAGAACATTTCTGTAATTACTTTGGGCTGCAGCAAGCACAAAAGTCCCACCAAACGAGCCATAGGCTGCTATGAGTTCTCCCCTCAGTCTTTTCTTCTCTGGGCTGTACAGACCGAGAGCCCTCAGCTGCTCCTCAGATGTTTTGCCCTTCAGACCCTCTGCCATCATTGCAGCCCCCCCTTTGGATGCTCTCTAATAGTTTGATGTTCATCTTACATTGTGGTGCCCCAAACCTGCACACAGTGCTTGAGATGAGGCTGCACCAGTGCAGAGCATAGCAGGACAATCCCTTCCCACAACTGGATATGTAGGGTGTAGAACTCACTCAAGAGAAAATTTGGTAGGGACAGCACAGTCATGCTAATGGGTAATTAGTAGGTTATCCAGTGCAAAGCACATCCATTGTGTCAGTGATGTATCTATGCTAAATATATTTTGTTGATACTGCCTGAGAAAGTAACATTTTTTCTTCTGTAAGACTGTTTTTATGGTACTATACAGTGTCATATAGTTTGTAGGTACAGCTCAAGAATACTGAGCAAAATGTAACCAAAGATTTAATTGACTTAACTGAACTTTAAATAGACATACCCTCTGCAGTGACCTTTGTAGTCTACAGGAGACAAGGAAAACTTTCAGAACTTGTAGATATCTGCACTGATACTAGATACTAATCTGTCAGGCATGTCTTAAGTAGCCTTTGATATCCCATTGGCAGACAGTACCATGCCCATTCCTGTTGCTGAATGCCTCCTTCATCTGAGGAGGAATAACCCTGTGCATCAGTACATGTTGGAAACCAGTGAATTGGAAAAGGCCCTGCAGATGCTCATAGATCTGAGCTGACCATAAACCAGCAATATGCCCTTGAAACTGTGAAAACCAACAACATCCAGAGCTGCAGTAGGAAAAGCATTATCAGCAAGCAGGTTGAGGGGTTTGATTCTTACCATCTAGTCAGCCCTGGTGAGACCACATGTAGTGTGACCAGGTTGGCCCTCCCCAGTACAAGAAAGACATGGGTACACACCAAGGCAAGTCCAGCAAAGAACCACTAGGATGTTAAAGGGAACATTTGTAATGTGAGGAGAGGCTGAGAAAGCTGAGAATGTTTTTTCTGAAGAAGAGAAAGCTCAGGGAGATTTAATATATATTTATAAATGCTGGATGTAAAGGTGTAAGGAAGATTGAACCAGGCTCCTCTTAGTGGGGTCCGGTGACATGACATGCACAAACTGAAATACAAGATATTTTAAATACAGGGAAAAACTTCTTTACACTGTGTCATTGAACACTAGAACAGGTTGCCCAAAGAAATAGCAGTGGCTAGAAAGGACTGTTCTCTAATTTCTGTTTTCTCTTAATTTTCATCTTTGCATTAATTCAGCAAGGACTTAAGAGGAGTAAAATTCACATGCATGTAATCAGATTAGAGAGAAAGTAAGCCTGTGGATGCAGAGGGTTTATAAACATTGATATCCTTGCTTGAAAGAAATTCGGGAGAGTCTTGCTGAATCATTTGTTTTGGTATTTAGCAAAGATAACCTCGAAGCTGTTACCATTTGTCATAGCACTAAATGTTTATGTGTTCATGAGCATGAAAAACTGCAGTAGGATTGAATTATTTTACAGAACACCTCTATGAAAATGCATTGCTTTAAAGGGAAAGATTTGATTTAGATAAATTGCCTGTGAGTTAATGCCTGCTTTCTAAGTGTTCTCATCAGAGAGCCTGCAAGACCCAGTCTTATTCTTCAATGTGTTGTACATCCTTGTTGTATTCTGTTCAACAGCTATGGTACTTCCCTTTTGAGTCAGCTGTGAGTAAATTGAGACCTACATTCTACTACCTACCTTTCTTCACATGAATGTTAGGATGCTTGATAATGGGTGAAAGCAGTTTCAAATCCCTTGCGAGCATTTCAGTTAAACTGCTGCAAACCTCTGCAGAGTCACTTATAGTGTGAGGAGGAGTTTTATTTCCTGCTTTATGATGTTAAATTAATTGGGACACTCTACAAGAAGAGTGCCCCAATGTGGGATCTGAAATGTTCTAAAAAAAAAATGGTTTATAAACAAGCTTATGATATATTAGTACAGGTTTATTAAGGAGACAATTTATATTTGGCTCTGCCTTTGGGCTTCCTAGCTGCAAGGACTGAGTATGCTCTAGATAACTAAGCTGTTGTCCCATAAGATCTTGTGTACATTATATTGTTAGTTGAAATGGTTTTGAGTCACCATGTAGGGCTGCAAATCCCTTTGTCCAGGTCAGTTTACTGGGGCTGCAGGAGCAGAGCAAGAGAGTGAAATCAAAACCCAGAAGAAGATAGATGGGAATTAGATGTTTTGCCCTTGACATTTTTATTCCACTAGCAGTTTCCTTGAGCTAGTAGTTACTCCCTCTCTGGCTGAAGATTCTGTCTCAGAATCCCTACTATGTCTGTACATTTTCCTGAGCTCTTGCCCATTTTGTTGCTTCGAATAGAATTCAGAAATTCTAGGATTCCAGGAAAATAATTATAAACTAGAAAGCTCAATGTCAATATGATGATTTTTGTATTTTCCAAATATACTGATGTGGAAACTTTTCATTTTTAATACTTCAAGTCTTTAATATGTGCCTGCTTGATAATAAAATAAGCTTGTTTTATTTTAAGCCCTAAAGGTAACAGCTTTAGAGATAGTTTTATGTTTAACTAGTTCTTAAGAAACTAAAGCCTTGTAAAATGAGGTCTCCACTATGCAGCTGTTGAGGCACCTATTCAGGCCTGCAGCATACAGAATAATGATAAAAAGATACACTATATATAATCTCAGGGTTCTCTAGAAGAGCAGTAGTCTTCCTTTTTCCTTCCAAG
Organism: Coturnix japonica; assembly: GCF_054131305.1. Classification (NCBI taxonomy): domain Eukaryota; kingdom Metazoa; phylum Chordata; class Aves; order Galliformes; family Phasianidae; genus Coturnix; species Coturnix japonica. The sequence continues at coordinate 81,768,998 of NC_140663.1, forward strand.
TGGCATCTTTCTTTGATTTTTTTAGTATCTTTGTCGTGAGATCAACAAAGCAGAACCATTCATTTAGCCTGTTCTTGCTTAGTTGTCCAAAAATACATGGAAAGGTTCTGGAAAATGTACAGCTGCAGTAATTGTTGTTCCTATGCATCTAGGTGTGGCAGTGTTTCTTCTGGGAGAAAGACGTAACCCATTTCTGTCTCTCATTTATTCTGCATTAATAAGTTGCATTGTGGTACATCTATATGAAGTGGATGTAAACATACAGTCCACTTAATCAAACCTATTTTATATTCCTCTTCCTATCTCTTCTCTGAAAAAGTAGCTAACAAATGCAGCAACTTTGAAACACAGAAAGAATAAGCTAAGTAAAGGAGGAGATAACAAGTAAGACAGTAAGGAGCTCTTGCAAGGGGCTAGGATCAAAAAGTATTCAAAAAGGCTTTGAGCACAAAACTGACCAATAGGTACAGAAATTAACGTCATTGGGGTAAGTGGTTTAAAGTGTAGATTGGTGGTATGTCTTCACCTATGTTTGTCATTTTTGGACTGAAAATTCTAATCTCCCCATTCAGAGTCACCTTGAGGGATAAACATTCAAAATGAAGAAGAAATCAGCAGTTCTCAGTCCTGTGGTAGACAGAGACCCATTTGGCTCACAGGGGAAGCTGTTCAGACCTTAGAACTAGAGCTTTTCTTGCTTGAAATCTGTTGCTTCAAGGAAATAAATTCGGCACCAAGCTTGGCTTGAATATGTGCCTCTGATTTCTTGTGGTAACTGTGGTACTATCTCTGCCTTCAGGCTTTATTCTGCCAAGCTAGACTGTGCTGTCTTCAGCAACTTCCAAATGACATGTGATGCTCCCTGGCTAAATAAAATCCAGTTTTAGAAAGGACTGTGTGCACTTTGCAATCTGTCTCCCAAGACAGGTCCCTTAAGTAGATGCATCTTTGAAGAGAGACAGTTTGAGAAAGCCACAGATGTTTAGTACATGATATATTTCTCTCTTTCCCTATGGTCCTTATGAAAAGGACATGAAGATAGACTTATTAAAAGTCAGCTAATGACATGTTGTAGGGAGTCTCTGGTTCATTGACTGTTATTACAGCTGTGCCCCATTACATTCCAAATACCTAGGACATGCTTGTTTTTTGAATGACATTTATCTCTTGAGTTTCAAACATTCCTGACATAAATAAAGACTTTATGCTTTTCAAATGTGTTTTACAGCTCAGCCCAGAGGCTATTCAAGGATCATTTTAACTCAATAAAACTCCTCCTTTAGGGATATAAAAGGGAAGTGTTTTAACAATGTCACTCCATGCATGGCCTTATATTAGCTAGAGACAGTCTGCCTGAACAGCCTTTGATCCCTCTTCCCCTGGATGTTGAGAAAGCTATTCTGAGGATTCAAAGTCTGTGACATACATCAGTCTATTCAGTGTGAATGCAGACTTCATGTGAATACTCGTGACCTTAGGGAAAGTTCAAAGGCAAGGTTTTGGCTTTTCTTGTGCTTTCCCCTTCCAGTGCTTTTAGCTACCCCTTTTCAGAATGGGTGAAATGGTGGATAATGATTTTTTTTTTTTTTTAACCACTTCTTTTAGTCTTTAACTTGATTCTATGAGTGGATTCTCATTTAATACACTAGTTTGGTAAAATAATAAAAATAATGAAATGTAAATAAACAGGATGCTTAGCGCTCAGTTAAATAATATTGCTTAGCCTTCTGACTTTACTTACACTGGCATCGTGAGTGATCGCTGATGAAAATAATGAGTCTCTTTACTATAAGCAAAGGTATCAACTTCCCTTACTTCCTTAAGCTTCTCCATTTAGACAATTTTCAGTCAGTGACAACTGGAATCAAAAAATAGAAAGGTACTCTTTTATTTTGGTTTGGGAACCATTTCTTTTCATGGTAATTATTAGCGCAATATTTGTTTTTACAAGCATTTTAATGTGAAAATGAATTGTAGCAGAATAATATACTTCTCGTAAACTATGCTACTAAATGTAAAGAAACACCCAAATCCAAAAGAAAGTAGGAGATGCGATCACCTTTCAGCTGTGTTCCATCAACGGTTCTAATATTCTGGTTAACCTTTGAGAAGTCATTTGATTCAAAGCCAATTCTGAAATTACCCAAGAATGACAGGGCAAGAGCTTTAAGAAATACTATGACCATTCACAGTGATTTCTGATCAGTTTCAATAGGCCCTAATGGAATTTACTGATAGACCAATTCAGGAGTTCACTGTGGCTACTTAAAGGGACATAAATATTTTATATATGAAAGTACTTATCTGAATGCAGGTGTTTTCTCCGTTTTTGAATTCTGGTACTTCTAGAGCTAATTCTTCAATACACTTCTTAAACTGTGAATGGCATTTCTCTGGTGGACTCCGTAACTGCCTGAAAAAAAGAGAAGTCTACTCAGCATCTGACAGTTGACTTCATAGTCATGGGGAATAAACTGTTCTTTCAGAAAACTTCACACCAGGAAGCCTGAGGTCCTAACATCCTACAAAGTAATGTAACAATGGGGTGGGAAAGGCAAAGCAAAATTGTTTGTTTTAAACTGGTACTGATTTAAACGCATCCTGTGATAAATAGGAACTATTGAGGAGCTCCTACCATCACCATCTCAAACAAAGTACAGAAAGAATAACATTTGTATTATGAGTAGCATTGGGCTGAATTCTTAGGAAAGCATACATAGCATTTGTCTCCTCTGTGCAATAACAGCAGTGAACACCATGGCACCATAATTTTCAGTTTCTGAAGTGAGTGCCTTGTGCAGCTTGATACTTCCCAAATGGACATGGTGTTTCCATGATTTATTACACACGTGTTAAACATATGAGTAAGTCTGACGTTCTGCTCGCCCTGTGGAAGGCATTTGCTATCTCTCTTCATAAAAGGAGGGAAAGACGAGAACATGAATGCACACCACTTAATGAAGTTTGCTTTTAATTTAGAATTTATTTGTAAGAGTGAGAAATGAGCTCTGACAATCACTTGTCCAGTGACAACTGCTGCCCAGAAGGTTGCCTTTATCTATACTTGAGACTGAAATCCAGCAGCAGCCTTTTAGTGCAATTCCTGCTCAAGCTGCTTGTTTGCCCTTCTTTCTTTCAAGGCACCCGTGCAGTGCCTGCAGCCACTCTGGAGTCTATCACCCCAGGCTGGAGTCCCTCAGCTTTCAGGTGCATTCAGATACTTTGGCCATAATGCAGGAAATCATCCATTAGAAGGATCACAAACATTCATCTCTAAATTGTTGGGTTTTTATTTTTTTATGGGAGAAGCATCCATAGCTCTCATACTTGATTTTGTTTCATCTAAAGTTAACCTGCTTCTATTCAACTTAGAAGTTTTGTTACTTTACTTCCCTTTCTCACTTTGACTTGTGTGAATGCCCATATCTTGGTAGCTGTCTCATAGACAGGATGGACCTTTTCACCTGCTTCATAACTATTGAGTTCTACAAAGATCTGCCATGAGCCTCTTGCTGTTTGGGATGGATAGGCTTCCCAGTCTCTGCTGACAGGGAAGGCATGCTGTGTTCTGGTTGATGGTTGTCTAACGGTGTTACAGAATCAGGTGACATTTTACAGCTCAAGTCATAAAACTATATTGAGTCTGCTGCAGCTCAAGCGAAAGGTGCAAGAGGGCATATAAATGTACTGTGCTGGTTTAACTATGTGTCCTGGAGATTAAAGGCCAAAGGACTGTGTCTGCACATCCAGTTAAGAGAGCTGGATAGCTGCATCTGGATGAGGAGGATGCAGATTTACAAAATGTTAAAACGTGGCTTTTTCCTCTTTCTCCCTCCTGCCCTGGGATCCACCTGGTGACTCAGCTCCAGCCTCACCTTTCTGGTATGCACTGGTGGCACCAGACCACTACTATTCACTATGGCACAGCAGTGTAGCAGGGGCAGTGTGTGTAACTCCGATAAGAAATTAAATGGTAGCGCAACCCTAGAAGTTTTAAAGCAATGCAACTCCTGTTTTCTGTGAGCAGTCTTCTTTAATAAACCACCTAGATGTTAAACCACTGTCTAGAGACTGGAGGTGTAAAGGATCCAAGGGCGAGTGTAGAAGTCCATATAACCAGATGTGATTGTGTAACAGAAATATGGTATCATTGTATTGATTTGCAATTATTGCTTAGAACTTTGTCACAGGCTGAATGCTGTCTGGCAGTAGAATGGTTGGATGAAAGTGAAGATAGAAAGACAATATATAAATCTAAATGCCCGGGTCTTGTTTTGTGGGTGGAGCACAGCTGGCTGGACTGGGCCCAGCTGGATGTGGGCTCCCCATGCTTGTGGCAGGACTAGTGCTGCTGTGTATCCTCACTCATGGATGTGACTCCAGGTTTTGAGAGAAATTGCTTCTAGTGAAGAGAGCAGTTTATTCCTTCAGACACTGGTCTTTACGCTTGGCCTTGTGCAGTTGTTCTGTGGTGTGGGCACTGGTGCTCCAAGGCTTACAGATTTGGGTTTAGGTCCCCGTAGATCCTGCTGTCAGAAACTGCAGATTTAATTCTCAGATTATGATCTTTATTTACTCTTCTGGTTCCACATTACCTCCTAGGGGCATTAAAGAAAATTTATACGTTATATCAGATGACAGCGTTATGATTAGATAATAAAAATCACCAGTTTTCTAAAGAAAGAGAAAGAAACAAGCCTTCCATTTATTCAGTAGTACATAAAAAGTTTCATTTTCTTTTTTTCTTTATGTAATAGTCAGTTCTGCTGGCTCAACTTTGTTCATGATCACCATCTCTCAGTGGGAATATTTTACTATCTGATGCTAAAAGCTGGTTGCAAGCAAAAGTTGGAAGTGAGCAGACCATGGTCATTTTTAGAATGAAGTCTGGGAGAACTTTACAAGGCCTTTCCTAATATTTAATTTGTGATCTAGAGACCTAAGCAAGAAACAGCACAACTCTAAATATTTCAGCAAAAGTACACACAGGACTTCCCTGAGTTAATAGTGAGTTCTCTCTGTCACAGAACTGGGAATTTTCTTCCAGTATATACATCTGTAGGCCAGTCACATATGAAAACAATAACCAAGGAATAAGAAAAAGTCAATAAGGAGATTTATATACAGCTGCTATTAAACTGGAGGAAAACAAATGATCTGTTGGGGTCAGTTTCTCTGGGAAATCAATTTGAGCAGAGTTTTATTGTCCTCTCTGCTAGATCCTTCATGTTATTTGCTTCCACCTTTAATAGTTGTGAGTGAGGAGGGTTTTACACTTGTGAGCCTAAGCTCCCCGGATCATTGCATTCGTTACCTTTTCAACATCCACATTCCCAGTTGTCACAAATGCTGCCTAACAGCACTGAACACTCAAAATACGTTTCTCCTTGTAACTCCAGGGAGTTTTGAGTGTTCACATTAACTGCTTAAACTAGTCATAAACCAGTTTGACTGTAGTACCAGTGCAGTAGTAACCACTTGATTCATAAATGTCTCTATATGAATTGTATATGACTACTGAGAATACAGGCCATTTCTTGAGGGGAAAAAAAAAAAAAAGCATAACCTCTCCATGCATGGCCACACAAGCCTAATGTTAGTTATAAAACAAACAAACAAAAAAACCCTCCAGCCAACTTTTTTTTCAGTGAGGGAGTGCTAATACATTAATCAGAACACCAGAAAAAATGTAAATACATGGAACCCTGTGATCTGCAGAATTTATACAACAATCACTGAAATGCTATTCACTCAGCTTTTTAGTCTAGAAGAGTTCTCACCTTAAGTTTGGCTTTGAAACGTACATTCTCTAAATGATAATCAGTTCAACATATTACTAATGCTAATGCTTTAACATAATGTTTGAAAACTTATATTTAGCTAAAAAAACTTAACAGTAATTTTTAGTATCCTGTCATAGCAAGCTTGTTTTTCTGATAGATAGTGTCATCCGTTTAGAAGATCTGTTCCAGCATTCTATTTCTGTACAATCTAATTGCATCTCAATATTTAGAAAGGAAGATCCTGGAATTGCTATAGAAAATGGACGTATGAAGTATGAAGTTGTTCTACTCCCTTCCATAGCTTGATTTTCACTTCGGTTTCATCTTACTGTACTTATTTCATGGTCTTTAGGAAACAGGAAACTCTCATCTCTCTCTTGATCCAAAAGACAGCATCGCTCTTTGTGATATCTTCATTGGTCAATGATTTATCATGTTAAATTCCTTCAGCTTGTCTCCTTGCTGGAATTTCAATCTCTTCAGAAGAGGTAATAAAACACAATAACTGAAGAATTCTGGTTAGAAGGGAAGATAGCTGTGTTGCAAAATGGAAATTAAGGCTGACATCTACTTTAGACCAGAAATGGGAATTGGTTGCTCTGAGATTAAAAAAGTTCTCTGGATTGATTGAGGTAGTCTACTTCTGCTTTGCAGGATATATTCAAGTACTGGAGGGGAAAGAAAGAAAGAACTGTGAAAATAACTATATTTCAAAAGATACTTTCTTAGTACAATGTTCATATGGTGTTGGTTGTTTTACATTGTATTGTAGGGATGTGTACAAAAAATAGTTGTTTCCATTGTCCAAATATCAAGTCATTCCTCTTAGATTCATCCCAGGCTTGGGTGACAAAGGCATTTGTATTGACTCATGACTATTTTAATGCAGGGCAATACATAAGTAGAGGTTACCTTCACTTTTACTGCATATTAAATCCATTGATTGCAGTAGATCTAAAGCATAATCTTAAGGTTCATCTGAAAATGATGTTTTCTTACGCTTGGGTTGAGGACTTCTAACACTTTCAAACATGCCTATTCAATGGATGCAGCAAAAAAAAAAAAAAAAAAAAAAGAAGAAGAAGAAAAGAAAAAAAAATTATATATATATATATATATATATATATATATATATATATATATATATTTGCATTGAGATTTAAACAGTTCAGATTCTTCAGACCAGCAAAAGAAGCTTGCATCAAGTGCTGTGCAGGTCATTTTTGCATTCTCTCCCATCTTTGTCAAACCAGAGAATAATTGGCACGTGTTCCTCTGTTGGCCTGATGTGGAGGAGTTAAAGCTAGGCGTGGACAAAAGTTCAGTAGCTAGAGACATGGGTTGTGCAGGGCAGCAGGTGCTGTAGTAGAGCCAGGTTACATTTATCTCTATCTTGCAGCAGAGCCTGGTGTGGTAAAGGCCAGGCTGGCTGCTGGGAGAGGTTCCTGTGAAGGCTATCCTCTCTGAATCTCTGTTTCCTACAACAAAGACGTACAAAGGGATTATAGTCAACTATTGTATGTGAAGTCCAGTGTGCACTCACAGGTGCTGGAAACAGCAGGAAAATGGTGAAACTAATTCCCAGATGTTGGTTCTTTATTTTTCAAATCAAATGTACTTCAAAATGAAAATGTTCAGGTAGCATGTAAGATAAGATAATAGATAATAATATAATAAGATGAAGGAAAGAAAATATACAAGAGTGTTAGGAAATTAATATTAAATTATAAAAAGTATCTTTCTCTCTGAATAAAATGATATGATATGTCCTTTAAAAGTAGGTAGTTAACCACAAGAACATTTGAAGAAACCTTTCATTTGTACACTGAAGCTTATTTAAAATTAGGTAAGCTCTGTAACACACATTGTTAAGATATTGTTTTAAAGAGATTTGGATATATATGTGATTTTATATATATATGTATTTTATGTATGGATTTATGTATCTAATTTCCATAGCTCAATGGTTCAGCAGCTGGCAGAGTTCATCACTGTGCTGCAGAAACCAGATGTGCTCTGTGCGTGGGATTGAAGGTCCCTGAAACTTTTTGTTCTCTGGGATCATCTGTCTCCCCTCCACCTTCCCAATGCCCTGGGATGCTGTCTCTTTCAGACACTGCATGTGTGCAATTTCTAAGCAGCTTTGGGATCAGGAGAGGTATATGAATCTTTTATAATGTTATTGATTACTGTAGAGCAGACACTTTTCTAGTGAACTGCTGTGAGATAAGTTACTGGTAGCATCTGCAAAGATGTGTATAAATTAGCTTAAAATAATTAATACTGTGAAACTTTTTAAGACACATCTGTATTGGCACTTATAAGAATATTCCTGCCTGCACTGAGAGGGTATTACAGCCCAAATTACTGTAATTTATTAGGGGAAAAGCCATTTCTTTTAATCATATATTAATTATTCATAAAATCTGTATTAATGTTACCTTAATGGGAAGTGTTACCAGCTGGGATACAAGGCTTGGCACTCTGTTCAAACACAAAAATAGATGAATAGCTTGGCTTAAAAAGAAGACTTAAAAATGACTTACAAGAATGTGAGAGCAGCAGACATGGGTCTACGAGTTAGCATAGAGCTGGCTATGGCAGAGAAGCCCAACCAACTTACCCCTTGCATTTTGGCTTCAGCACTGATTTGTGCCTGGGTGCAATCCAAGTAGAACTGCTGGAGGATGTTCATTAGAAGCTGGTCCTGTATTCTTTGTGCAAGTGCTTTGCAGCTCTTCAGCCAGCATGGATCTGATGAGACCAAATAAAATCAAGAGACTCTTTTCCTTCACACTTTAAAAAATAAATAAAATAAAATAAAATAAAATAAAATAAAATAAAATAAAATAAAATAAAATAAAATAAAATAATAAAATAAAATAAAAATGACTTAAATAATTGAAATTCAAGGTAAGTTCTTCCTGCCAGGGAAGCAAAAGGGAGTTTTGCAACATTTTAGTCTTGTGAACCACATGATCTGTAAAAGCACTGTCCAGAGAATGAGTTTCAGCTCTGAAGAGATGTGAAAGTGCTTACATACAAATGCTTGTGTGAGTGGATGCAGTTCTCTAGATGCTCTGCTCAGTTAAAGGAAGCTATCAATATTTAGGTTACAGTGCAAGAGTACAAGGTACATTTTCAATGGAATTTTATCAAAATCAAACACAGCATGGATTTTCCAAAAATTGTTAATTGTTTTAATTAAAACTCTTTTTCTTTTTCTTTCCTTTTTTTTTCTTTCTTTTTTTTTTTTTTTTTCCCTGTCTCTTGAAAGATCTATTGATCTATTTTGGGAAGGAAAACACGGACACAAAGGACACTGAGTAATGCATGCAAATATGTAATGCCTGTGAAGTGCAACCAGTTTTATATGAGCAATAAAACTTCATAGGATTCAGCTGAAATTAAATTGTTTAGATCAACTACAGCCTTTTTATTAGGATAGCACAATGTGAACTTATAAACACATCTGTTTTACGTGGTAAGATAAAAGGCTGTTTGTTTGTAAAAGGTTTTTTATAAAAAATGACAGTTACAACCTTTAATGTGTGATCTATAAGTTATCATCTGATGAATTTTGGCCAAAACCATGGAAGAGAGGCATTTGAAGTGGGAAACCAAGTGAAAACAAGTGGAAAAAAAAATAAAGAGCTTACATAGCTCTCAGACAGTCTAGGAAGCCTATGGCTTGGAGCAACCCAAAAAGCTGGGTGGTCTGGAGAAGAACCCATGTTAAGGGATCTTAGGTAATTATGATTTTTTTTCCGTGACGTTGATAGTTTTGGGTGGTGGGTGAGTCTGTGGCGTGCAAACAATTGTCATGCCTAACCACAATCAACGTGGATCAGAAATGAGGTTGTTCTGCAGTTAAGGTATTTTTTTCTTCAAATTTCATTTTCATAGCAATGGGATATAGGAAAAGCGTATTTGAGAGCAATTTGTATCTGGATAACTTACCAAGTTGTGTCTGCAGGAAGCTGGTGGTTGTTACTAGAAGTATGTTGTGCATCCAAGGACTGTGCTACAGTTGAGTATGAAGGCAGGATCAGGGTTCTGCAGTCTTGAAATAATAATACTCTGGCATTGTAAAAAGTAGGTAGTACTGTTGTTTTGTTCTCTTTTTCAGTGTATCAGATGTATTTCACTGCTTACACTGTAGTAGCAGATTGAAACCATCTGCTGCCTTGCCACTAGTCTAACAGCAAATCTCAGCTCATTTTCCTTGAGGCCAGCGTGCTGTAAGGCATGTGTACCAGGACAATAATCCAGCTGCTGAATGTTGATACAAGTCCAGACCTATGTTCATGAGTCTTTTAAATGGAAACAGTTCTCTTTGCCAAGGATTGGAATGGAGATAAACACAGTTTGCTTTTCTCTTCTCCCTGTTTCCCTCATCTCTCCTTTTTCTACAGCACCATCCCCCATCACAGTGATAAGAAAAGACCGGACATCCAGGAACAGCGTGTCTCTGTCTTGGCAGGAACCTGAGCACCCAAATGGAATCATCTTGGACTACGAGGTCAAATACTATGAAAAGGTGGGAAGAAACTCTGAAGGGGAGGCTTTTATGCTGGTAATGTGGTAATGAAGTTATTGTGTCTTGTGTATGTTAATGATCTAGACATCCTTACTGCATTTCATGCCACAACAGAGTGTGTGAAATGGGGGTGGAAGAGGGATTTTTCCATATTAAATGCAAATCTAGGATTTGTTAATGGGATTTTCTCAACTGATATTTTCAAGAGAGTAGAAAGAACTGGTAACAGCCATTTTAGTTATGGACAAAATTACAGAATAATGGGGATTGGAAGGGACACCTGGAGATCATCAGATCTGACCTCCCCTGCTAAAGCAAGGTCCTTACAGCACGTCACACAGGAAAGCATCCAGATAGGTCTGGAATTCCTCCAGAGAAGGAGACTCCACAACCTCTCTGAGCAGCCTGTTCCAGAGCTCTGTCACCCTCACTGTTAAGTTCTTTTTTCATGTTCAGATGGAATTTCCTGTGTTCTAATTTGTGCCCATTGCCACTTGTCCTGTCATTGGGCACCACTGAAAAGAGCTTAGCCCCATCCACTTGACTTCTGCCCATCAGATACTTATAAATGTTGATAAGATCCCTTCTCAGGCTTCTCTTCTCCAAGCTGAAGAGTGCCAAGTATCTCAGTCATTCCTTGTACAGGAGATGCTCCAGGCCCCTCATCATCTTTGTGGCCCTCTACTGGACTCTTTCTAGAAGTTCCCTGTCTTTCTTTAACTGAGCTCAGAACTGGACGCAGGAGCCCGGAACTGCACAAAGTTCACTTATGCTGTCAATATTCATAGGGTAATTTGTCATCCTTGCATTAGTGCTTCCCTCTGGTACAAAGGTGATTTAGAAAGAGATGGACTAGGCTTTTAGTGACTACTTTGCACTGTGAAAGTTCCCACTTTTCATGAATATCTGAATTTTTTATACACTGCGTTAGATAAAACAAAAAGGATCTGACATTAAAGATGTTCTGCCCTGTGCTGGCATTTTGTTGAATTTATGCTCTAGATTACTACATCATATAAACATTTTTATTTAGTAAATCTGCATAACCTAATGGTTTTGATTTGTTTTTAATAAACCTTATTGATAGTGTTGAAAAGACTATAAATTTATGCAAAGATTGTGAAGAATAGTATTGGTCATTTTTAGAGTGATCAGTGAGAACTTTAGGCAGAGCATATTGCTAATGAATTTGACTGACTCAGTAAAATTCTAAAAATGTAACATTACTCATAAAAGGATAAACAAAAAGCATGTGTAACATCTTGGTTCAGTCTCACCTTCAAGTGCAGTAGCCTCCAGATATTAGCTTTGTGGTTTTTTTCTGTTAATTTCAATGGGAGGAAGATCAAGTTTATGTGCTGGGCTTGACAATAATAAGAGAACTAGCTTATTGAAATTGTACATCCTCAGCAGTAACAGCATGCAGAACTACTACACTCTCTTAAATTCAATCTTTTGAACAAAACTCACAGGTGGTGCCTTTTAGCAAGGTTTGGAAGAGCTACATACTTCATAGAACCTGGGTCTGAAAGACCCCAGAACTGCACTGTGTTGTGCACAGGTTATTTGCCTGTATGATTAACCTGCCTTTCCAGGCACAAGCCTTTATCTGGGCAGCTCTCTAATCCCATGGGGTGTGGGTTGTGCTGCTCAGGTGTTGCTTGCAATGGCATCAGATTTGGTTTGATCTGTTCCAAAGGGAGATAGTTTTTTTCTGCTTGTGAGCATTTAATTCAATGTAATTAAATGACTGTCAAGCTGTACTTGTATTTTTGTGTTATTTTTTCTCACTGTTTTGGTTATCATTCTGCAGTGAAACTGGCTTTTTTAAATTCATGTAAATGATCATCCTCCAGTACAAGGGTACACACAGTCCAGGCACGTGGCTGCTATTCAAACTGTGTATATGCAGTCTTTGTGGAGCAACTGGCTGTCATAAGACAGCTTCATGAGACAACCAGTCTTATGAGCTGATTGTGCACATGTGTTTCTTCCCTTTGAAGTCTGTGATCAAGAGTTCATAGGCACCAGACAGCTTTCTTAAACCAAAGAGCCAATTGCTTAACAATAGGAGCCAGACTATCCAGAGCAAAGGGATTTTTTTTTTTTTTAAAAACAACCTTCTGACACTGGTGTTTTTAATGTGTGGTCTGTAGTCCCTCGGGGATTCAGCAGCCTGTTCCTTGGGGTTTATGAAAGTTAATGAAGAAAAGCAAGTCCATTGTCAGGAGGTTTCAATGCATTGCCCTTTGCAAGTCTGCAAATTGGAACAGGTTGAAAGCTCCTACTCTAGAGATGTTAAACTTTCCTAGGGGCCAGGCCAGGCAAGGCTGGGTGGTGACCCTTTGCTCCTCCTTCAGACACATTGGGGGATGCCACTTTTCAGTCTGAGATAGCGATGCTGTCCCCTTCTCTCTCCTCTTTTGAAAAGAGAGCTTGCTTTTTAAATTGGCCCACTCCTTTTAAAATCATCTTGGCCATGCTCATCAAAACGCACTGCTGTTAAGTGACAGCTACTAAGAAATAAACCCTCCAGAGTCAGCAATCTGGGTATTTCTCCTGACAAGTCATACGTGATCGCTGGATGATGATTTATGTTGAGCCATTCTTTTCCCTCCTGCTTGCTTTTGCTCACAATAACTCTCAGAAATTAATATACACAGTATTAATAGATTATTGCATGTCAGTCCAATTCTGTCATTTATCTTGAAGAATAGGTGATATTTTTGGGCTGATATTTAGGATGTTACAATAGATTTGGATTAGAAACAGAACTTAGATATAAGTGATGATACTGTGTAGCTTTTCTAATGCATTATCAGCATCAAGTCTGTGAAAAATATTAATTTTCATTAATTATAACATTTTATATATTATATATATAATAATATATAATTAAACTTTTCAGATTTTATCATGTGTGATTTCACATGTGTAACTGAGAAATAATAGAGCTTCTTATGATATTTCTATAGAAATCAGGATTTGCAGTTCTGGAAGACTATTTTTAAATGAACTTATGGGGGTATTATGTATAACGTTATGAACTGGAAGTGACAGGTCTTCAGATTTCCTGTTCAAAATAGAATTTTATTTTCTTTTAAAATCTATAGAGCTTGATTGTGAGTCTATTTGACAAGTTCCTATTTATTTCAAGCATTTAAAAGAAATAAATTCCTCTTTCAGATGTAAAAATGAATGCCATATGACACATCTAGGCATTTACTTTATTGCAAGGCATAATATTTTATGGGATGTTAGCAGTACAGAATGACGCCCCACTTTAGTCTGTTCATTTATAATGCCGTGCTGGGTTTTAGGAGTCTCAGCTGACAAAGCGCTCATATAGCAAAAATCAGGAGTTTTTTTCTTGCACCAACAGCTACATTTTTTTTCCCTTGTTGTCCTTGCACACCTAATTAAGTACTCTGGAAGGTGTATTTTGTGATGCAAGGGCAAAATACCACATGAAAATTATTAATTGTCTAATTTAAGTATGTGGGTTAAAATTATGATAAATCCCACTCTCTTTTTTAAAGTGAAATGATGCTCCAAATGATGAGTGAACTTTAATTGCAGTCTTACATTACTAAAATAGATTTGCTTTTCCCACCATTGAAATAATGTGCTCAGTAGACTGGCTAAAACAAACAAATAAAACATTATATCCAGTTTGTGTTTTTTCTGAGGCTGGAAAAGTAAATTAAATGCAAATGAACTCAGTTGCTTTTAAACTCCTGTTAGGGTTTTAAGGGCAGGCCATGTACACTCCATGAGATTCTTGGGAGCTGTCATACTGACAGCTGTTAACAACAGTGAGAGGAGGCAGTGCTGGAAGCCAGAGAACCTCCTGAAGATGTGCAGCCCAGGTTTGGCCTCTACTGCCTACATGCCACCAACGGAGAAAATGTTCTTCCTGGTGCAGTGTAAACACTCAGTGTCCTTATCTGAAAAAAAAGGACATACTTTTCACTCTCACTAGCTCAGCCACCATAAATGTTAAATGGGTACAAAAAATGTCTTTCATAAAACATGGCTTGTAATTATAAAATTTAATTTGCATGTGAGACACTAACAGTAGTGGGATTTACTTCCCAGTAAAGATTTTGTCTAGTAAACTGTGTAGATCATGAGGAATATTCTTTCTGCAACCCAGTTCAAATTTATCATCAGAAAGTCTGATTAAAATTCTGCTTGGCAAAGAGTGACTCTCCTCTTTGTATATTCCTTCTGCTCATGGCAGCTCTAGCGCTGTATCTCTGAAGTTTTACTTTATCCCCAGGAAAGATAAACTTGGGCTTTTATGTGGTGTTTCAGTGATTTGATTACTATTAACATAAAAAATGACTTTCAAAATATGTGTGTAAAAAGTTTGCCATAAACTAAGATATCGTGACATCCTCCATACCGTTGTTTTAAACATTTATTTTGCAAGTTCCACCGCGGATTATTAGCAGACAGGGCCATGACTATATTCTCTCTCGCACGTATGTATCTGAGCAAGAAGGAAATGTTTGCATTTCAGAAAAAGAGCCTGAAGTGAGATCAAAATGAATGCCCAGTCATAGCATACACAGAAGATTGTGTGTTTTAGAGACAAGATTATGATGTCTTTGAAATTAAAACGGTTGCCTACTTTTCAGCTAAATGACGAGATAAGGAAAACTTGTAAATTGCAGTACTGGGTATTCGTTGGTTAGAAAATATGTATTTTAGGCAAACCTGTTAGCTCCTTAGAATGTCTTCCTAGAAATTTTCTCCCTGGAATTTATAACAGAAAACTTTTTTCAGAGATACATCAGAAAACCATAAGAAAGTCCAATTCCTTTTTCTGCTTACACTGCAAGGAAACTAGACCATGATAAGCATTTTTATAGACAACCTTTGAAGAATAGGTCCAGCTCATCCTATTTTAAATTGTGGTTCTGGCAAATAACCTACAGGCAGAGGCTTAGCTTTTTTTAATTATTATGTTTTCCAGTGTGAATGTACATCATGTTAAATATTACGTACAGATTCTGGTAATCTTAATTTCCTTAATTTTGATGTAAACTTCCCTGTTTCTATACATATAAAAGATTACCAATAATAGGTCAGTTAGGCTTTGACAGCATTAAAGGGAATGGTTTTGTTACTAACCTACTAACTTAGAATAGATCTAATTCTCTTGCTCTGGACAGCACTGTAAAGCAAACAGGCTAAAACAGATCCGGTCACTTGAACTACTCACATGAAGAGGAGCTGCCTTTGGCAGTCAGACTGTATGAAGTGTTTTCCAGCCTCTCTCAGGACTCCGTACATCACTGGTGAAATTAAAAGCCCAGTAACTTGCCAGCTAATACAGTACCATAAAATGCGGCAGGAATTAGGTGAGATTCTTTGCAATCAGCATGCATTACCCCAACTTAGATTTCACTCTCAACAAGGCATAACTCAATGATTTGAGTGTATTATTTCAAAGTAAATGGGCAGCAGATGAAATCCCCACCACCTCCAAAATAGAGAAGTTCATCATCGCAAGCCGAAGTAACTGACAGTTTTGCAGTTCCCCACATGTGGATACAGTCCAAGACTTTCTCTGAGGCACTTCCAGCTACCATTTTTAGAAAGCCAAAAATGCTTTTTTTGGTACAGGATGATGGTAGTAAAATAAGCAATACCTCAGGCCCCAAATGAATGCTTAACATTTTAAGCTATGCTTAGACTGAGACTGAGACATGCGTTTATCAGAACTAGCTTTTTGCACAGTATACAAGGTATCAAAAATTACCGAATTACGAAGTAGTCTTTTTTTTATTTTACACTAAAAGTCTGTATATCAGAAATATGTGCCTATTGAAGCAGAGCATGCTTGTTAGGATATCATCTGTACTGGACACACTCCTTGTTCTTTAGCAAAAAGCAATAAAGGGTAGGCATACATGTTCTTCCTGGCTACTAAAACCCTAGACTCATTCAAGAACAAGTTCAGTGGGGTTTTGCCCAAATGAGGCCTGACACATCAGGCTCATAGTTTTTATGGCATAGTAGTAAACTGGTTATATTAGCCTGTTCATAGAGCTGGGGTAAGGAGTCTGAACAGACTGCTATTCTAACTGTTATAAGGATACATGCTATCTTGTAAAACACGAGGCAGTAAAAACCAAGTCCTGCAATAGCTCTGCAGGGCCCTAAAAGCTCTAAATTGGCCTGTTACAACTTCCAATTCAGTACAGTAGGCAAATCTGTTTTATGGTTTTTAAATAAAACTGTAGTCTTCATTTTTCTTGTTGTATTACAGGCTATGGACAAAGTGGTACAAAGCCATTTAATGAAATTTTGTACACTCAGCATGTCTACTACTTGATTTACAGTGCAAGGATGTAGGAGCTCTAATGATTTAGATTTCTTGCTAATCAACAGATTTTTAGTTGATTGAAAATGAATGGCTGTGCAGGCATTTGTCAGGCTATAAATATTCAATGTGCCACTGCTTTCCAGGTGGTTTGTAGTCATTTTATACCAAACACTTCTTGCTTCTTTTTCTTAGGGTGTGGTTTTAATCTGATAATTTCTTTTCCCAAAAGCAGGAACAAGAGACAAGCTACACTATTCTGAGAGCCAAAAGCACTAATGTTACTATCAGTGGCCTCAAACCTGATACCACCTACGTCTTTCAAATTCGAGCCCGAACTGCAGCTGGATATGGGACAAGCAGCCGCAAGTTTGAATTTGAAACCAGTCCAGATTGTATGTATTCATTCAAATGGTTTTAATTGATTACTTGGGCAATTTCTGACTGATGTGAGTGGCTGTTTTCATTCCCCTTCAAGTTTAGTAAATGCAATTCATTACTATTTATTATGTGTCTTTCTGGATAACAATACTATATAACTTATATGTTTTATCATTAAAATTGAAATGCATTTTAAAGAATGTACAGGAATACCACGGGTTATTTTCTTGCATTGCATACCTTACATTGCCTAGTGCCAGAATCAATATCTTGCTTGACTGCAGCTCATACCAAGAGAGGGCCTGGTACATTTCCATGTTCACAGCTTGTGGCATGAATCCTGTGGACTGTAAACACCATGCCCCAAAGGAGTTAATATTATATAAGCCTTTTACTC
This sequence comes from Coturnix japonica, assembly GCF_054131305.1. NCBI lineage: Eukaryota > Metazoa > Chordata > Aves > Galliformes > Phasianidae > Coturnix > Coturnix japonica. Next base: position 81,786,433 of record NC_140663.1, read on the forward strand.
CTGGGGGTCAAAATGTAATTCTCCACGTTCCTGCAGAACAGAGCTGATGTTTCCTATACAGCCACGAGGAGAAACTAATGCCCACTGGCCAGCAAGATGGTGGCTCAGTTAAATAACTGGTAAGGGAATCTGCACTCTGACTCCCTTCCCTCTGTCACTAGATTTCTGAGTGACCCCAGGGAAGTTATTTACTTGCCTTTTTCTCTTCTCTAATGCACAGGTAATAACACTTACTTGCTTACCTGATGACCTTGTCAGTATTATTTATAAGTTCTGTTCTTACATCAAAAAGACTAATGGAGCTCATCATCCTAAATATTATGTTCTCACCTCTTGGTACTACATACTAAATCAGACCTTTTATTTGCTTGAAGGTGAAAGTAGCTTAATACACCAGAAAGTCCACCTTAGTTCAGTTAACCACTTACTGATGTAGCCTGGCGCTGTGTAATTAAATACTGTTTAGAAGGCAAGGAAATCACAGACTTTTACCGGCTGCTCAGAGTTGTAAAACAATTCAAGACTGTAATTCTGCTATGGGCTCATAATGTTTATTCATGTACTCATTATAATGATTGAGAACCCGTGATGTGAGAAATATTCTGCTAAAATAACAAACTCTTACCAAGAAGAGTAGTGTAAGTAAATCCAGTGTTCTTTCACTATCTATGTATGCAGCGTCTATGTATTTCTGAGGTATGTTAAGTACTTCATCTGCACTTCATCCTTCCCAGCTTCAGCTTTTTGGAAATCAATTGAGCTCTCTATTTAAAGAAAGAAAAAAGAAACAAAAACCAAAACAAACAACAACAACAAAAAAAAACTATTGCAAATTACTGTTATGGTGTACATGCATCTTTGGCATAATGGATGAAACTCTGGATGGAACAGAGTAGTACAGAAAGGAGAAAAGAATCAGTTATGATGATAAATGATTTTGTAACTGGGAAACTGATGAGCTTTCTCTGCAAAGTAAAAAACAAAAAAAAAAAAAACAGAAGTTAAAAAAAGAACAAACAGTAGATTACCAAAAATGTGGAAGGTGAAAAAAGATAGCATAAAGAGCATGTGGATTATACAGATAAATACTGAATCACATTACTTGATTCCTATTGTCGTAACAACATAAGTCAACTTGTAGGCACGTGATAGGCGGAGGCTTCTTCCGGGCAGTCATATAGACTAACTGACCAGTTTGCGGGGTGCAGGAGGTCTGTCTTTAAGCTTTCTTTAGACAACTAACATGAAACATTGTGGTGAGGAACCTAATTCTGCTCTACTCAATGAAGATCAATAAGTGTCTGCTGAAGATGGTTTGAGTTGGAAGGGTCCTTAGGATGGTGACAACTAAGTGAGTAATCGTACTTAAGATCCAAAGATGCCCTGTTGTAATATGGCAGTACCCAAGCACCTGCCTTAGGCACTGCAGAGAAGTGCCTTCAAAGCAAGGCAGAAAGGAGCCCTTCTTTTTCTCCATTGAATATTGATTAACTTATATTTTTCTTGTCTGCTTCTGTGTGCCCAGACAGCCTTCACAGAGATACTGTATGGCTTAATTGTGAAGCCTAATTCATTAAAGCACTTTCCATCACACAGACATGAGAGTAAGGTTCAAGATTGTTGACAAGCTGAAATTTCTTTTCAAGGAGAAAGTTCATATTGACTGTAACAAAATGTTTAAATGCCATGATACACATATGTTTGTACTTATATATATATTTATATGTAAGTATCACTTTAACAGCTATTACTACAATCAGCAAGAGGAACAATCAGCAGTAGAAGCAACAACTGTAAATTTTCAAGAAGGCAAGGGTCTTTCATTTACTTCCCTTGTATTTATTTGTCTGATGAAAAATTACCTTACAGATTAAATATCTGGCAGAAAACCAGACTCTATATAGTGACATTTCAATCTGTTTGTTCCCTGTATGAGTGGTCAGTCGTGTTGTACTAATTAACACTTTGTATGGGCAGGTTATTTATATATTTTTGTCTTAACTTTCCAGCATTCTCCATTTCCAGTGAAAATAGCCAGGTCGTTATGATTGCCATTTCAGCAGCGGTTGCCATCATTCTCCTCACAGTTGTTGTGTACGTCTTGATTGGGAGGTTAGTTTGTGCTCCGTTTTACACATTTACTCCTTTTTCCATTTCCCCGTGGGACCTTGATGAGCGTGGCAAATCGAGCATCGTCAGGCAGTAGAGTGGCTGGTTTGCACCTTCTCCTTTGTCTGCTTCCACAGAGCTCTGAGCTGCTTGGTAATGAGCCCACTAACATTCACAGCCCCAGTCATGCAGCAGTTGTTAAAAAAAGCTATAAACACATTCTTAGGCAATTGTAAAATTAAACTGTAGGGGTCAAAAATCAACAAATCTTCTCATTAGCCAATTTCCTCAAATTCCCTGAGAACATAACATGCCTCTATAGGGTAGAGAGAATGTAAATATCATTAAATTTTCAAACAGGCCTTTAATTGTGAAGGAAAAACATCCAATTCTGTTTCCACCTGCAGTTCACATATACAATTCTCTATATTCATTTTTTTCTTCTCTGTTGCTTCTAGATTCTGCGGATACAAGAAGTCTAAACATGGCAATGATGAGAAAAGACTACATTTTGGGAATGGCCACTGTAAGTTATCAAAGTCTTTAAATGATAACAGATTTGTGGATTTCATCCCTTAGATAATTTATGGTTTTCAGTTAATAAATAAATAAATAAATAAGCCATACCTCACTTAAACCAAGGTGAAATTGGGAAGATAATTCTATTCTCTTGTGGGTAAGCAGATTTTCCCCTAATAAACAGTCTTTGTCTCAGTTTTATTCATTTATGTTCAGGTTAGTAATAAGCAAAACATTGCTGTGTTCAAATAAGGCACGTGTTTATCAATATGGTATTGATTCTGCTGTGCATTAGTGAAATATTGAGTGTGACTTCAGCTTCCTTCTTAACCACTGTATAACATCTAAGCAATGATTTTATTCATTTTTTTCCCCAAAAGCAAAATACAAAATCAATGAAACAAATCTTGGTGAGTGCTGGAGGGACCGTGAAAACTGATTGTTTAACAACAGTGATGCACTAACAAATTTAGTTTGGAATTATTATAAGCATAGACTGAAAAGTGATTTGGAGTAGTTTTTTAAATTAAGAATAACTACTAAATGAGTGTCTCCCAAATTTATAAGATTTCCTAATCTAGCTGTGTTTATAAATGTTTCGTTAGAGCCCTGATTTTCTAATTATAAGAGTGTTTTCATTGGGTCTGACCCACAACTAGGAAGAGAACCTTTTTACTGACTTTTAATGTCCTTGAGTCACAAAATAAATGTTAACAGTTAAGGATGTTACATTTTTGTCATCCTGAAGAAACTGGGCTACTTTTGATATATCTCTCAAAGACCAAGCCAGAGCCTGTCTGGTTTATATATTTTCATACCTATTTTTGATGAGGTTACATGTCCCATCGTTCCTGGATCATTTAGCTGTGTCCTGTAAAAGGAGCAGAATGGAGCAAGGTCCCGTCTGGGAGATGCATGGTGCAGGAGTTGTTTTTCTGATCCCAGGAGTGGTTTGTGGCTACCAGAAAGAAGACACTTGCTATGGCCACAGCTGGCTGGAGAGATCCTTCTGCAGTATGTCAATTTCTCTGAGCCTCAGTTTGCAAGGTGTATAACCTGGAAGGGTTCTGCCAAAGCAGAGGGGTTCCAGATCATGAAAGCTAGTTCATAATCAAAGTTCTGCCTATACTCTCTTTAAAGGAGAAATAAATAAATTTTGGTGAAGTTTAAGGGAGGAGAAGGTGATGCTTTAAAATTACCAGTGAGGAGTGAAGAAGGCTTCAGAAATTTTTATCACTGCATAATTTTTTTTCCACTAAATACTTGATGTATAATAAGCATGCTTTTAGTAAGAAGCAGGAGTCTTTTGAAACTGCTTCAGCTTAAGATAAATACCCTGCTATACCATATAAACCATGTGGAACTGTGTATTTCTATTGTTCAGCATGCTGTAAGGTTAATGTGGCTTACACATAATCATTTTCCTTCTATTCTTATCCTTTTGCACACAGTGACACCGTACCATTTTCAAGAAGAGAGTTACTGGTATCCATATGTCACTCCTCTCAAATATACCTCCTCACCAAATATAATCGAATTAACATTTTAATGAGGGATTTACTGGCAGTAGTTGGAAATTAGGACTGCTTCCTAATCCCAGTGGCAATGGAGTAACTGTTCATTGACTGTTTGTATTATTATTTTAAGTTTGGAACCCTTCTTTATCTCCAGAGAGCTGTATCCACAAACACGCGTGCTCCTTCCCTACATTGTTAAGAGGTATGCAAACTGTGGCAATGGGTTTGCATCATCCAGCCCATGAACAGCTAACCAACTAGCCTGCAAAAAAAATCTATATGAGTACATGTGGCCCATAGAATTAATGCTTCATCATCCAAATTTAATGAGGTTATAAAATAAAAGCAGCCAGTAAAAAAAGTGTTGCAGACAAATAACAGGTCAGAGTTTCTCTCCTTACTCCCACACAATGGAAAGTTGCAATCGCTATTGTTAAACATGTCGATGCAGTTAAATTCCTGTGGATTAAATTGCTTTTAATTTGGCTTTAGATATTTATGTACTGCTTTCTGAGGCGTGCCATGCTGATCTACGATGTAGTCAGAACAGAGATGATCATGAATTTGATGTGTCTGTTAGAAATTCTTGAAAATTATTTACTGATTTATGTTAGGATTTCTATGTATCTACACCTGTGGCTGGTGAAACTTTAGTATTCTACTAAACTTGAGTCCTTCTCAAAGAATAAGAAAATAGCTCCTGTGAACTAGAAAAGGGTAAAGTAACTTCCCTGGCTGTTGTAAAGTTTCAGCATCTCAAATAGAGCAGCTGGTTTATTTCAATCAGTTTATTCTGAATTACTTTTAAAAAGGCACCAGCCATGAGCTATTCCCTGCAGCCTTATTACAAATCCTATAATATTACTTCAAAGGAGCAAAAATGTGTTTCACCTCCTCAGATCCTCTCCCTTTGCCTTCTTTGGCTAGACCTTTTTTATTTTTTTGCTACCCTTAGGGCAATTCATGCTGGTAAAATGAAAATGTAAATTATTATGTTTGCACAGAATGAGCTGTAAAGTAGTACAGCTTAACACATGTGTATGTGTTTATTATCTGTTTTTCATGACAGAACCCAGTTACTATACAAGCTGCCCTTAATTATTGGTGTGAAGGGATTATTCTCCTTGCAGTCACCATCACCTGATCTTGGGAACCTCTAGGGTCAGCATTAAAAATCTGCAGCCAAAATCCCCTCAGAGCAGAAGCTTTTAATTGTTGTTATTTTTATTGAGGGTATGAGAGAGCCTGTAATGTACATTCAGCATGGACGGAAAGGAGCATTTACAAGATTTTTAACCAACAGCAATATACAGGCAATTACTTTTTGTTTTACTTGCAAGTAATTCTGTAATCATCAGTCTCTTGAAGGAAACACAGTCGGCATTTAATGCTGCACATACGCAGCCCTTCTGTTAAGAGAGTGGCTCTTAGTTTGCATTGTTTTCTAGCCAATTAGTTTGGAAACTTGGTTTCATCATTTCTTTGTCAATTCCGAGGCCAATAAATCTCCATAAAATTGATATATATTTTCTTTCACATACCGTTGGGACTGTTTGACAAAACAATGGCAAGTTCTAACTAATGGTGCAAAGGCACTTTTTCCCATCTACCTAACCACAATGAAATGTATTTAACTATGCTAGCAGTAAACAATTGGATGCAGTAGAATAATATCATGCAAGAAATGCTATTCCTGGGTAGATTAAAACAATAGTTAATATCTTCTACATGACCGACGGTAACAATTGAAATATGTGTTCAGGAGCTCAGGTTTTGTGTTAGAAGCAGCAAACATCAAGCTGGATGTACTGGCTATTTTGCTTTTTGATAGAGAATGTCTTCATATTCTAAAATGAATATGGAGAGAGAGATGCAAGTTAGTGAGTATGAATACAAGTATGGCCTTAAGCTGGGAAGGAGAAATGCTTTGCCTTCTGCATCTTTATGGAGAGAAACGTTGGGAATGATACTATGTTCCCCAATCCAGCTGCTGGATTACTTGTTGTAAACTGCTTGAAAGTGTCTTTAAAATTATACAGTCATTTGAATTAGTGCTTGATTCAATCAAGCAGAGAAGTGCTTGGCCAAGAGACTGTGTGAAGGGTCAAAATACAGTGTAGGTATTTGCGGTAACTCAGCACTAGATCCAAACTGTAATGCTAAGAAAGACTGGCTTCTATCCTGTGTATTTGTAACAGAGGGGTAGCAAGAGGCGTGCATTTATTTATTTATGGTTTTCTTTTTCTTATGTATCTTGTTAGAGGAATCAGAACTTAAGCAGGTTGAATGTAAGTGCTCTAGTTAGTATATTTCTGAGAATTTTTCAGGTTTACTGTGACATCAACCATTGATTCCAGGTCTCGTTAACTTGTAAGGAACAATATGAAGCAGCATCTAAACAGAGCAAGCCAAGAGGGTCAGGGACTATTTTAACATTTGAAAACTGGTAAAATATGGCAAGTGCAATGCTTTTCAAACTTCTGTGTGGTAACTACTGTGTGCCCCGGTGGCGCAGTGGTAGCAATGCCGCCTTGCAACACTGGGGCCCGGGGTTCGAATCCCCCTGTGGCGCAAGTGGTAGAAGTGCCGCTCTGCTACACAGAGGCTCGAATCCCGGGGGCTGGACTCGATGATCTCTAAGGTCCCTTCCAACCCGCACGAAACTATGAAACTACGTGAATGTCTTTTGTTTCACTCTGTCTTAAGATTCCTGGAGATTCATCAAAAGCTTTTTGATTTAAAGAAGCAATGTACTCTTTTCTTCTATCGATAATACTTCTGTTATCTCATTTGCTTTTTTTGAACAAATTAATTAAGTCCAAGTAACATTTTCTCTCTGAATTTGCTTTCATACAGTAAAACTCCCAGGCCTGAGAACTTATGTAGATCCGCATACGTATGAAGATCCCAATCAAGCTGTACATGAATTTGCCAAGGAACTAGATGCTTCTAATATATCAATTGATAAAGTTGTTGGAGCAGGTAATGACCACTACAATATCTTTCTACTGCATGTACTGTTTTGCATCTTTGACTTTATACTTGTGACTGGAAAGGAAATCTTAGTAAGTTTGCAACTTCCTGGATCATATTTAGAGATGACTTCAGTACATATGGGTGGCTAGCAGCACACACATCTATTTGCTTCCTGAAGAAAGCAGATAATAAGATTAGTTTTCAAATGACACCCCACGGGCCACACCTGGACACAGCACTCATAGGAGTAGAGACTTCAGCCTCACTTGTGTGTTTCTCTTTAAAATCAGTCAGCATAGAAATGGTATCAACTGTGAAGACGCTTTCTGTATTTTCCTTAAAAGGACTGGTGACTGGCTTTGAGTGAAAGCACAAACTCATTTCATACCAGTCACCACACATCCATCAGAATGCAGTGACCTTTGGCTATTAGATTGATTTTGGACACTGCTTTGGATTTGAATTATTGATTTAGGAGGAAAGGGTAGTATATCTGATAACCAATTGTCTGAAGGATATGGATGCCATATATTGTTGGGTTTACTGAAAGCAAACTGTCAAAATGATCAGATTTTGTAGCAGAGGAGATGGATAGTAGAAAGTCTTATCACACTGAGTTGTCCATGTTGCTGTGCAGCATGAAGCTCTTGATAGGATACGTTCTTGATCCTTGAAGTGAAGTGGTAGATTGTCTCATTGAGACAGATGATCATGAAGTGTTAGCTTTCCTGCTGTATTAAAGCATTTATGAGAGAAGGGCTATTGATTTTTAATCCTTTGAAAATTACTAGTTCTTTTATTATTGATTTTTTTTCTTTTTTGACTTCTCTCTACATTTACTATTTGAATTAAAATCATGAGATGTGAGAGTAACAGACTTCTAGTGCACAGCAAAAGATTTTCATCTGGGAAAAGATGTGAAACAATGCTGATATGCTCAGTGCACCTCCTGAATAGCCCAGTAAAAGGAAACACTATTAATTCCTTCATATTACAGCTACTCAGCTGCTTGTATGAATTTAGGTTATCTTCTGAAAAGGCAAGATTCTTGTTTCATCTTGGTTTTATTTTTGCCCCACAAGAGTGCACTGTTCTCCATCATCTTCAGTAGAGGCACCAAAGCTTTGCTACTATACATAATAGAGAATGTCAATAAAGGAAGAAGGGGTTATTGAAAAGCTGAGTCCAAGTGTAGTATGTTTCTTTACAAGACTTTAAGGAGCCTTCATTCTCAAGCATCCTTAAATTGGGTTGTCTGGTCTTTATAAATCTAGAAAGCAAATTCTAAGAAACAATGAAATGTCATACTGTACAGCTCATTGTTTGGATATATGTGTAATTAAAAGTGCACATGAGAAGGAGAAATAAACCAAAATTGGCCAAGTATGAGGTCTGTAAATGGAGAAATGCCTTTCAGAGAAGCTTGAAAAATCCTGCATTAAATGTCTTAGAACAGCCAGGTGGTTTAAAAATAAGTCTCTTTGCTCCATTTCACTCCAGTGAAGGTGACAGCACATTCAACATCAAAGCCTACAGGTCTTCCACACTGAAGCTGGGCTTCACTATTGTATTCATTATGAGGCCATGACTCAGATTCATGCAGCTTAAACACTTCATATGGCATTAAATTTAGCATTTCCTATTAACAGTCCTGAAAGATGCCAATAGGAAGTAAAAGAGATAGAGAAGGGGAGAGGGAATGCAGATGAAAACACTTTATGTAGTGGTGGGAGCTTCCGAAATGAGTCTGTAGCATTGCTTCATGCTGTCCTCATGTGCTGCATGCGATAGGTCATGTAATCAGAACATTATGAAAGTCATGTGAAATGCAGTGAGTGTCTTCTAGACTGCTTCTGTTGAAGCACTTTCTTTCCTCTCCAAAACCAGAAGGGCATTTCCCATCTCTTACTTGAGTCAGTGACCTCTTTGAATGAAGGACCTGGTCTTTTCCTGCCCCTCTCTTTTACAAATGTGTGAATGAAATTATAAAAAGATATCTATTCATTTGACTACATTGAATTGTGACATAAGTAACAGGACCTTCAAGTCAGAGAAGTAATTTTGGTATTCTGTGGTATTTTTCCAAATATTTTTTTTCACATCCTTAGCCAGAAATCTCTGAGAAAATAGAGGGCAGCTTACATAGCTTTGAGAACATTCTCAAATGTAATAAGGAAATTCTCTTATCCAAAAGAACCTCAAGAAAAACACAAGGGATTTTAGTGAGAGGCTAAGCATAAGAAAATTGAGGTCATGAGCCACATTTTCAGGTTTTTCTTTATAATAATTCCTTCTTTTAAAACAACTTACTTGTTTTTATGGATCCAGTTCAACAGACCACTTAAAAAGTTTAAATCCAATTGGATCACAGGAGAATACTAAGGAAAATGCTTTCTTGATTTGGAACTGACATAAGATTGTACTTTGCTGAACATAGAGCACATATGTGCTTTCCTTTCAAAGTTTAAACATATTTGTAGCATAGCACTGTGTTGATCAAAGCACTTCAAACATTTAGGGGCTTTATTGCAAAACGCTGTAGTGTCTCAGCGAGGGCATGCAGGTGTATTTCCATAGTGTTGCAGAGGTTCCCGAAGCTTGTTAAATGCAGAGCTGCCCCTCCAGCTCTGAGGGAGCTACATGCACACAAGAGCAGTGTAATCACCTTTTAAAACACAACACAGTTAAGGCAGCCACTAGTTCCACAGATTCATCTTTTACTCATCCCTTGGGTCCAAAGGCATGGCCAGTGCCACTTATTGATGCCATAAGAAGCCTGTTTAAACAAATTAAGATTTCCTGAAGAAGGATCTTTATAACATGAACAGCCCTACTAATAATATATATTTGCTTTCCACATGCAAATAGACACATGATCCTGCAAGGCATCTTATACATTTTTTTTTTTAGGTGTAGCATAATGAAAAATGAGTACTTCAGAAAGGTTTTGCATAAAAAGCCATCAGCCTAATCTCTAAAAATCAGTGCTAGATTTTCCACCTTCTACCTCATACACAAAGTTTTTTTCTTCCTAAACAATATCTGATGAGGTACTGTTTCTTTACATATGGATGCATCCAATCCATATAGATCATATAGAAATGATTGATTTACAGGGGAAAAAAATGTAGTGTAACTGCATATCAGTGTGGATGTTGGCCACATAGACTTATGTAGCATTCATATGGCCATGTATGTGAGGGAACTCAGGTTAGAGTAGTTGGTTTACCTGTTGAGCTTTCTCCAGATTACTGAGTCATTTATGATTAGGAACTAAAGCAGTGTTTGTATGTTGATCAAGATTTTTATTTTTTATTTTTTTTTCTAGAAAGTAAAATCATTTCATATTCCCAGGTATCAGGAAGATTAATTGCCATGAAGGGTCTGATTTTTAGACTCCTGTAACATCCAGTGGCCTCAAGGCACTTGTGGGAATCTAATTAATCACCCAAGATCTAAATTGTGCAGCCATGGCTAAATGGGAATATGCTGGTGGACATCAGCTTTTCCTTCTCAAAAGCCAAATAAATATCTGATATACTATTCCAGACTGAATTGATGGACTTATTGCCTAAACTACTTGCTGAAGTCACAGATACACTCTATTGACATTACCTGGCCAACAGTTTTAACATTAGTTTGTTACAGCTTTTTTGGATCATGGAAACATAAAGAAAAGGGAACACAAAGCTAAACATTATATTATCTATTTCAAGCCTTTTCCCCCATTTCTTCTGTTCTAAAGTCATGCTGTGGTCTTCCCCTTAATGATGTTCTGACAGTATTGGACAGGATTTAGTGTTTGAACTGAAGAAGTGTTTGCTGTAGGTAAAGCATATAGGTCATCTCAGTTTGCAGAGGTTGAATATTTTTAATTAAGAACTCTGAACAGAATTCAACACTCATTACTTACTAGTAATAGGTTTTACAATTCATTTTCTGAGTTGTTGCTTGTCTTGTCAGTTTGAAATTACTAATAACATTTGAAAAAATGTATGTAAGTGCTGTTTTAGTAGCATACTCCTGTTTGTTTGTTGTTTAAGTGTTTAATATATTAATAGCACAATATCATGCCCAGAAGATGAAGCAGCTCAGCAACTGATAATAACATATTATGGCTTTCACTTCTGTATTTTTTACTTAATTCTAGCCTGGGTTACCAACTAAGAAAGGTTGCTGTCCTTTGACACATTTGTTCAGATTCTTTTGGTTAAATAACCTGTCTGACAGAGGAACCTTAGAAAACAAAGCTGAGAAATGACCCTAAGAGGTCATGAAGTTGATGCTCTTACCCAAAATGAATCTTGTTAGGAACTTTTCTTGATAGATGGCTTTTCTTTACAATCTCTAAGATAAAAGAGTTCATAGACTCACAAGAATATATATATATTTTCTGCTGTCCAGGCATCCTTAGTGGTACATTTTTTTGTGTTGTAAAAATCTTTATTCTAATTTACACCTATTCTTTGTTTTGCCTCTTTTGTGTAGAAAAAGGAGTTGGTGCCCATCTTATTTATAACCATCATTTTGATGTGCCAAAACCATTATCATCTCTCCCTATCATGAGTCCTTGTTCTAAATAGGCTTGGTTCCTTGAGTTATGAACATGAGCACACAAGCCTGATTTTTAAGATTCTGGTCATTGCTATTACTCCCTTCATCATTCCTGAATTGCAGTGCCACTAATGTGGCATAGACTCTAATGCCAGCCATATGGGTAGCAAATTGATGAAAGAAGAATTTTAATGTACAGATAAATGCATGAATACATAAATAAATGAGCTAAAGGTAAAATCTAAAACATATCCCATGTGATATCACGTCTGAAATCAATAGTGCATGAGGATTTCTGTACAGATATCAATTCATCATACTTTTCTGAGCATTAAATCCACAGAGTAACATTATTTCAGTTTACCTATCATAAATATTGTATTTGTATGCTTTTTATTTTATTTTATTTTTAAATATTTTAAAATATTGCTTAATGTGAACAATTGGCTGCATGGTTAAAGAGAGAATCACTGCAAGCAAATAATCTCCAAAATCCTTTTCACTTTAGAGGTATAGCAATGCTGTTGAATTTAGGACTATGATATCATGGGGAAAGCTTTTATATAAATAGTGTAATCACTGTTTCCCTTATGCTTTATTGACAAAAACAAAATTCCCAGTTTACATAAAAATGATGTTGGCTAGATTTTGCTTTACATGGCTTGTTGCTTTCCAAGTCAAACTTTTATACGAGACCATTAGAAATAATATATCAAAGGAAAGGCTATTTACATTTAGATCTCATATATTTTGAGGTGAGAAAAAAAAAACACCCAACTTTATGCACTTATTGACAGAAAATGAGTGTTGAAAGCATCCAGTCCTGTAGTAAATACTTTATTTTCTATTCAGTAAATTGTTTCTCCTGTCTTTAAATAAACACGTAGGGCAATTCTTGCTGTCCCCCATTTTCCTGAATGTCATCCATTCTCCATTTGTACAGAGTTTTCTGTTATTTCATTTATTCTGTCATTAGAACAAGGAAGCAAAATGTTCCTAAAGTTACTTTAACCTGGGTGCTCTCTCCACACTTTATTGTATTCTATGAAGTCTGAAGTTGGGGGAAGGTTGGGTAGTTGGGAATCAAAAGTCAGTTACTGCTCACATTTGTCTTTTGAGATATTGAAGCTTATATTCTTGGTGTAATCATTTAAAAAATATGGAAATTTCCAAGTGAATTTTCTTCCATCAACCTGTCATGCTTCATGCTTCTTTCATTTAAACACTAAGGTAAGTAAGTTTTGTCTCCTCCAGGATGTTACATAGCAAAGGATAAACCATATCATATAAAAGTAAACATTCATCAAACTTTGCTATTTTGTATTTAAGGACCTCATGTGATTCTCAGTGGGCACAATATTCATAGTGGACTATCATGTCCTGTAGACCCTTGGTGACAGGATGTATTTACGCAATGAGATCAATCTGAATAATGATAGAGCAAAAATAATCTGTATGGCCTGCTTTCATTGGGCAGTCTTCCTCTGAGTTCACGTCTGTGGTCTATCAGTAGATGTCACAGTTCAGGGACTTTTCTTATGAACACTGAGTCTTATTAACTTTCCATTAATTAACTACATTTCATCTTTCATCTTTTTTCCACTTTTTTTAAGGGGAATTTGGAGAAGTGTGCAGTGGGCGCCTGAAGCTGCCTTCTAAAAAGGAAATTTCAGTGGCCATCAAAACTCTGAAAGCTGGCTACACGGAAAAACAGAGAAGGGATTTCCTGGGAGAAGCAAGCATCATGGGGCAGTTTGACCACCCCAACATCATCCGACTGGAGGGCGTTGTGACTAAAAGTAAGATTTGACAGATCATTTCTTGCATGGGAAGTGTCGCCAGATGGCCTCAGGAGGTCTCTTATAATCTAAACTATTCTGTGATAGTTTGATCTTTCATGAAAGAGCAGAAGACAGTAAAACACTGACTCATCAGTGTTTATGCTCTGCAAACCCTTCCAGAGATGTTTATGTCATAATTCTGATAGTATGCACCAAATATCATCCATGAGAGATAAGAAAGGAAATGTTTGTAAACTTATGTTGATGGATTCAGCAAAGAGACAAGGACCTTGTCTGTTTTGTTGCTCTTGGGATACTACGGACTTAAAAACAGAACCCTGGGCTATTAAGATAGGAAAAAAATGGGGAATAAAAGTAGTCTGCTTGAAAATAAAACAGACGATGTGGAGAAAATGAGCATTTCTAAAGAACGTTGCACCTAAGTAATAAGCTGGCAGATTTTAGGAACCAATTTAATACTCTGGAGATATAAATTACAAGAAAGTGGCCAGGAGGCACTTGCAGATATAATCTATTAGAAGTCATGCAGCCTGCTATTCTAAGGTTTCCTAATTGCACTGAAGCAATACTTACTGCCTTCAACTAAATCATTAGAATTTATCATTAGTGAAAGTTAATGAACAGCCTACCTGGCTACAGCATCTAATACAAGTATATAAATAAGTCCACCCTTCTTCCTACATGGTTTTCATGCAGGGAAAATGCTCTGTGCGATATTCAGTATGTACCAGCCTGAGGCATTTTAAAGAGCCTCTAGAATTTATACTGCCTAGATAAAATCTCTTTAAAAGTTTTGGGACTTTAAGCTGTCAGTAATAAGATTAATTTTATTTCATTGATACTGTTTAAATACTTTTCTAATGCACATTTTCTAAATCTACCATTGGACTGTGGGATAGTTTTTGTTTTGTTTTGTATTAAAGCATAATTTTGTCAGTGTTTATTATAACAAACAATCTCTTCTGAGACAAAGAAATAGTTGAAAACTCCATCCATACGTGGTACCTCCCTGGACAAGAAACATATTTGAAGAACCATCTCCAGATCCACTTTAAGATCATAGCATCTTGTAACAGGCATTCCTGAATGCTGATATTGGTCTTATAGTTCACACGTAGTTTTCCCGTGTCAGCTGTAGTAGCCTTATCCCAACCTTCCAAGCATTTCCCAAGAGTCACAAGGTCTCTTTACCAGTGGTTGGTGGGATCTCCTACTTGTGGTGCTGCCTTATTTAGGAGAGTTACCCTCATTCCTTGCGCTGCTGATTGGCCTCTACCTTAGGATGCAAAGACAGAAATGGTTGCAGAAAATAGGCATGAAATATTGGCACAAAATATAAGCTTCTTCTGGAAGACATAAATTCAAAGACTTCATCTACACTAAGTTTCCATTGCAAAATAACATGATAAATTTAATGGCAAAAGTGCTGTAGTCATTGTTAAGTACGAGATCAGTAAGACTTTGCATGAGTTATTCTTAAAAGCTAACAATAATTCAGGATGCCCTGAAATTCTTCAGGGGAGTGGAAAAATCGTGTAGTATATTTTCTAGTTCACGCTAGAGGACTCTGCTGATAAAGCACACCTTTAGAAAGAACAGCTTCAGTGAACTGCTTGAAACGTGCAGAGGACATTTTAACTGGACAGATTACAACTCTTACTTCTTTTTAGTAGATGGTTTTGTTGTTTCTAAGCAACCTTGTTTTTCAGAGTGGGCCATTCAAGTTTTCACAAACAGAATGGCACAAAAGATTTTCACAGCTTACTGCAATAAGGTACATGAAATAAATTCAAATAAGTTTCAAAACAAATGACAAAAAGTGTGTAAATCCCTATATGTTAGAAAGAAATACAATAATAATTCTTCCTTTAGGTATAATTCATGAAAGTCTGTTTTGCTGATTTAGATAACAAAAAAAATATCCTTCAACTCATGCCTCTCAATTCCTATTAGAAAAGGGTTGCAGGATGTGCCTGTATAAATTCAGGTTAGCTCCTGGTTTTAATGACATTCATTTTGTGCAGTCAAAGTAATATTTACAAACGCTGAATTTCTTCAAACAAAAGTGTCTGTACACAGCTGAGCTGATATCTGTGTTGTTACATTTTGTATTTCTGTGGCACTTCAAAAAATAATTTAATGCTCTACGTGCAGAATGTTGAGCATTGCTTATACATGTGCATTACTAATTCTGTCTTCTTGTGTAGGAGAGCATTAGTAAGTTTATTCTTTGGCAGTATTCATGTCAGACTTGCTGTCTGTCTCAAGGGTGGCTTGCAGGATTCGCTGTCTATCACACTGAACTATGAGAGAGCAACATACAAGTATTCCCAGCTGAAGTCAATATAAGTATCAGGGATTCAGCCTTCTCTCCAGATGGCTGTAATAGTGATAAGAAAGTTGAAAAAACTGTTCTAGAACCATTTGTGTCTGTTTTACTGGGTAAAATTAAATGGCATAAATGCAAGGAAAGGGAATCCTTTAATATCCACTAAAGTTTTAGAAGAGTAAGAAGGTGGGTTATGTTGTTTGTTTTTCCCTTGTCTTGGCTTTGTTTTGTTTTATTTTGTTTTCAAACCAGACCACTATAGTGTAATAACAATTTAGCGAGTGTTCATATTTTGTAATGATAGCTATTAAATCACACTCATAAGCGCTGGTTTTTATACACCATTAGGAGAAGGTCTTTGAATTACTCTCTGGATCTCTTCTAATCCAGATAAGTAGACAGTATGACCTTTCTTCATTAGCTGAAGTCTTTTGAGAGGTCTCAGAGGTGAACTCACTTCTCATACTAAGCACTCTTCTGAAGGTGCAGTAACTGCAATCCATACAGCAGGACTGCTTGATACACGAAGTTATCCAGCTGTGGTGGCTGGGATCTGCCTGCCGACACACTGGCAATGCGAAGGAATTGCACTCACCAAATACAACTTCAGTCCCCTACTTCAAATTGACTTCGGTTCTGAGTTTTCCTTTAGACCAGTCTCCCAGGCGTGCTGTAGTCAGTAATCCTAATAACCAGCACACATGTTCTGCATAGTTTACTAATATTTTACAGCAATTTGTAGCCTGTTAGTATAATAAATTTCAGCAACACTGTTGACACAAGTTGTTATCATGTATGAACGGCTGTGCTTTGATAAATGAATGCAGATCATTCTTTTAAAAGTGCATGGTGTTGCTTTGGAGCATATGCTTCTTATTACGGACACATTTGTAACTGGATGTGAGTGAAACCCTGCACTTAGGGCTTTCTTAATTTGGGTGATCAAGGCAGGAAGATGCTCTCCTAGTAAAGCTGAAAGATGGATCTTCTTACTGAAATTTCAGACTTCTGATATGCCATAAAATTGAGTTTATGCAGAAAACAAGTTCACTTTCTCCTGGTTTCTAACTGTGTGGATTATCATAGAAGGTTTTGGATAGCCACAGTAGAGTACTGCCGTTTACTTTAAAGGTCCAGAAATGCCTTTGGGCTAATATTACATGCCCAATGTAAACAGGGTACGTTTTCTGTCACTGTACATTTCCTGTGAGCAACAAGAATAAACAAGCAACAGAAAACTTCTGGAATTTTTACATCATTCATTCTTCTATTTGTACTATATTTTATATAATTCCAAGTCAATGTTTTGAATGGAAAGTTTGTTCTCACTAGTTAATGGAGGGCAGTGAGTTACCCATTAGTGTGTCTCCCCCAGCACAATGCATCGGCTGCACAGCAGAAAGGTGTTTTAACCCCTTCATCTATGCAGAGAGGACAAAAGATTTTCCCCTGAAAATTCATTCAAGAATTCAAATTATTTGAAATTAATGTTTATCTTCTAAAAGAATTTCTATTTGACGGAAATTTTGGGAGTAGGGGGTGGAAAAAAGGGGTAGTTAAAATGTGCTTTGCTTTTCGCACAGCTTTCTGGATTTTGATTATAGCAGATATATCTTCAAGCCTCATCCTACTCAATTTTAAAAGCTTCATTTTTAAAAGTTTATTTAAAAGATGTATCACTGGCTATACAATATGAAGCCTTATGGCATGCTTTTATGGTCAGAAGCCTTCTTGTATTATATGTAAAAATAACAATTCACCTCCTTAAAGAGCACTGTGTTCCTACCCACCTTTCTCTCTACCACAAAGAGAAAATAAACAAAGATTTTAAAAATATTATGAAATAATAAACTACAAATGATGGTGAAATATTAGCAGGGCAGTGGCCTTTGGAAATGTTGCTGTAATCACATTCATTTTTGTATTAATTTCTCTTCAGCATGTCAGAGTCATATATAATACCTTGGTTATGTTACGGAATACCCTAGGGTAGAAAGATCAGTTTCACTAACTGGTCTGAATCTGCCCAGAATTTTCACATACAAAAGGCTTTCCAAGGGTACAGGAGTAATACTAAAGGGAGTGTGGTGCTGCTCTCATGTACCTCCATAGCAGGAACATGTTGGCTGTGCTCCTGCAGCAGATCCCTCACCCCTCTGTTGTGCAGAGCAGACACTTGAGGTGACAAGCTGTGACTCTTCTGTAGCCCATGCCCAGTTCCCTTCAGGAAGAAACATCAGGATATGTGCCCAGCAAAGCACAGCTGCATAAATGCAACTGTTTGGCTCACTGGCTGGACAAGGCACAGTGTGCTGAAAATGCAGGATGCTTCACCTGCTAAAAATCATATCAGTTTACACAAAAGGAACTCTGTTTCTGTTGATGTTGTTGCAAACGCAATTGCATTGTAGGCACAGTGATTTTTGCATGTATCATTTTGCTTTCTATTTTAACACTAAGATGTTCCTTCAGATTTGGGTACATGTTCGAAATGCCTCTTTACCAATCATTCTGTAGTCATTTTAAATGCCTGACTCCTGTAATGTATTTGCAGGTAAACCAGTTATGATTGTTACTGAATACATGGAAAATGGTTCCTTGGACAGCTTCCTAAGGGTGAGTGCAATGGATCATTACATGGTGCATGACCAGCTCTTGTTCTGAGCTCATTATCTGTAGCCACTCTACTCTGATGCATCGTGAGCTCTTGTTTCTTAATACTTTATTATTTCCACTGGTTGTCTGCATTATGATCTGCAAGGATCTGCTGTTGCATATTGATTGCTTGCTGCCTGCCACTCTTGTCCCAAAAAGAAGTGAAACATTTTTCATATTATTTGTATGTCATGTCTATTAAATAAAAATAATTCTGGCACATAGAAATAAAAATTGTTTTTACTGGGGCAAAGCTACCACTATAATGCAGTTGTGCTTATTGGTTGGCAGCCTGTATGTCTTATAAGTGATTTCCAAAGCAAACAGATTTGTGGAAATGCTATTGGTAAACTAGTAATGGTGAGCCAAGAGCCATTTCCCTATATGTAAAAAGTTTAGGGAATAGCCTTTATGTGAGTGTGTTTGAAATGTTTTGCTAGCAAACTTTATTAGACTGTTTCCTTTCCCCAACCTTAGACATACTTACAGTGCTGTTGATTTATCTTTGTTTTTGGTCAAAGTTGGTAGCGAGCCTAAAAAAATTTGAACGCTCCCTGTGTCATCAAGATTTACATGTGGCAAAACAAGAAGTGTAGCAGAAATGAAATCCCATCTGAGGGAAACACTAGTTTAATTTTAATTTGTTAGGGCAAACTCAGCTGTTGTCTGGGAGACTGCTTTGGTTCTACCGTGGTTGAATGACATTATCCCCCAAATTCATAACACTAAACTAGACATTTAACCCCAAAAGGGAGCATATTGTCAACCTTAGTTTCAATATGTTCGGTATATGTTATGATGTTCGCTGAAGCATGTAAAATACATATAAATAATGTGTCAGTGTATCTGAATGAAATATACCTGTACTGAGCGATATATATTTTGTATAGGCTTGAAATTCTTGAAGAAAGCTCTGAGGAAAGAAGTATATTTTCTGGCTGTAGAAAACAATTGTTTAGCTTGTTCGTTCATTTGGGTGTGATTTTTTTTTTTTTTTTTTTGTCTTTTAGTGTGGTTGCATGGAAATACAGAATAAGAACCTTATGAGTCATTAATATCATAGGCAACGCAGGTCAAATATCCCATTTTATAAATGCCTGTTAAAGGTAGTTAGCTTGCCTTCCTTCCTGCCATCTCATTCCTTCCATGGTTAGAAACCTTCATGTGATTCCCAGCTAAATCTTTTCCAGGATCTACAGAGATCCGCATGTTTGGGCTCTCTTTAAAGAAGGTTTCATAGCAGGGAACTGACAAGAGTCTTTAATAATAATAAATTCCTTCATGAAAGGGAATTCTGAGAGGCTCTTTAAGCATCCTCTGTGTCATGTATTAATCTAATGTTTACAGCACTAATATTGCCCCAAAGTATACTAATCAGAAATGAAATGACTACAGTCAGTCTTGCAGACTAATTTGTGTGAGCTCACCACACTTGGCAGAGCCAACTCCAGTGTATTTAATAAAGTTCTGGAAGAAGCAGCAGGAAGAGCTGGAGAGTTGCCTATGATGATACATTTATGGCACTGAGGGATTCATTTGAGAGCTGTTGTAGGACATACTGTTACCCTGTTGTCTACATATCTGTATGTCAATATCAAAGCTCAGTGTTAACAAATAGCATTAGTAAGAGCTAAGAGATTTAAAACACATGCCTAGAAGTAGACAATTAGAAATCTATACAACTATTAGTTTCTAGGCTACAGTGTGCTTAAGTGGTTTTGTGTTTGTAAAGTTGAGGAAAATTTTGAGAAATGAGTTCTAATTTGGGAGGCATTCGAAATCCACTGAATCAGGACAGGATTTATTGCAGCTAAAAAAAAAAAACAACCCAACAACCAAACAACAACAACAAAAAACATCCATACATAATAGAAAACTCATTAGTCTATTGGGTAAGGCAGGGATTTTCACTACCAGTTCCCTTTCAGTGAAGCTAGACATCTGTTTCTCTAATGTCCTGACACTCCAGACTCAGGGGCACGCATGACTTAGATTTATTTGCCACTTTTATACAGGGCCCATAGAGGAAATTAAAAATCTGATGAGAACAAGAAGAGGGAAACTGAATTTTTATCTGAATGGAAAATCTGTCCCTTTTCTCTCAGCTGATGGGGAGATTATTTTCTACAGATCAAAGTAGAGCCATGTGTGGTATTTAACTTTTGATCTCTGACTAACGAGCTCTTTGCTTAAGGAATTTCCAGAATCTTAATCAAAAACCTTGTATGTGGAGGAGCACAAACAATCTCTGAAATGACATTTCAAATGTTTTCCAGAAACATGATGCCCAGTTCACAGTCATTCAGCTGGTAGGCATGCTTCGTGGGATCGCATCTGGCATGAAATATTTGTCAGATATGGGTTATGTCCACCGAGATCTAGCTGCTCGTAATATACTAATCAATAGTAACTTGGTGTGCAAAGTCTCAGATTTTGGTCTTTCTCGTGTATTGGAAGATGACCCAGAAGCTGCTTACACAACAAGGGTGAGTTTCTGTATTTATCCTTTTAAATTACACTGTTTGTTGTGATAAAGTTGACCTGAAAGCTGAGGAAGCCCCTGAGGCTTGTACTCTTTACTGCAAGGCTCTCTGGTCTTCCTTGGCTGTAGGTGTTCAAAAAACCATAAACTCATTACAGCTTTGTTTTTATTTAAGTCTCAGGAAAGACAAAAGGCAAGAAAACACTCTGTTGGTAGATTAATTTCCTTGCAGTGTGCAAAAATTCATAGCTAGGTTTCTTTTTGCTGTTTACATCAAGGAATGAATACCACAACTAGGGCCTAAGGTAGTTTGGTACACAGTGATATAAGACTTGATGCATGAAGGTTTTGTCACACTGGTTATTCGACACTTAGATAGTTTTTTAAAAAAACAGACAAACAACAACAACAACAAAAAAAAACAAACACGCACACAAAAACACTCAAATAAAAAAAATCTTTTTATGTTTTTATACCTTACGGTATAATGCTATTTATGTCTTGATTGGAACATGCTTAGATTACTGTTGTGTAAAAGGTACATCACTCATACTTGCTGCTGTACCTTTAACTGAGCAAATACCTGAGTAAAAGAAAAAATAAGTATTCTTTAAAATATCCTGTGCTTTCTTCTTATATCACATACACAGAGTGGTACTCTTTGTTAGAGACATAATAATGTCAGTTAGACGAACGTCTAAATGTTCTGTTCCATCTGAGATAGTTTTGTCTGATAGAGAGCTTCTCGTTGGGTACCATACTCAAGTAAAATTTATAATGAAGCCTAGCAGCCATTTTGTCTTCAAAATGTACAGAACAAATTGGAGTAGAATGTATCAGCAGAATCTTGATGTGGGTTTTCTAGGGTTTCCTTCATTCTTGATCACTGACAGCAACAAGCAATTATTGCAGCAGTTTACTTGAAAAACAAAGATATCATACGTGTTTTCTTATACATACATTCATACCTTCACAATTTATCATATGTAAAGATATTGTTCTTTACTTGAGCCTTCTGTGCTCTCTCTGACTTCTGACAAGCTGTTGCATGTTTGTAGAAGTGTGCAATGTATACTGCTTTAGGAACTGTCTGCAGAGATCTCTCTCACAGTTAATAGAAAGAGACACTAATAGGAGAAAGCAGTTTTCATGTTCAGTATAGGAGCAACATTCATAGTTAAATATTAATATAATGGAAGAGTTCCTTAAGAGAAAATCACCTATAGCTCCATCACAGAGATCTGTTGCCTTGTCAAATGTCCTCCCCTAGTATGTATGCTTGCAAGCTGATGCAGTTAACTTGTGACCTTCCTCCACTGCCCAGTGGCAGATGATCTGTCTCCTCTTGAAAGCAGATTCACAAATTTGCCTTCATAAATATGCCTCCATTCTTTTCTTTTCTAAACATTTTTTCCAAACCTAATAATACTTGCTGTTCTCTTTCTGGCTATTTAAATGTGATACTCAAAAGCTTATACAGCAAACCCCTGCACCATGCATAGGATATCTCTCTTGTTTCTCACACATGCCCTGTCTGTTAGTATCTCCATGGGTGAGGATTCCTCCCATCTCTAGCAAAACTTAACCTCATGACACATGCTTTTGACGGGCTTCAAAGGTAAGCTCTCATGTTCCAAAATTCACCTGGCCATGCAAATAGATAGTTTAGTATAATATAGTAAGGACATTTGGGGTACTCACATTAAGACCTGAAGACACTTTTAAGTCCTAGTTATCTTATATGAAAAATTTGTAAAGGCAGAAGAAAAAACAGATCCACAGCATGCTGCATATCATAGAGCTTTATAACTGAGGTGGATTTTGCTGTGAATGGAGTACACATAAATGGCTTGTATCCCCAGGTGGGCTAGGATGAACCAGGATTCTCAGCATCAGTATTGCATCTAAATTTCCTGTGGCCAAGTGCAACACTGAAATTCTTTTCTTCTCCTTCTGCCACCTATTTTCTAAGTCTAACTTCCTATTTACATTTAGATAATGAAACACGATGGAAAGGAACTGTTTTGCAAAGTATATTCATTTGTGTTCTGTAAACTCCATCTGGCATTTATGGTATGTTTACAAACTGCTGCAGGGAGATGTTCAGATAATTAAAACCTTCAAATACATCCTAGAACAATTGAATTTCCTTCAAAAAAAGTTACTGAATATAACTTAGCCACATACTGATTCTGAGAGGATAAGGGTATTCGCTGTTTGTCTCTCTTGCTCAAGTTTCCTTTGAAGTGAATTTTGTACACAGATCCAGACTGGGCATTTGCATGTTTGGGCCCCAGCTAAAATAACTGAGGGCCATGAGTGTGAAAGCATTCCACAGAGTGCATTCCCACCCAGTGGATACACAGCTTCACTGTATATAAGACCCATACTGTTCCCATCATACCTCCCGGTGATGCTTACACACTCCTTACTACTGCCCCAAGTTCTCTGTGAGACTGCTCTGTGAGAACTGGGATTTGTAAGAAAACTTTGCTACCTAACAGGATCGTGTTTTAGCTCCTGAGTTACTGTCACTGCTTTCATACCACAGAAGGCACTCAGTAGCCTGAGGTCTGCCTGCTTACAGAAACAGAAGCCAGCATCTGCAGCAAACCCACTAAATGTGCTGGAGGGGATGTACTGTAATTATCTATGTTCTCCGTACCTATTCAATTTTAATTGAAAGGCCAAGGCTCTATTAACGTTTCCATTGTCAAATTGATCTTTTCTATTCGTATTATTTTTAGATGTCTGAATGACAAGTAGGTGGAACAGTATGAACTGAAATTAAATTTAAACTATCACACATGTAGAAGGACTGTAATTATGTCTCTCAGGTGTTTAATATTTGGGTAATCAGTAGATGAGTATAGACTGTTTAAGTTCATCCTTGGGCACATCAGTGGTGTTCATGGCATTTCAGTGTATCCAGTTCCTATATTTGCATGCATAACTCACTTCTCCTTGAATCTGCAGCACTCTAAAAGCATTGTGCTTTGGTGGAAAGTGTCCTGATAATGTGATCTCATAAAACTGAGTCAGAGTAGGGTAGGCACAGTGAGGCACCACTCCTTGTTCTCTCTGCTGAGAACAGTTCTTTCACTGCACATTGTTGCAATTACTTCTTGAGATATTTTTCCTGCATTTCCTTGGTATACAAAAACACAGCAATACAGACTTAGTCCTACGAAGAATCTGTCAAAAAAAGAAAAAGAAAGAAAAAAAAAAAAAAAAAAAAGAAGACATGACAAATTATCTTGTATAGGTGTATAGGACAGAAGTGGCACTCTGTTATCACTTACCACTTGAGAAGGATATAGATTCAAGATAAAATATTAAAGGCTGAAGCAGAAGGGTTGTGTAATTTTAAGGTGTGTTTATTAGTGTAAACTAGGCTCATCTCACACACATGAGACCATTGTGCTATGCCTCAATACCGTGTTGATGAATTAATCCAAGTCCTAAGGTAATGAATTAATTCCAGGCTTTTACCTTCAGGTTTTCCTGCAATGTTATTCTAATTTTTCTGTTAGAACTATTTTTTCTTGATTCTGCTCACCCCAGGCCTGCAGCTGAGTGGCCTGTGACAGTCATCCTGTACAAGTGATAAATCACAATGCTCGAAGGAGTACGAAGTCCTGGAAATAGCTGACTTGCACCAGGCTTGTGAGAAATAAAGTGGGAACCTTGAGATGAATTAGAATGAACAGCCAGATTCTGTAGGAATCACAGCTCCATTTCAAATCCTGAGTGTTACTCTGACCTGGGCTACCAGGGCTTTGAATCTGCAATAACAAACTCTGGCCATCTCTAATACTAAGGCTTTCTTTCTTCTCGAAGTTACCACATTCTAACTACAAACACATTTATGTTCTAGCCTCAAATGCATTTTTTTTTTTATCTGACAGCTATTTCTCTAAGAATCATCAAGGAAAGTTCCATTCCACATTTTAACAAAAAATTGAAAAAGTGAGCTTGAAACCACTGATGGAAATTCAAATTTTGAGAGTAGAATTCTAAGTACTCCAAAGTGATGTTTTGATGGTTTGCACAACCAGCCATTATGCCAGCATAAGAAAAAGAGCATCACTGTGCCTCTCCAACCAAGCACCAGTATTGTTCTCCTGTATGGCCTACTGCTTGTGCAGCCTTTCTGCTGCGCTCCAAGTCTGCTCAGATTTGCAGACTGATTTCTGAGTCTGTGGGATGAGTGGGAGATACTTGCCTTGGAAGCTGTTTCTATTTGTGGTGGTGACGTTTAATTCCTATAAGCTTGGGATCATAGAATCATAGGATGGCTTGGGTTGGATCTTAATGATCATCTACTTCCAAGCATTCTGCCATGGGCAGGGTTGCCACTGACTAGATTAGGTTGACTTTCTCTGTAGTGTTCGTGTTCCTTATTGTGTGAGATGTGGGAGGAGAAGAAAACAAAGCTGTCTACTAGTACACATAGGAAAAAAAGCTGAAAAAGTGAAACGGAGATTGTTATCATCTCCAAATCATAAAGGGCAAATGGCTTTGTTGTTAAAGTACCATGGTATGGGAGAGCTTTATTCATTTCTTAGCTGTGCCTTGGACTCAGCGAGGGATTCAGGACGTTTGTAAAATGCACAGTATTGTTTCTCAATAGAGTATGAGAAAAACAAAATCATTTTTATGCTCTCAGTACTGTCATACAGTAGTACTGGGAATTAAGAATAACATATATTGAATAGAAAATAGCATGTACTTTTCTTGACTAAAGCACATTTTATTATGGATTTTGAAGTCTGAACCAGAGAGACAACAGGATCTCCAGCCAGGCTTCTGTAATGAAACAGTGGTTTGAAATACCCATATGTAATTACTGTTTCCTACTTGCTGGTCCACAAGTAATGTGGAAATTCAGTCTTTACCTAATTATAAGGGTTGTGTATGAAATGAAGATTTGCTTTTTGGTTAAGGTAAGGAGTCTGTTACATGGGATGTGGTCCATACAGAGTCGTATGCCAGATCAGATCCCATCTCTGAACTTTGCCAAGCTTTTAAGACATATCTGATGACATTCTGGAGTTCTGAAATGCAGGCTGAGTAAACTGCACCTGTGTTGCCTATATTTAGCTAATTTGTGCAGAAATTGCAGACACTTAGGTGCCAAAATAAGCTGTATATATGTTTCTAATGAACACTTAATGTCCACATTTCTACTGTTAACCAAGGTAGTTAAACTGAAGCTGATGAGTTTATGCCTGCCTTCAGTGCAGGTGCACATCATACATTATTTTTATGCTTTAATACTTGCTGTTAACTTGTGGTAACAATAGAACTCCCCGCACAGGTTATTGTGAATCTAGGTACATAAGCATACCGTAGTATAATGGAGGTTTCAGAGGTGTGTTAAATAGTTATAGCCTAGGGTGAATTCTTAAGAAAATATCCCTGGATATGTTGTACATCCCTCGAACTGGAAATATCTTGGAACTGTCACAGTTTCTTGTATTCCAATATATTCAAACCAAACATACCTTAAGTAGGAAATTTTGCACTTCTGTCACGTATGAATTTCTTTTCTCATCTGTGATCCACAAATCAGAGTCTGAAAATCCTCTGACATAGCTGGCACTATTGGAAACTGGCTCTTCTCTCTAATTTTCATATTGCAGAAACTCAGCCTGAGGCTTCTTGTGTGCATTTTACTAATCTGACCTTTGGCACCAAATGGCGGCCATAATCAGAGAAAGCGGTTCCCAGAATTACAATATTAATTATAACAATAGCTTTAATTCTTTTCATGTTTAAACCATTTAAAGATGGCTTGCTTCTCTTGTGACTCTAAAAGAATGTTTAAAACCACTTGCCCAGATATTTTTGCTCTCTCCTTCCCACATAAACAACCCCACCCAAATCTTTATCTGTGACTGTCTTCTGGCTTAGAGAAGGTGATTTGTGTGTAGTGCCTTCTGCAGTTGGAGGCGTGGGTTAGTGGAACTCAGCAACTCTGGGGCCCCTTTATTTTCTTAATTCTCCTAGAAAACATGGGGTCTTTTCTGCAGATTTCATTACTAAAGGGAAGTTCACATGAAATGTCACACTGGAAGCCAAATCCAGACCATTCTGCACTGATAAAATGGTAATCTCAGAGATTCATTTAAAGTAATCAATTATATGAAATTCTATTCATTGTATTACAGACATTTTTTTCTTGTTCTTGTCTACTTTTACTTAGGGGGGCAAGATTCCCATCCGATGGACATCGCCAGAAGCCATTGCATACCGGAAGTTCACATCAGCCAGTGACGCGTGGAGCTACGGAATTGTCCTCTGGGAGGTGATGTCTTATGGAGAGAGGCCGTACTGGGAGATGTCCAACCAGGATGTAAGTACACTGTTATCTGAACTGTGTTCTCAAATAGGATCAGACAGGGAAAGTAAGCGAAGCATAATGAAACCAGGTGGCTCTGAGTTTTTGACACTGACATTGAGGAAGATGTAGAAAAGAAAATTTCTCCATTTCTCGGGCCAAAAATTAAGTTCTAATGAGCTTATTGAAAAAGCTTATGTATTTTTAGCAAGGTATTTTGGACTTCCAAGGGAGCATACCAGAGAATTTTATTACTCTGGTGATTTTCTGTAGGGTGATTCAAACAGTTTCACAGCAGTGGTGTCATTGCCTTTTACATTCCTTAGCTTATTGTTAGAAAACTCTCCTGTATTTCTTTTTATGTCCTTTGGTTCCACTTCTATAATACTGCATAGAAGCCTTCAGTAAATGTCAAATACACAGAACAAGTTGCTCTTGAAGCTTGTGAGAACTAGAAATACAGTATTTCTACTAAATGTTTAGTGAAACCAACATATTTCTGGAAGTAATTAAAGGATAAAGTAGAGTAGTAGAGTGATTTTATTAGAAGACTTCAAATGCAGGCCTCTTTGCAGCATTAGTAAACTATCCAAGTCTCTAATCCAAACGATGAATGTATTTCTCCCAGTATTTCTTAAGAAGCATAATATTTCCCAAGTAAGATTTGTGTTGCATCTATTTTTTTTTTGTGATTTTTTGTTGTTGCCATAAGAATACTAGTTTTATTCCATGCTGGATATGAACCAAATCTTCTGATATACAGTCACTAATGCACATAGATTTTCCAAAGTGATGATATTTTTAGTGCTAGATTAAAAAAATGTCAGTAACATTTCGAGATGTGCCTTGCTAATGCTACCTTATACTAAACAAGATCAAATACTAAACAGAAGAAAAGTTTTCCTTTCAAATTAGTACCCATGGAATACAAGTCAGCAGCAAGCTATGTATATCTTTTAATTAGTCATGAAGGCTTTTCAATTTTTGGTGGAGTTTAATTAATATTGTTACATAAGCTGATGTACTAGTGGGATGCTTTTCTGTAATAACTGTTAACACTAAAACGAGAAACAGAAATATAAGCCTATTTCTTTGTATTGGCTGCTTTAATTATGGACTTTATTATCCATGCTCTAACCCAGATTTTTCCTGTTGTTTTTTTTATTAACGGATCGAGAAAATAAATAAATAAATAAAAGCCACTGAGAGGATAACAAAATTTTCCTTTATTGTTTTCTACTTACAATGTGTTGGTTTTTTGACTTATGATGCAGAGTATACAGTAGGACTGATCAATAGGTATTATACATTTTGAGAAGTTTATATTAGAAAGTGTAAATATTGGGCTAAATTTTGTTTTATCACATGGTGGTTTTGAGTTCATTGGCCTTGTATCTAGAGAGCTGATAAAAGAACTGGGGATACAATTCATAGCAGGAAGCATTGAATTACCTTGTGGTGAGTTTTTAAGGTATTTTCTGTCTCTGTGAGATCAATTACAGACTCATTTCTCAACATGATCTTCTGCCTACCAGTACAGTCTCCTGTGAGAAGGTTGGTTGGTCTTCTGCTGCATGCAGCATCCACTGGAGAGTATGGGACAAACCTGCTTGTAAGGATGGTCAGACAAATGACATTCAAGATCTTTTGCATTTTGGCATACTTAAGCAGGCAGCTTAATAACTGTAGCTTTTATTTATGCATTTAGTTCAGTGTGAGTTTTGGAGGTCCTTTTTAGACTCTCACCTTCCTCAAAGTCATATACTGTATCTTAACTCTCCCACAGCCCTTCCTGCATGCCTAATTTACAGCCTGGTTTACTTTGCAGATAAACCATGAGCATTGCGCTGCAAGACAATTAGTGAATAAACACAATTGTTTAAACATTGAAAGTCCATGTTAATGTTGTTCACAGAACTGATAAAAACAAGTTGATGCAAGTGCCTTTAAGTTCTCAAAAACTTTTATCCTTGTGCAGGTAATTAAGGCTGTTGATGAAGGGTATCGTTTGCCACCTCCTATGGACTGCCCAGCTGCCTTGTATCAGCTGATGCTGGACTGCTGGCAGAAAGACAGAAACAACAGACCCAAGTTTGAGCAGATTGTCAGCATCCTGGATAAGCTGATCCGTAATCCCAGCAGCCTGAAAATAATCACCAATGCGGCAGCAAGGTGACATATTAGATCCTACTTTGCACATGAATAAATGTCTTTAATTTCTTTTTCTTCCATTACTAGAATTTGTTTCATTTATTAACCCACATCTTCATTTTCTAACCATAGATATTTGCAGTCTTAAAGAGGACAGAGAGCTTTCTGTCTGTCCATTTGGGAGAACTATTTAACATTATCATTGCTGCTGTTTTCATTAACGATGCATTATTATTCAAGTTTTGCAAAGCTAGTACGATATGGTTATGAAACCCACAATAGGACTGTATAGAGATTTGCAGGAGAGACAGTGATGAAAGATTTGGTCAACATGTAATATTCCTTTTTTCTCTTCTAACTTTGGATGTTGCTTTAAACGCTGAGTACTTCATAGGTCGCAGCTAGCCATGTTCCTAAGTATCTTTCAGAATTGGATCCAAACACACACCATACACTCATACTCTGCACTGACAAGTTGCTTTAATCATATCAATAACCTCTTTTGCTTTCAGTAGGACTCACAGTCTTAAAGATGCACTTATATTTGCTGTTTGATATATGCCTTAGCTAGGAATTATTTCCAACCCATGCAGTGTTCCTAATTGCATAATAAATATTCATTTAAATCCTGGTTATTCAACACATTCTGGAACATCTCTATGATGAAATAAGAATTATTGAGAGAAAGTGAAGAGTGTGTTGACACTCTAGTTTAGTAGACTTCAAGTGAATTGGTTTATATAATGTGCAAAACATCATATTTTTGCTTATGTGATCTGAAGAGATGTAAATTATTTTTTGCACAAATGCTTATGAATAATTCTCCATCCACAAAGCAGACTGTCAGGGAGAAATCTGTGCTGATTCTCTGCTCCTTCAGACCCAGGTCTTCAATGGCAGGAGAACAGATTCTGCCATGAGGCGAGCTTTACAAATGAAGATGAGAAATCACTTCTCCCAAACCTTTGCTTCTGGCACAGCCCGCTTCTCACTTCAGTCTAGCAGGAAAGCACAGAAGGAAGCAGAGATAAGGCAGTGCAGCTAGGAGGGCTGCACTGGTGCTGTGGACCACAAGGCAAGCTGTGTGGACCTCGCTTTCTTTTTCATGCATCTGATGTTGTTTGTGGCTGGCTGTCCTGGTCACTGTCTGCTGTCACTCCCAAGGCATCAGAAAGAAAGCAGAGATGAGAGGAAGAAGAAAGACTTGCTAATGGGTTTTGCTATTAGAAATACTTGAGAGAAGTCTTCTTGCACAGTAATTACGTTTCATAATTTAATTGGTGACCGTCTAATGCACATTAAATCAGCATGCTTACCAGAGTGGTTATTTCTGTTACCTGACTCATTAGGGAAGAAAAAAAGGAGCTTTTTAAAGCATTGTTTTCTCTGTGAAGCAGATTTATTGTAAACATCCTGCAACCCCACTTGATAAATTGTTGATGCAAACATCTGTTTTTTTTTACAGATGAACTAAAGTGGTCTGCTGGGTTAGAAGAGCATGGCATCATGACTGTTATATTTTGGTTTGGGGTTTTGATTGTAGAAAGCGATGCCTGTGTTTTACATTTCAAACAAAAGCAAAATGTTCCCTATTTACTGTCCTCCCAGTGAGGCAGATGAACCACAGCAGAAAGGAATACAGTTTTAACTGTCATTTCCAGCTACCGGTTCAGAGCAAGTAATAGCTGATACCCTCCAGTAAAGCCCACTTTCAGTCTGAGTACTGTGCTGGAGCACTGCATTCTTGCTTTTCCAAGCAGCTGAGCCCCTCTTCTCCTCTGCAGCACCTCACTTGCTAGTGACAGACGCTGTGGTGGGACCCTCCTTCAGGCCCTGGGCCAGCCCAAGCCCCTTACCTCTGGGAAGCTGCTTGTGGCCATTCAGGGTACATGTGATTCATAATCTCTCCATTTCACTCTGTCAGCCTGTGATTCATGTCAATCTCATGTCACTGCCAGAAGCCAGGCACAGAGAAGCCTGACTGCAAGGGACACATAAGGTGAACTAGTTCTTGGGGCCCGGGGGATTATATCAGTGCAAACGGCTGTTCTTGGTTGTTATTTGAGGCTGTAGTACTCCTACTGCACCTCTCTCCACACCCGCAGTAAGCAATTAATCTAAATTATGGAGGTCCCTCTTCTACCCATGTCTATTCTGCTACTGGTAGAATGGTAGAGCTTTATGCGCAACATATGTTCTTAAGTGTTCAAAATGTATTTGGTCAGGAAAATTGTTTAACCTGATGATGTCTGCTGCAGATGCAAAGCCAGTCTCTTCTTGCATATTTTCAAGTCAGTGCTTAAAACAGTTACAGTGATGTTGTATCCTATTAGAAAGCACATTTCTGGAGGTGCACAGGATATCCCTGCCCTCTGGTATGCTGCTTTTAACAGACTGCACCTGAAAGATGTGCTTAGCTCTGTGTCCGATGCCAAGGCTCTATCCCCAGCACATTTTATAGTAATATCTCATAGGAATACAGCAGAGGAGTCAAAGCCTTCACTTCTGTATTCCCTTTCAGTTTTCTATCCCTTCTGGCCACTCCATGGCATCTAATAATTTCTTGATACCTGGGGAGAAGTTTTTATCCTTATTGATCGTCTCTTTGCAGACCTCACTACGTGCTTGTGAACCTTGCTTCAACAAAAGCTTTTTGTAATCTCAGTGTAGCAAATGTTTCATGATACCTTTCCTCACGTTATGGTTTATCTCTAATTGACTCAAAAATTCCTTTCCTGTTCCTTGCAAAGTACTGACTATGGCTGATTGCTTTCTTGTCCTTTTAATTAGGTGGCCACCTTGAGTTCTTTTAAACAAAGCCTGCACTGGATGCATCGGTGTTTTGTGGCCCTCAGGCTGCCTTGAATTATCCAGCTCTGTAAAGGGCCATAGAAGCAGAATGTGATACACACAGAGTTGGACAAGTCATGCAGTTTCCTAAGGCATGACCACATGATATTTGTATTTGATTTATGTCTTGCTGTTCTTTCTTGTTTTCTAAGCATTATGTTCATTTTTATAGCAGAGTCTTTAGGTTGTTTGGATACCTTTAGGGTGGAAGTGAGTTCATAGTTCTTCCAGTTTTGATCAGTTTTACTATTTTTCTTCTTGAGCTTATTATTTTTTTTCAGTCCGCTGTGTATTACTTCACATTTGTGAACATTTCATGCAGATACAAAGCAGATGGAAAGTTTTCTAACTTGAATAAGAGAGACAGAATCACTTCACTCACCTGCTAACCAGTTAGTAAAGCTATGATATACTAGGGATACAATTTTTATTTATTTGTGAAGAAAAATCATAACCAAAGAGTCACACATCTGAAAATATTTTGTATATGCTGCTTTTTTGTGTCTTTATCATTTTTTTTTTTCACTTATTTTAGCTGGTTTGTTTCAGGAAGAACATAATTTCTCCTATATTTATACATATATATACTGGCTGAAGGGTTGCATTGTAACTGTATGTGAAGCTTACACAACCATTTGAAGAAGGTATTTAAAATGTGATATTTAATTAGAAATACATTTAAAGAATTTTTGTGCCCCAAAGTGAATTATGCTGTTGGAAGACTGTGTGGCATTTAGGTGCAAGGGTTCCAATACAGGGTTAAGGCAGCCCTTGTACTGTGGCAGCCTTCTTCTAGTTGCAGCAGTAAACGTGGTGCCGTGTACCCTCACATCTGTGGTGCAGTCACTATTCCAGGTTCTATTCCTGCCTATCAGAAAATTTAAAGTACCTTCTGCACCAGAAGATTAATCAGCAAATTTGCCCTAGATCTTTGAAGAAAAAAAGTGTTACTTAAATGAAAAAGACAGAGATTGTTCAGCAGAGCCATCAAGCTTCAGTAAAGCCATTTAATGTTATCAGCAGAGA
This sequence comes from Coturnix japonica, assembly GCF_054131305.1. Lineage (NCBI taxonomy): Eukaryota > Metazoa > Chordata > Aves > Galliformes > Phasianidae > Coturnix > Coturnix japonica. The sequence goes on from NC_140663.1 coordinate 81,819,746, forward strand.
CAGGACGTAAAGCCGACTCTCTTGAACTTTGCAGATTCTCTGCCTCCCAAGCCCTGCTTGTGGCATCAGCCAAGCTCACTAACTTCCAGTCAGTCTTTGGGTTTAAGAGACTTTCAAAGGATTCAAAGTCTGAATCTTTGTTCTTGCACATGGAATCTTCTGAAGCAAAGTTTTATTTTGTAAATCCAAATACATTAATCCTCTAGCATGCTCCAGATACCATACTAAATGTTACATATTACAATATGTGCAGAAGTCTGCCTTTAATTTGCAGCTTATTAAAGACTATCAAAAATGTGGAAAGCTGAGTCTTAAATATAACTAAGAAAGCAGACTTTTAAAGAAATAGCACCACTATAAAAGTAAAATAAAATAAAATAAAATAATATAAAATAAAATGATGTTTAAATTATATTTGTCCTTATTTCAAACTTAAAATTTCTACAATACAGATCTCAATCTATAGGTACTAAGTTTGGTCCAGTTATTCTTGCTTTAAAATAATAATAATACACAACTAAAAAATATTCTTTGTGTTTGTAAGCCTTTAAAATATAATTGGGGGCTCTGGAAATGTGTACATTCTTACATGTGTAGAGCCTTGGCCCCAGAACTGCATTGCCCTGACCAAGAACAGGGAGAAACTAGCCGTTGCTCAGGGGCATAGAGGCATACTACTATATATCCTATACTACTATACAGACTTCACATCCTACTTTAATTTCCAGGTTTCAATTCTGTGATGAGGGGAAGTTTTCATCTATAAACGAAGCTTATATTTTTCAGTAATTTATACTGCTCTATAACTGCTTGAAAAAAGAAAAATAGTAATAAACAACCAACAATAAATGCACTATTTCTGTCTGCACTTCAGCCTAGTGGGTAGATTTAGTTTCATGTATGGTACACATACATGTTCTGTATTTAAAATATGAGTTCTCCTAGTATTGTTATATCTCAGGCTAAAAAGAAAAATACAAGAAAGCTTGTTATTTTCAGAAAAAGAATAGTTGAAATTCTTTTAATGTAGTCCAGGAAATGTAAGGGGTCAGCTGGTCTTCCTCATGAAAACCCAAAAGTGTTGGAAAATGTGTACGAATAATTCCTTATCTATATTTTCATGTGTTAACAAGTTGTTTACAGCCCTACTCTGATTTTCTTGAATTTGAGGTCTTGCTTGATTTATTAACTGGAGTAACTTCCTTGGGTATGTTTTGGCCTACTTTTTATTTGTCAGTAGTTGATTGCAAGATTGGCTTTGTTGGCCCTCATTGTGGTGTTTTGCTGAGGCAAAGCATAATGTTTGCTCTCGGTCAACGAGAGCCATCATTTGCAGTTAAAAACTTGAAGTTTGTTTTTCACAAAACTTGGTTCCTCTTAAAATCTGATGATTCTGTGGAAAGTCTCTACTGTGCTAGCTTGACCTGTTCTTTGTGGAAATCAAACTCAGTTGGAGCAGCAAACAGGTCGAAACAAAAATTTACTCAATTTGCATTGGCTGAACTTTTTGTTTGTAAGGACCCTTTTTTGCCATTCAGGTCAGATGGTTTCAGATGCTTGAAATGTTATCGCTGACCTGCTGCAATACTGGCTGCTTGCTTCTTCCCTTTAGGAAAGTTCAGTCTGAAGGAAGAAGCTGACGGTTTTGCTTGGAGCATTTCAGAGAGGGTTTAGCCTCTATGCTTCTCCAGGTGTAACCAACAGGGTCTGGCCAAATGCTGCATAACAGCATTCAGCCCACATGTGAATTTTTAGCTCCACTCAAAAAACAGCAGCAATATAGGCTGTGACCTAAAAAGGAGACTGTCTGCTCTAAAAGAATCCAAGCAGTGTAACCCCAGTGTGCTAGCTCTCTTTCAAGTGTCTGTTAAACAGCAAACACAGAATTTATGGATGGGAGAAACTCCACAAATCATACAGAAAAACAACAGATTCTGGTAAATAGTACTTGCTGATGTCTAATCGTAATTTGGGTCGTGTGCGGAATTCAGGCATTAAACTGAGGACACTTTTAGGAACTTTGGTGAATTAGCATGCTAGAGACAGAGAAACTATTTTCACCTGACCTTTTTTTTCCCCATAGTCATTAATATCATGCCTGAGGTAGACATGAATGAACCACTGTTCCTTCAGAATTACAAACTGTGAGGGCTCGCTGTTAACATATACAGAAAAACATCTATTTGCACTTTCGCACTTCTAACCTGACAACGTTGATGAAACTCAGACACGAGTTCACATCAGACTGAGTTATGTAGTTAGAATTTAAATGTGGAGGGATAAGCATGGGGTTGCATTTTGAACATTTGCTGTTGGTTGTGCTTCTGTGGGATTTTGCTCTGTGTTTCTCAGCTTGATGCAGTAGGTTTACAACATGAAGCTTTCATTTGTGTTTATGGCAACGCTGCACTAGAAGTGCTGGAGAAAGAAACCACACGAAGCCACGGCTTGACCTGACGAGTACTGTAGAGGATGTCTGTCAAAATTCACACTGCAGCCAAATGGGAGATACAAGGGCAAAAGCAAATGGTAGATATAAAGAGCCAGAAAAGCATTTTAAAAGCCCTCTAAGGCATTTTTCTCTCTGTCCATTAAAGAGCCCATAGACTGTCCGAACAATAATGACTGGCTGTTTTTAAGGGTCCTGTATGAATACCAGGAAATGGCCATGAGATATTACTTCTCCTGCTTAAAAGCACAGCTTAGGCTGTATTACGAGAAAGAGATCTCAGCAATACACTGGTGCTTTTGCCTTCACTGTCTTCACTGATTTTGGTGGGGAAAAGGTGAAATGGGGAACACTAGTACATACAGCCTTCAGATTTATTACCCTCACCAGATGCTGAAAAGATGGAAGCTCCTTAAAACCATTTTTCTGGGGGGCAGACAAAGGAGCATGAGAGATTGGAGGGCTGACATCTGGGGCAGCTGAAATTTTATGTCCTTCTTATCCTAGAGGAAGCTGTGGCAGCTTTTTTTGCCAGTGGACAACGTGGAACAAGAAAATAATTCCTGTGTGACATGTAGAGAGATGCATCATTTTGCTACAAGCCAGCAGGCTAACCGACCAGCATTCTTTTCCTCGATGATTATTTGTATTACCCCTCTTTATTTCTCCACCTCTCCGACTTCAGAAAGGAATCACAACCTGCTTACTGTCAGACTGTGCAAACATGATGTGAAGCTCCCTGGGTAAAGCAAATTATTTTAGGGTCTAAGTTGCAAATTTGCTAAGAGTACTTGAAAAACAGGCATGGTGTGGTAGGTCTGAACTCCAAAGATTCTTTTCTTTAAGGTTCAAGGACAACCAAGTAAATACAAGGTCTCTATTTCTCCTCAACATGTCATTTATTTACTAGTCTTTTGTTGTCACCCTGGTATACCTACAATTTTGTTTGTTGTGGAAGATAAAACTACAGTCTGCTTTGTGTGCTAGATGTTCATTTTTGGTGGTTATTTTTGCTGTTGTTATTGAAATATTGGAATGTCTTTGTTAGATCAGAATTCTGCATTTCAGCTTGCCATAATTATAAAGCACATGGCATTTGTGTTCAGACCAGGCCTGATTCCTTCCCAGGGAGCAATTTCACTTTACAAAACCAGTTTATAATTAACAAAAGTTTGCTTGACACAGGATATTAATTTTTTTTTTCTACATACTTCCCACTTTAAGTGAATCAGACTGTGGAAGAAGAAGTCCAGATTTAAAAACTATAGATTGATCACGGTGTTTGGAGGAAGGAACAGGAAGAGCTAGGCAACTGCAAGAGAAAGTCTAGGATCCTGTGTGCAGATCTGCACTCTGCATTTGCAGAATGCCACCCTTTGTGCAGAAGAAGTCATTGGTCATTTGATTTTTATTTATCTTGGTTCCTGATATTTTCAAGCATTCTTTTCTCACCAGACATCATCCAACCAGAGACAAGGTGATCATGCTGTATCAGGAGGGTTCTAATGTTGTTTTCTGCAGTTTTCTCGTTGTTACATGGTGCAACAAACATTTCCCTGTGTTGTGACAAAAACCTGTACTAATGATAAGAAATTGTAGCTCCCCTTGCTTCTGCGGGTGGCTTAAAGGTTAATTCCAACTGTTTACATAATGGGCACATCCAGTGAATGTTTTCAGGATCAGGGCATTTTGTAACTGGCATCTCACTGTTAGATTTTTCTCTCTAACCTAAGTCTGACTTACTTTTGTCAGGGATACCACATCAGTAAATACAGCTCTACAGACAGGCAGACAGTCAAGATGGACAGGATAGAAAGTCTTCCTATCTTGTTCTGTTGAAAGATAATGCAGTGGGGTATCATGGCTGGTGAAAGAAAAAGATATTTTTTATCTTTTTTTTTTTTTTTTTTTCTTCAAAGAGGGAGGAATTACAAAACAAGACAGAGGGAAATGTTCTATTTCACTTCCCCTGAGCAAACATGTAATTTCCATGATTTCTTTTTAATGACTCTCTTCTGAAGCTAGTAGGTACTGATTTATGAAAAGCTGTAAAAGATCAGGTGGAACCCTGCAGGACGTCGTTTACAGCTGCATGGATTGCAACCCATCTAATTTGTCTGGTAAAGTGTGAGCTCATGGCGCACATCACCCAGCCCATAAATTTCATGCTCAGACCTACTGTCTAGGGGCTGGGTCAGGGGGGAAAAAACGTCAATGAGTGCAGATGCTCTGAAAGCCCAGCTTTCCCTCGGTACAGTCAAGGAGACATCACAGACTCTTTGCTGTGAGACAAATTCCAGTTCATTGATAAACTGTCCAGATGTCCTCTCTGAGGAGGAAAGAAACTAATTTTGGTTTGGAATCCTACAAGGAGAAAAATGATACTTTACAGTGCTGGTTATTCTGAGGTCACTTACGTTAAAATTAGGTCATATTTTTTGTCCTGATAATACTTTGATCCAAGTAATAAACATAAAAGCTCTTCCAGGCCACTCTAATTTCTAATCCTAGAGAACTGTTCTATCTCAGCTTGTTTATGCTTTTGTTTTCTTTTCATTGGTGATTCTTGAATCGGACTTTATTTTAATAGATTTAAATTGAGAAGATGTACTAGGTTGGAAAAAAATCTCTATGTTTCATCATTAAGTACACTTCATAAATACTCTTAATAAATGTCCTGGGATACCAGACACCATACTCAGAAAACTATAAATAAAAAGTATTGGCTCTTTGTGGGACAAACAGTAGTTGAGGAGATTCAGGCTGTACAGCTACTGGATAAAAGTATATTGGGCTTGATTTTCCCACCTGGGCCTTAAGCTGGAGTCTGTTTCAACCGGAGCAGGCATCTGGTGTCTTCTGTCACCATACCTCTTTCCAGTGAGATTGAAATCTGCATCTGCAGTCAGTGGCACCTCCAAAGTCCCCTCCAGAGGCAGTAGAGCATGTCCTGACTTGGATCCAAACAAAAGAGTGGGCAAAAGTGCTCAAGCAGCTCCATCCCTGCCCTGAGTCCTGCTGAAGACTGGTACTCAATCTGCAGAAGCATATGAAAGTTGTGATTTGCAATTATGACTTCCAAGGACCTGATAAACTCTTCAGGTGTGTCCTCACATCCCAGAATGGAAGAATATATTAAAATCATTTCCTGGTCTTGAAGGAAATCAGCAGATTGATAAGGATTGGCATAGTGTCAAGAATAAAGGTGCTGTTTTATATGTAGCCAATTCCAATTACTGCTGTACTGCAAATCTGCACTGCTTTTTTCTTCTCTGAGTGAGTGGTCAGGCTCTGGAATGGGCTGCCCAGCAAGGGGGTGGAGTCACTGGCCCTGGAGGTGTTCAAGAAATGTTAGATGTTGTACTGAGGAACATGGTTTAGTGGAAAATGTTGGTGATAGGTGGGTGGTATCCTGAAATCACAGCCAAAAGCATGCTCATGCCTGAGGCAGACACCCTTAAGATACTTATCTTAAAAAGGTTTACATGCTTTTCTGAATGGGGACTAAAAGGATGCGTGGCATATAGGCATATCCTTTTCAGTGGAGGAAAAATTGTGAAATAGAGTTCGTTATTCTAACATTTCACTAGTTGAGTAAGCCACTATTGTCCTAATTAAGGACTGAAAGACAAGCATAATTTGAATTAGTGAGGTATCTTGTAGAAATTGTTTTTCAGGGGCTTCCTGCACCACGAGGAAGAGAGAAGGTCTGTGAGGACTGATTGATGGCTGAGGACAAGAACAGGGTTTATCATACAAGCTGCCTTCCTGGAAGGCCTTTTTCAGAGTGTACAAATCCTCTGCTTGGAAATGCATTTGTTTATCCGTGGGTTGCAACAAATGGTTCATACAGCTAGCTGGGCATAGCTGCTGGGCTGGAAATTGTTTTAAACCTCAGTACCTTCAAAGAAGTTTTTGGATGCTCTCAAGAGTGTGGAAACAGGAATCCTCTTACCAGACAGAAAAAAAAAAAAAAAAAGTCTGGATCAATTTAGGAGCAATTCTTGCATTGTATGCAATATCCGACTTTCAGATTCAGCTACCGTAATTCTTCCTTGTTGAAAAAGTTATATATATTTCATCTTAGTTTCATTTTCAGAAGGATGATTTCATCTCAGTAGCTTCTAGGTAGAATGGTACCTACTGGAAATGGCTTAAGTGGTCAAGGAAACATGGAGATGAGTTTTGTATTTGATTCCTTGATTTGATTTTGTTTCTGATGGATTATTTAGTTGTTTTCTAAGTAATGAACGTGGAAGCAAATCAGTTCAGCATCCTTCATGAGCACGAAATTCGATTCAAAGGCAGGAAATTATTCAGTTCTCACTTCCAGATTATTTATATGATATTCTTATGCAGGCTTTGGCTTTAAGATGAGCACAGTCTCAAATTGCAGACTGCAAAATAAAAGTCTCTTGTGGTTGCATTTGTCTCACAATTCACTTACCACTTAGACTTGATACCATTTGTATGCCACTAGTGTCTTATTTTATATGCTTCTACCTTTTTAGCACCACCTAGGAGTTGTTGGAGGGCTGTAATACTATGAACATTTAATATGTGTAACTTCTGCCAAAACGCTGAACTTGAAGTTTAGAGTGTGCATCATTGTAGTGACCAGTATATTGTTTGTGACTGGGTGAATCACATAAATATAATCTAAATTAGGCTTGTCTTTGCTAATACTTAAACACATTAAATTGCAGGATAATATTGTACTCCTCCGTGAATTTGTGATGCATCGGTGATTTTAAACCAGGGCGTGAAAAGCTGGAGCTCTTAAGCAAAGTGACTGCACAGTGTCAGTCAAAGCTGTCAGTGTGAATACATGTGGCCTCAGTGGCAGATGAATTCTACAGATGAACAAAAACATGCATGTAGCCTGGGAGCTCCTAGTGATGCAAATGATAAGTTTAGACACAAAAAATGAAGTTGTATTCACGTCTGATCCACAACTTTCACCATATTCTTCTTCATTTCAGGCCATCAAATCTTCTCCTGGACCAAAGTAACATTGACATTTCAGCCTTCCGCACGGCAGGTGATTGGCTCAATGGTTTTCGAACAGGACAGTGCAAAGGCATTTTCACCGGTGTGGAGTACAGCTCCTGTGATACAATAGCCAAGATTTCCACCGAGTAAGTTGAAATAAACACAGCCCTTAATTACTGGTTAGAGCTGGATGTTCATGTTTTAGCATAAGGGTAGCATTTTAATACTCAGCTTCCTTTTCTTTTTCTTTTTTTTCTTTTTTCCTAAAATAATGTTTAATGGAAAATGTAGATTACTGTAGTAGTTGCAATATACATGAAGGAAACCTGTTTCATAAGTCTTTCTCACTAATGCTGAGGAAATTTCAATTTCTTCAGGTATGGCAGCACCATCCCATATTCCATCAACCCACGTGCCAAAGACCAAGTACTAATATAGCTGTTTTTCTCCTACATGCTAATAATGGTTACATGGGTTGATAGTGATAGGACAAGGGGAACGGTTTTGAACTAAGACAGGGGAGGTTTGGGTTAGATTTTAGGAGGAAGTTTTTCACACAGAGGGTGGTGACACACTGGAACAGGTTGCCCAAGAAGGTTGTGGATGCCGCATCCCTGGAGGCATTCAAGGCCAGGCTGGATGTGGCTCTGAGCAGCCTGGTCTGGAGGCTGGCAACCCTGCACATAGCAGGAGGGTCAAAACTAGATGAACTTTAATGTCCTTTTCAATCCAGGCCATTATAAATAATTTTTTAGTGGGAAAACTCCCTCTTGCCTTCTATTCTGACAATTAATCATTCTAAGCTTGAAAGTTTAAAACTTGTAAGTTCATACATTAAAATGTAGTGTGACAAGGAAGAATATGGTGGTGTTCTCTTTGCACCTGAAAAGGTATCAAGTACAATTATGAACTTACTGTACAAGAATATCCTGACTCCCCATTGGGCTCACTGGATACAAGACCAGTTAAGAAGAAGTAGCCAACAGCTGCAGGGCTGATAATTAAACACATCAATGCCATTAATTAGTGCATTATTGCTACTATAAAAAGGCTGATAATGGGTTTTTATGACAATTACCCTTTAGGGACAGTGCAGAAATCCTCCAGGAATGCCCAGTTTCCTGTGAGCAATTGTTTAATGAGCCCTTGGCAAGCATTAAACTGCTTCTATATTGCACAATGAACAAAGAGAATGAACTGCCTCAAGAAATAAGGAGTGATAACTGCAGTAGACATGGGAAGCTTAGACATGGTGCTTATTCTAAGGACGATACAACTGTTCAGAAGGCTTGGCACATAAAGTAAAAATATCCACTGGTCAGGAAGAATAATCATGTTGATAGGGGGATGGTAGAGGGGCTTAAGATTGCAGCTGGCCCAGAAGTAGCCCCCTGTGCGTACACCACTGGCAAACACTACTTCATTGTCCATTCTTGCAGGTAAGCAAACACAGCAGGGCTGAATGAGTTTTTACAGTTTTTTTTTTGCAGCCTCCTGCTGTCTTCAAACAATGGCTCTCAGTATTCTTCATACCAGAATTTGTGTTTCAGCAGCATTTCTGTACCTAGGGGCTCATCCAGTGCATCAGTATAAGATGAGCGAGTTGATTGCTCTCTTCTCACATCAACTGTAGGAAGCACAGAGGCAGGATGCTCACTCACCTAGTGCATGTTCTCTTTTTTCCAGTGACATGAAGAAAATTGGTGTTACAGTTGTGGGGCCTCAAAAGAAGATCGTTAGCAGTATCAAAACTCTAGAAACTCATACGAAGAACAGCCCTGTACCTGTGTAAGGTACCAAAATGATGTTGCTGAGAACAGAAAACGGAAAAGTTGCATCAAAGGGCAAAAGAGATGGCTGATAAACGGCACGGTTTAAAGGAGTTCTTTTCAGCAGTTTTGGAAACATAATGGTTGAAATTTCAAACCCACTGAGACACTCAAGTACTGAGTATAAATGCCTTAAAAATAGGAGTGAACTTGTTTTCTATCTGTTAATCCTGAAGGGTGGGTGCTCTTAACTGACTGTTTATGCAGATAGTAAATGTCAAAAGAAAAAAAAAATGTAAAAAGTCCTTCCAAGTAAAAAACAGTGATACTAAAACTTAGAGCCATTTGAATATTAAGTGACTGAATAACATGAAAAACCCAAGGACATAAAAGCTGTGTACTTGATCTATACAGCAAACAAGAAGAAAGAAAGACTTACAGTATTTTTATACAGAAGAGATCTGTAACAGGTATTTTATTTGTTTAAAAGCAAGGAAAATAGAGGACTATACCTCACAACCTGTCTGGCCATATTTACTATAATGTCATTGTAACATGCTATTTGAACTGCAGAAAGGAATACAGAAATTAAATTTGTAGTGACTGAGTTAGTTGGCAAAAGATTTTCACCATTATGTTAGCTTCCCTTATTGCGTTCATTTAAATAGAAAAAGAAGTCTTAATTCTTAAAAGACTTATTTATTTCCTTTGTTGCTGTTTTGTTGGTTTTTTTTTTGTTTTTTTTTCATTATTGTTTATATTTATGCTTAAATACCTTAACCTGGCTGCATTATTGACAAGTGCCAAATGTTATCAAAACTTCATTGGTTTAACCTGACAAATTGTGTGAGGGTTAATTACTTGATTACTTTACACTCACAACATTGTATGCAAAGTACCGAAGGAAAGAAAGATGGTCTTTTTTGTAGCTCCGACCCTAAGTAAAGCATCGGGACTTGCTGCAATTTCTTTCCTTTGCAGTGAGTGCTATTTTAATGTGGGCTTGAATTCTGGCAGAATTGCATGCCCATTGATCTCCAGATCAATACTTGGCCTGGCAAATCACATGCATTTCCTTTGTTTCCCAAAGTCCTGATTTCATGTCAGATACAGCAAAGGTCTGCTGTCTTCAGATGCTGTTCAGGTGGGAGATTTACCTAGCAAATGTAAGAGTGTATCCTGCATGATCTGAGAGTGTTTTATGAGCTTGCTGAGGAATTATGCATTTCTGTCTTCCATCTCATGGGCTCTGCTCCCAGTGCTGGTAACTGGGAGTTGTACTACCATGTAGGCAGCCAAGGATAGTTGAAAAGGATGATTTAAGCTTCTGCAATGGGAGTTTGGCTTGTCATTTTGCCTGATTCTGATCCAGAAGACCTCTGTCCAGATGCTGTGATCCTTCAGGAGTCCTGCTTTTTGGTTCAGGTTTTGTGGGCGCCTGATTGCTACTCAGCGTGGTTGGAGCCACCTCAGTCTTGGCAGGGCTGAAAATTAGTTCACGGCCTGTTGTATGGCAATGTGAGAGCCCAGAAACCACAGTACTTGTAAGAGTGTGCTTTGGTAGGTGTCCCAGTGTAACCAAAACCACCAGGCTCCATCCAAAAGGTATTTAGGAATGGTTCTTGATTCTGAAAGGTAAGCTGAGGTAAAGCCAGCTATACTGTTTTAAAAGATAATAAGCTGTGCTTGGTCCCTTGAAAGAAATCATAAGGGAGCCTATCTTTAGGGGACCATTCACACTTCTCAGTTGAAAAAGAAACCTAAGGGAGGGGATCTGAGTCTTCCTACATCTTCAGCATCTTCCCATTAGTGAGCTCTTAAGCTCCTGAGTATGATCATCCTGCTTCTGAGCAGACACAGCTCTTTCCTCTGAAAACGAAGGGTTAAAGTTGCTGTGTGAGGCATTTCTAGTGCTGCATACAAGCCAGTTTCTTTGAGCCCCACTGAATTTTCAACTTGCCATTTTAAAATGTAAACCTGATTCTAATGAGTGACAGTGAGTCACTGGCAGTCCCAAGAGTGTAGGCGAGGCATAGGGGTGCATGGCATGCCACGTTCTGCTGTGCAGTCAACTTTGTCATCCTTTCTTTGTAGTGTTGGTCTGGTTTTTGAAGCTCCTTGTAGCACAGGGCACATAAATATGCAAATAAAATACAGTTCCTAGGATTTGTGTGGCTGAATCAGCTTCTAAATCATTTTTATCAGGTCTAAGGCTGTTCAGATGCAGAGCAACAGCATTAATCACACATTAGAATAGAAGCAAAGTTAGGGACAACGGACATGCTGTAAAAGATTGCATTTGAAATGCACTCAGGGGATGAGAATGTCTTCTGAAAGAAAAAATAAATAAATAAATGAAGGAGTTTTAAAGTAAGTTGAAATTTAAAAAAATGAAAAGTGGAAGAAAAAATGAAAAGGAAGCACTTATGATGCAAACAACACTTCTCATGTACTACAATCTATTGTTAAATACAGCATGCTAAATACACAAACTGTATTTTCAGTTGCTTAGTTCATCTAGAATCTTTCTTTTGCTCAGTTTGAGATTGCTCTGTCAGGTGCTGTTGGTGAATTTAAAAGTTTACCAAAATCCACTTGCAGTCAATGTGTGTGGGGACAGCGTTTTACAACATGTTCCTCCTGATGTTTCCCTTCAGCTTCATTCTGGAGAGTTGGGGTGAATGGGCTGAGGTGGGGAGAATAGATCTCTAAATGTTCCTGAAAACACATAGCTGGTTCATAGTTTTAGATTATGAGCAAAAACCTTGCACCAACCACTCCCAACCTTCTCATGGTACCATGTCATGTTCCTTGCCCACTGTTTGAGCATGCTCAGCATAAGAAATTAAATCTTACTGATGCTTGAGAATATAAGAAACTCAATTTTGCTTTTCTCTGCTATGAGGAGTGTTTTAAACTACATTTAGTTTTTTTCTCCCTGTCAAATGTTGATTTGTACTGTAAGTGGCCTCTTTTGCAAGCATCCTATACTCCCTTTCCCCATGTACATATGTATACATAGCAGTGTACAATTCTTCATTGTGGAGTAGAGATACTAGAATTTGTGTGGCCATCTTCCTGTACAGGACTTGCATTGATTATTGACATCAAGCAAAATGCAACAGCTCATAAAATGTCATACCATATTATTGGGTTTGTATCTTTAAATATAGTTTCCATTTTATTTATTTCTGTTAACATATCTAGTTTTGTGCTGTTATTTAGCATTCAATAAGCAATGTATAGATGTGATTTGATTGACAATATGTATTTACTTTAACATGTACTTCAAAGCATTACTTACTCATTTAGTTTATATATTGTGCAATTGTAGATGGCCTCTTACTAATGTAAAATGATTTGTAGTGGAAACATTTATATTTTTATAATAAACATAATGAAAGTATTTTTTACATACTGGAATACTGAGGTGATTGCTTGGAAGACAAAGTAAATTTATTTGATTAGAAAAGTGTGATAAAATTGTAATTAAATATGGATAAATTCTGAGTGTTAAAGCATGGGTTCGGAGTGAAAGCTAGATATTGCCTATATTATCTGTTAGAAGAAACAAGTAGTGCAGGCTCTAAATAGACAGACCAGCACTTGTGCTAAACTGTCTTACATCAGTCAGAGACTTTACTTTCTCCATGGATACAGGAAAACATCGTCTACTACAGCCTGCCTATGGGATACTGAAAAAGTTGTCATTTATTTTAGTTGTGTCAACTATTTCCAAACTTCTGCATTTTTTCTTCCCTTGCCAGTGGACCTCTTTTCATCTTATAAATATGTTGAATCCAGTAAAAGATGTAATTTTCAACAAAATAAAAAGCCCACCACTTACAGTAGTTTAACCCCATGATCATTTCTTGCCTCTGAGTATCTGTGTTAGATAATATTTTGCTCCTGTTTTGTTGTGTCCCTACCAAGTTGTTTCTTCATGATTCACTGAAGTGCAATGTCTTTGGAAATGCCGACATACAATTCAACTTCTCATCTCAGGAATTGTCTTCTCAGAAAAATACAAATGGTATGAATGTTCACCAAAACCAGCTAAAACTACTTGAGGAGTAAAGTTACAGGCCCTTCTGTACCATAAATGATTTTGCATGTTTTTGTATATTACTGTGCTGCCAGGACAAAACAGCGAACACTATACCTGTCCTGGAGTGAATAAGTTTTTTGTCTTGGTATCTTCAGTAGAAGGGCAAATAGCCAAAAGCAGCTGCCCAAAATATACGGACAAAAATCTGACTTAACATTAAACAGCCACCTTTTCTTCCAAACTCCAGTGTGCCTCATGCCATGTTTCAGTGCATACATACATTGTCATTTTAAATTCTAATGAGGGAATTTTGATGATAGACTTGAAGGACGGGGATTCAGCTCTGTCTCATCTGTGCTACGTACAAACTGTTTGCATTGCAAATAGGTCTCACTTCAGCAGTTGTTTTAGGTTGATGTGTGTCTATCCCTTTAGCATAATCTGGTACGCTGTGTTTGCATTATATCCCAAAGGGCACAGTGGATATTAATGCTTACATAACAGTTACATTTATTGTAAAATGGTATTTGTGATTGCAGCCAGCTCTGGAACAGTGGGATACATTCAAATGAATGGAGCAGAGCAAGAAAATGTGTTGCAGCCCACTGCCATGTCACTGCTCAAATCTGGATGTGTAAATTGCTGATAATCAGTTCCATAAACATAGATACGCTCTTTTTTTTTCTTTTTTTCTTTTTTTTTTTTGGAATGTCAAAGTGACTTTTTTTCCACTTAGCATTCCTTCTTAAGGATGATGTCCAGATGTAGTTATCTAAACCAGTAAAAGCCTAAAGCAGTGCCAAGTGAATTCAGACAATTACTTCGGCTGTCTTACATATACCGCTCCTGTTAATATAAATATCCACACTTCCCTTCATTTTCTGAGCCTCTGTAATTCTTCAGATCCTTTCCAAGCCAACACTGCCTGATCAGCAATTCCCCATTTGTACGTGTGGTCTCAGATCTTGTTCAGTCTTCAGTCCAATTCTTTGTGTAATTCTAAATGAATTTTAATCTCATAATGTGAAAATATTTCTCTTAGAAATAATTGTCTCAGCCTTATTTCATGCACATACTGTATAACCATGCACATGCTCATCATACTGGTTACTAATGCAAACTGTGAACAGCATGAAACACGAAAAACAGCCTTTTCTTGGCTTCTTTGTTAGGCTTTTTAGACGGCCAGGAAAGCTCTGATAAATGATAAGTACTCAGTAAGTAAGATTTTTCAGCTCACTATGCATGCACATTACAGAGATTTCATAATAGCCCATATTTCCCCAGTTAGCTCATAAGAATGTCATATGAGACAGCACCAGAAGTCTTACTAAAGACAAGATAAATCACATCTACTAGTTTTTAGATTATCCTGTCACAGAAATAAATTAGGCTGGTTTGACATGATTTGTTTATTCTTGACAAATCTGAGTCGGTTTCTTAAGACCTTGTAATCCTGCAGCTGCATAGAAGTGTATCGTGTGATATCTTTCTGGATATCGAGGCTAGCATACCTAGTCTTTAATTGCCTGGCTCTTCTTCTCTTCCCTTTTTAAAGGTCACCATGTTCTTTGCTCCTCTCCAGTCAGCTGAAACACCATCTTCCCTCATGCAGTTCAACATGCGTTCTCCAAGAGAACAGGCAGTGGTTACCCTTGGACTAGTTCTTCAAGTTTGCTACAGTAAATCACACAGATTCTGAAAACTTGAAAACATCATTCTGACTCAGAAGATTCCTAACTCTGAAATAAAAGTAAAATACATGTTGGCAAATATTTTTACTGCATGTGCAGAATTTCAGCCTCTGTCTTGAACTTTTGCAAGCAAGCAATACAGATTCACTATTGAAGAAATACAGTAACTGCTGGTTGATTAGCAGGTTTCTTCGTTTGTTTATAATTAGACTGAACAAGTGTGGTAAATCACTGCTATGTGAATTTGAGGCTAAATGATAAAGTCAAGCATCCTATGAAGACAGTTGAGATCTACTGTCTGGGATCATTACAAATTCATTGTGCTGCTATAGACGTAACGGGGGAAATATCCATTATCTCCACTCCTCTTGCATCCAGTTTATCCTAATATTATTAGAAAGCTTCATTTCTAAACCTCTTCAGTAAAGTGGCCCACTTGAGTTTACCCACAATAGATTTGTAATTAATACCCTTTCAAAAGTATACATGTGCAAGTGAGTGTGAAATAACCAGAGTTTTGTGAATTATGCTTATTATTTGGGGAAACGGAGAAGCAGATTTTAAGCTTATATGTGAGCTGATTCATTACTAAGTGTATGGGAAATTGGTAATCACAGCCTGAACTTCTGATTAATCAGCTGAGGCAAGTGTTGGGTCAGCTGTGGGAGCACAGGTGAGAGTAATTGTGCTGTGC
This sequence comes from Coturnix japonica, assembly GCF_054131305.1. NCBI lineage: Eukaryota > Metazoa > Chordata > Aves > Galliformes > Phasianidae > Coturnix > Coturnix japonica. The sequence continues at coordinate 81,835,392 of NC_140663.1, forward strand.
TCCTGGAAGGGTTGGAGCTTGACTCCACCTCCTCTAGACCTCATTTAAGGGCTGACCACCACTAAGGCAGCATCTTTTGGAGATTGCTCCTTGGTGGGGATTGCTTCAGTGGTCCCCAGCAGTCTGAAGACTTCCACATGGGTGAGTTTTTCTTGTAAATAACCTTTTGGGTATTTTTCACCATCTTTTCTTTATTGTCTCTGTATGCTAAGCTATGAGGCATACCTGAAATTGCTGTTTCAGCAGTGGTAAAGTAGGTATTGGTGTAAAGCGCCAGACATGAGATTTGAGGAATCCATAAATGTAATAATCCCATGCATGTAAAGTACCCGTAGGCTGCTCCTCTAATAAATACTATGTGTTATTCCCAGAAGAAACTTTATGGTACACTGAGATCACCTCTTTACTGTCAAAGTTCATGTGCCTCTGACCTGCTGAGCAGTGTTGTCTGAGGTGAAAGCTCTGTATCTTCAGCAGTCCAGCCAAAACAGCAACCATCTTGGCAGCACCACGATCTTCACCCCATAACACTGCACCTGCCATAGGCCAGCTCACCCCATAGGGCTGAATTTCTCCGCTTGGCACGAAGCCCCCAAGGATGAAAACTGAGTATTTAATCTCACTGCATTCACATGAGCTTGGAGTATAATGTAATTTTAAAGCCCTGAGATGAAGCCAGGAAAAACATATATATGTTAAAAGCAATTAGCTTGAATTAAAAAATTAAAAAAAGAAAATTGAAGTCTGGTACCTTTGTGCAACACTCTTGCCAGATTTGAATAAGCAGCTCTGAGGCCAATTTTCCTGTCTCCCTGTTCACAGCAGGAGTGAGTCCTTGGGTAGAGTTTACAGCTTGAAGCTATTTCACAGGGTGGCTTTCTCCCTTAATATAGTCCTTTCATTACACTCAGATCTCCCATCTTCGCTCATGCAGTTCAACAGCCCCAAATATAGGCTTGATCCACAAACATTCTGCATGCCAAAGCACTCCTTTCTCCTACAGACTTTTGTCCCTTGATACACCCACCAAGTATGTCCCAAACTATGAGTGGATGGCTTACACCCATCATAGCTTATAGCCCAACCAGACAGAGAACCCAAAAATCAGGCTTAGGGATGACCAAATTGGTATTTCAATATTTGCCCTGTTAGTTGCGTGCCATGCTGTGCTTTTCATTCCTGATCTTTTGCCATGCAAGTTTGACTGTGTGGATTCACACCAGACATTTAAATGTGCATGTAATGTTTTCCTCATAAATCATGTTCAGTGTAGATATTTCTTCACACATAGAATTTTGAGTGGTAGAATAATAATTTTAGCCAGAGAATGGTATCATTTTATTAGGAACAGATGATGCCTTGACAAAAAGAGAGCAGAAAAAAAGAAAGAAAGAAAAAAAAAAAAAACAAACAACCACAAAATTCCAGGTTATTGGGAAGAGCAGCACCTTTCAAATTTGAACACAGAATAGGCATCACACCTGCACAAAGGTGAGCAAAACAGGGCTCCTTTTTCTCCCTATCTCTTGTTTTGTCTCCGGGTTGTTTTTTTGCATGGCTACTTGGATATTTGCTAGCAGGTTTGATCACTGAGAAAGCATGCGGCCTCCCCTCAGGCTGGCTGTCAGCTAATTAACACTAATGATTCCCTGCTTTTAGCATTCCACTTTAAAGTTGCATCACCTTTTATTATTTTACTATTTTTAATCTCTTTCCTTCACTCTCATAAAGTTTTTGTTTGGGCTTTAGTGGAAGACTAATCCACAATCCCCAATTGTATATACTTTTTTTAATAGTTATGCCTCATTAACTGAGTTAATACTTGCCTAATTGTAGTAGCAAAGCAATAAAATCCAACCCCTACAAAAAATGTGATACTGTAACTTCCTTTCCTTTAACTGATGGTGCGCTGGGCTACCTGCCAGGGAAGCCAAATGGAAATAGGAAACAATATGAACAAATACATTCTCTTTTTAAGGTTTAGATGTAAATGTTTGCTTGGTTGCTTTTTTCCTCTTCTGACATTGCTTGGTTCATTTTTCTTTCTCTTTGCTCCCACCTTTCATTCTGTCATTGTCTACGTGGGTTAGGGGGAAGAAAAGGAGCCGGCCTATGGAGGAATTACTTTTTTTACCCCTTTTTGCCTCTTTCTCACCTGTGAGCTGTTTACTTCATATAGGTTCTGTGTTTTGCTGTAAAAACAAATGTAACAAGGTCACCATGAATACGTATGAGCACCTTCTCCCCATGAGCTATACAGAGGACCATAGTAAAGTCAAAGTAACATATTCCTTGTAATGGTTTTATAACTTTCAGAGTGCTTATGGAAGCCAGGGAAGTGATCACTTCCCCAGAAAGAAGGAAGACACCCTGAAGCACAGGGCTGAAGAAATCACGGAGTGTTGCTGACCTTCACATACAAAAGTACAGCTTATTATCACCCTTCTCCTGTAGTTTCTATCTCATATATTGTCTGCCATACAATTGTCAGTTAAAAAAAAGGTGGGTCGATTGTTTTTATGGCACTCACATGCTAACCGTGCCCTACTAGTGCTTAATAAGATAAAGCTCCTACCACTGAATGGGGTCTTAGGTCTATGATAAGTAGCCTGGGCTCAGTTAACTCATCTGTGCTCTTTAGGCCATTAGGAAAATGAATGTGAGGGATATATGAATGTGAGTGTCATTTTATCTCAGTTTCTTTGTGTTGTTTGATAGCTCATGCTGCTAGATGAGTTTTTTTTTTGGTTGGCTGGTTGTTTTTTTGCTTTCCTGAGCACTCTCAGGCTGAAATGCTTTTGGAAAAATCCACAGAAAAACAAAACAAAAAAAGGCAAAAAAAATACCCGGAAACAACAGTCTGAATGTATGTATCCCATCTGTTCCTAACTATAGTAAGTGCAATACCAAAATCTTGTCCTTTCCTCACAGCTTCTCCACTTTAGTGATGTGACAGACTTCACTGGTATCCACTGGTTGCCTTTTTGTACAAGCCTCTCTCCCAGCCTTCCTTCCTTGGACAAAATCTTTTTGTTTATGAGTTTAGTACAGGCCATCAGCATCAAATATATGGCCTCCTAATGAGGTCATATAGTTATTTTGGCTATATTCATTTGTTGCTCTGCCCCTGCAAGGGGAGCAGTAAAATTACAGTTGAAATACTTCACCAGTCTCAAGAGCCAGATCTTATGGGTCATGGCAGATGCTGTTCCATGAGGAAAGATGTCATTCTGATTTGAACAGAGCGACCTTTTCCATCTTGTATGAAACTAGTGAAAAAAAAGCAGCTTGAAGGCTTCCTTCCTGAGCTTACTGAAGTCCAGGTCAGATGCTTTTCTTGTCTATATATTCTCAGTGATCTAGTTCCTTAGTGGGCAGGTCTAAATGAATCAATGACCAAAAATGTCTTAAAAGCATGCCCAAAAGGTAACTTTCAAAACAGATCACATCTTCTGTCATTTTATCAATAGATGTGACTATTTTTCCAAAGCAGCTATTCCTATCACATTGTAAAACAGTCCCAGTTTGCTCTGATAGGGTTGTGTAGGTTGAATTAGTCTGTGTTACTGAGACTATACTTGTTAAAAATGTTTACCCAATAAATACAACATGGGCTTGGATCAACAGATGTATGCAGTATGCCTACTGGTTTAGCACTGTTAGCGCTTCTTGAGGGAGAGATTGCTGCTACTATAGAGAGAAAAATCTTTGCTTCCAGAGCAAAAATAGCCCAGTGGAGCTGAGGAGGGTTGTCAGAAATTTCACCTGCAGTTTATGAAGAACTGATTAATTTTCCAATGGGAGGGTGACAGGAAAAAAATTCTGGTTGGGTACCTGAAAAACCGAGCTCAGTAAAATCAGAGGCAGAAGTAGAAGGCTCAGGGGAAGTGTTCCTGTTTCCTTCATTTAGCCTTAGCTGAGTGCGGACACAGGGCTAAAGTTACCGCTCTCTCCAGAGGTGCTCTGCACAGTCTTGCATGTGCAATGGGAACAGTGCATTATAAATCTCTTTGCAGAGCTTAGGAACGTAAGGTTCTTGGAAGAAAAATACGTTGACTCTCATGTCGTTTTGGGGTTACGGCATTTCTAACTTTGCAATAATTGCCTAGCGCTTTGCATTTGTGAGAAAGTAGAATGAAATGTCTGAAAAGTGTGTTCTGCATATTGTAAAAGTCCAACTGTGGCTCAGAGAAGTACTCATGAGACTTATTGCTACCATTATAAGCTTAGAGTAATGTGTACATATTTTTCTTTTTAGACCATGCACACTATATTCAACCCTCAGGGTATTAAAAAAAAGAACACATTCAATTTTGAGGTGGTTTTTCTTTTGTTTTTATCTTCCTGTGTCAGATGCACCACCTCATGCCAGCCAGATGGCTCAGCTATAGGTGAGGTCCTGCTAGCTGGTAGTGAGTCCCAGCCACCACAAGCTGTGGCAACACACACTACAGTGCCATGGCCTTAGAGGTCTGTCCAAAGACCCCAGTTTTGCTGCTGGGTTGGGATTTCTCTGCAGCAGGAACGCTTTGCTCCACTACAGGGAGGGGAGGGATGGAGGGCTCAAAGCAGCAGCTGCAAGGGGGTGATGGAGAGTTAACAGCTTGCAATCAAGCTGTAAAATCAGAAGCCCAGTGTCAGGATTTCCTGTTGGTTAATGGCACCTGGCCCAACAAATCTCCAGTCCTCACTGGGGCACTGTCAGTTTGGCAATGTAAAATAGTGAGCAGTAGTAGAATGTTTTATTAATGAAAATGCTCATAATTTGAAGCCCCTGAGATTTCATTCTCCTTGTGTATTGGTTATTGTGCCTTGGCACCAGAGGAGAGCTAAGGCAGTAACACAGTCTTTGCCCAACAACTTTGGTTCTCATTGTTTATTCATGGCATTTTGAGCATACAGTAGCTATTTACTTTTTAATTTAAGTGGATATTGTTTTCCTTCTGTTCAAACTTCCTAACAAGCCCTAGGTCAGCCTTATACAGAAAATGTGAATGTTTCCATTAAATCACAGCAAACATGATGGGTTTAGCTATTGAATAATTCAGGGCATTTCATTCAGATGCGAACTATTTTACCAAATCAGCAACAAAAGGAGTTATGAAGCCTCTGTCAGTAAAGTCTTTCAAGAAAGTAATAGAATGGGATTGCATAGAAATCTCTTTGTGTGGCTGGGCTATAGAAAACCTCTCTGGGTCTTCTGAGCTTGAGCCTGCCTGATTCACCCATAGTGATACTGCACCACCCACAAAAACTCTTGAAAAGTCCTTGCGATAAAAGACAAATATCATCCTTTCCATTTTCCTGGTGTGTTGGGCACAGATGGACTCTAAGACCTGCTGAAGGTGTCTCATGTGGTTGTTAATGTTGATGTCTGTTGATGGCTGATTCCCACCCAGTATGGTCCCCCTACTGCTGGGCCGTTCTGCTTTGCTGGGTTATTATTACAAAATAGTGAAAAAAAGTATTAGAGTTGCAAAGTGCATAAAAAACAAAATTGCACATTACTCTCCTGCTGCTCATCAATCCGTAGCTTTTCCCTCATTTTCTCTCAGCCTTCCATCCTCAGAATTTTAGTAACGAGAGAACAACCTGTGCAATCTGTTCAGCGAGAGAACAACTCATTTGAGCTCAATTTCCTCTTCTCTGTTGTTGAATATAACTTCCCCTGGGTAGGTGAAAATTTTGGCAGCCTGTACAAAGACTAGCAGAGACTGAAGCAGAAGCTATAATAGAGCTGTTACGACTTGACAGCCCTGTTTTGTAATGCACAGGGGGATTTTATTACAAGTCAATTGTAGCTTCAAGAAATTTAAGAGTATGGCATCTGCTTGCATGATTTTTTAAAATGTTTAATAAATTAAATTGCAATAGATTTTAAATGGAGACTGTTGCTGCAGCAGACCTGAATGACTTAATATAAACTAAAATCAATGAAACAACTTGATTTCATTGGCAAGTTTTGCTCTGTAAGTGGAAGTGAATGTGTTTGCAGCTCTAAAAATTTCACACACATTTCTTCAGGTACTGGCAAAACACTGTATTTTTATACTGTTGACTGAGTGCTTTACTTTCTGCTGACTTTGTGTTTAAAGTACATCCTGTTAAAGACTATTTAATATAGCCTGACAAGGATCTGTGTCATTACAGTGTCTATCACTGATGACCAGGAGCTCGGAGGATGACTTGAAAAATACTTTCCACTTCCCCACTTCCCATTACCTTTCTTTCCCTTGAATTAATTATGTGAGAAGATAGGAGTTAAAGCTTCAGATCACTTTGTCCATAGACGCACAGTCTGTCTTACAAGATTCAGAGGGGATGATGTGGAGAATGATGTTGAATAGAATTCTATACTTCACATAAAATGATAGGTTTCAGTGTTTATTCACTGTCAGAGTAATGGAAGATGGCCTATAGCCTATGTGGATAAGTGGCTGGTTTGCATCTTCTTGTATCCCTCCACTGGCAAAGGTGTTTTCCACACAGGGTAGCTACAATCCCTGTTATCTCATTACAGTGCTGTAACACTGGGTGCTGTGTCTTGCTGCCTTCCCTTAGCAATAAGCTCAGTATCCCGGTCTGGCTTAACTGATGTCTGTCTCTTTGCAGGGCTAATTGTTATGCTAATAACAGCAAGATCGTGGGGTTTTATTGCCTCAAGTTGCACCAGGGGAGATTCAGGTCGCACATTAGGAAATCCTCCTTCTCCAAGAGAGTGGTCAGGCACTGGAACAAGCTGATCAGGGAGGTGGTGGAGTCACCATCCCTGGAGGTGTTCAAGAAATGTTTAAATCTTGTACTAAGGGACATGGTTTAGTAGGAATTATTAGTGATAGGTGGATAGTTGGACTGGATGGTCTTAGAGGTCTTTTCCAACCTTGAAGATTCTATGATTCTAATTCCTCTGGCCTGGCCTGTGCTAGAGGCACTACTCATTTCTCTGAGCTTCTGATGGTTGCATGGAAAAAATTACAAAATAATAATAAAAATAGAGAAAACAATAGAAAAATAGGAAGTGTTTTAGATAGTTTATTTGTAAGGTATTAACAGAAATACCTCTGCCTGCTTTTCAATAGTAGATTTTAATAATGATTTAGACATTGTGATGGCAACTCAGGAAGGTCAAAATATGTGTGTGTTGGTTTCATTTCTTTCCCAAACTTAGAACCAGGTCTTCTCTGACGGATACAACTTTACAAAGTGTATTATACCCTATCTGCCTGTTATCAGTGCAGAAAATCTGATGCACTGAATGCCATCAAATCACATCACTCACAACTCAGACACACACTAATATTCTTAATGTATGATTGCTTACCTCCATTTTTGACGTTAAAGCAGCAGTCCAAAATGTGAAATTTCCTGCTGACAATATCTCCAATGCCTGAACACTGTCATACAGGCTTTTTTGTCATGTTGTTATTGTTGCTGTTGTTGGAATGGACCATGTGTCTTGTAGCTGTGAGTGGAAAGCAGACATTGTCCTTTAGGCCAGGGCTGAGCCCAGAGATGCCCAGGGTACTTCAGCATGCATGGCTGGGGAGCTCATCCCCCTTGAGGATTCTGACAGTGCAGAAGGGCTTGCCAGCAGCCTTGGAAGAGGGAAAAGCCCAGCCAGGGCCCAGCTACCACATGTCCAACAGACAGGGGTTTGCAGGATCTCTGGAAGAACTTTGTGCTCCAGATCACAAAAAATAAATATGAATCAGTGTCTATTTCCTGCAGAGGGGTGATGTTAAACACAGGCAATCATTAGAAACTAAAACATTTACTCTTTGTTCAGTTTGTGGGGGGTTTTTAAATCCATTTCTTTCCCTTTGGAACAAAAGAGCACATCTGGCTATGGATTCCACAGCATTTTCCAGATCAGCTCTGAAGGATTTTTTGGGCAATCTAGATTCTCAAGGCCTCAGGAAATTTTTGGCCCATGGGCAGAAAACTCATCTGGCCAGAAATATGGAATTTTCAGTCTTGCTTAGGATGTGAAAAACCTTTGGGATGACTGCCACTGTGCAGAACTCCTACTTTGACTAAGGAAGGAAAGCACATGGATCTATGCCCATCTGCCAGGAAATATGCAATTTCCAGGAGCCCAGGCTCAAACCATCTGCATAGCTGGAGTTTATATGACTTCCCTTGCTCCTTCAATTCCCTAACTCTGGGGCAGTTTTCATAGCATAGAAACTCTGAGGTGGGAACATCTGTAAAGTTATTAGCTGCTTATCAGATTACCTTGGGGAGAAACACTTATGGTTGACATAGAATATTCTAATTTCTGCAAATCAGCATTTTCTAATGAGAAGGAGTTTTGTCAAGAGCATTGCAAGCAATCTTGTTGAAAGCCATGCACCTGCAAGGTGGTAGGACAGGAAAATACAAAGAGCACCAGCTATCCAAGAGCGATCCATTGCTGTGCTTAATCTTCATCTGTACCCACATTAACATCTATTTTCAGCACTGTAGTAGCTGGGAACATGGAGAAAATGAGTGGATCTCTGCTACCAAGTCCATCAGCTCTACCATTTTATTCTTAATTCATGGGGGCAGATGCATTGAGAAGTGCAGGTACAGCCAGGAGAGGGACATTTTTAGAGAGACTGGTAACAAACACAGCAAAAACCACCAGCATTTTCAGTTAGGTATCACAGAGAGGCAGTACAACACAGGTTCATGAGCTGCAAGCAGCCCAAGATCTAACGAGAGGCAAAGCTTTCCCCGTGTAGCCTTAAGATCCTTTGTTCTTCAAGGTTTTGCAAACAAAGGGGACATAACACCTTTACAGCCTGGTGGCTCTGGGACAGAAACTGGCCTCTGAGAAGTGGAGGCACATCAGAGAAACTTGTGCATCAACCTTAGTGAAGGCATATATGCAGAGATCTCTCCAAAGATGTCATGAAATCATTATTTCTGACCTCTGCTTTCTCAGACCCCAATTCTATATTAGCTGTGGTTTTTCAGCAAAAAAGGGCATCCTGTTTCTTTCCCGCTCAGATGTGGTGCACTACGCTGCTTTCCAGGACACTGCATAGTGACAGGATGGTGAAAGCATGAGCTTCTATTTATTAACTGAGTGATACCACATGTAGATCCATTGGATGTTTACAAAACTGTGTGGGTGGGTTGATCAAACACAAGGGGACCTTCCCTTTGGTTTAATTCCTGTTAACTGATGAGACTGGAAAAAAGACACAAAAAACACCCAAGTGATATCAAACAAAATCTATCTGGGCTGCAGCCAAATGAAAACAAAAAAATGAGAGACAATCAACACTGTATTGTGTTTGTGTTTTGCTTTTTCAGGCTTAGGTGAAAGAATATCTGTCCATTTTCTTGCTTATCCAAGCCTGGAAGGAGCTTTGCCTTCCAGCCTGGCACAGCTGGGGCCCCAAGTCCCCCTGAGATGCCTAATGCCCTACAGATTTATTCTATGCAGTTAAGGGACTTATCTCCTTCCAAAAAACACTTTAAGAAATGATCACCTGATAGAGAAAGCGTGGTCTCATGTACTGACGTGTGAGAGGGGAATACATCATATGCCCAGGGGACCCAAACACGGATATTCCCTGGTGCATAAGCTGCTTGAGAGTCACTTGTTATGAACTGTGTGGTCTTAGAAGAGCAACTCTAGAGATACAATCAACCAGAAATTTGCCCTTCTGTCATACAAACCTCTGTTTCTCTTGTTATGAGATATGAGCTTAACATTTGACCTTTCAGCCCTTTCCCTTAAACACATGCCTATCTTTAGAGAAAGCTGTGTAGCTGAACTTTTATACAGTATCAGTAGCTACTACCTACACCTGCATACATCTGCAGTGAATGATACAGAGAGCTTTCACTTAGATATAAAAGTGTGCATTTTCCCATGCTGTAACTTGATTGTCTTCCACAGTATTACACAGGGGACAGATTTGGATAAAAGTAAATCCAGTCCAAATTTTTACTCAGGGAAAAAGTTATATTGGGATTAATGGGTTAGTCTGACTGTCTGTCCTGCAAAATCAATTAAAAGCATTAAAAAGCAACAACAACAAAAAATGCAAGAGAAAAGAACACACCTGGTGTTAACAGGCCCATTTTTACAACCTTTTTATCATGTATAAGTGCTCAGCACCTCCTTAAAATACTACATAATCTGAAGGCAGCTTCTTTGCATGGGTGTAAATGGGATTCCCTTGTTACAGCTGTGTATACTTAAAGCAGTGTGGTACCAGGTGTGCCTGGCTGTTCCAGGGACCCAAGTACCCCATGGCTTCATGAAGGCTGCTTCATGCTGACCAACAAAGGTAAAATGATCCTTTTCTATTTGGTGCTTCTTTCTAACTGTGGGGTGAACTGAGGGTTACCTGGTAGTAGAAGGTGTGATTTGGCTATTGCAGGTTAGGTAGCTGGTTAGAAGGTCTGTGATGTGGTAGCTGAGATGTGTGGCTGCTGTGCTGTAAGTAAGCTGAGGAAATGGGGTGAGACCTTGGATGGGGGTGTCCAACCCTACAAGGCTGAGGTTGAGTTGCATCCCCCTGTGCCTTGAGGTGTGTTGGGGCTGTACATCCTCTACAGCTGGAGAGGAACCTGGAAGATTCTGAACTCAAACCAGAAGTTGTGATGCCACTCTGTTGTGCCTCTGTCCTTGAAGGGCTTGTCCTGTCAGGCAGACAGAAAGTTTATGCATGGATCCCTATTGCTCTGGTTTGTCCTGTTCTCTACCTGTGTATAAACTCAATGTATGTATACTGTATCTTATGTTTTAGTAGCATCTACTGTTGCTGTGTTTGTCTGAAGGAAAAAGTTTAAGCAGATGTTTTCTAAAATATGGGATGACTGAGCCTCATCATGTGATCTAATGCATAGTAATTGCTATGGCTGCTGGGATCTGGGGCTTTGATGGCAAAAATCCTCTGTGTTTTTGGTCTATCCATGTTGCCTTGCCTATACTCTGTTCAAAGCACTTAAGGGCTTCTTGAGTTCCAGGCATAAGCCTGGCACCATGCTACAGGAACGCTGATAACATTATGCTCTGGGTTTGTGATGATGACTCTGTGTTGGATTTTAATATGTAGCAGTGTACAGAGCAACCTCTCCATTCATTTCCCTTCCTCATTTGCTCAGCATGAGCTCTCACTCTTATTGCTATCCCCAGCTACTTTAGGGTCCCCACCTAGGGCTGGTGTGTGCAGGGAGGTACCAAACTGGGGACCCACTTGCCATCTTGACAGCTCCAGGAAGGTGGCCAAGAAAACACTACTTAACCTGGCTCCTTCTTCCCTTCTTGGTCAGACTAACACTCTTACTTTCTTAATCCTTCTGTAATTTATCTTCCTGAACTGTTGAGCAGACCTGCTGTGCCTCTGCGAGCCCTGAATGAGATGCCTAGGGCTGGGTGCTTGGTCTTTCCTCCTGTTGGCTGGATCTGATAGTTTCTCCTTTAATGAAATACCTCTTAATCTGTGTGGCTTACAGATATGATGTCTGCATAACTTTATAATGAGAATCCTTATTAGGCTGTGATGAAATTCCCTATTACATATATTATTTACTTTGCGGAAATGAAACTGCCTTCCTTCATTCCCCTGCAAGATTCTGCTTCCCACCTTTTTCTGGACAGGTAGTTGTTGAGCTAACTTACTGTAAGTTGTCTTTTTTTGTATGTGAGTTGTTATGGTTTGGGTGGATGGGGTGGTATTAGTCTTTGGGCAGCAGGAAGATGACTGTAGTGGAAAAGTACTGACTCATGCTGTTCCTCTAAAGAGTTACACCTTGCCCAAATCTCTCCTGTAAGCCAGGAACATTCCATGTTTTATGCTGAATGCTGTGTACGTAGCAGAGCTATGGATGCCAGACACAGACAAAAGTAAAAAGATCTCACAGTTAATTATTTTAACAAAGGGAAGGAGCAGTTTCGTGGTGCCAAGGCACAGAAGGTGTTCCATATTGAGGATGGATGGGATAACCACATCCCTGGCCTGCTATGTGCTTCAGAGTATCGCTTACCCTGTGTGCAGAAAGCACTAACACTGGCTCGTGTCGGGTCACTGAATTGAATTACATCCTAGGCTTGAAACTCAACCTCCCACCTTGACAAATTGTCTGCTGGCTGAACACGATTTGAGCCACTCCAGTGCAGTTTCACTTAGCATCACCCCTTGGTATCCTATTAACAAAACGTGTTAGCATCAGACAGCTTGGCAAAATGGTAAATAGTACAGAGCACATGGCCATATTGTCTGTTTGACTGTAAATAGATTGTGAATAATTGAATAATGCTATACAAGAGTATCTGCCTAACATAAGGCACGAATTATGCCTCTCTGCTTCAGCTCAAACATTTCAGACTCCTTTTCTTGTCCATAATTGGACATAATCAGTAACACAGCCAGCGACTAAAGACTGTCTGGTATCAATTCCCACATACAGGAACTACAACATCTAGATTTTTGGGAGTTAATGCTCTCTATTAGCTGATTAGTTCAGTTAATTTGTTGTGTCCCATGGTGATTGTAAAATAAGTAAGAAAGGGTACTTTGTTTCAAATATCTTCCTGTGGCTCTGTGTGTGTCATGTATATATAATCCACACGTGTGGATCTACAAGTTTGCCTGGTAGTTGAAGGTGTTGAGAAAGTGCAGTTTTCCTTGGCTTCAGAGGAAGCTGCTGGCTCCAGATCTACTAAAGAAAAGTTGTCCAAGAGTATTAAGTCTAAAAAGAACAGGTTGTTCCATGGAGTAATATACAAGGAAAGGGGTGCATGTTTAAAATTAAATAAATAAAATCATTTTTACTTCTAGATATGTTTTGCCCTACTGGCTAATGAAAGTGCTTTGAGCTGGGCGTTTCTTCTGGAGCAATGTGACCTTGAGTGCAATTAAATGATAAAATAAGGATAACATCAATCTTACTTTTCCATTCAACCTCCCCCTAATAAAGCTTACTATGAATCTGTTCCAGCTTGCCATGCCTAGATTCCAAAATGCATAGTTGCTACAGTGGGGTAGAAGTAGCCTCGTTTGTAAGTGTAGACCACTGATGGATGGCTTAGTTTCATATTTTTCTTGTGGCTTAGTTTATTAGTTATGGATTTCTTAAGTAATCATTTTCTCTCTTCACCCATGAAAGACAGTGTGTGTTATTGGGCAAATGTTTTTGCTGTACTTGGCTAATTTGAGTTGCTGACAACACTGGAGCACGTTTATTTGTTCAACTCCATGGATGTGAGACGGAGAGAGGCATCTTGTTGATGGATGACCTCCTGAAGTCAAACTTCATTTTAACTTTGAGTCAGAACAAGTTGTGAATTTGAGGTATTTGGATGACAGAGCCTTTAGCTCCTCAGTCCAGTTGCGGTCATTGCCATCCCAGTGCTTTTTCTACTGCTGTGCCAGCTGAAAAACACTGAGGGGGAATGCTTGTGTTGCAGCTTTGGATACCTGAGTTCCAGGGCTGTTTGCCTCCTCTGTCACCAGCAGTTTCTATTGACTTCTATATTAATCTTTATACTTGCAAACAGACAGAGACATTTTCAGAGACAGCATTTTTCACCTGGTGACAGCCATGGGGTGACTGGTGACGATGGACTGAAGTGCACGAGGTGTGAGCATCCTGGTGGGGAGAGGGGCCTGTAATGGTGCTGTGATTCAAGTGTCAAGTTACCACTCTTCTGCCTTGTGTGTGGACTGTTAAAGATTAATGCAGGGTGATTTATTTTCAGCTAGATTCACTTGACAGTGAATGCGACTGTAACAAATGTGCTTGTAACAGGGGAGCTCTGCGTAAGTCCTGGAGGTGTGGGGGGAGAGGATTGTTGCTAGAAAGCTGAAGGAGTGGATGGGCAAAGGGACTCCTTCATGAGAGCGTACTGGGAAAGTCACTTCTGAAAACAATAACAGAGCATTTCATGGTCACTTCCAACTGTTGAACCTTGGTGTTCTGAAGTTTCAAATAACCTTTTCCAAGGAGCTGACAGAAAAGGAGCAGCAGGTCCAGAAGGATGAGGTGGCCATACTCAAGTTTGCCACTGCTTTTCTCAACTCTCAAGCTGCTGTGTTTTTTCCACTGAAGGGTTTCTGGTAGAAAACAGTCGGGCTGGTAGGGTTTTTTTGTTTGTTTGTTTTGTCTATGTGGTTTGTTTTGCTTTCAGTCTAGAACATGCCTTTAATACTATGAGGTGTATGAAATTTTGGTGAATGCCCCATCCCTGGAGGTGTTCAAGGTGGGGTGGAATGGGGCCTCTGCGCACCCTCGTCTAGCTGTAGGTGTCCCTGTGTCACTGCAGGGGAGCTGGACTAGCTGGCCTTCAAGGATCCCTTCCAAAACAAATGATTCTATGATCTTGTTTCCTTGAACACTAGCAGTAACCACCCCTAGGAGCAGTAGGGAAGCACCCCATGCCCTGATGGTAACCACAATCTGAGTGCTGATGGGTGCCTGTCACATGTGTCACATATATATTTGGTATTCCTGGTTGTTCAATGAGATATAGAAGCTCCGCAGACAAGCAGGGAAACACCACTGATTGGCAACCAGTATTAGGTAAAGGTCAGTGATAATTACTCTACCTCGTTTGCATGAGAGGTTTTGAAAGATGGAGAATAAAGTGTCTGTGGCATTTTCTGCCAACAAATTACTTAGCTGACAGGAGGGTGTCACAGCTCATCAGTGCTGATAGTGTAAGTTGGTACTTGTGCAATTAAGCAGGATAGAAATATTGCTTCAGAGAGTTAACTTTCTGGGAGTAATTACTGTAGGTGTCAACACATGCTGATGAGAGAGAAGAGGATATATTTACTATATCTGCGAATCAAGGTTATGAATCATTAGATAGTTGTTCAAGATGATCACCTCTGTCCCTAGCCCATCCTTTCTTCCTCTTGTTTTAGCACATTTTACTGCTGATTATGCTAGGAGATGGCTTCACTTAGACTAATTAAGCTCTACTGATCAGTCCTGACTGTTTCTCGTCTAATTGAACCTTATGAGAGCTAGGCTTTCTTTTTCAATCTTGCTATATTTTCTTGTAAAGGTGCTGCAGAGCTTAAGTTGAAGCAACTGAAGTAGTACCACTAGGGAGGTCTGGAGCAGCTAAAGGAAAAAATGAGGTTTGAAAGAAGTCTGAAGACAGGCAGCATTTAATTAAGAAGGCTGGTGGCTTTGAATATCTCAGTTTTTGCATGTCAAGTTTCCATTGCTGGAATGTTAGTGGGGGTTAGGAAACCAGGCTCCGCAAACTAAGCCCCTTAGGAATGTCTGCTGATTACCTAAAGGCGGAGATCATCAAGGCCAGTTTTTGGGGATGTAAAACGTGACTTCTGATGAAAGCTTTTGTTCAATAGCAGTGATGGGGTAAGGCTTCATTCCAGTGATTGAAAGAGGGCCAGAGATTTGCCATGGGCAGTGCCAGGGCTGGTCTATATCCATGTCACGTTTGTACCCATGTCTTCTTTCAAACGCTTCTCTGCTGAGTCTTTGCCACTGCAGAAATGATGTGAATTGTACATGTTTGTGCTTAATTCTGTAAGTTTTTTCCTGAATAAATCAAAGTAGAGAATAGCAGAAACTTATTGAGTTTGATACTATTTTTCAACAGTGTTCCTTTTCTCAGATTGTTGTGTATTTAAACCAGGGGGTTCCAAATGGACTACTTATTTATTAAGCTACTGCTACATAGGTGGAACTATGCAGAAATAGAGTGTCCGAACTCTGCTGTCACTGAATTCCAGCTGATGTGAGTCCTTTATGCTCCTCTCAATGTCATCACCTTTGGGTTTGTCGTGTGCACAGAAAGTCTAAAACACACAGTGGAAAACCCCTCACTAAGCAAAGCAGTGGCTGTAGCTTCATATAAATCAGAGCTCTGACTTACCCATTCTGTTGTAGAAAAAGCACACTTAAATGCTTGGAAACTGTACCTGCGGACAAAGAGCTGCATGTCTTCCTCTGAGACAGTGCAATTTATCATATGTAGAGGATCGTGTGTGTGGCAAAAAGCAGTGCTTACTGGAGCAGAGTGATGAATATTTCTCCTGTTCTACTGCAGCAGCTGTACCTCCATGTGGTGGGAATTGTCCTGTGGCGTTTTCCTCATCCTTGATGTCACTGATCAACTATGGCACCTTCTTAAGCTGGAGCTGCTTGGGGCACTGCCTCAGGTTTTTGTTCCTGGAAGCATGTCCTTGCTGCGCCTGGGACCAGCATATTTCCTCTGGAATGGCATCTGTACTGTTCTCTCTTGCCAATCCAAGAAGCCAATCTTTCCAACAGAGGAGTGAACGTGTACCATTTGCTTCTTTGCTGCAACAACTCTGAACCAGTTATCAGTTGATTTAAAACAAAAAACAAACAAAAAAGAGTAGGTGGCATCAGCATGATCTAATATAGACTCATGGTTTTGAGGTATACTCCCAAGATCTGCTCTAAGCAAGGTTCAGTGCTCATTTAAATGATCTTTTAGTGACTCAATTAGCCTCTTACTGGGAGGAGTAAGGCAATTTATGCCTCCCCAAGGCTTTTTTAAGGCTCTTGAGAGACCCAGGCTGATATGTCCTTATAGGTTACGTATCAAAAAGGGTACTATAGTTTTTCCAGCTGTATCAGATGGTTTAAAAAAACTATTACTGTTCTCTGCAAATGTTGCTTTGCTTGATTGCATAAACTTTATTTAACACCCTGTTTTGGAGTTATGGTTGGCAGATACTGCTCCTATGCAAGTCTGGTGTTTTAATATACAAGGCTGAGCTGAGCTGAATAGTTAATTTGAGGTAAAAAGCATTAGGTGGCATGATGTCTGAGAAATCAGACTTGGTACAATTTTGCATCTTGGATCAGAAAGAGTTATCATTGCCACACTGGTTGAACCATGGGAATTGAGACCAAGCAAGAATGGCAAGAAGAACTGGCTAAAGGCAAATCCCATGGGAGATCAGCAGGCAGTAGGAGAAGCATTGAAATAAAATGTTGCAAAGAGCTATAGGACTAGAGGGCCGCTTTGACAGTGATGAACTTTGAATATAAAGTTCACATGTTTCTGACTTCCTGTGCTATAGCTTGTTAAAAACTTTCCAAATTCCTTGTTTATGCATTTATTCCTTGGTGTTCTGATTTTAATACAGCAAATGATAATTTCCATATGGAACACCTTTCGTCAATTTCTGACTCTTCTGCAACAGAGTCATATGTGTGTGAGATTCTTATTTCAAGTCCTTTCATAAACTGAAAGTTTCAGTTGATGGCATGCTTATTTTCATATTTGATTAGTAACCCTGTTAAGAACTCACTGAAGAGCATTCATCTCCTTGTGCTATCATTTGTCACTCAGTACTGTGAGATTAAAAGCAGCATGGCTGCAGCTCAGCTATTATCTACAGGCACATAAAGGCCAGCAGTTTCAATTTTAAAACCTTTCACATTACTGTACATTTCAGTAACACATCTTCATCCATGGCTACTCATCTTTTTATTCACTCTGGATGGAGAAGGAATATAAAATCTTCTTTACACTGCCTTTGATTAGTTCCCAGCAAGAGGGAATGCTTAAGTGTTGGGATCTGGGAGTATATTGTGGGTTTTTTGGTTGGTTCCTTATTTATTTTCTTTGAAGTAATAGTGGAGCAATAGCAATTTGAGTTCTTGGGAAATCTGCCCACTGAGGGGAATAAAGTGATGGAAACAGTCTTAAGAGTCTATAGTATAAATACTTGTATTATCGTGAAAACATATTTGGACCTCTTTCTCTGCCTCTTTATATGTGGTGATATCTTCAGTAAACAAAAACATTAAAATTGGACTGGGGGAACCTCAGGACAGAGAACAGAAGACCCTTTAGGTTTCCCTTTAGGAAACTGATGCCATTGTTTAGCTCAGATTCTCTTTTCATGTTATGCAGTAAATCTCACATCATCCTATGTGGTAGCAGTGCAGGCATGGGTGATGGAATCTAAGGATATGGATTTACTTGTCTGCCCAAAATTTTGGGCCTCTGTATTTGAGAGGGGGCATAAGGATGGTAATTCATTTGAGTTACTTTTTCCTGTATGTCTACATGTCCTTACACTATCACAGCTCCTACTGAATGATGGTACCAGTTCTTTTCCAAGTGCAGATGTACTGCTGTACTGCAGCATGATTATTGTTAAATGTAGACTGTACAGGTGCTACACCTGGGCTTTCTCTAGGAGTTTCATCACTCCTTAGGAAGGACTTTATCAGCCACAGAGCAAAGCTGAGTGAGGACATTTGTCTGTGAAGGTGTTATGGGCATGTCCTCACCATTCCCTCATTCTAGTTTACAGGGAGTGGATAAGTGAGACTTATGACTGAAAACCAGTGAACACAAGGCAAGCAGTGAAGCTACTGCTGAACAGGGAATTATTTAGTGTGAGGTAGCTTTTTTCTCACCTCTGATTTCAGGCCCTGCAAACAGGATTTCTCAGCCTATGGAGAAAGCAGCAGTGTGCGTCACTTGATCTGGATGGGGTGGGGTTGAATCAATTTTTCATGTACTCATAGAGAGAAAGGAATAATTAATTAATAATAATAATTAAAAAAAGGACAGATAATTTCCTAAGTCAATGACAAATCTGTGTGCTTGGCTATTTTGACCAGGCTGTGTACCTGTTAAATTAGGCCGGACTAATTGAGCTTTTACAGTGCCTGCTATTTTTTTTTAAATTTATTATTATTATTATCATTATTTTCAGTCTTACATCAAGTTTTTCCATTTAGAAAAAGTTCTGAGGTAGTGGTGGTAAGTTTCAGAAGAGAAATATTTTTAGTTTGGAAAGTAAGAACAAGGATTTGCTACATCAAAATTGTAGGTGAAATATATGTTTGGTTTTAGTAGGATTCTCTGCTTGCTCTGAGACTAAGTATTCTGTAATGAGTAGAAGCAGTTGTTAAGAATGTGTTGATTTGGCTTTGAATTCCAAATTCTCATGGTATGGACTATTTTAATAAACTGCATTGAAACTCATGAAGGAGTTCACTACACTGGCAGTTGCATGGGCTTAAACAGGAAATGAGATTAAAAAAGCAGAGACCTGCCTTGTTGCCTTGTCTGGAGCTGCCCCCCCCCCCCCTCCCTTGCCCCTGATCTTCATCTCTACAGCTTTTGTCCTTCATGGGATATTAGGAGAAAAGTATGCATCCTGGAAAGGGAAAAGGTGTTCAAAAGTAACTTTCAGAAAATGGTCAAGGGCTAAAATTCAGGTGTCAAATTAAGGTATTAATAGTGATCGTGATGGAAAAAATAATGCCTACTGATGAGGTCAGCTGTATGCACAGAGAAAAGAGTGTCTGAACTTATCTGAGACTTTGCAAATCCTTTCAGTCAACTGAACTATGTTAATATCTGCTCAGAAACTGCTGGGCCTGGTAGGGAGATCTCTGCAGAATACTGACATCTTCTGGAGCAATGCAGCTGTGAGATGGGATTGACTCGAGTCTGGAGTTGCTCATTTAAATAGAAGAATAAAATATGAACCAATAAAATACTCATTTGTACTGGAATGTTGAAGGGGAGAAATATCTGTATAGTTCAGCATAACCTTAGCCACATTCTCATGACTTAAGAAGTACTTAGTGTAAAATACTAAAAATAGGCCTTAATCCAATGCTTCTTGTTTAGAGAAATATCAGTGAAATGGGAATAAACTAGTGAAACAAAGTTTGGGACAGTAAGCTTTATTTTCTTTTCTTCCCTTTCTCCCCTATGAAGAAGGAAATGTCTGTTTGTCTTATGCTTGGTACTGTTTTGCTGAGTAACTGTGCTGAGCTTTGTGGCATCCACAGTTCTTGCAGGAGGAGCTGAGGATATTGCTGTGGAATCCTGGACAAATCATCCTTCCCTTTGCTCACCCCATCATAGGGGCTTCTGTAATCTGACAGTAAATCCTCTCACAAGTGATGCAGGGCACCGACTTTCCCCTAAAATGTCCTTGCAGGGATGCCTTGTCTAAAATGGGCGTGGGAGGGGAATGATCACTTTGAGTTGGAGTTCTTTGTTTTCTGTAACCACTAGGCTGACTACTTGGGAATGATGGCACTGATTCTCAAATTGCCTTTAAAGCGGGATGTAATGTCAGTGCCTACAAAACAAACAGCCGTCCATTTTTAGATTTTTAGCCTCAAAATTTGATTTTCTGTGTGGTTTTTGTATGACTGTAGCAATTTTGTTTGCTGTGGGGAGGGAGCACAGAGACCTCTATTGGGCAGCGAGAGAGTTCCCCTCCTGACTACCTGGACTGCCTTTGACTTGATGAGTGGGGAAGTAAAAAATATTACTCTGGTGCTTTATATAGATGCTGCAACTAAATTTTCAAACAGTTCAGAAGCTGATGTTAGTTCAGGTATCAAGACATCAAGGGATGTTTATGGAGGGAGCCCATGCAGTCTAACAGCTGTTTGCTGCTTGCTCATGCCATCCCATGAGCTCTTCCTCCTTTTGCTAGATTCCTTTTTACTCACATAGACTCTACAGCAGTATTCAGGCTAAAACAACACCGATCACTAGTGTGCCAAACTGCATTCAACTTCCAATTATGTGAATCACAAGAGATATTTAGCTCAATATCCTGTTTTAAAATTCTATTGCACTGAGTTGCACTGCTGTGATACTTTTCTTTTTGCTAATATGAAATGTGTAAACTTCTGAGAAGTTGAAAATGTAATACAGCATCTCTCTTTGCAGGGCAAAATGTGGTGTTAGCATGTCTGTTCAGCGGTGATGCAAGTGCTTTTGCAAGTTTCCTTTCAGTCTAATACTATATAAAACCCCCACTGCTGAGCCAAAATAAAATAAAAACAAAACACCCAACCACATCAGTAAAAATAATTAAGTGATGCTATAGGAAAGTGAGCTTTACATATGTTATTTTTCATCCTTACTCTGTTCCATCCAAATTCTTGGCATTTGTGGTCACAGTAAGAATCTTCATGTGGTTTCATAGTGCAGGATTCAGAGAGCAGCTTGTGTGGCACAAACCAGGATTACTTGTGTTACTTGTTCTTGGAGACTTCGGTCAAGGAGCCCCTTCCAGAAAAACCACTGCACACACAAATATGGACATGATGTTCTGAAGCAGTTCAATTCCAGAAAGAAGTAAGGAAATTTGGGAGGGAGAGAAGGAAAATCATGAAACATTTATAGCTGCTTTTATTTTATTTATTTATTTATGGCGGGTGGGGATGACACACCTGTATTTTGAACACAAAAGCAGGGAATCTAAATTTTACCCACTATGATGTGCCTTCAATTACTTGAAAAAATGAAAGGCTGGTGTTTAAACTTCTTGTAAGGCCTATTTAGGGCAATCCCCTTAAAATAGTGGTTTCCTTGGGGTTACTCATAAAACACTAGCAAGCTGTGGAGCTGAGCTTTGGTGACACAATGCTAATGCACTGAGGGGGCCTGAAGACCCTTCTGCCTTCTCAACTGGCCTTTGGCTGTGGTGACACTTGGAATAATGTACTTGCAGATATAGTGGATGAATAATGTGATACTGTCTTCTCAACTTGTACCAAACAATAAGCTCACATTATTCTAGACAGATTCTTCGTATACTAAGTGAGAGTATGATGTGAGACCAAGTCATAATAATGCTGTTATAAAAGCATATGCGTTTAATCTTAGAGTGTGGGCCTTTTTTGAGATGTCAGTAAAATTCTGCTTCTGTGTAATGGCAATGTTAAATTATGCAATGAGAATGGCAAGCAAAGATTAAGAACAGTGAATGTTTATAGTACTGATGTCCTCAGCATAGCTATGGATCGGTAATAAACATCAGGTCTTATTTATCAAAAATTGGATTTCTCATCTGCGATAATACTATAAATAATGAATTGTTATCCTACATGACTTCAGCGTGTACGTAACATTTTCGTTAAGTTTGATAAAATGCATTTATGTGCTGTTATTTGACATCATCTAGTGGGCTGCACTGAGATAAAAAACAATGGAATTCCATGTCCAGGCAAGGGTGTCAGAGGAGCCTTAATAACTAGATTCAACACCAGAGGGTCCAATTCACCTTGAAAGGATGTCGGAGCAACCTATGAAATCTGCATACTGCAGTTGAACTTCACTTTACATAAAGAGTGGGAAAATCTTCCAATTGTCAGTAAAGAAAGCCATCAAACTTTTAAAATTATATCATACATTCACAGAGCTTTCTTTAAAGCATCATTTTGTATTGGTGTCATTCACCTAGAAAAGCTTTTGCAAGCATTCGGTCTTTCCCAAGCAAAGGTCCTGATCGAAATCCTGCAAAGCAGATATCCCACTGACCAGATCTAACAACCATCAGTAACTTCTTCCTGGTGCATTCAGTCACTTCAATTGCACTTTTCAGAAGCATGTGTTCAATAAATACAGTACTTCCACAAATAGTTCAGCATTTTGATCAGGTTGCAGATCCGAATAATTAGAATACTAGCTCTGAAACAGTAACATTTAAACATTTCATTTTTGAAGGATGACAGTGTGTAAGTGCCCTCCCTGAAGATTTTTTTTTCCCCCTCCGTGATTAATTTACTTGCATTGCTTTAATCTCTTGCCATGTGCAGCAAAAAGACAAATTGTGTTTATGTTACCCTAGTCCCTCCCTTCATTTCCAAAACAACTGCTTTTATGCACTTCAGGCTGCTTGAATCAGGCCTAATTACAAAGTCCTACATCTGCTTTCAATCTATGGTCTAGCACACAAGGTTGCTCTTGTATTGGGCTTATGCCATGGTTTCACTTGTTTGTTTATGTTTTGCTTTAAAAATGTATGTGTATAAACATCCACAAGGACAACAGTGTCCTAACATCTGACATGCATCACACAACAGCTAGGAAGGATATCCACTTCCATTCTTTGTCTGTTCAGGACACTGGAGCTCTGTCAGGACAGGCGCAGAACTCCAACCCTAACCAAACTTGTGGAAGCCATGTCAGGTCTCATGGATGTTGTTCTCTTTCCATTGTTTTGCATCTTCTGTGTTTGCCTAGCAAGGAGGAACCCAACTGTTTCAACATGTGAATAAAACCTTCCCTCTCCCACTTTAGAGTGGTTTTCTCTCTGCTGCAAAGAAAGTTACACTGAATGAAATATGGAGATTATAGAATGGTCAGAGAGAGGAATGGTTACATTTCTTATACCATGCATTGGTCTTGCTTCTTGAATTGGTCATGCATTCTTGACATTTTTGTCCATTCATGCAAAAAGAAAGACAAAAGGCTTTACAATAAGACCAAAGGACATTCCTCACTGAAAGGGGTAACTAAAAATCTTGGGGACAGAGAAGGAAAAACTTTGTTTTCATTTAATGGAAGTGCTTACCATAAGATCATGAGTAAGAACACCAATGCAAGCAAATCTCACAAGGGGTGGAAGGTCTAGGTGTTTATTGTTCTTGCCCTCCGGTTGGTAATATTTTAGTTCTACTGAGCACTGCTCAGGTCTCCTTGCTGCAGGGCAGTGTTGAACCTGCTGATGGCCAAGTGTGCACCAAGACGGCTTCTGAAGCCATGCTTCAAGAATTCAACAGAGATGAAGGCTGGAACTTGAGGAGGCAGAATTTTTGCTTCCAAATTCAGAACTCTTAAAACTCAAGGGATAGGAACTGTGAATATACACAGAGCTATAAGATAGGATTTCCTGGTGGTATATTATACACATTTGGTCACTTATCAGTACGGCAGCCTTCTTAAGCATGTGCTGAATCTCTTTATCTTGTACTATTATTTCTTTATTCTTCTTTCATAAGCAGAGGGAATATATGGATGAATGAAAGCATGTATTATAAATATAGATTTAAGGACAGGATTACTTTGTATCTTACAATAGCTCATAAAACTATTTTTTGGCTATAATGCTTGACAACGAGGATAAAAATTCTTTACAAAGTCATAGAAAATATTAATAAACAACTGTTTTCACAGACATTTGGATTTGTTCAGCTATCACTGAACAATTCATAAAACCATGAAAATCATTCTCAGATTTTTTGTATCAAATTGATGAGAGATAAATGGCAAAATTAGCCTTAAAGAGAGAAACAGTTATTCAGCAAATCATTCTTAAAACAAAGCAGCATCATGTGGATCAGTGATCACTCAGCTATGTATAAATGAAAAGCTAAAACATATTTCTTTAACTAAGATTGTACGATTGCCTGTGTATGGTAGAAGACAGTGGGCAGGGGTGGTAGTCCAGGAGAAAGAGGTTGGTTTTATTTGGTTGGTTTTTTTGTTTGTTTGTTTTTGTTTGTTTCTTTATTTTCCAAGAATATCAAAAAAGAACCAACAAAATCTCTAGTTTTACATCTGGTCTAGGTCAGGATTCAGGGCTAATTTGTTTTTTACATAAAAATATTTTTACAGCAGATTCTTCCCAATCAAATTTTCAGGCCAAAGTTTGTGGAATAGTTAGTGTGTCTCCCTCTATGACAATGGAATAAGAAGCACCCAAGGTGAGATCTCAGTCACAAAATGCTGCAAGATTTCTGGATTCCGATGCTACTTGAATGAATGATAGGACTAAAAAAATATATGTATGTTACATATGGGCACAATATCAAACTGAAAATGAAACTATTCATATGTTTCAATCTTTTCATCTCTTCACTGTTGAAGATATGCAGACTTGTGAGGCATCCAAATGCAAGGTCTGTTCTTGTCTCCTCAGTATGTTTGTGAGCAAGAGTTACTAGTGTTCCTTAAGCCTCTTGAGCTATTTGTTTTCATGTGTGCAATTACTGTCATTATTAACATTGCAGAATACATCTGCAACATACATGTAGGTCTACTGTAGCTGTTTTACATGGGGGGTATCCTTCTTTCTGTAAAAAGTAAAATTGAGAGGGCTCTTTTTCTCCATTAAAATTACACTCTGCCTTAACATCACATTCCTCATTTCCTCAGTGACTCAATAAGAACTTAAATTAAACAAGAAAAGTGTTCTAACAAAGAAGTGAGGAAATCTAGAGTTAAAGCTGCTACTCTACTCTTAATTCACCCGGTGGTGCATAGGTACTCTATTAAGAAAGCCACAGAACAGCAGGTGAGCTTTTATCTTGTGTTTCTGCAATGTATATACCATATGTGCTACACAGTTCACTGCATATGCTATGTATGATCACCCACTGCTTTGGACCCCTGCTGTACCAAGGTACAACCAGGTGATGTAAGAGGATGGGTAATGACTGCTTGATAAATATGTTCTCATTTCACTTGATGATCTCTAAGTTTGCAGCACATTCTTTTAATGGGATGGGACCTAAAACCTTCTCTTCTAATACTATTTAGGCCACATTAAATGTGTTTAAGGCTGTTTGAGTATGACCCTCCAGCCCTGGCTCCCCATCAGCCTGAACCCTTCAAGAGCAGCTGGCTGAGAGCTTCTGTCTCCTGCTGCCCCACCCCAAGGCTGTTAAATGCCATGAGACATGCAAGCAAAAATGCCCCCATGCTGTGTCCAGAGGACCAGCAAAGCTATTAAAGCATCCATGGTGCTCTGTGCTGCTAATTTCTATGTATCTTTGACTTCATCTTCTGAACCAGCAAAAGAAAAGGAGAACAGCAAGTGAAGTCCGAGCAATTCTTCCGACTGTGCGCGCTGGGAGCTGGCTGTGAAATCTGTGCAGACATACTATAAACTGCAGTTACCCTCATTTTGAAAATGCATTGATCAAAAGGACCCTGTCAGTATCTGATTAAGGGCCATGTAAGAGTACTGAAGACATTTCCTTCTGGTTAACAGCTCTGATTACAGGGGGCTCCTGGAGCGAATTTCCCTGCAAGCAGACAGGCTTGTCTCCGGGCTCCACCTGATGCTATAGGGTTTCCCAATGGCAAGGCTTCCTGTTGTTGAAGGCTACTATTCATTCACAGCTTGTAAATCAGTAGCTTGTAAATCAATGGATGAAAAAACTACTGTTAGAGAAATGTTCCTCAGCAAATTCCTCTCCCTCCCCCAGATGTTTGTTTTCCCAGAGCGTATAGTCCATGATCATGGAAAAATATTTAAAAATTCAACATGTGTAACTAATTACAGAACTGGAAATGAAGGACCATACTTTCTTCTTTATCTGGGAAGCTTGCTGTAACTACTTTAATGGAACTTTTTTCTTTGGTTAGGCATGGGTTTGTTTTTCACTGGAGCCAAATTAAAATTTTCAGTGCTAAAAAGCAATTGACATGCATATCTTAAAAATAGAATTAACGAATGCTTTAATTTAAGCAAGAAGAACTGGGGAGATTTGCGTTTACTTAATACTGGTTTTCTAGCATAAATGATTGAAATGGTGCTAAGAAGCCCTGCCCTGATGAATGCATCCAGGTGATGATCAGCAGCTGCTACTACTGCAAAGAGTCCAATACATCCAGTGAAAATTTCTCGAAGGGGCTGCAGAGTGCCAAGAAGCTATGATAATTAGAGTACAACATTTGGTATCCAAACCTCAAGAAATGCACACGTTGAGAAATATAACAAGCTCAAACTGAATTACTGACAGACGTGCTGCTTATCTTGCCTAACACCAAGAAATGTGCTGTGCATGTAATTTTTATTATCAACTCTTCTTTTTTTTGTGTAAGAAACCAGGCAGAACTGAATACCATCCTGTGTGGTTCAGGATGGGCTTGCAGTAATCCACTTGAAATAAGTTTCAAGTTGTCTGGATAGTTCATACCACTGACCTGAACGCAAACCATGGTGGCACATGTGTGCACCAATGAAAGTGAACTCTCAGCTTATTTAATATGTACTGGGAGATTCTTTCGGTACTAAGTCTTGTTGTTTGCTCCAGATCAAGTGAGTGACTGGACAGGGGCCTTCAGGGAGGGATGTGAGATAATACTGCAGCCAAAGCTCTAAAAGAGTGTAATTTTGTGAAGGGAACAAATACATGTAGAGGGCCCATAGAACTGATGGGTGAGCTGAGGGAGAAGTTGAATGAGCAGAATAAGGATGCTAAAGTTTTGCATAAGCAAGAGAGAAAGGAGAAAAGGTTGGAAGTATTGGATAATTTTTAAGTATATGCTTCTAAAATTAAATAAACAAACAAAAAAAAAAACTTGCCATAGAAAATAGGTTACTCCTTGAAAATAATTTTACTTAGTTGAAATTGCTTTCTCCAGTATCTCATCCATGCTCAGCTGTAGGTGAGTTGACAGAGTTGCAAAATGGTGGCTTATGACTTAGTTTAACAGACATCCTTGAACACTTGATGGTGTTAAGAAGAAAAGGTAGCCTGATCATAAAACTGAATTGGTATAATTAAGTATAACACTCCTGGCACAACTTCATTGGCAGCTGTCACTGCCTGTGCAGTAAATGAGGATGTTGTACTTCCCTTGCTCTTCTGGCAAGAAGGATATTGTTTTCACATTTTGTGGTAAGCAGAAAGAAAAGCAATACAATTAATCATGTCAGTTAGCCTCTTGTTGCCTCAAAAGAAGAGGAGATGTTTTCTTCTTTCAAAAGGTAGCAGGTATCTGTAGGCATGTTTGCATTATGGAATTGTAGAGAAAGCTTTTTATGATGCTGCCATCAAAGAAACAAATCACAAAGGAAAGGGATGGAATAGACTAACTATGGAGAGAGTAGAATGGTGCATTTTTTTGTTCTTTTGACTATTGTTCTGAAACCATTAATTTTTAACTTAAAAATGCTTTCTATATCATTAGTCTTGATTATTGAATTACTCGCATTGTGAATTTTTCCTCTTTCTTGTTCCCATGAGAAAAATTTTAAAAAATAATAACCTGCAAATATACTTTAAAGATATTCTGAGATGTGTGAAAACATGTTCCTTAAAATATTCAGGCAGCTTCCAGTGGAGACTGGATTAGGTAGAAAGCCTCAGTTTTGGAAAGACTAATGCACTTAATTTTACAGTTCTGTGTAGTGTTGTCTCCTAAAGCACTTCCTATGCACATGTATAACACATATAGTGAATGCATAAATCTTTGGATTGATGCTTCTAATAAAAAGAAGTCCAAATCTTTCTCTTAAGAGAAAGCAAACTTGAACTTGGTGTAAAATAGTTGGATGATGTTTCTCTCTTCTCCTTTCCATAAGTTCTAATTTTCATGCTCCTCTCTGTTTCTTGGTTGTAATGGAGAGTAAATATAAACATGCTGAAACTCTGTGATGGGGGAGGGGAGAGGGAGGTGCATCTGTAGTGCTTCCATCAGTAAAGATTAAAATCTGGTGACCCCAACTAGTTCTAGTCCATCCTAAAAAATCTCGAGCTACTGGGTGTTCAGAGAAACCAAGAACTCAGACTTGGAGTTTTTCTAATAACTACAAATTGAGAGAGATTACATGTTCTCTAGGTTTCTCCCGTTAGCATCTCAAAACTTCTGAGAACAATTATTTTTATATTTTGGAGTAAAATTTCTTAAATTAGATATTTAACGATACTTTGCTTTGATCTAAATGTATTAACAACAAGGCCTGTGGAAAATTACTCAAGTCCTATCACACTCGATCCTTCAAAATCTGGTCATCCAACTGGAAACACTGACCTGGGGCCACAAGTTGCCCTCACTCCCATTCTTCTGTGTCCTGGTGAAATCCAGTGCACTTTGTTCAACTTGGGAATGCTATGACCTTTTGCCTTCTGAAACTTCTCTTATTGCTTTTTATAATTGGACCTCTGGACATAAATTCATGTAGAAGTAATTTATTTCTAAGCCATTTTAATAGGCTTAGGTACTAATTAGTTTTGATTTCTTGATTGCTGTCTTCAATCTTTTTGTGGTTGGTCACTTGACCCTAATGACTCAATCTTTCTAACTTGATTAGGAAGCTATGGGCACTGGTAATACTAGTTGCTTGGATATGAACTGTTTCTGGAAGAACCTTTAACATAAATGTCAAAAGAATAGTTTCTGAGATCCATCATTTTCCTCTTATTTGTACTTACTGCTTTCCCCGTTTAGTAACCAAGGTCTTTTAGGAGACTTGATGGGTACCCAATCCTTTTTGATATTGTGCTAGACAAACTCCAAGCTGAGTCTGGGCAAGGCTGGTACTTTATCACCAAAGGAAGACCTGTATGCAATTACTGCATCCGTTCTCATGATGAAACTATTTTCCATAGAAAAAATCTTTAATACCTGTTAAGTGATTCTAGTATGTCCATTTTCTTATGAGAATTATGTTACAAACTTCCTTCTACTGAATGTCATTTAATAGGTTCCTGCTGCATATATTATTTGTATAAATAAATGTTTTATGGAAATACATTACATAGAATATCTATGCTTCAAATGGTTTGTTTTCTGTTTACTTTTTCAGTTCTTCTATTGGTGAGAGTATGACAAAGCCAAAAACAAAAACACACTACGAAAGCCAAAACCAGACAATAAAAAACAAACAACTCTATTACTTCCTTCTATTAAACTGGTATAAGAGGATATGATCTGTAATCATAGAATCTCAGAATGGCTTGGGTTGGAAGAATCCCCAAAAATCATTAAGTTTCAACCCCCCTGCCACAGGTAGAATTGTAAACCTCCAGATCTGGTACTAGATCATTCTGCCCAAAGCCCCATCCAACCAGGTCCAGAACACCACCAGGGACAGAGAATAATGTCAATGGAAAACAAATTGTGAAATCTTATTCTACTTTCTTTTACTTCTAGGGTATTAATATGCAAAAGTATTTGGTCAAAACTAATCTTGTATTGACCTTGTAGAAATTTGATGAACTTAATGTAGTATGAATTCTGTATCAACTGAAGGTTGCTGATTTTTAGAGGCATAATGAATTCTCTAGCTTCAAAGCCTTTCAGAAATCGCATGTTGTTCTTATAGTGCCTTTAGAATGTGGCTGCTTACAGTCTCAATGATTGTTTAATTAGTCGTTTTGCAGTGTTAACTGATTGTGGATTTTTCAGGGGGAAATTCTGGCTTCATTTCTGCATAAAAGCTGTGTTTAAAATGTTATTGAAGAACTGGAAAAGCTGCAGCTAAAGAAGATTGTTTTGTGCTTCTAGCTAGTGTGGGTGCAATCTTTGAAAGTGACATTGAAGAATTATTCAGTGCTACGACTATATTTGTTAGCATCTCTCAGATTTAGAAGGAGAGAAACAGATATGCCCATTAGCTGGCTAGTGATCTTCACTGTGTTCTAGTGTTCTAGCCAGGATGAAAAATTGATTATAACTGAATTAGTATTATAAGCCACTGGGAAGTATAAAATCTGTCAGCTCTTTTGCGAAGCAGGCAAAGATGTTTAATATGCATATTTTTTCCTGTCTGGAGCTAAGTCAGAAGTGATTATAAGAATGTGAACAGAGAAAATTGACATATTTTCATAGAATTCAGCTTATGCGATTGAGATTCTGGCATGAGATTTTAGTTTTGATTATAAGCAGCACCCAGTAAAACAGATCTTTGAATGCTGTACGAAGCTTTAGGAAAAACCATCATAGAGAAATGTTTATTCAGTGTATGTTGTCATAGACCAGTTATTTCCAAGAATTTCTGCTGCTTGCTGAGTGCTTGTGGTATAGGGACACTTTCACACAACTTAAATGTGTGGAAATATTACTGCATGTTATGTGAGGGTGCTATAATTACCTTCACAAATTCTTATCAGCAATAAGTTTTCCGTTTCTATCATAGTATTTCTAGAAAAAGGAAAATACCGTTAAACTGAAAAGAGCTTTTCAGTTTCTTACATGGCTTCTTCATAATTTTTTTTGGTGCATAACATTAATCGCCATGGTTTCTTGAGCAACAATTTTCTGTATGTGTCATGCAGGGTTCTCCCATCCCTGGAGTCTACAAGTCACTGCAGAGAAATATATGTTCTTCAGGTGCACCCCTTTCTCACCGCTCTTTCCTGTCTCCAAGGGCTTCGTGGCCTTCTTTTTCCTGACACCTTCCCTAGAATCCCCACATGAGCTACATAACACATTTTTTTTCCTCTCTTTTCTCCTTTTTTTTTTTTTTTTTTTTTCTTTGAGGGGATGTAAGTCTTATTCAACATATTTCTGGTGATAGAATTCAATTAGGTCCTCACAGGGGAAAAAGAAAAGCACTTGTATAGATGTTTCAGCTGAAACGTACCAGCCTCCTATTCCAAACTGCAGTACTTTTAATTTCAATTTAAAAAAAAAAAAAAAAAAATTAATATCATTTTTCTGTGGGAGGATTACAAGAAATTTATGGTGACATGGCAGCTCAGCCTCTTGGGTTTAAAGTAAAGATTCAAAGTATGTTCTATCTATCACTGTGTTTCCCATAGTTTTTATTTATTTTGCATTTTATTAGTTAGTTGAAGGCAGAACAAAGAGGCCACTTCCATAGTTTTTTTACACTTTCCCTCTGCATACACGTTGCCCATTCCATATTGCTAAACTTAAAAGATAACATTAGTGCTGTTTTTGAAGGCATAGATAGCAGCACTTTCTGTTGTGGTTTGTTTGTTTGACTTGTAGGTGAAACAACGGGGAACCCACAGATGGCATCTAATATTTAGGCAGGAAGAAGTCAGCATCAATGTCACAGAGGAAAGCGTTAAAAATAGAAAACGTGCCTGTGGAAGGGCTAATTAATTTACAGTGAAATTGCTCAGCAACACAGCCGGTGCCAAATTCTCACAGGAATGTTTTAAACTGACATTTTCTCAGTCTTTGTAACAGCTTCCATTCTGCTTCAGCACAAGGAAATGTGAAGAAGTCATGGGAGTTCTGGTAGTGTGTCGCAAACTTCTATGAATGCCAGTTCTGCCAACTTAATCTCTGTCTTGGTTTTGCAGCACATGCCAGTATGGGGAAAGTGTGATCTGCTATCACACTGCTTTTAGCTGCATAAAGCTTTCCTTCTTACCTTACAGGAAGCTTGGGGACGCAATCAGACCCATAATGATGAAAAGCCATTTACAGCTGTGCAGCATGCTGGAATTTATCCTCCTTTGTGGTGGATCTGCATTTGAGTTACCCAGCAGCTGCAGATAGGCCTCTTCACTTGTTTATTCCCTTGGCACATACTGACATCAGGATTTAATGTCTATGGTTAAAGGATGCTTCACCTTACCTCCTGTGTCTGGTTCTCTCCTTGGAGCTTTGGGTGAAAACACAGTATGTGTGCTCCATGAGCTCTGCCTTTCACTCGAGATCAGAACTTGGCCCTGATTTGATAAGATTCAGGCATGCATTCAATCTGCTGTAACTGAAGCCTAGTCATCTATAAATATCTTTGCTGACATTTTAGACTATTTTTTCTTCTCTGTGCTATTTGGGATAGAAGCAGATACAGGGGGGTGCCGGCTGCACTGCAGTACCACACGATGGGCTGTGTGCTTGGGGTGCTACCCATTCACTCAGTTGGTCCCAGTGCTTTTTGAGTCAGGCTGCTGGCACACTGGAGGTAATGGGGAGCACAGTTTTGGTGATAGTAGCTCCAAGTGCTGAACTGTTCCTGCAGAAATAGGTGATGTATTCCAGAGTGAGAAAAGCCAAATTCTCCTTTTCCACACTTCTCATCTCCTATTCCTTGTTCTGCACTGCTGAAGAAGGACAGATATTACTTTTCTGAGGTCTTTTACATGCTTCCTGTATATAATTTTGTTTCATATTTAAGATGAACAGACACCTTTTTTTTTCTTTTTTTTTTTTTTTTCTCATTTTGTGAGAAAACTTCTATGCAATTAAATCTTTTTAATGATCTTGAGTTGACTTTAAATATCCAGCTTTAATACCCACGGCTTTAGGTCACTTTGTGCAGTGAAATGCTCTCAACATTTGTGCAAGGTACAGACTACACAACCTTGTAATAACTAGAATAACCTGAGGGGGATGATGTTCCTCCCACTTGGACTGAAATTAACTAATGTTTTGTTCTTGCAGTTTTGCAAAATCCAGAGCAGCCCTGTGAAGTATGTACATAATGAGGCTAGAACAATTTGAAATTAAATATTCTATATTTCAACTTTCAGAATTTCTTCATAGCTCCATTCACACTCTCTTCTGACTTCTTCAGCCACTCCAGTGAGAACTGTAAATGCCCTACCAGATATGTTGATAATCCTCCTTTCTTCCTTCAGAGCATTGGACAAAGTCACTGTATGTTGGACTTATCTCTGGAAATAGCATTCAGGCCTCCTGATGCAGTGTTCTCATTCAGACATTCAGCAGCTCCTGTGGCTTTTGGCCTCAGTGAATTTTTTCCCCCTTCCCTCTTCTTTGGCCTCTCCCCTCTCCGCCTCCAGTCTGAGGCCATATGGAGTCCTTCACTCTGAGCACCAACCTTTGATGAATATGCCCTTTATTGCTGTTCACTCCCAGAGTCTGCGAGAAACATGACTGACTTTGCAACTGGTTTATTTCATATCATAAAATCATCCTGGGTAAGTAAGGATCACAGAAGTTCTGCATCTGAAAGTTGTTTTTTACCCCATGAGCAAGTTCACCAAAGTTAATCATTTCATAGAGCCCAAACCATCCCTTGTTAATGAGAACCATGTGTGCATCAAACAGCCCAGGTCTTGACAAAAGCACTTTTCTGCAAATACAGAACATCTTCAGATTAAACCTGCCAGTGTGCTCCTGAAAGTTGGGAAGGGCTGGATCCCATGCTGCTGTGGCTGTCCAGCTGCTATCTGCCTATGAAATGGCAGTTTGAAATTGAGGCAGCTAGCCCCTCTGGGATGTGAACCCCATGAGCACTGGGGAAAGTCTGGCAAGTCTCTCCTTTGCTTTAAACTTAGCCATTCTGTGAAGGGTGGGAGAAACTGGAGGTGAAGGAAGGAAATGGGTTTGTGGAGATCAGTGTCAACATTTGGTGCTGGAAAAAAGGAGGAGGTGGCAGGTTGGCTTGCAGTGTTCCAGTCCCTTTGTGCAGAGGGACTGCACTGTATAAAGGCTTCAACTGATCACTGGAACTAAAATCTCCAGAACTCACTTTCTCGAAGTATGTGAAACTTATCTTTTTTGGCTATGATGCAGCAACTAGAGGCCAGGAAAAGATGCTGTTGGGGAAGCTGCTGAAGAAATGTTGTATACATAATCTAAATTTGAGTCCATACTAATGCTGATGTCATCACTTACAGTGTCACTCAGCTTTATTTCCAGTGCAGGGCATAAAGCAGAAACAAACTTGCTGTCAGGCTGGAATGATTATTTGAGAGAGGTCAAGCATTTATCTGTATTTTATGGGAACTGGCTGAGGGAAGAACAAAATCTGCTTGGGCCTGAAGCATAGAGGAGGAAATCACAACTGCCAACAGACCATATGCTGTGGCTGGCAGGTAAATGCACAGGATTTTTGTGCATTTATAACAGAGATTAATTATGCCTGTGTCGTTACTTTCAATGGCATTGCAACAAGCACACAGTTTTACAACAGAATTCTCCATTTGCGCATTTTGGTGATTATGTGGAACGTTCCAGCTTTGTATCTTGAGCTAATTATCCTCTGGCAGCTAAGCACAGCTCTGATGTTTATCTTCATGCATAAAGAAAGATGCAGCCCCATTTTCTGTCACTTCTGATAATTAGACACAATGTCAAACAGGTCCCTGAGAACTGATCTGCTTTCCAGTGGTTTCCTTGGTGCCCTGTGGAACAATTACTGGAGTTCCTTTGCTCAGACATCAGAGGCTAAAATAACCATGTGGGTGAAAATGAAGAGTTGGATCCCCAGGTGTATTATAGAAGCAGATGCACTGAGGATTTTTAAGGTGTTTTTCTGCTCTTATGGTAATTGAGAATCCATTAGATGCTGCCTAAGTTTTACTCATTGTTTCATTTCTTTGCTCTGGTACCATAATGGCTCTTCCCATCAGAGCAGAATTACTGTCATGTTTGGCTCAGTCTTTGGGCTCCATGCTGCAATAAGGGGTGGAGGGATGTAATGCTGAGTTTATATGGACTATGTTCAGTTTAGAGTCACTTTTGTTGCTAATAAGCTGCAAGCTGGGCAGGGTGCAGGTGGTGTTGGAGTCTCTACTCATCCTGACACCTTCTTGATTCCTCCCAGCCTCCTCCTTTTTCCCTGCCTTCTGCCGTCCATCTGAAGGGAAGCAGCCGGTCAGCTTCAGGATCCTAACTGAGATCTGCTCCCCTGCTGCATCACAGCTCTTATTTGTGACTACATTTGGTGCCTCTGTAGCTTTATTTTTATTTATTTTAGGTCAATAAATGAGCCATATTGTTCTTCCCTGCCACGTGCCTTCTCTAGGGACTACTGCAATTCAGCAGCTCCACAAGCTTCACCTGGAAGCCATTCTGCCTCCACTCCCCCCAACACCCTCCACAGGGAGTAATTGCCTAATAGTTTACACGTGTATTTCAATTATCTCTTCCCAGCCTTCAAGCTGTGTTACCTACCATGCATTTATCATTATGCAATAGCAGATTTGGGTACAACATAGAGACTAGATTAAAGTCCTGCTTGATTGATTTCTTATAAAGATTAGAGTTGCTGACATTTTCCACCCTAACTCAAATAACGCACACTGGCTTTGATTATTCCCTGTTCCACACCAGTCTAAACCTGAAGTTGGTGGGCTTATGCAGATGCAAGGAGAAAATCAGATGTGCTGGCCAGGCCTTTTGATGTCAGCAGCTGCCTGCTCCCATTTGCATGTATTGCTGTAGAAGGAAAACAGGAGTTCTCTTTGTAGCTGATCACTCCAATTCAATAATTAATCTAAGAGTGCACAATCTATGTCATAGCTGGAATTATTGTGCCAGGTTTCATAACTCTGCCTTCATTTGTATCTCCCTGGTAACTGGCTCCGACAGGCAAAACAGCCAGAGGGTTTGCCTAACTTAAATATTAGGATGAAAAGCACATTTAATGTTGGATGCTAGAAATGTTTTTGCGGGGGAGAAGTATAGAAGGGGAAAGTACACGGAAGCTTTGAACCAGTGATGCTCATGTTGACACTGGTGATTTTACCTTAGTATGCAAAACCCTTCCAAGCTCATTCTAGCTTCTGTTTTAATGGTAAGCGAGCATAGCATGTCTTACTGAGTAATTTGGTCAACCCCCTTGGCAGCACTGTGCCATGAGCCGTCTTTCCTCCAGCACCACCCAGCAGTGCAGCAGGCTGCTCCAGGGCACGGGGTGCAGACACTTGAGCTGCTGCTGTGGGCTGTTCTGTTGCCTCTGTAACACAAGCTTGTTTTATCTGTAAGTGATGAGGGGAAGAGCCTGTAGGCACTGATGTTTGCTTGCACAGGAGTCTTTATGTGAAGCGTAATTACTAAATTAGGTGTTTTAATTCTCTCTAACTGTGATAGCTAATAGTACTAATGGAGCTATTCAACCTCAGCAAACCTTTGCTTGTCCTAATTGCTACTAGTACTTCTGCAGTGTCCTTCCATTGCTATTTTTCTTTCTTTTTCCAGCTAAAGCTGATAAAGAGTTTCACATTATTTTTCTTTTCTGGCACACATCATTTTAATGAACTGGAGGTGTTGAGGATTCAAGGCACTGAACAGCTCAGGCTCCTGGTGTAAGCTCTGGGATGGCAGTGCTCTGTGTCTCAGGGACTTGCACAGCTAGGTGACCTTTAGGAGGAGTCCTGTGAAGGATGTTGTCTATATGTTAAGCCATTTTATGAATGGATTGCTGCATAGACCCCAAGGTCCCTATTTACCCATTAGACTCATTTTATACAGTAGTGATTTACTCTCAAATGCTACCCCAAGGACCCCCACGTACTTCTCTGTTGGGCTGCAGTCTGCCTTAAATTTTATCCCTGCAGGAGCTGTGAGGCTGAATTCTGTTAGTGCCCCCGCAAGTCTGTGGGCTCTGGTTATACACCTACATTACCATATTCAGTGTAATAGTTATTTTTCATTATAGCTTTGCAATTTTCTTGCCCTCTTCCCACCAAGAGAAAAATCAGGTCTTCATAAATTGTGAATAAGCTCCTGTCACTTGTGATCCATGGGCTTGTAGAAAACCATTAATTGTGATTCTTCCTCATTAAGTCTAACTATGGAGATCATGCAGAGACCAGTGTTGCATTAAGATTTTTTTTGTTGAGAGACAGCAGTAAGCCATGACCTTATAAAACATAGCAGCCAGTATTTTTATTAGTTTGCAAGATATGATGCATTATATCTGCCAGTTCTGTTATGTTCATGAATGGTGTAAGGCTCTTAGAAACTTGGTACTTGACATTTAAGATTGATGCAGTAGCAATTAATTTAAAAATATAACCTAGTACAAGATTCCTAGCTAACCTAGTTATTGAATTAGCACAGTATTTTGAATTGCTTACATTTTGTGTGTGAGAAACAATTCATAAGAAAGTCATCAATGTTAATGCTGTTTTAACCTTTGCTGGTTTGCTTAAGGGTATAACATTTGATGAGATGCTTGCATCTCCTGAAAGGGCTGCTCATTTCAACCAAGCAAATTGACCTGGCTATTGGTATCATCATGGAGAAACGTGCTTAGCATACAGGTTGCTAACAACCTAGACATTTTGGTCATCATTCTCATTTGGAGAAAGCTGCCATGTGGTAGCAAGGCTATGGAATCAGTGGTATTGGGGTCATAGTAAAGGATGCAGCCAGCATTTAGTATCAGCCACTCATTCAGAAGAAAGTTATCCTACTGCTTGTAGACTCTCTTCAGAAGTATAAGGAAAACCCTAAACAGACTTGGCATAACTTGGGTATGCTAATGCAGCTTAATTCTGGACATATCCTAATCACTTTCTACTAGTTTCTATGCTATTCTACACCCATCTAGCCACATGTGT
This sequence comes from Coturnix japonica, assembly GCF_054131305.1. Taxonomy (NCBI): domain Eukaryota; kingdom Metazoa; phylum Chordata; class Aves; order Galliformes; family Phasianidae; genus Coturnix; species Coturnix japonica. The sequence goes on from NC_140663.1 coordinate 81,873,102, forward strand.
TTAACAAAGAGAAGTTTTTGATGCTATCAAACAGTTAAGAAATTGTACGCTGAATACTCTTGTTTAGTCTGTGAGAGGAAAAAAACCTGAAGCACATCAGTGGTGAGAAGTGGGGTTTTTTTTCTTTCTTTCTCTCCTTCTCTCTTACACTGTTAGACTGAAAATGGATTTCTAAAGTTGAATATTATTCTGGCTTTGGAGTGCCTCCCTCAGCAGCCCATGGAAAGTCAACTCTGTGCTCTCGCAGTGCATCTTGCAACTGCAAGTTCTGTCCATGAAAACAATTGTAGCTCTTTCCTTCTGTTTCTGCTGCTTATTTTTAACAAGCTTCCCTGGAAATGTATGCAGCCTCTGGAAGGAGCTAGGGCAGCACTCACCAAAATGACCTCAGCAGATGCTCTCTGAGCTGGATATATGATTGGAACCAGAGGAAGAATAGAAAGGTTTTCAAGCCTTTATTTTGGCTGCATTTGCTTTGTAGGATCCTTATCAAGAATGAGGGCTATTAGAAATAGTCAACCTTATCAGCCTTTAAGATGAGGTTTTCAGGTTTGGTTTTTTGAATTACTCATAGAATAATTTGAACTTTGCTGCAAAGAGCACTAACTGACATGGCAATTGCATTGCATATGCTATTCAGAATACAGCCACTGCTAGCTTAAAAACTCAGTAAAGGTTAATAAAGCATGTGTTAAGCCACCAGGCAGAAAGAACAATCAAACTGATACTCAAATAGTTTATGCATAGGGGAAACTGTTAATTACATCTCCAGAGTAAACAGAATGGTCTTTGGGCACAGGCAAAATTAGGTAGTTGCCTCAGGCAACAAAATTGCAACCCTAAGTCAGACAAAGAAAGACCCTCTGAACAGCTACATTCCTGGTCTCACCAGTGAAAGAGTGGTACTCTTGGGCATTATCTCTTACAGCAGCTTGAGCACCACTCGAGGCATTTTCCCAGCCCTGCACCTGTGGTCCCTATTCTCTGCACATGCCTGGAGGTTGTGTGCAGGTAGCAGCCATCCCCTTGAGCCCAGGATAGGGAGAAGGGACAGGAGCTTTGTTATGTTTCTTCTTATGTCCTTTCTCCACCTTTTCCCACTCATGGACGATGGATGCTCTGGGACACTGGGGGGTCAGCACTACTGTTTCGGGGAGGTGAAAGTAGGTGCCTAACACTGAGGTGTGCTTGAATTGCTTAGGTACATATTAATGGTGCACAGACTCATACTTCAGTAAAGACGTGATATTTTGGAAAGCATCACCTAGGAACTCTGCTGGTAGATACTAGCATAGCAATGGTCAAGACTAAATGAATCAAAATGTTTGCAAATCCTATTGTCATTTCCCCTTCAGTTGCTTTTCATAATGAAAGAAAAAATAATAATAATACAAGAAAACCAATAACTCAGCATCCTAGCATGCTGAAATGCAGCTTCATTTCAGAACCAAGTGGCAAGAAGGCATTTCTGAGCCTGGCAGGGTGGTGCTTGGTTGCTTTCCTTTACACTGGATCCATGAATGCCTGAGAGCTGAGTGGGTACTGTGTTCTTTTGTTAGCTGTAGAGCAAGGACAGCCAGCTTAAACATCCTCAAGTGACAAACAGCCTCGGGGGTTTCCTTACTATTTTTTGGCAGACAGTTCTTTAAAACTGTCAAATTGAAATACATTCAATTTAGCCTGATGCAACTAACTTTTCTGTAATTTTCCACATCTCCAATACTTTTTTCCTTTGAGTTAAAAGAACATATGACACACTACAGCTTTTAAGAAAACTGGTATCATTTACTGAGGGAGCTGACAGAAATGGTTGCCAAGCCACTTTGCTTTATTTATCAACAGCTCTGGTCAACTGAGCAGGTCCCTGACAACTGTAGACTTGTCAGTGTGACACCCGTGTACAAAAAGTGCTGGAAGGAGGATCTGGGGAACTACATCCTGACCTTGGATTGGGGAAAATTGTGAAGTGCAATCACACAGCATGTGCAGGACAAGCAGGGGATAAGACCTAGCCAGAATGGCTTCATGAAAGGGAGGTCCTGCTTGACCAACCTGATCTCTTTCTGCGACACAGTGACTTACCTTTCTATGTAGTCTACCTAAACTTTAGCAAAGCCTTTGACTCTGTCTCCTATAGTATTCTCCTGGATAAGTTAGCAGCCCATAGCTTGGCAAGTACACTCTTCATTGAGTAAAAAAAAATAATTGGCTGGAGGGCTGGGCCCAGATAGTGGTGGTGAATGGCATTAAATCCAGCTGGTGACTGGCCACGATTGGTTCTCCCCAGGTGTCAGTATTAAGGCCTGTCTTGCTCAATATCTTTGTTGATGATCTGAACAAAAAGAATGAGTGTACACTCAATAACTTTGCAGATGACACCAGGCTGGGATGAAATGTTGATCTTCTTGATGGTAGAAAGGCCCTGCAGAGAGATCTGGATAGTCTGGATCAATGAGTTGAGGTACCTTATTCTTTTTTGCCAGAGTTTGCTTGATCTGTGTGTCAAGGCTAAACCATTTGGCCTGTTATATCTCCATTTACCTTAAAACTGTCTAATCTGGTGTGAAGCATTCCCTATCTCCCATAAGAAAAATGAAGAATTTCTCTCTTCAGAGAGGCTTCATTCCTAAGCCAAAACATCCATAAGGCAGTAGCTACTGTTTATTCACTTGTGGAAAATCTTCTATGATGTTTTACAATTTTTGGATTCAGTTGGAAAAAAAAAAAAAAAAAAAAAAAAAAAAAAAAGCAACAAGCTAAATAATAAATCTTTTTCCCAGAGATCTGCCTACATTATTGATGGGGCCTTTAACAAACAGGAAAACAAGTAAGAGGGTAGCAGTCTAGCCTCTGCTTTGATCTCAGCATGTGCCGGGGAATGGTCCCTGCCAAATAGAGAAGGTATGTGTCAAAGCAGAGGAATAAGGGAGGACATTGGCAGAACAGCCTCTAACCTTGTGTCTAAACCCTGCCAAGACTTCACAATTTTTGCTGATATATGTGAATAGTTTTTAAATACCCTTCTATTTCCATAAGTTCCTCTTTGTGTTACACCATACCAGACTTGCAGTAGCTTGCAGGTGATTTCTCTTAAGCATTGAAGTGGAACTATATCTGTTGACAGGGAAATCTTTCCTGTGATTCTTTCACAGTAATATTTTGCATACCATTCTGTACCTACGCATTTAAAAGGAGATAGCTATCTCTTCTGCAATAGTAAATTGTGCTAATTTGTTGATTGAATTAGTTCTTAAGGTGTTTGCTGGAAATTAGGATTATTTACAAAGTGGGAATGAAACTGGGAGCTAGGTTCATTGTGAGCTCTTCCTGATGGTGGGGAACCATCTGCCTGCCCACATGATATTGTCAAACACTCTAAGGTGTACATAGGGTACTTTGTTAATTTCAAACAACTAAGGTTGTTTGGGTGTTGAGAGCAGCAGATAAAATAATTGTTATTTCTGGAAAATATTTATATAACCTTGATTGCATACAAAAAGTAAAGTAACTTGGGCACAAACTAGCTCATAGGTGGTTCACTCTAAACACCAGGCAAAACTTCTGTGCTGTGCTGCTGTTAGAGCACTAGCAAGGGTTTCTGAGAGACCATAGAGTCTCCTCCTTGGAGATCTCCAAAAACAACCTGGACATGGTCCTGAACACACTGTTCAGATTGTTCCTGCGTGAGCCAAGGTTGGACTACTTGGATCTAGAGGTCACTTCCAGCCTCAGCTACACACTGTAATTCTGTGGTCCCTGAGATAGGGGGTTATAGGATTAAACTGAAAACTGAGACTCCCATTAACAGTTCCCTGAGCAAATGGCTATATCCAGACTCAGATCCGGTCCTTTGACAGGAAAAGGAGATCTGGCTGCTGCTCTAATTATAGTACTGGAAAGGAGAACAAAACTGAAGCAGGCAAAAACAAAGCTAGCTTAAGGATGTTCAAGAAGCTAATGCCTGAACTTGTGAGATTTCACCTGGGGGTCAATGTTTTCCTAGAGAGCTACTTCACTGCAAAGAAGGGGAACTGGCTTGATGCTGAGCTTTTGTTGTCTTAGGCCATTTGTGTGTGAAGTTTGTAGAAGCTTTTGAGTTTGGTAACATTGTGAAAGCCACAAACATATACAGTGTTTCCCATTTCCCTTCTATTCCAGACAGCACTGACTCTGTGGTGCTTACCCAGAAATGTTTGGATATAAGTGAGCTGTGACTATCTTTTATTTGTTACTTCACTAGGCTCTGGAAAAACTAAAATAAACATAAGACTCTCAAAATAAATCTAGGAAGAACCAACAGCCTACATTCCAAGTTTTGGCAACTAGTATTGTATTTATTTTTCTTTTATTTGACTCAAGCTGCCTTCTCTCAGAAGGAAGAAGCCAAAATCATATTTTGGGGTGGTTCTGTGAATGGCTGGAACATTTATGGCACTGAAAGAAACTTGTTTTGCCCAGCTGTTTAGGAGAATATGCTGGATAATTGGTTTAGCATAAACAAAATGACTATTGGCGAGCACAGATGTCATTTTTATAGTCAGAATTGATGGAGAATCTGGGAGTAACCTGTTATAGAAATCTGGTATGTCTATTTCCAAATTCCTCATTTGAAAGCTTCCAGAAGAGTCCAGAGCTTTTTCAAACAAACATGATATACTTATCTCCACAGGGAGAAAATCGTAATCACTTTACTCAATGAGATACAGCACTGTTTACTTCAGACTCTTAATTTCAATATCCAAAATTTAATTTCTAACAAATTTGCTTTCAGAATTGCGCATGTAAAATGAAGTAATCAAGCCACACTTTACTGGGGCTTTTGTATGTGTAGTTTTTCTTTATTTATTTATGAGGTTAGACTATGATTTCTAAAGCAAGCAACGTTCTTTTGTTTAAAAAGCAGCCATATTCAGTAATCAAATTGTAAGAAAAGCTAATGTAGTAAAAAGACCAGTACGTAACTTCTTGGATCATACCTTTGTCAGAGCTGAGCTAGCTTCCTGAAACTGTGAAGAAATAGTAAACTAGCTCAGAGTAGGAATCTCTTGTTTCAATAGTTCTATAAACAGATCCACTCTAGAAACTGCAAGTGGCATCTGCTCTTGGTGTGATGATTTTTCTAGTCATGGAAAGAGGAAAAAGTATCTTGTTAGATCTTTTCCACATTAAGGAATAAATAAGAAGAGACTTAGACACCTTGTTGTCAGGATACCTTCTGGGCTCAGTAAAGACAGTGTCAAGTCATGTAGTCTCAAAACTTCTTGGCAGTGGAATTTGGAGGGTACTATAGATGTCTCTCCCTTCACTAAATTGCCAGCTGAGTGGATCACACTGGGACTGGCATAGAATGAAGGTAAATGAGGGGAGGACAAACTCCCTCCAAAGGGCTCTGCTTCCTAAAGAAAGCTTGCTGCCAGGCAAGACACTTTGGAACTTATATTTGGTAGAAGAGGCTTACTATTTATTATTTCCATAGATTTTGCAGAGGAAGATTAAGACTGCTACAAGACTTAATGTAACGTTGATTCTGTGACCTGTTCTCACTGCAGATACTCAGTGACTGAATTGCAGAAAACACTGTATGCCAGGGAGCTTTTCTGTGGCCTTCAAGTCTTAGCCACCTGCTTACTGCTCCTTACTGTCAGCCCTTTGCCTCCAGCTTCGATTTATCACTCTTCTGTTCCCAAAGGTGCCAATGGGAGCAATCCCTACATTTTACAATAAGAAGATTGTAAAACAAATATGAGCAGGCCAACTTTAAACACGCACCATCCATCCACCAAAGTAAGAAATCCAGAATGAGGAGGTAGCTTCATCTTGAGAAAGTGGCAATATTTTCTTTTTTTTTCAAAGATTAGAAGAATTTACAGTATAAAACCTAACTTTAACTTATTGTTTAAAAAACCCTGAGAACTGGGAGATATAGGACTGTGAAGTTTCCTTAGTGTGTTACCATATTTTCTTAAAAGCTGGTAGGCAGAATCCTAGGTAGCTATGGAAGAGACCTGATGAGAAACACGTGAGGTTAACCTTTTTGAATAATAATGCCATCCACAGGAGTTTCCCAGCCATCAGCCCTTGTCCCAGAAGACCATTTGTACTTCACAGCATTAATATTCATTAGGTGTAACACCATATGTTGCACAGCAGGATGCATTGCCAGCAGACTGTTTGTCATAAAGCCAGATTTAATAAAGCATTGTAAAACAAACATTATGATGATAAATACGAAATGACAGGCTAATTAAGAGAATCTTAATTGCCATTTTTCCATAATAACATTTGTTTAGTATGTATCTATCTTGAACTAGTACCTTCCTTGTACAGCTTTTTACTTTGTATTTGCTCCATAAGGGGACCTGTGCCATGTATGATTTAAGGCACTTAATGTTCTGTTAGAAATAAATTCAAGATTAATAAATTGTTCCTGCTCTATTAATGTTGAGTACTCATTGATCTCTAATCTTGATGAGTACAGAAAAAATTGTGAAATATAGATTTCAGAGGGTTGTGAAGTGGTTGGGCGAAAACTTACTGCCCTCTTTTGAGAGAATCTATCTGAAAATGCAATAGCTGCAGTTCTTTGGACAGGTACTGTGCAGATCTTTTACAGCAGTACTACTTTTATGTGAGCAGCTTTAATATAAATTGCAATTATCACATAGTGGACTGAAAGGCCTCTTTGTTCCTTCTTCACTAAGACAAAATTGCATTACTTCTGTATTCCCCTACACTGGTGATTTCATGGGAGAGGAAAGGGTTTAAAGAATGTGAAGTGATATTGCAAATTAATGCAGAGAAGTGACACCTATTTTCCTACTTCCCATTGCCTTTTTTTTTTGGCATAGTACCTGCTGTCAGTGTCAGTAAAAACAATATATATTGCTTCAAACCTGTCAAGAAGGTGAGCTATGAAACTTTTCTAAACTTTCCTATTATTTCTCCATGTTCTTCTTACATTATACAACATCTTTTATTCTGACAATTTTCTGAATCTCCATCTAAATGAGGAAAACAAAAATTATGACGTGAGAAAGGCCACATCAAAACGTGTGGGTGATTTGCCCTTCATAAATAAGGTTGCAATTGGATTTTAATCCTCATCTTGATGATATTTCCTCTTCCAGTGGTATCAGTCGCTCTGGTAATCTAGATTATTTGGGTTTCAGCCTCTGGATGTGTTATTTTCAGAGATGGATTGGTGATTGTAACTGAAAGCAGGTAGGAAACTGGAAGTCAGGAGGAAAAAAAACAAGTGTGCTGTGACATGCTTTGAATTCTACTACAGTTTCTTTCCATCGGGATACCTTATAGCTTTCATACATTTCAGAAAACAAAATATCCTAAGGGACAAAACAGAGTGAAAGGGGGTCAAAAAGATAATAATTCATGTCAAAATATTTATTCTGCTGTGGTACCTTATACAGAATAGTTTTACAGTGCTTGCATTGAAGATTTTGAAGTAGCAGCTATTCAAAAACAGGAGTGGGTGTTGTGGATTTATTTATTTGATTATTTTCCTAAATTGCAGTTTTGTATATGTGCAATAGACCTTACCAAACACATGAAGTTTTCTGCAGTGAGATGTTGATTGCTTCAGGAATTCCTAAATTTTGAATCACTCTCTTACCTCCTACACTGTCTCTGTCGTCAGATTAAAAGAGTATTTTTAAATAAATAAATAAATAAAGGGGAATTTATCTGGTACACTGATATATACTTCCCCACCCTCAACACCCCTATTATTTTATATGGCTTGTGATAAAACTGCAGCTGAAACAAAATAAATAACAGAAGTCTTGAGCTGTAAAGGAGATCGCTGTAATGTATAAGGACTTTCTTTTTGGATGGAAGGAGGTGAAAACGATTTTATTTCTTCCGTGAACATTTTCTGAACTGAAATTTATAGTCCTTCCCAGTATCCCACCTGGATCATCTCCCAGTGATAACTTGTCTACTATTTTATTCTTGTTTTTCTCACTGAGTACTGCTTCATTTTGTGCTCTTGGTTTTTGACCATACTTCTCAGGTTTCAAGGTTCTCTCTTTAGCACACATAAATTATCAGTGCAGGGTTTTCCAGTTTTATTCTGTCCTCCTTTTATTTACTACTTTCACTCTAGGTTTTAACCATATTATAACCATTATTCTCTTTGCATTCTGTGCTATCTTCAGATGGCTATCAGGTATTTCATGTTGCAGGCGATAATCAATTCCCTTTATGTCAGGCAAAGTATGAGGTGAGCAAAATATCTATCTCAATGCTGTCTAGTTTCAACAGATATTGCCTCAAAAGCGAAGATTCCTCAAAACATTCACTATGACCAGAGAAAAAACTTCTATTTTTTTTGTAAAATGCTTCAGGAAAAATAATTGAATATTCCAGAAAGTTACCCGAATTGCTGAATTACCAATAACCTCAACTTCACACAAGGCCTTAGTTTGATAAAGAGCCCTAGACCTACCACTGCCTAGAGAAGCCATAATTTACCTGATTGTCTGAACCCCAAAACACCTTGTGGCCACTCCTGGCATGTGTCAAGGCTCATGTGTAAACCTAAAGACTATACTTGAAACTCTCCTGCAAGGACATGGAAGGTCACTGACAAGAATAGCAGTCGTGGTTGTAAAATCATTTGTGTTTGAGAAGAGAAGTAAGATGACAGGGAAAAATTAATAACTAATGTATATTTTGCCTTGCCTGGAAGGTTGGCTGGGTCAGTCATTCTCTTGAGCAGGAAAGGTGAGGCATTTATAGCAGGGTGTTACTGAAGTACAGAGATTTTTTTTTCAGAAGAATGGAGAAGGAATCTGAGGGGACTTACTGAACCATCCAGTTGGGTTGGGAATTGTCAATGCTATCTTAGGTCTTTCCCAAAGAACTACAAATATTATACAAAGGCTAGTCCAAAAGTAATGCACCCATTTACATTCAGTGAGGTTTGCTGAATGATTATACAGACCAAATGGTGGATATGAGCACAGTGAGATAGTCAGTGATGCATTTCAGCATTGGTGACAATGATGTGAAAGACAAGCCACATTCTGGACAGTCCTGCATAGCTGTCACACCATGAATTAAAGAGCATCTTGATCAGCACATCCATGCTAATCAGTGAATGACCACAGAACTGTGTGTGGGGTGGAGTATCGGCTTCAATGTGTTGGAAACAATATGATCAGTGTTGAAACACCACAAAGTTTGCAGCTGGTGGTGGGTCTCACTAATGCTCACAGAGGAACAGAAAGAATGTCATATACAAATCTATCAGGACCTATTGAACCAATATAAAGCTGAAGGTGAAAGTTTCCTGGATTGCATTATGACCACTGACATCAAAACAACACTCTGTGGAGTGGCGACTTGTGAATTCTCAATCAAAGATTCATGATACAGCACTCAGTGGATAAAGTGCGGTACACGATCTTTTGGTATAGGAAAGGAGTGATCCTTCTGAGTTTCCTGGAATCAGGAAAAAACAGCTCTGACTACTGCATTGTGACCCTAACTAGGTTGAGGGTTTGAACTTCCAGAGTTAGGTCAGGGAACAGAACAACCTTTCTCTTGCAACACAGTGATGCCAGGCCCCAAGCCAACTGGAAGATGGAATCTATCATACAGTCTGGATTTGGTGCCTTCTGACTTCCATCTGTTTGGGCCAGTGAAAAATGGACTGTATGAGCAACATTATCCTAGCAGTTATGCTATCTTAGCATCCATGAAACAGTGGGTAACATCTGCTGGATCTGATTATTACAACCATGGCATGAAGACTTTTGCTCATCACTGACAAAAGTACATAGCTAACAGTGGAGACTATGTTGAAAAAACAATTCTCTGTAGCTGAGAATTTGCTTTATCAAATAATATTATTAGACTCTTTGTATCCAGTGAAAATTCTGTGAAAATAAATAGGAGGTGTTACTTTCAGAGCAACCTACATATTTGATAGATTGATAGATTTCCGTGTCCTGAACTTTAAGCTTGATAATTCAGTTAAAACTAAACTTTTAATCTACCTAATGTTTCCTTTTCTTCCACTTTTTCTGTTGTTCTAAAAGGAGAATTTTGCAACTCCTCATTGTTTTATGTATGTATGGGAAACTGCTGATCGCAGCCTGAACCTCTGATTAACCATGTGAGGCAAGTGACAAGTCAGCTGTGGGAGCACAGGTGAAGGTAATTCAACTGTGCTCCCAGAAAAGGTGGAGCTTTACTCCACCTCTCCTAGATCCCATTTAAGGGCTGACCACCACTAAGGTAGTATGGTGATTGCTCTTTTGTAGAGTTTTTGTGGTGAGCCCCAACACTGGTAAGTGTCCATATCAACTGAAAACCACAGCACTGGTGAGTCTTTTCTTAGATACCCTCTGGCTATTTACTCAGTAATTACAACTATACGCTTGTATTATTCCAACTATATGTATATATCGTTTAGTAATTGGGTAAGTGTGGTGGTTCCTTATGGCTAGAAGTTTGTCCTGGTCCCACTAAAGTAACAATCCATGCATAAATTAATGGGAATTACTACCACCTTTAGAAGTAATTGTCAACCACAAGGCTTCAACTCCTTATCTGTGCATTATTTTAGCACATTTTCTGTTGATGATATATGTTCTTCACTGAGCAGTAAGAAATAGTATTTTTAAGATGATTCTAATGGATAAAATAATTTAATCTGCCTGAGAATTAGAACTTGGTGCCCAGTATCAAACTGAGTGCTATCTGCTGCTGAAAGAACCTTGTTTTATGGATGACATGTAAAACTGGGAATTGGTTCTTTGGAATAACTCATGATCCCATAGAACATAATGTTTCCTTCCCATTTTTGTCAAGGTGGAGCTGTGAGGTCTGGTATCAGCTGTAAATGGCTGAGTAGGCATTGCTATCTGCATTCTCTCCACCTTTCAAGCATGGCAGGGTGCTGCCTTGTTGATGCTGGTTGTGCTGCTTTGCACTAGTAATAGCTTCCATGCAGCTGCATGGTAGGGAAGGCAGTGACTGATTCACCGGCTCTGTCTCAAGGGTAGCTTGGGGTGAACAAGTCCACCTAGTTCTTAGTGTGATTTACACAAGTACTGTTGTGATTTATTTCAAACAGCAACTGTTTTCTTTATGTCCTCACACATACTGCTAGTGCTGAGATCAAAAATTGATGGGCAGAAGTTGGTTTCAATGTGCTATTATGGCTCTATTAACATCAGTGGGACTTTCTGTTTGAAAAAAGGAATATAAAGTAATATTATATGTTGGAAAATTGTGTTTGCAGCAATTCTATTCTGTATGGTTTTAGTAGTTTCTTATTGAGAATGCACAGCTTGAGATTTGTCTATGTAGAATGCTTTTTGCCTCTGAGTGGTGACTAATCAAAAGTGCTACATAGACAGCACTATGTAGTTAACAACTTAGTTCTTAAATCTACTGCTAATACCACGCTACTGATTGAGATCTATGGTATATGCTAAGAAGGGATTTTTATGAGTGTTTTTAAATAAAATATTTTCAAGAACTTAGTGTTTCTTGAAATCTGTGTTTAACAGTTTTGCGATCTTAATCTCTTGAATGAGCAACAGCATCTACAACTGATTTTATTTATTTATTTATTTATTTATTTTCAGATTTAAATGTATCAAAGCTTTCAAAACAGTGGCAGTGAAAGGAAAAAAAGTATTTTTTCCTTCCAGTAACAGGCAAATAAACTGGTACCCTGCTGCTGAGTCTGCCATTGAGAAATAGTTCTCTTGATAAATTTTGCAATGAAATGCTTAGTGGAGGTTAAGAATTTCAGAATTGAATGCTTGTAAGCTTGTAGGAACAAGGCAATAAATATCAGTATAGAAATGATAGAATACCTCTGCAGCAGCAATGCTGTTCTTTGATTTATGGTTTCTAGATCTGATTTAAATAATGAATGAATAGAAACTGAGATCAAGATCAGAGCTGAATACTACTGAAGTGCTGCACATCTCTCAAAAGCAACTAACCTTATTTGTTTTTTTAGCACTGGTATATGTTTTTACCTCAAAAAGCTCCAAAGAGAATTTCACCTCTCAGTGCTGCTGTAATGCTTGTAACATCCAATCTTCACATAGTTACAGTGCGTATTTCAAGATGATGTGCGAGATGAACAGTAGTTAAAGTATATAAAATAACTGATATTAAGTATAGTGTTATCAAATAAGGCTCAGAAAGAACAATTAACTGGAAGTTACAAGAATATTTTGGGAGGCAGAAATCATGGCTGGACTCTCATTCTGACTTGGCAGTGCCATTCTAGTGATGACAGGAAGGTTGGTGTAGGAGAGCTGCCAGGTAGCTATCAATATCTGAGGTGGTGCTTCTCACGGCAGAAGTTCATTTGCCTCCTAATTGGACTTAGATCTTCCTCTGTTTACTCCGTTTTTCCTGAGCAAGTCTTCATGATTAGTAAAGACTGCTGCTCCTTCTAGAGATGCTAGTTAGCCAAAGGGAGTAGTACTAATCTTTCAGCAGCAGCTTTTGATTCGGTGCAGCCTCTAAAGCAAGCAGGAACACAGGTAAGCAGTTCAGTACGTAGTGGACTGTACACCAGCCTCGTATTTCCAAGGACTCACAATATAGAACACCACAAAATGAAATCGAAATGAAACATGGCAAAATGAAAAAAAAAGATATCTGTAGAGATTTTAAGGAGCTTTGGGTTATTTATTGTCAAGCCATCTGACAGAGCTAAGAGAGTATAGCATCCTGAGTCTAAACTTAAGATTCATAAACGTTTTCTGCTGCAATGGCTTTAACGAATATTTAAAACAATTACAACAACAAAACCACACAAAATACCTGAGTTGCCCTGTAGTCCTCCTTCATGTTGCTCTCTGGTGTGCTCTTACAAATGATCGCTCTGAAGTCAGAAGGGAGTTGTTATTAAAACATTCTCCTAGAATAGAGAACAATGCATAAATGGCTTCTGAATCTCTTTTCTAACTTCCTCTTGCACAACCCTGATTGTGCATTCCTAGCTCAAAACGGATTGTAACACAGTGAAAATATCTAACCTTATTGACCAAAGATTTATGCCAAGCTGAAAGAAAATTATTAAGAAGATGAGTTGGGAGAAAGAGGAAGGCTTAACTAAGTTTTGTAGCTTGTGGGAACAGATGGTGAAAAAAGAAAACTAACCAAAAATTTCTTCACTCTTAAAAATAATCACAGATGTCTATTTTACACTGGAATCCTTTATTTTAAAGGATTAACAGAAGTTGACACTCTAATATTTTATTATGCGTGTGTACTTTCAAAGACAGAGGGTGTTTAGGATGTTTTTTAACTTAGTATTTTTCAGAGCTGGAGCATGAGTGATGGTTTTGCATCCGGACTAGAGAAGTACTGCTTTAAGACTAACAGGCAATAAAGGTCACACTTAATGGGAAGTTATTGCTATTGTATTTTGGAGGAGAATCAATGCCATTGACTGGAAGTTATTGTCTGTGCTGTTAAAATATACTTTTAAAATATTTGTGTAGCATGTGTTGATACTCTTGTGTGCAGTGTGTGCACTTTTCTGAGCTATACTGCACTGTTTCTTTCCACAGTAAAGAAATGCCAGCATTGTGTTACTAGCTTTATAAATTATTCAGGAACAGTCATGCTGATTTTGATTATGGTTTATGCACACCGACATTTTGTGGCAAGCTGCAAACTTGGTGGAACATGTTAAAACAAAGTGCTGAATTGGATGACTATAGGAAATGAAGATACCTGATAGGAAATGAATGAAAGCTAGAAAGAATACAATCATGATTAATTTTAGGAAATGCTGTGAAGCTGAGCATCTAGATGCTGGGAAGAGGCAAGAGAAAGTGCATAGAGCAGAGAAAAGTTATTCGTAGACAAGCATGAATTGATAGTAAACGAAAATATTTGGGACCTCAAATCACTACAGTAAGAACCAAGTTATCCTATTTCCTGGTTCTAACATTACATAGATTTTGTACATTGGGACATGTGCATTTCAGATTCTGTCTTATCCGGTGTCTTTCTACAGCAAGTAAACAGCAAGTCTGCACTTTAATCAGATCAGTAAGCAATAAATCTAAAATATAAAAAGAAGTCAGCTTAGACTAAAACAGTCTAAATTGTTGTTATTCTTAAATTTAGCTGGGACTACTCATGCTCTCTCAGCATCCCCTAGTGCATTTGCTGGAAAATATCTGGCTAGGTGTTTTCACATCTGTCAGTGAAGTCCAACCCCTAAATGCAAAGTTCAGCACTTGGGAACACTTTGTGATTTTGTGATGATCCTCAGAGGACTCTGAGTCTGTAAAAAGCAGTAAAAAAAGATTAGATGGGCCCAGAAATGCATTACTGTATGTTCATCTGCAGAGGAACCATGTTCCTCCAGCTTGGTCCCACAGGTTACATCACTTTGGACAATGATCTTGCCAGACTGTAACTACTGCTGTGTTTGAGAAGTGAAAGTGTTAGCTTTAGAAATCTTCAAGGTGAAATCAGGAGCGGAAGGAAATATTGTGAATTATTTTAGTATGTACTTATTTCCTTTGCTTTAATATATGACAAAACAAATCCTCTGATGACTGACTCACAAAAACATGAAAGAAGTCATGCACAGCATCAGAGAATGAGAGTGACTGATGGAGACTGGCAGCCTGTTGGAAGCTGAAATTTCTTAGGTCTTCCAGCACTAGCACAAGTAGCAGCAAGGCAGACATATACTGATCTTGAAAAACAAAAAGCCATCATCCTCAAAAATATTTGATATTTTCTTCCAAATCCTACCAGGAAAAATATAGTTGCAATGCAGAAGAGAGGCATGTCATCACTGGTGACGCTTCAGGGGGTGAAGGTGACCTAAAAGGACTGGAAAGACCCCTAAAATAACACCCCCAAATTAACATTGTGTGAATTCATATGGGGATTGTGCAGGAGTTATATCTAATAAGTTTGTCATTACCTATAGCTCATTTGATATTTTATGGGGAGATCAATACACTGGAACATTTTTGTTATTAAATCATTAGGCAGCTTAGACCAGAATCAGATCCTCAATAGAATAAGAGATGTTGCTGAGGCAAAGAAGGTTGCTCTTGGAGACTGATTCTTCTTTTTGTTCAGCCCTTCCCGATGACTTCTGATGACCAGTTAAAAAGACTTAGCATCCGGTCTAGACAATTATTTCTTAAACTTGCTAATGATGATACATTGTTGAACACTGCATTTCTGCTTGCCTTGCACTAAAACTGAGGTGCGAATGTGTGATTTTATACAGTGAAAAAGGAAAGGCTGGCAAAAATGTAATTAGTGTGCTGGCAGTAGCTGTGGTAAACTTTTGACTTACTGACCTACACTACTTATTCCTTATTTATTCATACATATAAATGTTATGCTTAATGTCTATCACAGACTCTTCTGCAGCAATTCCGAAAGCACTAGGTTAATCTGGAAAGAAATCAAAACACTTCTAAACACAGTATATTTCATCCATGACCAATGGAATAAGAGTTTCTGCTTTTCTCAAGCCGTTGCAACTGCTTGAGGAAGAACACCTCTGGACTAGCAAGCTGCGCAGTCATACAGTAATTTGCCCTCAGGGGATCCTCAGCAAGCTCCCCCATTCCCTCAGTTCCTGAATTCTTGGCACTTGATAATGCAAAGTGGAGAGTCCGACTGCTGATCACTTTTCTGTAAACACCGAACTACCTAATTGCTCTTATTTGATGTGATATTGTGGATTCTTCATCTATTCGCTTCCTCTAAAGCCAGCTGTGTCTTTTTATGAAGGCATGAGAGCATCTCCACAGATAGAGGGAATTCTGGACTAGCTGTAGTAAGTGCTTTCCTTGCTTTTTTTTTTTTTTTTTTTTTTTGGAGGGAAGGGAGCTGTACTACTGAAAGATTATACTACTTAGAAGCAACCACAGTAATTATAAATTTCAGCCTTTTCCTTCCAATTTCTGGCAAGAATAAAATAGTGGTACACGTGTGACAAAATATGCCAATAGCTTATCAGTGCAGAGCACTTAGCTTTCATTGCATGTACATCTTCTCAGTGACTAGTAAACAATGACAGACGTAATTGTTGAATAAATTCATCACTTCTGGGATGTATTGACTTGATTAGATAATTAACTAGCTTCTTCTGTACTATCAGGCCTTTCGCCTTCAGTCTTCAGCTACTTGCATCTGGAGAGAAATATGAATAGCTGGACTTCTCCACCTGTGATCTCCTTCAAATATTTGTTATAGCCCCCGACACGTTTTCTGGGCCCTCTTCTTTTCCCACCCAGCCCTCTCTTCCCCCCACAAAAATCACCCAAGCAATTTCCTTTTGGAAAAGGAAAGAAGGAAGCAAGATGAGCAGCCAGAGCATCCCTTGTGGTCAAGGTGCTTCTGCACCATTTGAAGATTAGATTTATTGCTCTGAGGGAGAGCTCTGGTATAATCAATGATGAATCACCAGGGACAGTGTTTGGAGAAATGCTTATCTAGAAATACTATTTGATTCCTAGGGAATAGTAGAGAGGGATGGAGGTGAGTTAGAGTTTATTTTCTCAAGCTTGCCCCTATTGACCACAGAGTTCTGTCAAAGGGATTTTTAGCTCTCGTATCTTGTGTTCAGACATTTGAAAGTCTGCCAGAAAACAGAGGCAATAACTTTTTTTTCTGATGGCCATCTGGAAACAGCCCTCTGTTCTCTCTTTCCACTCCACAGTCCTCTGGGCAAAGCAAATCAGTCCGGTATCAGGAGAGGAGGGGACCACTCTGTTGTTCAAAGCCTCCCTATTTGCAGCTCATTTCTGAGCTGATTTTTGCCATGAAGATCACCAGAGAATTTAATTGCATGTTTGAAATGAGAGCTCTGGATGGGAGTCCCTTTACACATGTTGCTGGGGCTGCTGCCATGGAGGGCCTAAGGAGATGGTGGTTTCCAGAAGATATTGGGGAGAGTGAGGAACATCTGAGGTCAAGTATCTGTAATTTTAGGCACCGTAGGCTGGGAGAGGAGTGCAGACATTTGCTGGAAGGGAGTGTAGTTCTGTGCTTAGCTTCCCCAAGGCTACCATGTCCATTCATTTTGTGCCCATCCATGTGGGCTTTGTGTTGTTTAAAATATCTCTGCGGTTGAAAGTGGGATTCTTTTGGGTTTGTACTTTGAGATCACTTTGACATTAAAAGCTTTCCCCCAAAATTCCCTTAGCTGCAAAATGAAACTTGTCTATCCCTCCTGCTGCCTGCAGTGAGTTTGGTAAATTAATTCTGTGCCTTCAGATTCCAGTATAATCTAAAGTGGCAATAAATAACAATCTGTTCCTGAAGCCAGTTTAAATAAATACTTCTTAAAATGTCCAATTAAAAATCAATCAAACAGCTCAAATCTGCCTTTCTTTTCTTCAAAAATACCCGAGTTTAATTTTGAGACTATGAAAAATCTTTTTTCTGATAACAACAATGGCAGGTCATTATATATATTTTCTGTGCACAGACAAATCATACATATGAGCTCCACAGAAAATAAATAAAGTGTACTGACATGATCAGCGAAGGTACTAGCATGTGTGGTTTCAACATATATTTAAATTTTAGTTAAATATTTATTAACAAGTGTTTTTTTCCTTTAAATCTAGTTCTGATTATTGAATATTATTAAAATGATTGGGTAATAGCTTCTGAGAAATGGACATGGTTTTGCTGTTAGTGTTTGGCTTCCATGGCAGCTCCCAAGCACTTTTGAATGAAGTTTTGCAGATTGAGAAGCTGGGACACAGAATAGAAAAGTGACTATCCTAAGGTTTCACAAAAGCTCTTGAAACCAAAGCTGAGTCCCTGAGTTCTCATCTAGTCCATTCATTTCAGCAGCTGCATAATACCGCATACTTTTTTTGTGTTAACACTTAGCAACCTCAGCTGGGGCCAGGACTATGGTGTGCACCCAACAGTCAGCATTTGTCCTCTGATTTGTGTGCCTTGCAGTCTGAACAAGCATGGACACGAGGCAAAAGAGGGTGAAAAAGTGTTCAAGAGACATTTATGAGACCAGACCTCAGGGGAGTGAGCAACTTCACTCAGAAGCTTTTGAGATTTGCCACTGAACAGTATCTTCTATGAGGTGTTATGGTGTTATCTATTGTTTACGCAAAGCCAAAAATTATACCTCAGTTGAAGAAGCTCAGCTATATAACACAATTGAAATTGCCTGTTCGCAGGAAATGAGGGAGTTGCTTACTCAGTATTTCTAGCAGCTCTTTTATTTATTTCAGCTGTTGAAAAAGCAATAAATATTATATAAAATAATATATTTTATGTGACATTTTATATTTTATTTATATCATATCAAATATCATATCTTGAAAATGTATCTCTGTTCAGTGGTTACGATTCTGGTTATTTTGAGGTAGTCACTGCTTCCATTTGGTAAAAGATAGCCGTGTTCTAATTGGTCTAAAACAATAGTCATCACCAGAGGTATTTTTGGATAGCTCTAGTCATGAGTGACTTGGTCAGCTTGCCTACTTGTTAGTTTAAACCAACCAATCCATGCTCATTCAGCATCAAAAGTGCAGTAGTCACTAAAAGGAAGAGTAAAAAAAAATTGTCCTCAGAGCTTTGTAGTAAGAAATAAATCACTGTCCAAGGTTCTTCCCTTCCTGCATGGGGTCGGACAACACAGACTCATGCTCTAGCATTTGTTCAGTTTTAGTTAGTTAGTTTTCCTTTGTATGCATTTCCCTGAATCCAGCTGTGGTTGTACACTACACCAAATCAGAGATGACCAATTGCAGTTAATTTAACATGTCAACCAGAGTGTTCTGTGCTCATGTGTCTGCAGTGTGCATGTTTGCAGTGGTGGGTTTTATGACATCTCTGCTCAGATATCTTTCCTCAACCTCATAGTGGTCATTACTTAATAACTTTTATAGCCAGGCTGGTTGCTTTAGAGCAAAAAGGGGGTGGCTAAAGCTGAATCTAGGTGAAGAGCCTGCTGTAATAGTTGCTCTGACATGCTGTTTGTGTAATTATCAGACTGGTGTATAACTAGGATAAGAGTTGCACCAACAAGTAAAACTATTAGTAGGGCAGTAAGAATTGTCAGTCACCCTGACAAGAGGGAAAATGGGTTTTCAGCCTATGTTTCCTAGCTTCGAGGACGGCCTGTCCTTTACAAACTTAACTCTCACCACCTGCATTCCCCAGCAGCACTCAATTATCCATTAAGATTTTTAAGAGAAACAGAATGGCAATTAAGTTTGGTATGGCAGTGCAAAAGCAGTGGAAGCCTTGAGCTTGCTGAGAAATCTATCCATAAATGAATTAACTGCACAAATAGTTCCAGCTAATTAGAGGTATACATTCCCCAAATAACTTGATTCTCTCATTTACTTAATTGAGTTGATAGTTGCTCTGGGATGGAGCAGCAAACTGTTCAGTGGCTATTAGAATAAATATTGCTGACTAAATATTGTTCAACTGTTTTTTTTTTTTTTTTCCCTGTTAACTTGGTATTAACATAGAACTGAGGTAGTTTATTTATTGGTTTGTTTGTTTGTTGGGTGTTGTTTGTTGTTGTTGTTTGTTAGTTTTTGTTCAGTATCTTAGAAGATGAAGTGAAAATTCATCTGCAATTTCCAAAGTTCAGCTGAAACGCAGGAGCTATAAATAAGTATGGTTGAACAGTGAAGTAGGGTCCCTATTTCACACTTCAGAGAAATGCTGACAGGGCTGACAACTTTCAAAATGATGACACACATAAAACTGCTGTGCTTGGATAACAAACCCCAGAACTGCTCATGGTCTAAACAGTCTCCTTTTGAGTCAATGTGAGTTCAGGATCCTAATATAAGGGAAAAAACGGAAGAGAACTAGAAAAGCTAGAAAATATCGCTGAGATGATTTCTTCCTAAATGATGTGAGACAGTTAAAGACATTAAACAGCTCCTGTGTTGTTTTTGGTGTTGTTTTTCCAGCTTATTTGAGCTCTTCTTTTTATTGTTGATTTGTTCTGTTCCCCATATAAAACTTTTCTTCTCTTCTTCAATATTTCCCCACAGATTCCTCAATATATACTGGAGGGCTCTTACACATACCAAATTGCTCTGTTGGGTTTTTTAAACATTCAGATTTAAAATTCCAACTTTATGTATGAACAATTTCTAACTTATATATACGAATTTTACCACTCAGTCAGTGTCCAACTTCTTGATCCACGTTCTAGTGACCCTTGGTCACCAACCACTGGTCAACTATATTTTTCCCTTTTACTTTTATTTATACTAAGATACAGATATGCTTGTATTAATGAAAACACTCTTTTTCAAGTTGAGTATATTCTAAACACCTTTTTGTGTTAGAACCAAGATTTCAGTTTTACTCCAGTCTCTAAAAGTAAGGTAATGCTTAATGATTATGAATTTCCATGATGAGATTTAGGGATTACAGACACCATTAAATGCTTTAAAAATAAATCAACAAATGGAAGAAATGAGAGAAACTAAAAAAGGAGATCACAAGGACTAAAGGAAAAAACAGATGTTAGACGCCTTTTTCTTGAAGGGAAATCAAGGTAGAAAGGTGTTCTTGCTCTTTCTTTCCTTGGAATCATTAAATTAACTTGTCCATTCATTAAGGAAATAATTTAAGCAAAAGGTAATGGCAGCAGTGCTGTTTGTCATTAGCCTGTACCTGCCAATAAACATGGAAATCCATCTGTTATGTGGTCACTTTCCTCACTGACTCTCAAAGACGTGTTCCACATGTCAGTGTTCACAGGGAAAATCAGTAAGAAGACTGCCAGGCCACCCAAGCCTTCTTCAAATAGAAGATTTGTTTGAAGAAATGGAGAGCAGGTCCAAGACAACAGCCACGTGCACAGCAGCACTTTTCAATTTATTCTGCTGTATTATTACTTCACCAGCAAAACCTTTTCTCTGTTGTTTCCATTCTCACCCTTTCCTCATATTTCTTGGCTCCCTCATTGAAATTCCATTTCTGCCCTGTCCCACACTCACTTTCTACCCCTTGTTGTTCTGCTGTTTGTTTCTCTTTTCACTGTACTTTCCAATTGTATGGTGATGAAAATTAGTGCATGTGTTTGGAGCAGGACCATTTGAGATGCTTATGAACATGGGAACGTTTTTCTTTAAACAAAAGGGCAGGTTTCCTAATTCTGTACATTGTTGCGACTTGAGTTATTAATTTTTTTTATTTGATCTTAAGCAGATTCAGCAGATGTTGCAAAGCAAATAAACCATATGCAGTGGTTGTTAGACATTACTCATGGTGTAATCCCTTTATCCAAATGTGAAAGTTAAACATATGAAAGAAACCATATCCTTAAATAACGGGAGTAGTTCAATATGTACTGAGAAAGCCACCGTGACTAATTTACTTCATTATCTGGTGTAGCCCACCTCTCCTAAGGAAGGTAGGCAGACATAGAAAAGATGGATTCATGACTATGCTTTTAAATAATAAATGTAAACTAACCACAGCGGGTCAAATTCGCTGCTGATGTAACACGGCTGACTTCAGTGAATTTACACAAGGGATTAATGTAGTCCTTTCTCTAATATGTGTTTTCAGGAGGGAGGAAGATAGTTTTTTATATAGATTCAGCACAAGGTCTGCTGGCACATAAACAAACCAAATAAAGCATTGTTCCCTTCTCAAACATCTGTTAGCATGACTGTCCAAGTCTTGTGTATCTGCCTCAGGTTGTTATAACATAGCTGCCTTAGGTTGTTATAACATAGCTGCCTTACTTTAACAAAAAAAAAAATAAAATGCAATAACCATTTGGTTTCTACTTTAAACAAGAACCTAAGAAAATGACTTTCAGGTGAAGGGAGTGGTGATTTGGCAAGGTGCTCTTGGCAGGGCTGTGGATTACACATGAGGGAAAGTTGTTTGGTGGTGGAGTAGACAAATTGCCTAACAATTAATAAAAACAATGCCTTGTGTTTCTACATGACAGGGGACTGTGTGGGAATCATCTTCCACCCAGATGCTCTTTACCAATAAAATATGGTCAGGTCTGTAGCTTTTTAAATTACATGCAGTGAAGTGCTTTGAAAAACAGCAACACTTTACTGATTTGCACAAAGTGAGTAAACTGCAGTTAACACAGGTTACAGATTTGAGTGGTTCACCTATACTGCACAGTTTGCCTTTGAAAGTATTGAGGCCTCTAAGGTCCAACATCAGTCCCAAGTATCAGCTTATTCTGAAGTAAAATTGGCAAAGATACCTTTTATCAAGTCCTGCTCTAGGGAAATTGTTTTGACTAAATCTGAAAACAAAACAAGAAAAGCTGAGGAGAAGAAAGGAAACACACACTTTAGTACTTCTTTTTTACTTCTTTCTTTGTTTTGTTTCATTAGTTTTTAGGCTGTGGTTGTTGTTTGATGGATTCAAGTCTGAGAATTTTTTTAAAAATAAATTCTTACTTTGGGATGCTTGTAAAATTTCTACATGTACATAAGCTATGTGGACACCTTGTTTGTTTTACAAATTTACATGTGTCTACCTGAACTATAATTACCATTCTTAATCTGTTTTATTTCTTGTATTCTTCAGTGCTTCTATTTATCTATCCATAGTCATGCTTCTCCCCATTTAGATGCTTTCTGAAAGTTTCTTCTTGCATAATCTGGCTGTATTGCTAACAATTATTATTATTTTTTTTTTTTAATGCTTTTAATGTTTTTCTTCTAAGTATTGGATCAGCAAAATACAGAATGTAGAGATCTGTTTAAGATTTGCTTAAGACTTGTATGGTCCAGTTTTCATCAGAACACATTTAGCATTTTAATTCTTGTTTTACAA
This sequence comes from Coturnix japonica, assembly GCF_054131305.1. Lineage (NCBI taxonomy): Eukaryota > Metazoa > Chordata > Aves > Galliformes > Phasianidae > Coturnix > Coturnix japonica. The sequence goes on from NC_140663.1 coordinate 81,895,917, forward strand.
AGTGACTGAGACATTACTAGCCAAAGTGTGATATGAAGTAAAAAAGACTCTCCAAATAACTTCTTAAAGTCATAGAGGGTTTTCTTATTTTAAATCTTCCGATGAGAGTATGTAGGAACTTAGTTCTTCTTGTATAAGACACAAAGTTTGTCTTTTCAGCCAGACTGTAGATTGGGGAAGAAGGGAAAAATTTGCTTTGTTTCCTTTAAATCAGCATGCAGGTTTGTTCTGCTGGCAGTCCTGCAATCCAGCTTCCTTCTGTGAGACTGCCTTGTCATCTGCTCCAGGCTTGTTCGCTCCTCATGTTATCAGCTACATTGTGCCTCTGAGACGTTCTTTCTGAAGTAACCCGTTTTGCTTTCTTACCAAGAATGCTTTGGATACCTCATTGAGTTCTGCAACTTCTCCTTCCTGAAAGCAATTTTTCTAGCAAGTTTTGACAGTTCAGACTGTTTCCCTTGGGAAGGGGGAGGGAATTTTTTGGAACTGCTGCACTGCCAACAGATGTCAACTATTAAAAAAAAAAAAAAATCCTGGTTCCTGGAAGCATTTTTTTCTTCTTAAAAACAGTATTGACAGTGTTTTATCAATGGCAATTAAAAGATGTTGTAAGCATTTCCTCTTCTTGGAAGAAATATTTAAATATATGCTCTAAAGAGATAGCATTTTCCTTGAATTCGTCCTATCATTTTGTACTTACGATCATGTTTTTTCATCTGTGAATAGCTACTTTTTTCTTTAGATTTTAGTATACAGTTTTGGTTTGAGATTGTGCCATTCATCCGTCCATACATTCTTCTGCCCTTTCATTCTTGTTTGCATAGCTAAAACTATTCAAACTAGAAAGTTCTAGAAAACTGATGAAAACCTTAGAGACTGGATTTGGCATTTATCTGATGTGATAAATGCTGATGTAAATTTGCTTTCGACAAGGATTTTATTTCTTTAACACTCAGAATCAACATAGCTAGGATAATTTTTTGCAGTTCTGCAACAGTTTAAAATCATCATTTTGGATCTACCTTTCCTTGAGGAGGACTTGGGGGTCCTGATGGGTGAAAAGCTGGACACAAGCCAGCAGTGTGCTCTTGCAGTCTGGAAGGCCGACAGTATCCTGGGCTGCATTAAAAGAGTAGTGGCCAGCAGGGAGAGAAAGGTGACTGTCCCCCCCACTCTGCCTTAGTGAGGCCTCATTTGAAGTAGTGTCCAAACCTGGTTCACTCTGTGCAAGAAGGATGTGGGGCTGTTGGGAGTGAGTCCAGAAGAATGGCATGAGGATGAACAAGGGCTGGAGCACCTCTCCTATCAAGAAAGATTGAAGGTGTTGGGCTTGTTTAGCTTGGAGAATGCCCCAGGGAGATATTATTGGGGCATTCCAGTACTTGAGTGGAGCTTAGAAGCAGGAGGGAGACTGACTTTTTACATGGTCTGATAGTTATAGAACAATTAATTTGAGTTAAAAGAGGGGAGACCTAGGTTAGATGTTAAGAAGGGGCATTAGGAAAGGCTGCCCAGAAAGATTGTGAATTCCCTATCTCTGGAGTCATGCCAAGCCAGGTTGGATGGGATTCTGGACAGCCTGATTCTAGTGGCTGGCAACCCTGCTCATGGCTGGGGGGTTGGAGCTAGGTGATCCTTTAGGTGCCCTCCAACATAAGCCATACTATGATGATTCTACAATTATTTACAGGCAATTGGCAACCGTTTGTTCTCAAGCCAATGTTGCTGTTACCTTCTTCTTAGCTCTCCTGTTTACCAACAGGCTGGTTGGGGCTGATTTGGTCTGCTGAATTGCATGGTGCGATGCTGAACTGCCTCCACGCATTCCTGTGTTTCTGCATGCCACCAGAGGGTGCCACCAAGATCAAACAGGTCCCCACGGGCACTGACTGGAACAGAGCTTAATATGTGTAATTTTACTTCAAATTCTATGCTTCTAAATCCATTGGGACACTGAACAAAACAGTAACAATAAATTTAAGTAGTTTCTAATAAGTATGCCTGTAGTCAGAAGCTGTCAGCGTGATCTTGATTTTCTACTTCTAGGTTCTCTGTGAAGAGTTCAGGTGACTCATAAAAAAATCTCTTAGGTTTTATTTGTTTTTTTCAGTTCCCCATGATGCCTTGGCCTGGTAATAGCAAATGCTTCCTTAGTTAAATTCTTATAAGTAAGAATATTTAGTGTGCCCTGGTGGCGCAGTGGTAGGAATGCTGTGTTGCAACACTGGAGGCCTGGGTTTGAATCCCCTGTGGCGCAAGTGGTAGAAGTGCCGCTCTGCTACACTGGAGGCTCGAATCCCAGGGGTTGGACTTGATGATCTCTAAGGTCCCTTTAACCCTCACGAGACTATGATACTATGATGATACTATGATTTACAAACCTACTAGTCACTAACAGCAGCTAGTATATTTTTCTAAGTAAATCCTTTTAAATGTAGTTGAAGGACGATCCACTGTTCATGATCCTTAGTGATGCATCTGCAAATTTACCGCAGTAAATTTTACTTGAATCCTCATCAATTATTTTGAGAGAAGAAAACTCTCCTTCTCCAACTAATAATCTACTGGTGTTCCCCAGGGGTCAGTGCAGGGGCCTGTCCTCTTCAGTATCTTTATTGACCTGGATAATGGCATTGAGTGCACCCTCAGCATGTTTGCAGGTGACACCAAGTTGGCTGGAAGTGTGGATCTGCCTGGTGGTAGCGAGGTCCTACAGAGGGATCTGGACAGGCAAGAGAGCTGGGCTGAAGCCAATGGGATGAGGTTCAACAAGACCAAATGCTGCATCCTGCACTTTGGCCACAACAACCCCAGGCAGTGCTACAGGCTTGGGGCAGAGTGGCTGGAAGACTGTGTAGAGGAAATGGACCTGGGGGTACTGATTGATGCTCAGTTGAACATGTGCCAGCAGTGTGCCCTGGTGGCTAAGAAAGCCAGTGGCATCCAGGCTTGCATCAGAAACTGTGTTGCCAGCAGGAGCAGGGAAGTGATTGTTACCATGTACTCAGCACTGGCGAGGCTGCATCTCGAGTACTGTGTCCAGTGTTGGGCCCCCTCACAGCGAGGCCCTGGTGCGTGTTCTGTAGCACAGGACTTATGAGGAGCGGCTGAAGGAGCTGGGATTGTTCAGTCTGGAGAAGAGGAGGCTTAGTGGAGATATTATTGCTCTCTATAACTACCTGAAGGTAGGTTGTTGTGAACTGGGGGTTGGCCCCTTCTCTTGTGTAACTGGTGATATGAATAGAGGGAATAGTTCAAAACTGCACCAGGGTTCAGGCTGGATGCTAGTAAATACTACTTCTCTGAAAGAGTGGTTAGGAAGTGGGTTGTTCTGCCAAGGAGGTGGTGGAGACACTGACCCTGGAGGTGTTCAAGGAACGTTTGGATGTTGTGTTGAGAGACGTGGTCTAGTGAGAGCTATTGGTGATGGGTGGATAGTTGGACTGGATGATCTTGTAGGTCTTTTCCAACCTTGGTGATTCTGTGATTCTATAGCACTGTGAACTGTGAATCATTGAGTAGCAGTGAACCTACATACCTCAAAATCCTATTCTTTGTAGCAACATATGTTATTTTTGCCTTTACAGTGGAAGTTATGAGTCAACACAGACTCCTCTAAACAATTTTTTTCCCCTTAGTGTAGAATGATTGGACTATCAACACTTTAAAGTGTACTTTAAAGCTAAGAACTTGCAATACTACAAATTAAATCAACGGAACATGTCAGGTATAAAAGTTCATGTCAGATGCTGATTACTTACTGACTTGGAAATGAGTAAGGTAGGGACTGCAATTCACACATGGAGAAAAGAAGATGGAATATCTGGATAGATTTGTCTGTTTATACTTCACGTTCATTCTTTTTTAACCAATGCTGAAGTATTGGTAGATTACTCCATTTATTCAGGGTGCACACCCTTCTCTGTCATCATCCAATTTTGCAGAATGGATTTTTCATCTCTGCACCCATGTCTCCTAATTGGTGGTAAGGAAAAGCAAAGAAGCCAGTTGGAAGGGGGGGCACAACAAATAAAAATTCCTAAAAATAGGAGGAAACAAATCAAAAGGGGCATGTAAGATATCTTTGTTAATTTTTCTCTAAATCAGTCCCTACCTGGGACTGAAGTTGCTGAGCATAGCAGTGTTAACTGAAAAACATCAAGTCTGTAGCCTTATTTTTTTTTTTTCTCTTCAAGAAAAAACCCTCACGCATCCTTTCAAAAACACTTAAAACACTTTAAACCTTGAATAGTATGCACAATTGGAAACATGACAGAAGCAGCTACGCTGTAAGTTTAAAGGGTGCTGAAGCAGCTTGGTTCTCAGAGGCTTATGGCGGTCCATGACTCTCAAAGGCAACTTCTGCACTGCTGGAATGTTGGGAAAATCACTCTTCATGCTCAGTCTTTTCTGGTCCTTGTACTTGGGAAGCTGTATTGCTAAATCTTACGCCAATGGCCATCTCACGAGTCTTCTTTTTCTTGAGCTAGCTCATAGTTGCTTGCCTGGTTGCCAAGGAAGAAATCAAATATAGAAGGTAGCTGAGTATCAAGAGGCAATTTGTAGACTTCTAACTGTCAAAAAAACAGTTGTCCCTATGTGTTCAAACTTTGGGAGGACTACATTGTCAATCAGACATCTTGGGTGATTTCTGCTGCATCCTTCTATACATTTATACCGTGTTTATGTTGTGAATGCTTTTGTTGTTCTGAAGTGCCCCATTAATTCTAATTGCTTAAACGAGGATTGTGTATATTTACTAGCTCTCCTAGGCACAGAATGCCTTTGATGCTGTATTTGGCAAAAAAAAATCTTTAGTTCTACTATGTCACTGCTTAGAATTTCTACCAAGCCTCTCTCTAGATCTAAGCAGCTCTGAAGTGGTGAGAAACCTGTTCACTAGTCAAAAAGGAAAAAAAAAAAAAAAAAAAAAAGAAAAAAAAAAAGGAGTTTTTTACATTTTTCTCTCAGAAGTATTCCAATAAGATGCTTTTTGTGCAGTCTACATGTAGTCTCTTTGGGCTGTAAATCCTCAGAAGTATTTTTATGGTGTTGTATTAGCTCTGTCTTCTGGAGGGGACCTAAGTTTCATTTGCTTGGAAGCTTTTATTACAGGTGCCTTTGGAAGGGTGATGGCTGGAGACACAAATCAAAAATAAAGGTGGAAAAGAATTACTACTTGTCAGAGACCTTTATCTTTCCTGACAGTCTATAGGGATCTGTAAAATGGCCTAGATTACAGATCAATAATGGAATGCTTGGCCTCAGTTAAGAAAGACCAAACCCTCATAAAATTCAAAATACGGTATTGGTAGTGAATTGGTCAATTTCTGAGACCTGGTCTTTACTACTCTGCTCTTGCACCTGAGATCTGTGAAATAATCTGGTAGTTTTCCCAAACTTCTTCAGTGACATCTCTTAAAATGCTCTAAAGGATTCTGCAAGTGCATTTGCTTTCCCTAGTATGTTGCATCGCTGATATAAATCAGTAGAGTTGTTAAAGAATTGTGGATACATACACAGGAAGGTAATAAGGGTGATTTCAGAAGAAATAAATAGTAGGACTTCAGGGAATGTTCACCTTTTGTAATACTTTACTTGCTTTTTTTTACAATTTTAGAGATGAGTACTTGTTATGTGCTGGTGTGATTTGCATAATGAGTAGAGAGCATTATGTGGTTTTTTTTTGTTGTTGTTGTTTTTTGTTGTTTTTTTTTAATTCTGCTTTTACCAAATTGACTGGCCTTTAAGTGTGGAGAAAGTTTCAGTTTCCAATGTATGGCTGGACACAGGTTTAGAGGAGTTTGTTTGTGATAGCTTTGCTAAAGATCATGTGCTATTTTCCTTTCTTGCAGCCCTCCTTGAGCTGTTTTGGATAACCCAAGGTTGCTCAGGGGAAAAAAACAACACATAACTTAAATATGTTGTGTGCTTGCACTTCTATACTGACCCATTTTTAAACAGAGATGGTTGCAGAAAGTTAAGTAAACATTAACAGATCTACTGTTATTTGTTTTGAAAGTGTAGTCTCTTATGTTTACATTATCATAGCCAAAAGTCCTAAGAGCTTTCACTACATCATCCTCTACTTCAAAAAATTGCTGAAGGAAACTGAGGACATTCAAATGCCAATGCTGTACTCACTGTGCTAGCTGCTCTGAGGCTGTCGGTCCTGGCACTGGGAGTAAGCTCGTGATTGTCAACTTTATTTATATGTACTGTCAGGGAAAATCACACTGGAAAGTATAGTTGATTAGACACTTTAATTTTAGGAAAATTATATGGAAGATTTAGGAAATCTATATCCTAAAGTCTATGCCGGAGTGAGACTGGGCCACAAGAGGGCCAGGCCATTATCTTGGGTGACCCAGTACAAACTGTAACCTCCTAAAGCAAGTTGAGTGCCAGGTGGGCAGAGTGGTGGTGATGGAGTCTAGAGACAGCTCCAGGAATAACAAGGGGATGAGGCAGGACCAGGCTCCCTTGGGGGACTGGGGATTGTGCTATGACATCTGACCTGAGCATAAATGGGCTTAGAATGAGGGTGCCTGGGCATCAGTCTTGCTAAAGCTCTGTCACCTATAGTAAAGATTGCAGGTGTCCCAGAGGCCCAAATGCATTGTTTTTTGATGGCTGTTCATGGGACTATGGATGATGCTCTTTCTGTGTATTTATTAAGCATGGGATAATGTTACTAGATAAAGTCTTACAGAAGTTCTTGCTTTTTCCTTTCTTTGATTATCCCTGTGGACATAGAAATACAGAATTTGTAAACTGATCCTTTATCACTGCATGAAGTATGTGAAATTCTCACAAGATGGCTGATGACCTATTTTACATAGCTGTGCAGTGACAACAGGACTGCAGAATCATAGGAGAAGCAACAAGAGTCTATTGAAATACTTATTATGCCCCTTTAAGAGGTCTGTAAATTTTGGAAAAGTCATGGAGGAAAAGCTGATGAGGCAAATGTAGATTTTAATGGGAATCTTGGCACCACAGGAGAAGTAAGTTTGTAAGGGACCTCATGAGGACTTCCTGTTCAGAGCAGGATCAGCCATCTGTGGTCTCTGAGCAGGCTGCTCAGGGCTTGATCCAGACAGGTCTTGAAATCCACTATTGCTGGCAACTTCACTGAGCCAATTGCTCTGATGCTTCAATGTTCTCCAAAGGAAAATGTTCCTTAGATGCAGACTGAATTGCTCCAATTTCAGCTTCTGCTCATTGTCTCTCATCTTCCCATTATGTACCACTCTGAAGAGCTTGGCTCCATCTCTCAGTGACCTCTGTGTAGGCAATGGGAGAAGCAATTGTGTTCCCTCAAAGCTGTGTCTTCTCCAGTCTTTACAAGCCTCAGTCCTTAATTCTTTCTTCCCAGGATCAGTACTCCTGCCACTGATTATCCTGCTGACCCTCTGATGATCTCACTCTAGTTCATTGATATCTGCCTGTAGCAGAGGGACAAAATGAGATGCTGCATCTTAAAGGCTAAGTAGAATAGAACTCTTGACTTCCTGCCTATATGTCCATTCAGCTAGCTCAGGGTGTTGTTGACCCTGAAACATGTTTCATGTTTCCTTTCAAGATGCAAAGTGCCTAGGAAGTTGTCATGCTCCTTTGCATTCATTGGGCAAGTCTCACCTCTTCTTAGGTGCAGTTTCCCCTCATACTAGATTAAAAATGTCTGAGAGTATTTCTTAGCTTTCACTAAATATTCTTAATATCATATAATATCTGCAACATATATCTGTTTATTTGCTGAATTAAGTTAGAAGAATTAAAATAAGACTGAAAAAAAACCAACGAAATTTCAAAGAAGAACTAAGAAACAGCTTTACTGGAGTATAATGGCTGGATTTATTATGTCAAAGTAATTGAAAAAGTGGTAGAGAAAGCCCTAATCTTTTGAAATGATGTTCATCCATTCTACTCTGAAAACAAATGATGGAATGAAGCTCAAAATCACGGTAATGCAAACTCCCATGCGAAGACTAAAGCTGCAGATGATGTTTCAAGGGTTATGAATTAGATAGTTGCAGTTCATTCAATTAAGGACATGATGTGTACATTACAGATGAACTTGTAGCCTTTGGTAAGAAGACTTGAGCCAGCCAGAAAAAGATTGAATTACTTCTTGTCTCACAGGAGGATCTCTTTTGATGGAGACTCTAGGCACTTGGAGGTCAGTGTGGGGCAGGTTGCACAATGTCCTCTTGGCCATGCCCCAAACCATCAAATTTTTTCTACTGACTTTCATTACCATAGCTTGCTTAACCTCCACCAGCTCCAAGATGAGTAAAGCAAAATTAAAAAGAAAAGGAAAAAGAGAAACAGTTCACATAGAGAAATATGACCAGATGTTTTGGTGAGAGTGGGACGATCTCTTAAGAATAACGCTCTTTTATTGCCACAAACACAGAAAATATCCTTGTTCATTGAAAAACGTAAGTTTTCATTGTCCCAGTTGTTTGTTCTTCCGTTTCAGACATACACACTTCTGAAACTGTCTACTAAGTTTCCTTGCATCTTGGGCTTCCATGTCTAACTAGCATGATTCTGCAAAGCGAATGCTTATAGAGTGGCAAGTCTTATGAGTTACTGATGGCATCTCTGAAATTTTTAGGTCTGTTCCCAAGTTATCAGAATGGCAAATCTTACAGAATTTCATACGTAATCATGGATTTTTCAGAAAATATTTGTATAAGCTGTTGTTTATATTTACTCAAATAAAAATTAGAAGTTAGCTATGTGATCCATAGCCAATCAACATTTATATTTTTATCACTGTTAATAGGAGGCATAGCTTTCATTAACAAAACTGAGTGTTACAGACTGGGCAGATACATATAACCAAAGAAACTTATGAAAGGGGCTTTTCCCTAGGTGTCTTATAATTCTTGACATAAATCTTGGAACAGTAACAGAGCAAAGTGATGTAGATGAACACCTTTTCTTATTGGAAAGCCCTCAAAGTCAAAAGTTAAGGAAGTAATGAATATTTTAATAACATCAATTAGAATATGGTTGCATGCAGAGTATCCAATTTGACTTAAAGAGCAAACTTGACAGGAAAAAAAAAAAAAAGAAAGAAGGAAGGAAGGAAGGAAGGAAGGAAGGAAGGAAGGAAGGAAGGAAGGAAGGAAGGAAGGAAGGAAGGAAGGAAGGAAGGAAGGAAGGAAAGGAAGGAAGGAAAGGAAGGAAGGAAAGGAAGGAAGGAAAGGAAGGAAGGAAAGGAAGGAAGGAAAGGAAGGAAGGAAAGGAAGGAAGGAAAGGAAGAAGGAAAGGAAGAAGGAAAGGAAGAAGGAAAGGAAGAAGGAAAGGAAGAAGGAAAGGAAGAAGGAAAGGAAGAAGGAAAGGAAGAAGGAAAGGAAGAAGGAAAGGAAGAAGGAAAGGAAGAAGGAAAGGAAGAAGGAAAGGAAGAAGGAAAGGAAGAAGGAAAGGAAGAAGGAAAGGAAGAAGGAAAGGAAGAAGGAAAGGAAGAAGGAAAGGAAGAAGGAAAGGAAGAAAGAAAGAAAGAAAGAAAGAAAGAAAGAAAGAAAGAAAGAAAGAAAGAAAGAAAGAAAGAAAGAAAGAAAGAAAGAAAGAAAGAAAGAAAGAAAGAAAGAAAGAAAGAAAGAAAGAAAGAAAGAAAGAAAGAAAGAAAGAAAGAAAGAAAGAAAAAAGCAATAACAAAAAAGCTTAAGCTAATCATAATTTAACTCAAGGTGAGGAGACCATTTGGTAAAATAATTCAGCTTTCCTAAGAATGCTGTCTGATTTCACTGATGTCGTTTGGTATCTTCCTTGATGTTGTAGAGATTGCAGTTATTTACAAATAATGTGAGAAAATACTGGTTCTTGAAATAGATGACCGACTGCAACTATTCTTGGCTCTTGGCTTTGCTGTTCATCCCACACGGCATGTGTAGAGGGTAGAAACTTACATATGCTTGATGTACATTTCTTGAATGGTGTGCTGGCTGTGGATATTCTCCTTTGGTAGGATTTGGCACATACTGGAACTGGATCATGTTCTCAAGAGTAATGTGCCAAGCTGTGCAAGGGTAGCCAAGTTGTATCTTAACCTACCAGCATTTCACTAAAATTAAAAGACAGAGAGTTAAGTGCACAGGGAAAAAATAATTGCACTCAGCTGGGCTTGGGATGGTGCTGCAGATGGCCATGTGGGTGGAAAAAGAAAGCTAAGTTTTGTTCTCAGAGGACTAAAAATAAGAGGAGGCAGTGTTGGGGCACCACCTCTTCCAAGCTGAAGTATATTGCCCTTGATTGTATTTCACATCAAATTCCCTCTTCTCATAGCTCATGCCTGCTGCAGTATCCTGTGCCCTGTGTTGCTCTCAGCATGCAGGCTGTACTGCTCTACGTTCCTTCAAACAGAAGTGTAGAGTGAAGAGACCTAAGACCTGTCTCAAAGTGCACAGGTGAATATAAAGCACTCTATCAGGATGCTGGGTGTGTTTCAGCTTTTTTCTGTTGATGAAAAACACCAGTGTACTCTCATACACTTTTTGGCACACACCTTTATCATTCTCTTGAAATTTGTCCTTAAAGTTTCCTTGAAGTTCATCAGACTGGAATTTGCTTCCTATTGACTCAATTTTGACTCTAAGCTGTAATGTTAAGTCTTTACCAAAACCAGCTTTGCCTGTCTCCCCACGAATTTGTGACTACTTCCATACACACATGTACACATAGCATTTCTTCTTGTGTAATATCTGCCCTCTTGCTGTAGTGCTGTGAAGCATCCCAAGCTCACATCACCAGGACTTGTCAGAGTAGTGAATGCCTTCCAGTTCTCGGAGGTTTACATGACACAGAGTTTGAGAGGGTTCACACTCACAGGAAGCCACTGTTCTCATTTGAAAGTTGCTGTGAATCTCCAGCAAATATGCAGATTGAATACATTCATAACTGTTTGTACAGCTTTACTGACTTGGTTTTTTTAGTGTGTACAGTACTGTGCAGTTAACATCTTACATGATATTACTGTGCCCTGCAGTATAGGAGTTGTTTTTCAGAGCTAAATGCCTGCAGTATACTGTGTTCTCTCAGTCTGCTGTTGCAGAAGGTAAAGCTACATTTGCTAAAGAGAGCAAACCTTTCCATGCATATCTGGTGGATACCATAAGGCTACTGATGAAGAGATGGTCTCTCCATTGTCTTCTGAAGAAACAGGTTTTCCTTCTTCACAGGGATAGCAATTTCTGCATTCAGTAGCTATTTGACAGGGTGTTGTTCCTGGGACATCTGCTAATTAGGGTAGCATAAATTATGATAATAAAGAGGAGCAAGAGAGAAAAAAAGAGCTGAAGAGGAAGGAAATCCTGTGGGAAGAAAGTGATCTAATAAGATAAGGAGTTGGGGAAGTAGCTCCTGAGGAAAAAAAAAAAATTGTGACAGATATATAGATGTGAGAATATATAATGTGAGTTGGTATCAAGTACTTGCTGGTTACAGAAGATGCTGGGTAGGTGAAGAAATAGGGGAATAAGAGTGAGGGGATATGAAGCAAAAAAAATGTCTTTCATGCTGTGAGCTTAATAAGGGAAATTGAAATACCTTAATCTTGCCATGCTTGTATTCGAGGTTACTGTGAACAGGAACTTAGTGACTTGTTAATGCACTCATGTACAGCCAAAAAAAAAAAAAGCAACCCAAACCATCATATGGGCCAAGGGTATAACAGATGTGTTCAGTTTTCTGCCTTCAGGGATTGTTCTCTGAATACTAGCAGTAGTTAATCTCAGATTGAACAGTTCCACTACTCAATGAAATAATTAATTGCTCACATGAATGTGTCTCTACTAAGTTAGTCCTGCAGAGGTCTGCACATAGAGTTCCTACAGAAGCATAAATATACAAGTCATTTGCAATCTTCATAAATTCAGCATTTAAAAATAGTGATTCTGAAAGACAGTAATTATTTCTGCACACACACACACACACACACAAAATAAAGGCACATTTTATGCAGAATTGAAAGAGCAAAAATTGCAAATAGCAAATTCAACAGATAAAATATTTCCTCTTCTCGTGGGACATTTTCATTTATTTTAACCTAATTTGATTGTCAAAAATGAAGTGAAATTTTGTATTGATAACAAGCTTGCAATAGTTCATTTAAAAGTCTAATTTAAACAAAGAATTGGCTGACTAAGAAGCGTAGTCTGCATCTGTTTTGAAGACAACTTATGACACTATTATCCCACCATGATAAGATAAAGTGCCAGATGCGTGCAGGAAAATGTTCCTCACTCCATTTCAGAATTATTATTTCTGTTTAGTTGCCATTATATCCTTTTCTGAAGAAGTTTTTGAATAATTATATGTTATCTTTTGAAACAGAGAAGCTCTTCTTCCTTTATACATACAGGGGTATTTGAGTTGCACAGGTGCGATTCCCATTTTTTCCAATGACAGAGTTTGGCTCTGTATACACTTTCAACCAATCCAAATATAGCATTTCCCTCCTGGTTTTGAGATGTGAGTAATGCTATACATTTCCCATTTCTTGACTGCTTTGGCATCCCTCCCCGAAAAGGAGGAAAAGCCTTATAAAGTTTCCTTTGGCCCCCAAAAAGCAGAAACATCTGCTGCTGCAGCCGTGAGCAGTTTGCTGGCTGTGTTCCATGGTGGGAAGATGCAGCTCCACTACCTGGGGAGTAACATGGCCCCTGGGGTGGATGCCAGACCCCTAGCTACTATGCACAGGGATGGTCTAGGTTCCAGTGAGTGCTTTGCTGTCCAAAATTCTGCAGATATATTCTGACCCCATTCTTATTCAATGATCTTTTCTTCTTCAGAAAAGGAGACTCCATGATTTCTCTGAGTAGCCTGTTCCTGCACTCCATCACCCTCACAGTAAAAGATCTTTCGCATATTTGAATGAAACTTTCAATGTTCCCGTTTTTGACTATCACCCCTTTTCCTGTTGCTGGGCACTACTGAAAAGCGCCTGGCCTTGTCCACTTGGCTCACAGCCATTAAATATTTATAAGTGTTGATAAGATTCCCCCTGAGCCTTCTCTTCTCCAGGCTGAGCAGTCACAGGTTTCTCAGCTTTTCCACATAGAGGAGATGCTCACAGCCCCTCATCATCTCTGTGGCTGTCTGCTGGACTCTTTCTAGGATATTCTTGTCATTTTTGAACTGGGGAGCCCAGAAACACACAGTATTTGAGATGTGGCCACACCAGGGCAGAGTAGAGGGGGAGGATTACCTCCCTCAACATGCTGTCCACACTCTTTTAATGCACTCCAGGACACTATTGTCCTTAGCCACAGCACACTGCTGACTCATGGCGAACCTGTTGTCCACTAGGACACCCAAATCCTCCACAGAGCTCCTCTCCAGCAGGTCAGCATATACACAAGACACTGAAAATGAATAAGCCTAACACTTATGCTCTCTTCTTCTTAGCTCTAATTCCTAAGCAAGTTCCACAAATTACCATATTTCAGTGGTCTCACTGTCTGTGAGTATACTTTCAGTTTATGGTCGATCCAAACAATGTGTGATTGTTTAACACCCAAAGAAAAAGGATTAAACGTTAGTTTATGTTTGCCAAGAACATGTACACAGACACCAGGGTTTTGTTTGACTTGTAGTAATTTGCTAAGCTATGAATGAGTGAAACTTAATATAGAAACCTGGGTCCTCAGAAACACAGCCACACAGAGTGCCATTTACCTGCTGTTATGGAGATGCTGAAATGACACCCACAAAGATAGGGGGACTGGCTGAAAGCACAGGACTAGTTTGGACCTGATGAATTTAGTCTCTCCTCCTCTGCTGTAGACTCTTTCCTGGTGGAGGACATACAGCTGGTTGCCTTTGTCTTCATTCCACACTGTATAAACCGAAGACAACAAATGGTGTTTTTGTATTTCATATGGATTGTTTGGAGGATAAATTCACTGAGTTCTGGAATTTTTAAGCAGTAAGAATAAGCTCTCAAAGCCAGGTAACTTATTAAAAAAATAAAATAGTGAAAGACCAGTCAAGACTACACATTTATACTAGATTGCATTCTTAGGGCAAGAAAAGGAAAAAGCAAAACTTCAGTTTTCCCAGAATCACTCAGCCTGTGCATTGTTCATTTGTGTGCACGTGCAGTATCATCTTAAGTATTCCCCTTTCAGAGATGACATGAGTATTAGGAAGAAAATATGAGCATTGTGCATCTAACATGTGAATACTGCCAATATGTGATGTGTTAAGCTTCAAAGTGTTTGAGGTCCAAGAGACCATGCTGATATGGAAGCCACATTAGATTTGATTATTAGATGACTTGAAAGATAGATGTCAGTATTAACATAGCACACCTGCAGTTCTTCTCTTGTGCACTTTGATCTAGCAGATGATAATTTGTAATGGCATCACCTCAACCCTGCTCCACCTGCAGTTTGTTAGGATGGCAGCCAATGTACATTACAGCTCAATTGCTGGCAACCAAGATGTCAGTCAGCAACAAAAAAGAAGTCAATTGTCATTTATCAGCAACTCTTCTTCCAGTAAGTGCTGCTTGTGAGGTACCATTGCTGCCCATTTGTTTCCACATCTGCTTTATAAATGTATGTGCAGCTTTCTTCCCTGTCCTTCTCCCTTACAATTCCCAGATGTTTGGCTATTTGAATGTCAGTATTTGGAAGCACCGCTGATATCAGCGGATGCAGGAACAGCCTCTGGCTGGCACAGGACATACACCTGCTGTGCAAGAGCAGTACTTCCCCATACTGAAGCTGGCAGAAGCTGCTCAGTGCATGGTGAGACAGGTGGGCTGCTTCCAAGTTCACCTGGCTGCCAGGCAGGGGAAGTCAGATTCGCATCAGAAAAACAAGAATTTTAATTGAGAGTGAAGCTGCTCCAGCTCATTAAGTTGGTCTTAATTCATAGCTTAAAGGTAGCTATCTTCCATTAAGACCAGAGATACTTATATACACCCAGTTTGACCTGTTTTGGGTTTTCCTATCCTTCACAGATCTTCCCGGGGCCTCCCAGGGAACAAACAAAAGAGGAGGGAACATAATGAATCCCTTTTGCAGTTTTCAGCAGAGCACCTGATCTGAGGAAAGATTTTGATTTCCTTCTAAGCAAAAAGGTGAAGCTCTGGTGCTCAGAACCCTTCAGCTCAGGTTGAGGCATATGAATGTTTTTTGTGAAACACAAAAGCTGTTGGTGAGCCCTAGTGTCCTCCATGCCTTCCTGAAATTCTTCTGCTGTGACACTGTTTTGTTGTCAGTATTTTCCCTCTTCTCCTTTGGCCTCAAAAAAACAATGAGAAGGTGTTCATTAATGCAGTGAGAGCAAATGGAACTCTCCAGCTAAGTCTGTGCTGGAAGGAAAACCTTTTACCTGTCTGAATCCAGCTGGCACCTTAGAATAAAGCAGAGGATGCTGAGGTGAGTCCTGTGCTGACAGGTGTTTCATAGAGCAAGATCCTCACTATGGCCTTGTATATATTGGAAGTCCCTTCTTCCTTTTAACATCTTTATTCTTGGTTTCCTGCAAAGATAGTGCACACACATCATTCTCAAGTGACAGTGTTACAAATTCCTGTCTTACTAAAGATCATAATTGCTGCTGCTTCTCCATTTGTACAGAGGATTATTTGGATGTTATTCAACTGTGTGTAAAACACAAAGATGAGATCTTTCCAGCACTGCCAATTACAGACCATACACGTGCAGAGCATGGAAAAATGCTGCTTGAGTTAGCTCTGAACTTCACATGCAGTGCCCTCACAATATATGACAGAAGAGAGTTGTATATGGTTAGGATGTATGTTGCATTATAGCCCGTAAGAGATACTACCACTGCTACTCACATAACAGTACCAGTCTTTATGCATTCCCCTCATCTTTGCTTCTCTCTCCCCTTCTTTCTGTTTGCCCCTTGGGACTGTCTCTGGTCAGGAAAATTGTATGTCTGCAAACCAGGTAACAGACTTCCTTAAAAGGTAAAACAGAGACTCAGATGAAGGATAAGTTTACTAAGGTTGCAAAAGCAATTATAACATCAATGTAGTTGATTTCATGGAAGGTCCCTGAGGAAGTAATTTCCTGTATGTATAGCTACACTGCAGAGCAAATTCAGGAAAGAGAGATATAAATGCCAATCGCATACTGGAGACATAGGCTGATCCATAATCTAAGATTAATTTCAAACTTTTCTGAATGTTGAACCTTTTTGACTTTTTTCTTCGCTCTGCAGCTGGCTGTGACATGGTCATGCTTCAGAGAAATAAGCTTAAAGCCTCTTCTTTTCTGATGTTATATTAATATTGATCTTCTTGTCTACTGTTATATTGATAGAATTACAAGCTTAATGGCAAACATCTAACTTGGGAAATGTTTGTAAATTTTCCTCATTTCAGAATCAAGCTCAACACTCCTTGTTGTTCATGTGTGGGGTTTATGTGGGAAAGAACTTGTTTTTCTCTTCTGTCAAGTTCACTGCAGTGCCATAGCTATTAAAAATCCGTTTTAGAAAATTGAAATTTAAAACTCCTTCATCAAAAAGACTTAGTTTCAGAAGGGCTCTTTACAGAGACATTATGAAACCTTGTTGTTGCTCTGCTCTTGCTGTAGCTAGAAGGATCGTCATAGCCATGTCCCCCAAGCCCCACTCAGTGGCATGAGGTACCAGTAGGGCCAGGCCACGGTTTTCTTCACCACTACAGTTAGTACTTCAGAGGCTGAATTCACAACCCTTGGTCATACATCGCAAAGATAACTGAGTCCAACTTTTCTGTGTTTAAGATCCACTTTAAATGTTGTTGAATGAGCCTGGGTGTGTGAACCATGATGGGTGCTCTCATTGTAGGCCTCTCTTGAGGAAGAGCTTGTCTGGCCTTGGTCACCATGTGCGGTTTCAAGCACTGTGCTGTGTAAGTTGTTCAGGGCAAGATGGAAGGCTAAGTATGACTGTTCTCTGGTTGGGTGAATTGCCCTTGCATGGCTTTTTGCATTTGGCTTCTGGCCATATTCAAATCAGTATCTGAATGTTACCAATTTGCATCTAGTCACACAAAATATGTGTTGTCTCAGGGTGCTTAATCTTTCCCGTCTTGCTGCAGTGGGACCTCCTGTAGATTTTTCACATTGTTTGGGTAGATGAAGTTGACTTACTGCAGCTGTGCTTTAGATAAGAAAATGGATCGCACATTGCTCACAGATGTAATCAATACAAACAGTGTACGTGCATGTACAAGGGCCAACATTCTCTCTTCTGAAAAGCATAGAGGTGAAGTCCATATGATAGGCTAAATCACAGAACCTGTGTGAGAGAATGCAACACAGTGAAGGAAGGAGCAATGGTGGCTGTACACCTGAGTAATGAAGTTTCCCAACATTCCACCTGTCACCGTTCTTCTGAAACAGCAATTTTGTGTTTATCTTAAATAGCAAAGTATTTTATGCTCTGGGTTTGCAAAGGATTTATTTACACTGAACCAGGAGTGATGTGAAAGCCTTGTCAGGGTTTCAGGTCCTTTAACCCTGAGTGTTCCTGTCTGCCCCCATCTTAAACACAAATTCTGGTCATGAGACTCAGCTGCACTGATTAGATGCCTTAAAGGGTAATAGAGAAATGTGGGGCTTTCTGTGAGTTCACACAGAGCACTGCACTGCCTGCCTGTAAGGGTAATATTGTGCTGTCAGTGCAGTCCCACCCGAAGAGGCTGGGGAGCTATGAGGGATCAGGTGTGCACAGGTGGTATTGCTGGGAAGTTTGGCTGTGTGCATCAGCAATGAACTATTGCATTAACGTTCTGGTAGGTCATGACACCCCTGACTGAGGTGTGGTGATGAGTGGCAAGGAACTGTAGTAGCTGAGTTCTTTCACACACTTATTATTGGCCAATATTCTATTATTCAGAAAATGAAAATAATATTTCTTCAATCATATTAAAATATGTAGTGTTTTGTTTTGTTTTAAAAAGAGGTTGTTTAAAGGATCGCTGAATTTGTAATTTCTTTGGTTTTGGAGACATGCAGGTCTGAAACAGAAGGCAGAGAATCTAAAACATGCACAGACTTATAGCCAGGAAAACTGTAGCCAAATATTATGAGGACATCTCAGTCCTTAGGTCAGCATGTGCTGTTAAATTAACAACGGTTGATAATGTCCTTCAGGAAGGACATTTCTTCATTCCCTCAAGCAGTAAGATATATGACACTACCAGTGATGAATTCCTGGGGATGTGGAAGAACAGAATGCCCTTGTATCCTGTTCTCCAGCGTCCTCAGGCTTGGTGCATGTGTCATTGTCGAGGCAAGCCTGAGGATACCTCGTGGTTTGTTTTCTCCTTAAGAATTTAAATGACAGATAGAATCTAAAGCAATTCCTCAGCTCCAGACATGAATCCATATTTGACAGAGCAGAAGGTAATGAAGTTAACTCATGTAGGGTGCATCCAGAATAGCATAGCCCCACAGCATAGTGGTACCCTCTATCAGGAAATGCTGTTTAATCAAACAAAAAATCTTGACTGCTTCTGACAGCCACCTGGTAGAGAGTATGCCATTGTCAGAACTAACAAAATATGAACTAAAAAAGATGATCTCATGCTATGTTCTGCGCAGAATTATGTGTTGTACTGTTTTTGGTTTGTTTTAGTTTTTGTTTTTAAGTTTCAGTGGAACTGAAGCAGCCTGTGAAGCCATTTCATTTTCAAATAGTGCTTCAGCTACATTTTACAATCTACTTCTGCTTCTGTTTAAAGCCAGTGTAGCAGAGTGTCTAGGAGTCCTTGAAGGGCCTCTTATATCAAGGGTCATATCAGTACCATTGCCAACAGCAGTAATAAAACAAGCACATAGCATTCAATTATTCTGTTCAGTGAATGCTCCTGGAAAGGGTGAGCCCCATGCAAATTTCTCTCCTCTAAAAAAATAAGTGGAAACTCAGGAAAAAAAGGGCTATTTTGAATAGTTCCAGCAATTAGCAAGCTGTGCTAAAGAAGTTAAAACATTCAGTTTCTAAGTCACAATTTTATCTGCAAAGAGATTTGGTTCAAATTCTTTGAGTGTTCTATTAATTGCTTGTATCATTTTATTTGATATGGCTTATCTGTCTGTAAGTAGTTTAATTACAGGTTAGATCTCGAACAATTTTTTAAGATCTGTGCTATATGGCAATATTAAGTATCTTCCACAGAGTTGTTCAAGAGCTGTTCTCAGATTCAGTATAAGCAGGCATTTTCCAACCCACTACCAGCCTATATGTGGCCTGGCACAGCTTGTAATGTAGCTTCACCCTGCCCTGCAAGAGGACCCAGGTGTGCACCCAGCAACAACCAAACTATCAGTGCTTTCTTAATACTGTGCTGACTGAACCTGGGGCGTGACAGGGGCAGTGCAGTACTGACTCAAGTGATGCATGTAGATACGTTGGCTAAACACAGGGCCCTGAACAGCAAAGAATACATCCCCATGCTTTCTGGTTTGAAAAAAGAATTTGGAAAAAAAAAAAAAAAAAAAATTTAAAAAGAATTTGAGAATAGGTTTCAAGATCACAAAAAAATCATCTATTTATGTTCGTGGCACCATTTTCAGTTGATATAAATGCATTACCTACAAATTTTCAAATGGAATCTATACAGCTGCAATCAAATTTTCAATTAAAAAACCTATTTATGTCTTTTTAGCATGCTTTCAATTCCCTATCTTACCAGACAGAAATAGCCTTCATTTTACAACCACACCTTATTTGTGTCATCATTTTTTGGCAGTATACACATTTGTGATCACTGACTGTCAAGGATGGAGCACAGGAAGAGTAAATTTTCATCAATAATCTCTGATGAGTACCTTGGGAGCTCACTAAGAATGGCAACCACTACTACTGAAAGAGACTGGTGCATTAGTTTCACTAAAATGAGGTCAAATATGCCAATAGTTTTACTCTTTTGTTACTCTTATATATATATAAGAGTGTGTATATATATATACACACACACACACACACACACATATTATATATATATAATGTATATATATACATATATATAATGTATATATACATATTACATATATCTTATAATATGAATATATATATATATATGAATTTTTTAAACAAAATTAAAATAAGTTTTGTTACATATCTAGATTAACTGAACCTTCACACCAGTATCCCATTACATGTTGCTGCTGTTTTCATCAGATGGCAGCAGAGGGGCAGTCTGAGAAAATGATGGGAGTGTGTGCACAAAGCAAAAGTGTGCCATTGAATTCCTCCATGCTGAAAAAACAGCACCCACTGACATTCACTGTCACTTGCTGAACGTTGATGGAGATCAAACAAAATGGAGCCAAGCATGGCATGCAGACTCTTGTTTATCACTGGTGAAGATGAATAGCTAGCGATGGCAACTATGTTGAAAAATAGTGTTTTGTGGCTGAGAATTTGCTCTATCATATTATGTTATTATGGTCTTTGTATCTGCTCAAGTTTTCATGGAAATAAATAGGAGGCATTACTATCCAAGCAACATATGTATCTCCAGCCTGAGACAATTCCTATTCCCTCAGTGGTGCCCAGGTAAAACAAAAAGTTGGACATACATGAGTGTAAGTATACACATTGTATAGGAAACTGTTAATCACAGCCTGAACCTCTGATTAGCCATCTGAGGCAAGTGATGGGTCAGTTGCAGGAGCACAGGTGAAGGTAATTCAGCTGTGCTCCCAGAAGGGGTGGAGCTTGACTCCACCTCTTCTAAATCCCATGTAAGAGCTGACCACCACTAAGGCAGCATCTCTTTCTGGAGATTGCTTCTGTGTGGAGTTTCTACAGCAAGCCTTAACACTGGCAAGCATCTTGACTGTGAGCATCAACATTGGTGAGTATTTCCTATATAATCTCTGGCGATCCATCTTCTTCACCTTTGTATAATTACAACTGTATGCACACACAACACACCTGTTTAAAAGAAGGAGATTGATTCAAAATGTACTGTTATTTTTAAGAATGCATTTGTGAGCTATCTTATTTGACTAAATCACTTGTGATTTGTCAGGAATGTGTGATGGATATGTATCTTGAGCAATTTTCTGTCTTATCCTCCTTCAAAGATGTAAGGCAGGAGGAAGCCTCATCTTAAATCTCTATTGAAAAGCAATCAAACAATCAAACTGCCTGATAAGATGTATAAAATGAAAATTTCTCTCTCAGTTTTTAAACAGCTTTCTCTTATGCTCAGTGAAGCCAGATTAACTGACCAAGTGTTCTCAGAATTGTCTGGGCTGGGGTCCAGATATCTTAAGCCTCCTGACACGTCTTACCTGTCTTCTCTCGCACTTCAGTTCTAAATTAGGTGCATGGAGTCTCAATATAATACAGGAGGCATAGGGATCTTTGGGAAAGGCCCTCTGGAAGTTAAGCAGCAGCTACCTCTGCTAGCCTGAAGCCCTGGGTTTTTTTTTTCCTCTCTGTTGAAGACTATATACACTTAGATGACTACAGGCAGCATACTCTTTTTTTCTAGTGTCTTCTTTTTGTGAAGGAAGAAAAGGTGGAGAGGAACCATGTGTGTCTGTTGTCTTGTCCCACTTGGTCTGTTGTGAGAGAGGTGACTTTTGTTTGCTCTGAGGGATTTCCCTGGTCTGCAAGGCCCCGCTGTGGTAGTGTCACTGTGACTCAGACTCTGTAATGGGCCACGGAATGTAGTAGGTTTAAACAATCAATTTACTCAATATACTATCCTCAATACTTTACAATGAAGCTATGTGAAACAAGAAGTTGGGCAAATCTGATCACAGTAAAAACTATGTGAAACAGCAGTGAAATCATGTGAAAGAGGCAATCCAGGAAATGGAAAAAAAATAAAAATATATGTTTTTGATAAGTGTTTCTTCAGAAGCAACTTATCTTCAGTTTTAAAGGTTGAATATGGAAGGGAGCTGAGTCATTGGATTTGTCTGATGGGAAAAATGAACTACTAGGAATATAAAAATGGGTAAATATACAGTAAAACTAATTAAATGAATAAATGCCAAACCCTCAAACTTTAGAAGATACAAGATCATTATTTGAAAGCTAACTAGATCATAGGTAGCTTGTGGGTAGATGTCACTGTCCTGTCTCAAGTTTGCATAAAAAAGCTGAGTATAGTGATGCTGATGCCCATGGCATATTACTCGTGAGCATTACTGATTATGTAATTTCCAAATAGGCTGAATAAAACTCCAGAAAGCGCATTGTCAGGAAGCTCTTTGACCAGGAGAGAGTGAGACTATTAAGCAGTAAGAATCTCAGCCAGAAACGTCCATCTCATTTTATTCCATCATTTCAGTGATTTACCGTTTCCTTGACTGAATTTCATGGCAACTTTGTCTTTGGTGTTAAAGTTTTTCTAATTAGCTTTTTAACAATCTTTTTACATGTGTTACTTACTATTTTTACTATTTCCTTTTCAAAGGAAATCCGAATACAGGCTGTTTTTCCAAATGTTCACTTTGTCAAATCAATGGAGACCACTGAACTAGGAGTGTCTTTTGTAATTTATAATTATAGGATTATCTTCTTCCTGAGGAAGCCAACAAAAGAAAACATGATGTGATTCATTTCAGCTCATAGCTGTTTCTGAAAGTCATGGAGATGGAAAGGGCAGTCATGTCTTTAAAGTCACAGAAGTGGGAGCTGGATTTTAGATTTCAGGAGGTCTTACTGTTCATTTGTGTTATTCTTGACTTTTTAAACATTAACATCTTCAGAACTAATGTATATTAGAATCTCTCTGTATGTTTTGGGGAATTGGTTATGTGTAAAGCAAATTGGGATCTTGTTAGCGAAACTGCTATGTACAGCAAAATTCAAGGTTCTGATTCAATCAGATTTGTGTGTTCTCAGTAAAAAAAAAAATAAAATTACAAAATCTATATAATGGTTTTGGAAAATAATTGCATTAGATTTAGGTTTGAAAAAGATTTACTGTCATCCATCTTTGCTTTTGGAAGTTACAGAGACCGTCAATTTTCTTATGTATTTATTTGTTCATTTGTTTTTATCTGAAAGCTTCAGAGGGCCTCATCTATGACAAATAGAAGATAACTTGTTTTTTCCCACAGGTGGGGAGTCAGTACTTTTGAAGGACAAAACTTTCTGGCCTGGGAGCTTTTGTTTTGTAAATTTTATATTCAATCATTCAAATAAGTTAAGGAGGGGGAAAAAAATATATATATATAATAATTTAGGTGATTTGTCCTATGGTCAGGAATGGGTCAAGGAAGCACGAGATCAAGGCAGAGCATTTTGAGTAGGGAGAGAGGACAGACAGCAGATCAGGCTCTGGCAAACAAAAGCAGAATGGATAAAAGACAAAACACCTTGTGCAGCAATGATGGCTTTGAATTTTTCCCATTCTTGGGAAAGTACTGACAGTAGTTGAGGAGCGGAGGCTGGAAATAGCAGGTGCAAAACTGAAATCTAACTATCGAGTGTACTCTTAGCAGAGGGTTTAGTCCCAGTTTGCGTTCACAACCTTTCTGGCTTGATGAGACAGTCAGACTTTGCCTCACAAATGCAGTAACTGTGCCTGGAGGGATTAGGACCATGTGTCCATTTTGTATTGCTGTTCATTTCATGTGTTGACAGGCTGCCATATGCCCTGGAGATTTTTCTTCCATCTCTTTTCTACCCTAGTTGAAGAATTTTCCTTCCCCATCTCTGTGTGAAAAATCACTTTTACTCACCAAAATAAATAACATCTCAGTGAATTAAGGAAAACGAATAGCAAGATTCTAAAGAGAAAGATCTTTCAACTCCAGGGTTGCATTAAATATTAAGATTTTTTTTTTTTCTTATTGTAGTTAAGTTACTCTTTGTGCCTTTGGTGGATCCCATCTGATCAGTTATTCATGTGATTAAAAAGTTGGTAATATGTCTGTTTGCTTTGTAGTAATAGCTTACTCATGACAAACTTCTTTGAGTATCTAGTGCACTAGCACGCTGATGCCTTTTATTCTGGCTAGTAGAGCTTATTCTAGTTAACTCCAAAGGGGTGAATGAAAGTGGAAGAACAGGACAGAGATGGAGAAGCAATAGGACGGTAATGGAAAAAATAGAGAATAAGCTGTGAGTCTTAATCTACAAGGGGAATTTGTTCCAGCTGTTAAGGAGGCAAACACAGAAATCGGTGCAGCCGTTGAGCCTGTAAAGCAAAGAATTTCTGAGGAAGAAATTGATTATTCCTCTCAGCAGGATTATTTGGGTGTTAATTTGTCCAGTGATGAAGTTAATAACAGCTGATGCCTATGGAAGTATATGCTCTTCCATTTTCTCACAACAGTTAGCTCATCCCTGGGAATTTGTATCTGCATTAGCCAAAAAGCAAAGTGTCTTACAATAGAAAATTGAAATATCCCTTAAAGTGGAGTCACTTATGGTTTTTGTATGTCTATTATCTTGCTCTAAGAGTTTACAGTGGAAAAAGTCTTGTATTACCATCTTGAAGGAATTCGGATGGCTTGATAAACGTGTTGTTTTTAGTAGTTAACTACTACAAACACATAAATTATACATGAAAATTTATTTCTTTGGCAAGGAAAGGACATTTTCATTGCTGACTCTGTTTCATTTTCCAGAATTAACACTTTAGAAAGAGGTCAAGAAATTTTATTCTCACTAAGAGAGATAAAGAATTGCTTAGTTTATTACTCTGACCTCTGTAGAAGTGATATCTTAAGCTAAAGTTCATCCTAAGTCATAGAAACTATATGTACTGTTATGACATAGAAAGCTTCATTAGTTATTAAGTAAAATGATCATCAACACAATAAACTGAAGAAAACTGCATATTTTGTCTGTAATTTATGCATGAAGAAGAAATTGTTTATCACCCTTCCTCAAAACTAATCAGCGACTTCACTGGAAGGTGAAATACACTTACTGCTGAAATGCATTTCAGACTGTGATGCTTAACAATTCATTTTCAGTGAATCTTCTGTTTGGGGTATGGGATTTCCTGCAGTCAAAGCAGGGTGTGGATATAGATGTCTGTTGGTCGCCTGGAGCTGGATTGTCTTCATGCTCAGGGTTTCTGAACTTGACTGCTTTTAGCAAGTAAAAATGTAAATATAGCTATATATAGCTTTGACTCTGAAACCAAATAACTGCCTACAGATTCTTATGTGACTTCAGCAAATGTGATTGGTAAATTGGAAGCAAACTGCATTGCATGCAATTTATTTGACATTTTGTGGGGTGTTTTGTTTTGGTTTTGACCATTACTGGACACCTGGCTTTCTTTTCTTTGGGTATGCTTTTCTTCTCTAAAGCCTTTTTCATAGTTTAGATTACACAAGAATGAATGATGTTTGTTTACCATATAAAGTCACATCCTTTCCTTGCAAAATCAGTCATTTTCAAATCCAAGAGCGATCTACACAAAATCTTAGTTTTATTGGTCTCAAATGGCAAGATATAATTTCAGAAACAGAGAGGCCTTCAAGAAAACAAGAATTCTCTTATGCATCTATCCTGAGTACTAAGTAGTCAGTTGGGGAAGAAAAGGAGGAAATAAGCAGCTGATATTAATCTAAGAAGATGATTTTGCCAAAACAACCCATGAGAAATCAGCTACTCTTTCTTGAGAAATGAAACAATCTTTCTTTGTGATATTTCAACAACTTTTTTGCAAATAAAATGCTTTTCAGATTCCAGAGTAGTTCCTTGAAAATAATGCTGCCTACCTAGCTGACAGTAAAAAATAGAGAAATTGGGGAAGATCAGTGCTCATGTTGCTTCTTTTTATGGAAAAACTTAGGGTCATTCATTCTGAAAATCTTCCAAGACAAACTCCAAATACAAAGAAACAAAGTCACATGCACCATTCTCCAACACTAGGGAATCTCATAGGAAAAGCGTGCTGGAGAAAAAGTGTTAAAAATACATAAGTCATACAAATATAGTAAGTGATTTATCTTCTTTGTGCTTCAGGATAATAAAAGGCATTTTAATTAAAAATACGCAGTAAGCGTTTCAGTATGAACCGGAGCAGCATGGGCATTGATATAAGAAAGATCATTTGTTAAAGTGAGAATATGAAAACAGGAATGTAAGATCTCACTGCACAGAAAAGTTTTATTTAGCTTTGTTGAAAAGCATGAGGTGGTAATAAATGGGAGTTGGGTAAATCTAAGAGGAAAGAGAAGAAATTACACTGTGGGACATGTTTGGTGAAAGTGAGTGGAGTAAAGCCTCTAGCAACAGTGGGACCAGAGGAGATACTTTTTTGAGGCTCTCTAGGGGGAGGAGAAGAGATGTTAGAAGCATTAAAAAAATAAAATAAAATAAAAGGCAGTGGAAAAGCTGTGCTAAGAGTCATTGGCAAGAGACAACAAAAAGACCCTGAGCAGTAACCTTCAGTCACCTAAGGAGGTGCAAACAGCAGGGGGATTTACAAAAAATATGGGAATATTCACTGCTAGAGCATGAAGAAATGAGTGTACACAAAAACATGTGGTTCGAGGGCATATCAAGGGGAAAATAAACATGATTCAGAAATAAGTTGAGCTGAGAGGTTTTTTTTTACAAGATCCTTTTAAATCTTATGCTTTTAATGGAACCTGTCAGTAAGGACAACTTGCTATCAGAAAAGTATCCTTTGGGTCAAAATTAGAGAAACTCTAGAGATTAGTCCCAAAATATCTTGCATCATTCTAGAGAAAATGCTGACTTAAGATGTAAGAGTATAAGAGAATAGGAAATCAATATGATATTAGATATTCCAATGTGTGACCCTCATATTTACTGTGAAAACTTGACAAAGTCTGCACAGCGTGTAGTTCTGAAAATACAGTAATGTTATGTGTTAGAACACTGTCTTGTTGCATCCTTACATGGGGTGCAGGAGTACTTATCATGTTGTGGGAGGAGCACAGTGATTCAGTGAAATGTAAAAGTGTCTTCATCTTAATCACAATGTAAGTAAATGTGTAACAGAATAAAAGTTAGAGCTGCTTTTGATAGCATGGATTTTATTTTATTTTTTTTTACTCTGGGAAAAATGAAAACAAAAACATCTGCCCCAAAAATGGAATGCAAAACCTTAATCACTCTTTAGTCTTTGAAATGAAAATTTAGTACTTTTCAGTTTTTGTAGTATCTACCGAGCAATCTATCTGACCCAATGTATCATTCTAAATATCCAGAAAGCTAATAATTATATTTGGAAACATAGCTATTTTTTAAAAATTATTATTACTTTTTTTTATTCTAAATACATCATATGGTCTCTACATTCATATATCTGTACTTCCTATGTATAGATGCTGGCACTGATGGAAGAATTTATTGTTATTATAAAGGAGATAAATTTTTGACATCAATGAATCTCACTCTGATTCCTAAAATTTCAGCTCAGCTTCACTAATCAAATTTAATGGAAGCAATTAAAAGGGGAGAGTATTTAATTAGGTTCTCTAACAAAGGAGCTGGAGTGCCTAGGCTCAGTAAGGTGCTTGCTGAGGTGTTAGAAGGTATAAGAAGCATCTTAAGGATTTGATCAAGTTTATATTCTTAACTGTCTTCCTTCTTTATTCTTTTCTCTTTTATATCCTAGAGCTTAATTTAAATTCAAAATCTTACTCAGGTGTAATGAAGGTAAAAATCTTAACTTATGCAGCAGTTACTAGCTTTTGAATCTTCTCTTCCTTCCATTTCTGCTGTTGTTAGGCACATGCTTCACAACTCAGTTGTGGAAAGAAAAACAAAATAAAATGATTGTAAGCTTAATGATTTAAAATAAACTAAATTTGAAATTGAATTGGATGTATAGGACAATCCCATACCTTGAAGTTGAAATCTTATATTTCACTACTGATGCTAAGGGAATGAAATTAGAAAACAAACTGTCTAGAATTACTTTTCTGCTGTGGAAATGTGTACACACTCAGTGATTAAACTCTTATTCATATGTATCTTCAGAGTCAACAGTGAACTGCTGCTACCTCCTTGGATTGAAAGAAGTCTGTAGCAGAAATATCGTGATAGTATCATACACCATGTATGTATTATTATGTTTTGTTTGCTTGTTTACTTGGTTCAGTGTAGGAGGATCCAGTACTTGCTGGGGGGGGGGGGGCACAAACCAAAACCAAAACAACAACATATGGTTGAAATATTTCTGCAAGTCATTTTAATGTTCATATCGTGACATGTTTAGAAACTTCAGCCTTAGGGAAGGCAGTTGTTTCCAAGCATAATAGCTTATTATTCTCAGTATGTTAAAATATAAGTTTAACATATAAAACTCTTGTAAAATGAAATGATGGAGTTATCTTTGGCAATACAATATAATTTGCATCTGAAGCAAAAGAGAAATACTAGTTCATTTTTGTGTTTCATTTGTTGTATAATTTGGGATTATTCTGCTGAAATCAGCAATTGCTTCCAAATTTATCACAGGGCATATAAAAAGCTAGGCTTGGTTCTTTCAATCATGCAAGTAATTGTTTTCATTCCCCTTTCTTTAATTGATTGTCTTTTCTGTGGGCCACTGTAGAAGATATGATGAACAGGACATTTTTTCCCCCTTTTGGTATTGATTACCTGTCACAATTTCTTCATGATCTCATCATCCCCTTAGGTGACCTGTTTTTTGGTGCTTTTTTTTTTTTTTTTTTTTTTTGTGTGTGTGTGTGTGTGTTTCTTCCCCAGTAAATTTTCAGAATCTGGAATGATTGGAAACAGTGATCTGAGCAGTAAATTAGCATTTGATTTTTCTGTTGCTCACACAGGACACAATGCACTACTCTAGCAATGTGACTGTGCAATTGTGTTTAAATCTCTACTTAAAAATTTTTGAATTTTTCTTTTTGTTAAATATTTTAACAAATACCTTCTTTCTGTATTACTTTATCTACCCTACTGCTTCACATCACTTCATTCAGCTATTGGATTTCCCAAGTTGCTGCTCATCCATTTGTTCAATAGCTGCATTTTACAATGTAGGCTGCTGCTTTGTTGGGTCCAGCTTTAATGATAACAACTCTGATAACCCTACTTTTCCCGTTCTCGTGATCATAGCGCAGATTACTCTTTCAGAGCTAACTAATAAAAGGAGGAAAGACAGCAGTTTGCATCAGGTAATGGATATTACTGAAATTTAGTTGTGTGAACACAAGAAGCAGATTAGTTTTGCCTGAAAATAAATTTTCATGCCTTAAATGTTGCAGAAATAATTGATCATTGGTTCAGTATCAGCAAAGTAAACAGTAATTGTTACATTGAAACTCCACTAACCTCTCAGTATTGAGAAAATTAAGCTCTTGATGTATTTTTTTCACAGTAAACATCCAAGTTTACTGATTATAATCCATATATATATATAATCCATAGATTAAATGGTAGTCTAATCCATAGATTATGAATAGATATTATAAACTAAAGCAAAAGATTACTCATAGATAGCTTCAGTGCCTCTATGATCTTCCTTAAGCACAAAATATATATAAATACATTACTGTGTTTCTCTTTCACCCAAAACCAATTCACTATAGTAGATAATCATTTGTTGGTATAATTGCCAATCTGAAGCAGCATTTAACATATCAGTACTCAGAGATGATAGACTAAATTCTTCCACTTGCTCTTTTCAACCAGTGTATGAACATCAAATCCTTGGTATCACATTAGGTACCTGAGACTGCTTGGTTTGAGTGTTCTCTGGGATCACAGTTACTTTGCATGCACTGCTGACGTTTCAATATCAGCCAGATGTTGTTGTGATTTTATTTTCAACCCTGCTGGACAAATTGTATGAGTTACTCTATGCTGATCAGGTTCGTGCAACTTGCTGGAAGAATCTTTCAGGCAAAGATTATCTTATGATGACCTTCTTCCTACCTCTCCCCAGTGATTCCGTTTGAACATATTCTGCTTTATGAAGGAAATCAGGGTCTCAAAGTCTGATTAATTGCATTCACAAATTATGCAATAAACTGCAATAAGCTTATATAAATACAGAGGGATGAATCCATTCTCCAGTCTCATGAATACTAAAACCTTCAAATGGAGCTGGTTCTCATTCCTTTTTGAATTCTATTCTTTAATAGCAATCAGAATCCCTGCTTTGAGGATGACTTCTCATATTCAGCAACATCTATCCTTGTACATACATGTAAACTGACACAAGGTAAATTGACCACAAAGTAATGTCTTTAATTTTGGCAGGGTAAGTTCATGCTGGATATTAGGAAAAAATTTATTCTCTGAAAGAGTGGAACAGGCTGCCCAGTGAGGTGGTGGAGTCGGCATTCCCAGAGTGTTCAAGAACCGTGTGGATGTGGCACTGAGTGACATGGTTAGTGGACATGGTGATTGGAGTGGGTGATCTTGGTGTTTTTTTCCCAACCTTAATGATATTCTGATTCTACGTAACAGTTCTGCCTTGCTAAATTCTAAAAAAAACACCCTATTTCATTGTCAGTTAGTTGGACTAGAAGAAAATCATTTTGCAGTAACTGAAGATGAAGTGTTCTTCTGGTTATAAACCATTTCATTATAACCATTATAAACCATAAACCATAGTGGCATGATCACTCTGTATTTTATTCTTTGAGATTAACAGATTCTCTGTACCTTGAATGGTAAATTGAGATGGAGACTTGGAGAGGTGGAGGGTAGTGTCTTTCTTCTTTTATTATGATCCCCTTTCCCAGCCACCTAAGAGCACAGAATTAGAGAATGTAAGAGGCAGTAATTCTTATCTAAATACAGAGTCTAAAACCCTTACTTTATTTTGGGCCCCCTAATATATGGTTAATCTTACCAACCCATACTTCCACAGCTGCTCCAGACCTCCTTGTGTTGCCATTCTGGATTCCAGCTGAGCCAAAATCACCCACATGGCTGTTAGAAAAATCTGATTTTCTTCCCACCTGCCCGGTTATCCTCAACACAAAGCACCCGATGAAGTGCTGAACATGCTGACCCCAGCCAGATTGATGTCAGGATGCAAAATAATTTCTGCAGAGCCAAGGTTTTATCCCTGCTGTGAAATGAATAGGATTTGGAGATTAAGTAAATGAGGAAGGAAAATTTCATCATTTTCTCCATCACTCATAAATGTATTCATGCTACACGTAAGGCTTTGAATGAAATCATTCTTCATCAATTTTCAGTTTGAAATGATTGGTCTGATACAACTGCTCAAAGGCTACTGTGAGTGAGATCAGTAACAGAATTTTGGAAACCAGATCACATTTTCATCTAAAAAGAAAATCCTAATTTTACTGTGATTTTTATTTCATACAATTTTTTGATTTCATTGTGTTGATGTAGAGACATTGATAAACTGTGCATATAGTTTAAAAATATTGCATATGCTGAACCATATGCCTTGAGGTCCTCCTCTATTAGTGAACTTAGTGTCTATGCAGATTAGTTGAAATATTATAAATGTATAGGTTTGACCAGTAGGTGATTCTTGTCTTATGTTGGATGGGTCAAAGCATGTCTGCCTCTACCTTACAGCATTATGTTAACTAAAGTACTTTCTTTTTCTCCTTTCCTGCTGCAGATAAATGTAGATTTTCTGTGCACATTTCTGAAGAATGAAAACTCCTCTGTTTAATAACCCTTTTTCTTTTTTTTCAACGAGCACTCAACCAGAGTTGAAAACCTTCATTCTTAATGAATAATATATTGTTTTTCTGGCAATTCTTGGGGAACTTCCTGAAGTGGGAGTATCTAGTGTAAAGGGGAAAAGCAGTACCTTGGTACACCTTAATCTTCAAGATCTAATAATGATAATCTTGGGCCTTTATGCTATCTGTGTAAGAGAAGGAGTGTTGGGCCAAATGAGTCTTCCCCTGTACCTACCACCATATGGAAATGCTTTTTGTGAAAGTGTTCCTTGAGGGTTTAGAAAGCAGAGGAAATGATTTTCATGATTGTTTTAAAACTTCATAAGGATCCAGATAAATTCCTTGCTTCACCCACAACTGACAGCTATTGTAAGAGATCGTACTGACTGGAAATTCAAATTTTCTGTTGAATATCAACGTCATCCTGATTTAACTCTGGAAAGTGGGGTTAAAGAACAGGCTGCAGTTAAAGTCTGTGGCAACTAAAAGCATTACTGCCTGAGATGCTGTTGTGAAGAGCTGAGGGTTTCTAGGCACACAGCCAGTGCTTCTCCCCCCTTATTTTACTAACTGGACTCTAGAGATGTTAATAATTTCAAGTGGCAGATTATAGTATGCCGTCGTGGTGAGGATATTAGGTGAGTCTGTTTTAAGTAGTTTTGGAGGGTGTTTTATTCTTCCTATCATTTTTCAGGCTCAGATTTAAATTCCCAGAGTTCTAATCCAGAAGGGACTACTACATCAATTTGATTGAACTCCTGTTTGCCACAGGCCATTACGCTTAACACAGTTAATTGCACGTTGAGCCTAGCAACTTGTGTTGGCCTAAAGCATAATTTCCAGAGAGGTATGAACTTGTGACTTGAGGTTATCGAGCTGTTTCTCTCAGAGGCCTATTCTGATGTTTAGCATAATATACTTTCAAGTACATGTATCTAATTGCTTTGTTTTAATTGCCAGTTATTGTTTCTTTTATGTCATTGTTAACTGGATTAAATAATCCTTAATGTTAAGTTTCCTTAATTGTCTACTTTCAAGTTTTAAAGAGATCAACGTGTTTATCTCTTTAACTGTCTTGCTATTAAGCACTTCCAATAACTCTAGAGTAATTTTCTATCTCTGAAAACTTTCTGTTTTCCACATATTTTAAGCCTATTCTTTATTCTCAAAGGGCTTTGTCAAGAATGCAGATCACCACGCATAGTATAATCTGCAAATGTTATCATCAGCGATAACGTTTAAACCAATCCATTGGTAATCATGTTTAATAGATTCAGCCTAGGAACAAGTCCTAAAAATTCCCAAGCTGTTCAGGAGTGATTAATTGCTGATGTTCTTTTTGGCACTTGAGAAAGTAGACAGGTCTGAATTCATTTAAGACGTGCTTTGTTGCTATGCACTTTTAATTGGGAGTTCTGCAGTGCAAGGTCAAAAATCTAACAAAAGCCTGATTTTTACAGATCAGTTACTTTTATTGACCAAACTTGTTATCTTATTAAAGATGACATTGTGATTATTGGGCACTACTTGTTTTTCACAAGATAATATTCTGTAAAGAGACAACTTCTTTAGTTCAAATCCTCAGTTCAAATTCTTGTTACATCTTCCATTGTTTTGTCTTGAATTGATTTATCTGTCTTACTATTATCTGTATTACATTATGAGCCTTTCTGAGGCACTCACTCCTTTCCTTTGTAATACACCTATTTTTATTCAATTTTTAGAAACAGTAGTAAGCCAGAGATCTCTTCAGACAAAACTTCAAGGATTCTGAGTGAAAGTTATCATCAGTCCTAGAGTTAAACTTTTTAGAATGTCTAATTCCCTACTGGATATTGTCTAATGACATCGCTCTCAGTTACTAATGGACTAGAAAGTACTTCATCGCCTTCAAAGGATATGATTATGTCATCCTAGTTCCTTCTAAATAGAGAACTGTAATATCTGCTAAATGTCTCTGCCTTAGTACTTATTGGAACTAAATAGATGTCGTGCAAGATGGAGCTGATCTGTCAGTTCTGAGCTAATTCTGCACTTAACTAGTTTTAGGTGCCTCACAGTCTAGAATTCCCATTAAAGAGCGGTTTTACAAGAGCTGTTTGACCTGCATTGCATTTACTTGTTTTAAGTATGTATTGCTCCCATCGCCTTCTACTTAAAAGCAAGGTGACCATTTCTCTACCCTCCAAAATTACAGACAATTCTTTCACAGACAGGTTCTTTTGCCTAAGAATTTTCATTGCTACTAAAACATCACGTGGAAGAGGCAAATTATCAGTAGTGTTATTTAGTCACTGGAAGAGTCAGATAATTTCTTCATTGTGTTCTCTGTTTTCACTTCTTGCAGGTTTGCGCAACAGCACATTGTTGAGGAGGTGGAAGAGCCACAGGCTGATGAGCAGTGTTTCCTGTCTCAGAGGAATGGTTTGTTAGCTTGTGAGATGAGTCTGCAGTTTGCACAAGTGCCGCATGGGGAACAATTCTAACACTGCCAAGTCTTATTTTTAGTCCATAGCAGACAGCTGAGACTGCTCAATAATTATCTAAGCTGATTTCTTACCCACTTGATTCAAAAGGAAATGGCAGCTGAAAATTCAGGGCCTGCAGCTCTCCAGCTTTCATTGTAAGGGTCCCAGGAGTGGAATCAATCTGGGGTTTGCCACCACTGGCTCATAATCAATGCAGGCTTCCCATGGGTGGTGAAGCATAGTGACACCTGTGTGTCCAAATCCATCCCCTCGGGCAGAGAGAGGAACTTGAAGTTGCTGCATTTCTGTGGAAGTTAGTTGGGTTCCTTTTGTCTGTGAAACATCTTTCAGTGATTCTCGAGCAGCTGTGACAATCTAATAGCAAACAAAGGACTTCAGAATTCAATTGTACCAACAGGGCTTTGAGGAGAATGATAAATGACCTAAATTAAGCCACTGTTCTTAAGTACCTAGTTTAAGCCTTGTCCATAATGCATATTTTCCTCAAGCCTTCTTGCACCTGTCCCTGTTGGAAAACAGCTAGTATTTTCCTGTCTGTTGTTTGTGTTCTCAATAATTTATTTGTCAAATGCCACCTGAAGCTTTGGTGTAAAGAAATCAGCATGTTGGTTTTTTGGTTCCCCTTTAGCTGCCTTCCATGTCACAGAATCACAGAATTGTCCTTGTGTGTAGCTCAGGGAATAACTTGTGATTGGGTGAAAAAACTCTACGTCGGCTTAGAATAATGTTGATAAAAAGGGATTTCTATGTTAATGTCTCTAAAATTAGGTTTAGATTCTCTCTGTCTCAAATTAGCAAGTAGTGGTTTCCCGTTTTTCTTGGATTATGAATTTGGAAGACAGATTTTTTTTTTTAAATAGATTATGTGAATTCAGTTTCCTCTGTTCCAGCACTCTTACCTGCTGGGTTGGGCTTGCATGTTTTCTGCTTGACAAAGTAGTAGGAGACTAAGGGGCGATACACTGCTCTACAGTATCTTATATGTGTTTTTAAGAGGGATGGGACAGTGGTATTGATTGCTACAGTGCCTAGAGTAAAAATATTGAAGTAAAAAACATATTCTTTGTGTACTATGAAAAAACATATGTGGCATGGCACTTAGAGATTTAGAAAGGTAGAAACTAGCAATTAATAGCATCCTGGGAACCCTAAGGTGGGCTTTGGCTAGTAATTCAAAGGGTTTCTATCACCATCGTGAATCCAGCCAAATAGATTTCTCCAAAGTACTTCTTCAATACTAGTATGATGGTGACAAATCATATGGCACAGAAGAGAACTTCCTTAATTTATCATTCTGTGTATTTGCTTCACATTTTGAAATTTGTAAATACTGGACAGTGCCACAAGCTAAATCTGAGACACATCCTGATGTGCGTGTATGTGGAAGGTCATCATACTGTAAAAAGAAGGGCAACATTTCTAAAGGAGGTTTTCTTATGGGAAAATCCTCTATTTTGCTGGTTTCTGGCTGAAAAATAATCCTGTGATTTTAATCATTTTTAGGACATTTTGACACTTCCTTTTCTACTGATAAGACAGGGCTCAGTTTTTCAGTGCACTTAACTGTGTGTTAAAGTCCTGTTGAAGCCAACTGAGGTTTATGATCAGAATTCAGCACCTGCCAGAGCCATCAGGAAATGACAATTCCTACTTGTTAGCATTTTAGGATGAGAGTTTTCTATTCTATTCATAAGGAAAGCAGGATCCAACCTGCTGCCTTGTTGTTAATGTCTACTTTTTTTCAACTGTATGGAAGTGGGATACCAAATTCTCAGGTCTCAAGAAATTGCTCCATTCATCCAGATATTCGTAGAAAGACATTATCAAAAAGGAGGCTACCCTAGTTGAATAGAAAGTAGGGAGAAGGATAGAGTACTTTTATTTTTAACTATTTTTAAATAATTTCTTCAGTTACCTTATTAAAAGCTGTATCTCACCTCTTTCTCTTTCCTGAATATCAGTGAAGTAAAAGATTTAAGTTGTGGGCAATAAAAGAAAAATATGAGATTATGAAATGAATTCCATTTTTCCACTTCCCTTTACCAAGTGACATTGTGCGAATCCACATCATGCTCCTCAAACACTGAGGTTGCCTATTGACATCCCATTGCTGGGCTAGCTAGATTGATGGGAGTATAAAAGTGACCTAGAAGATGAAGATTAAAATCAAGTGCATGACTACTTTTACCTTTCTCCTGAGGCTCTAAATTTCACAGGGTTTTTCAGAGGTTTCTTAAATTCTGTATTGGAGCAAAGGGAAAAACAGAAAATAATTTTTGTAAAGTAAAAGTTGAGATTTCCATATGTCATTTTGATTCCACAGGGTAAAATGTCAAATGTTGTAGTCTCACCACAGAGACTTTGATTCTTGCCAGAGATCCAATAGAACTGGACTATTTTAAAAATCAAACTGATTGGGAATGTCTGTGCAAAGCAAATGTCAAATGTGTACGCTGGAGCATTCATGATCCATATTTCTGGTTTTATAAACAAGAATTTGAGCCAACAGTCTGCAAGTATCAGCCTGATGGAGGGCAGGAACACTGCTGTTTACTTATCCAACTGAAGTGAACTAATCAATACACCTCAACAAGTGAATATTTGAGGAAAGGAATCATGCTTCATTTGTAGAGTTGAAAGAATTAATTGAGCAATTTCTGATAATGAAAACATTATAGGAAATTGTAGTTTGATTATGGAACTGGAAGAGAAGCAAAATGCACTGGTTGCCATTCTCTTCATGAATTAGTGCCTTTGGCAATGCATTCTGTTGTGAGAGGTCTAATGCATGTAGTGTGTAACACAGTTATCACTAACTGTTATGCACAGCTCCTATGTAATACCCATCTACTGTTAGGTCTTTTGAGGGGATGAATCAATAGTCGTCAGTAGTTAAAATTCCTTGAGTAATTCATCATGTTCTTTTCTTCTAGTATTAAAAATGTGCCATTACTCAAACAGATTTCTGAAATGCTCTGATTTTCTATGGATTTTGTGTATATAGGAATAATCCTTTCTCTTTTGTTCTCCCATTGTCCTTCTCTCTTCTTTTCCTTCCTCCCTTGTGTTTACTTTTCTAATCTCTTTTAATCATATAATAGAAACAAATCCATATAGACATCATAGCTACTTGAAGTATTTTATGAAGACTATCCAGTAGAGAAGACACAGTTGAACCTCATGGCACCTACCATTTTTATAGCGCCTCTTTGCTTCCTTTGGTTCCCAAAACAAGGGTATGTATGGAAGGCTGAGTGTATCTCTGTAGGTTTGTTGCTATTCAGTACTACTCATGGAAAAGATCTACCAAATTTCTAACAATTTCCTACCATGTTTTAAAATTTCTCTAGAATAAATAACTGAAGACTTCAATTTAGTCATGTGCTTTAACACCTTGGCGAAATTATTTGGGTAGCTCCAGGTTTGATTTTTGCGTGGGGCTTGTTGGTTTTGGTGGTGGTTGTTGCTGTTTGCTTTAAGTTGTTGTTTGTTTATGCTGCATGGTGGTTTTTAAAGATGAATTAATGTGATCCATTTTTTATTTCACTGAAAAAACTGCTTATCACAATTTTTTGTGCTGCAAAGGGTTCAGGAACAATTTCTCCTATTGACACTATGTAACCATGTGGCACAAGGGTTGCCTCTTTTCAGTAATTGGCATAAACCATGTTCTCTTTCACTGACATGTAGCATTCCTGATAGAAATTCAATTTACTTGGTTCCTAGCCAGGAACTTCTTATCACTTTTTAAGGTGGAAGCTGTTGCAGGAGAAGAATGAATGGGGAAAAAAAAAAAAAAAAAAAAAAAGTAGGCAGGTTGCTTTATATATAGCACTATGAATTAAAGCCTTCAAAGCTCATAAATCAACATTAGCAGTCAATGGTTTTTAAATGGGAGTTTGATTTTTAGTTCTTATCTTCATTAAAGTAATTCATGTGAACATTTTTGCATTTTGCTGAAGCAACAGCAGAGCTAGAGATCCCAAGCAAGAGCTGGCACCCGGGACAATTCTGTAAAATCTGTCCTGGTGGGAGCCTCTTTTGTGGCCAGAGGAACCGGAGGTCTGTGAGCTATCCTGGGCTCTGCATTTCAAATTAGAGCATTGGGAAACCCTATAAATAAAACAGAACATCTTTACAGAGGCAGGCATTTTCTGTCCTCACCCTGTAATCCAGACACAGCTTCTACTGTTGGCTTTTTATTTTTTTTTCCTTTCACAGCTTTCTAGAGGAAAGGGAAGGTGATGCTGTGAAGTGAAGGTATCTACATGTCCCCTTTTACAGTACAGTTGAGAGCCCTTCCAGATTAAGACTATATCCAGATCACCAAAATGTACGTAGTTGCAACATCTCTGAAACTTTCTTTCATATGGTTAATTTCAACGGTAAATGGGTAAAGTGATCACATTACCGTTACAGGATTTATTGGATAGGAAAAAAAAAACACTGCATCATTGTCTTACTTTTGCAGATGACTTCACAGACAGCAGAATTCAGTAGTGCTACCCCTTTTTCCTTCTGAATTCTACATGTTCTCAAAGGATGTGGATCTTACAGTAATATATTAAACACAGTTTATGCAGAAATAGGATTCCTCTGTAATTTGTACAACATGAAATTTTAGTAGTTTACATTATAAAAATGTGATTTTATTTCTACTGTTTTTGCATATTCTTATTTCGTTCACCATACAACATATGAAAATGTATTATTTTTTTCTATAAACTTCCCGTTATACTACGAACTTTAATGACATTCATTTCCTTCAATTGTATTTTAAGTATGTTGTTTGTTTCACTGATATAAATGACTATGAGATTTTCAGAGAAGAAAATTAGTTGCAGATGCTTATTCTCTGTTTTCAATTTTGAAGTAATTTTTCAAAACCTGACAGAAACTGACATCTGGGAGGAGTCTGGTGCAAGACCGCCATTACAAAACTCAGTGAAACTGTGCTGTTCCTGAGAAGAAAGTGTCCTCACTCGCATTTTGAAGTCAATCATATATCCCCATCTTAAAGGCAAGGTAATTCTTCTTCTCTCGTTTCAGCTTGTAGTACACGTGTAGAAAATTTACTCATCAATTTCATACTCGGGAAACATTCAACAGTATCGCTAGCCTAACTGCATACCATGTAAGGTCAGGACTTTATCCCATTTCATGTCTGCCTGGTCTTTGGAGTGATGTACCAATTTTGCCTGAAGTGCTGAACTGCATGTGCTGCTGGTAGCTGGACAGGCTCTGTGCACTTCATTGTGTACAGAAAGTGCTGTTTGGTTGTTAGGTAAGCACATGAATCTTAGATGGACATGTTCAGCCTCTTCTGGATAGGTTACATAGAAATTTCCTGGAGGTCACATTCTGGTTTGATTTTTTTTCATTATAAATGAACCGATAACATCTTTTTAATTTTAAAAAAGAAATAAGAGAAATCACTAATGGATTTTTACCTTTTTTGTGCCATCTGAGTGGTGCCAGAATGCACAGAGTGACAACAGAAAACTGAGCATAGATTTTAAAACCAAAGAAAAGTAGTCTTGTATTTCAAAGGAATTCAAGTTGGTTGCACTTAGCAAAAAATAAAAATGAATGGATGTGCATATAACTGAGGCAAACAATGAACCAACAAAAACCTGTAAACTCTGTGCTCTATTGAGTGGTTTTTGGCAGACCAGTGTGTGTGGTACAACTAACAGTACTTCTCTGATGCCTTTAACTTGTTGTCAATGTATATGGTTGTCAAATGAACAACATACAATATGAATTTTTATAAACATATAAAATGTAGTCTTGTATAAAGAAATATTTTCCTGTAACTACTTCCCATAAGAATATGTTTAACAAAGGCTATTTTTTTTTTAATGCCAAATGTTTAAGTTAAAATGCTTACCACCAATTAAGTGTTTTCTGTCAGAACACATCTGTATTCTATAACTCCAAAGAGTAGGGTGCTGTCCCATATTAAAAGGGATTTACTCCTTATAGCCTTCCCAAGCAGACTTGGAATTTGAAAAAGATATTTAAAATAAGAGATGAAAATGCAAAAATACTGCACTTCATTGCTTACTTCCAGTGAACTTATATACAGGCGATTAAGGAAAAGCCTCCTACAACAGGCTAATTTGAAAATGTAGAAGCATTCGAATAATTAGAATACCATTAGAAGCATTAGAATAGTTTTTTAATTCCCTCTGTAGATGTTCAGTAAGAAATAAAATAATTTCAGGTCATGTTGCTACTGCCTCCAGAGTTTGTGTCACTGTAGTTCCCCTTCCCTATGGGCAAAAATTAAGACTGATGTGAAATCGCCTCACTTGTGTGCTCAGAAGGCTCCAGCAGCTGTGTTCACCTAGACAGGTCAATGGCTGGCAGTTGCAGCCGGGCACTTCTCTCTCATTCCTGACCTGTTCATTCGTGTTCAAATGTCTGGATTTGCCTGGGATGAAGGAATAAGGGGCCTGGAGCAACAGTGTGGCTTTGGTAGGCAGCTCTTTCAGTAGTGTTAGTATACTTGCGTAGAGGAGAAAGAGCACCTATGTGCCCTAATTGATGACAAATGGCACCTCAAGGCCATAGTCAGGAGCAAGCTTTGCTGATAGTATGTGCGCTTTTTTAGTTATTGTTGTCAAATGACCATGCATAACAAACCTATATGAAGGTAGTTTACTCCTGGCCCTGGAGACTACTAACTTACAAAGCGACAGAATCTTTAGTATGGTAAACCTGCATGTATGGGATGAGTGCTTCTGAGTGGCTTCCCCACATTGGAGGGGAAAAAAAAAGCCCAAACTTGCTGCTTCCAGTCTTTTTATATGTAGATGTGAACTGTGTGCCACGTTAATTACCCAGTCATAAAGAGCTTCTTTTAGAAGAGGCATGGAAGTTCCGACATCTTGGTGACTTTTATATACATAAACATAAATAAACACAGATAAACCTACAGTTGTACTAATCAGATGTGCTGTAGGGTTATCAAAAGACTGAAGTGCAACATGCCCTATGAAGCTTGAGTTTTTCAACTTGCATGAGCTTTGCTCTGTGTCAGGTAAGTGAGTAGACATTTCTTAAAACAAAGTGAGGCTGCTCTTGACTCTTAATTAGAAAAGATTCTAAAAGAAGCTATCCAGAGTATAAAATATTCATGAAAAGGGATTTAAAATATCATTCACTTCATATTATTTTAGTAGTAAATTAAAGCCAGTCACATCCAACAAAGTTATAAAGAAGGTTAGATTAGCAGAGAAGGAATCAGCCCTATTTCAGCATGCTGAAGCTACAAAATAGTTCTCTCTGGCCCCATTAACAGGTTCAAGAATTGTAACAGGGCTCTCTAGATTTCTATTAAAATAGCATATACAGCATGATTACAATACATTATATCTTTATATAATATTTATTCATTTCCCCCTAGTCTTTTGAACTTTGTAATCCTTAGGTCAATTATTTTCAGAGAAGGAAATTGAAATTTCTGCCATGGCAACTTTGACAAATGTATGGCATATGTATTGTAAGGTATTCTCATGGGAGAACTTCAGAAAGAAAATTAGTTCCGTCAATATTCCATGAGTTCATCAGCTTAGGCCTTCCTGAATCTTTTGGCATGGCAAAAATACAAAGGACTCTTTTATCTTCATCGCCCACTTAGAAACATTGTCTAAGATCACTCTTATTATCCCTCCTAACTGCCTTGCCCATCACCCACCCTTCCTCTCTGAGCATGGATTATTAGAAAAGGTACAGTTTCCCTGCCAAAAAAATAAGTAAAATAATCTATGTCTGTGTGTGTAGAAACATATATATGTGTTTATATCGCTGTAGAAATAAGAAAGGAGTACTAGACCCTCTGAATCTCACTCACTATGGCTATATCTTTCTTCAAGATATGTTTTCCTATCTTGACTGTTAAAACCCAAAAAGTCAGAGACCACCACACAGCTCAGCTTTCACTATCTGTATTGTCCAAACTGTCACTGGCTGTGTAAACACACATCCTGGTGTGGTTCAAGAACCATTGAGTTGGACTTGATGATTATTATGGGACCCTTACAATTTGTGATATTCTGTCATACATACACACACACACAAAATTTAGAGGAAGAACTACAATCTCACCAGGCAATAGATGTCTTCCATTTAGTGGCGGGCCAAAGATGATGATAAAATCATTAATTCTGTCAATATAAATGCTAAATAGAAAAGGGAAATTGGATTCTGTCTTGTGTCACATTTTCTCTGGTAGGAAATTATAGTGGAGAAATTGAATCTGATGAACCTTCTGCTTTTATGGCCCCTCATGAAAGGTACAGCATATAGTCTACAATAAATAGCATGACACCTCTTAATTAAACAATGTCATTGTTTAGCCCAGATACATGTGTTTTTCACTTGGTCAACGAGCAAGCTACAAGCTCCCATAGG
Organism: Coturnix japonica; assembly: GCF_054131305.1. Lineage (NCBI taxonomy): Eukaryota > Metazoa > Chordata > Aves > Galliformes > Phasianidae > Coturnix > Coturnix japonica. The sequence goes on from NC_140663.1 coordinate 81,938,413, forward strand.
GATCATAAAATAAAGAATAAAATAAAAAGGCCATAAGGTTAACCAAAATCAAATTAACAAGCCTGCACTAATTATCTCTGGTATTACAGCACTGCAAAGGTTGCTATAGGTTGACAGGTAATGGAAGTGTGCTCATTAGTAAAGTACTGAATGTTTTAATGTTTGAAAAGAGAACATTTATAGCCTTTTGTCTATATATTGTATGCACTGTACAATTTTCTAAATTAGCATCTTAGGTTTGTAAGTTGAATTCATAAAGGCACCATTTCTGGTAGAAAATGACTACATTATAGCTGAGAAAGCCAATTTTAGACATACGTGTACTGTTTGAATTTCACACTGGATGACTGCTGGGACTTGCAGAAAGAGTAGTGAGGAGAAGGTGAGGGAGAGAGTGTGTGAAGTAAATGAGTCTGATATGATAGCGGGAGATCAGTCACAACAAGATGATTATTCACAATTTTCCTTGTGTATGTGTGATATAAAAGTACCGCTTCCCTGAACACATAGAATACTTGTTAGTCATGAATATAATTCAACTTTGACTAAAGACTGTACAAAAAGATTTTTAAATTTTCTGTGTTCTTTTCAGTTACTTTAATGGAGGGAAAATACCAGCCCCTCCACCTCACAGAAGGCCACAAACATCTAGGGCTCTTCAGCACTGCATTATCTCTTTATCTGCAATGCAGAAATCATACAGGCCCTTCTCAGCATGAGCTTCTAGGAAGCCCTGGTGAGCTGGAAGTAACACAGAGCTGGCCTGTACCAGGTGTGAGGAAGGAAACACTCCAGAGACATGGGGATGTTTGTGGCCAGTTGATGGCATCCAGGGCAGGAATAATCACTGCCAGTGGAGCCAGTCATGATTCTTTTCTTCAGCAGTGGAACGAATAGGGCTGACAGGAGGGATTTTGTGTTCCTTTCTACCTCATTTCAAGCACTGAAAAAATATCCATTCTGAGTACCCTAGACTATCTTCCCATTCTGCTGCTGTTGAACAAAATTTGGTATTTTACTTAACTTTGAACAGATCTGTATGCTCTTAATTCAGGTCCAAGTTGCCTTCCAGCTCTTCATAAGAAAGACAGCCAAATTAGTACTCAAGAATTGGCTTTGCAAGAAACAGATCTGGATTAAAAATCATGCTAAAAGCAGTTGTTTCTTGTAACTTCTAAGTAACACTAAAAGATCTTGTTGAACTCCCAGATGCACAGAGGCATTTTAAATGATGCATGTTTCTTTTACTAGCTAACCTTTTCCAATCTTTCAAGTCATGTTATCTTTAGGAATCAATAAACTAGCAGTAAAAGAAACTAAAAAAAACATGGAATCCTCTGAAAGACCTTTCTGTGACTATGAGTGCAAATGATGGAAAACTCTCAACTCAAATTACTGTTTGAAATATCATTATTCATAAGGGCAAACAACCCTTTTGCTATGGCCATTAGCCTGAATATGAACAACATTAAAAAGTGCCACAGCTGAAATACGAAACCCATTGAAGATGAAGTGTATGTTATGGCTGAGTTCATATGCAGCATTCTTGAGTGCAGTATAGCTATCAGGCTGGAATACAGAGCAAGTCTGATTATTATCAAAAAGATAGAACTGATAGCTGACCTAGTGTCACAGATATATTTTACTGCACTTTCATAACTGAGGGATTGTTCCAAAACTCAATGTGTTGCCTGGAATATAAATGTGACTAACATTTTGAATTGAAGGAGTTTTACTTCTTTTTTTTCTTCCTTTTTTTCTATTTGTTGTTGTTTTTTACTGTGTGTAGCATAATAAAACTTGCATAAAAAGACAAAATACTTTTTAAATAATAAATTTTGATCTGAAGGTAAGCTTTGGGGGAGAAAAGAAAAAGCAGTGAGAATCATAGAATCATAGAATAGTTTGAGTTGGAAGGGACCTTTAACATCACCTACTAACAACCCCCTGCTATAGGCGGGAACACCTATTGTTGCTCAAAGCCCCATCCAGCCTGGCCCTGAGTACCTCCAGGGAAGGGGCATTCACAACGTCAGTGGACAACATCTTCCAGTGTCTCATCACCAAATTCTCTAGCTCTCAAAACCCTTAATTGAAGTTTGGTATTTCTACAGGACGTGTAAAATCAAAACTAACATGAAGACGGGTGACTAGGAGAAGATTTAGTCAGTGGTGGGAAAATATAAATTCCCCATTTCTTTCAAAGATTCTGGGCCAATGGGAGGATTGTCCTAACTATCAGACCATCACAGTTCTCTTTAAGACCTTCACAAGCATTCTAGGCAAATCCCAAACAGGCAGCCTGACATCAGTTCACAGCTTTTATTAGTTCTAGATTTGCATTCATCAGTGAATTCTGCAGTAGCCCTTAGAAGTCATTATTTTCACTCATTGGTATTTTTTTCAACATGTTCTACAAGTTAACTCCATCAGTGTTTCCGAACTTATCACACTCTGTGTGTCTTCAACCAAAAATGAGTCTGATAATTATGTACATCAGCAAAAAGGCTTGGGGATACTTATACCTCACCATATATCATACTGACTTCTATATCAGTTTAAAACTGTCAGCTTCAGTATTCCTGCTTGTCTGTACTATGATCTTACAAATAGGCTTTTAGTTACATAGCTGTTGCTGCACTTTCGGAGCCTGTAGTTTTCATTCTTGGGGCTGGGACTGGACTCCAAGCATTCAAGAATCCTTTGAGAAACCTTTTGGGTGCTTGACCTAAAGTTAGCATTGGGTGTAAAGAGAGGTTCACATGACTGTCTTGTGCCTTTATGTGTATAGGGTTAACAGTCTCCATTACACATGCTAAAATTCTCTGATGGAGTATATTTTTCTTAATTCCTTATGCAGCATCCCAAAGCTTGAAGACATACAGCTTTTCTGAAATCTTGAAGATGTAGAACAAGAGCACGAAGCAATGACTTTTAACCTTTGTGTGGAGTGCAGGCAGGTATGTTAGAAGTAAAACTTTCGAACTTATCCGAGTTAGCTAAGATCTTCAAACACTATTTTCTTTCCTTTTACGTACTAACCTAGTTGAGAATGCTAGTTTGTACTTTCTGGTGCAATTTCAGTGAGCTGAATATTCCAGAGAGCCTCTGCACTTTTAGATACCTATTTCAGAGTTAGTGACTGTGGCAAATTATTGGATTTATAAGTTCAGAATACACTGAACAACAAGACTCTAAATTTTAGATTTAACAGTTCCTGAGCAGCATAATGTAGGTCCAGTAAAATGGTGCAGGACACAGGATAGATACCCTGTGTTGGTAAGCCACCCTGCATAAGAAGTTGATCTGACTTTTGTGATTTCAGTCATAACTTCTGTATCAATTTTCAGTTTTTAACCAGTTTAAACTAAATATGGCTAAACTCACTATTATGTTATTTATGAAAGTTGAATCTTTTTGCATTTCAGCTGAATGGAAGACTGTGTGCAGACTGATGATATTTTCCTTTTGCATTCCCTTCCAGCATGCTCATAAATTCTACACTCCCTGTTCCCTTTTCCTTTTTTTTTTTTTTAAAAAAAAAAAATATTCCCACTAATAGCATCATTGTGTTTGCACTGTTCTTACTGTTCTTTGTTTCTTTTGAAATACCCAAAATTATTTTGCTGTTTGTAGAAATTTAAATGAAAAAATACTGCATGTGAAATCATCCATATTATAAATGCAAAGCAGGTCTGAAAATTTGCTAGGAGAGTGGTTAGTATGAGTGTCATCTTGTGTGGGAGGCATGTTGCCCAAATGCTTTCTTTTTGTCTGTCAAAAATACCTTAGCAGTCTTCTCACTGATGCCAAACATAAAGCACAAAGAAATTCAGGCCCACTCAGAGACCACCTCTAGACTGAGAAGAAACATATGCTCCAGAAGCAGCGTTCTTTTTCATTTGTTCGGCCTGGCATAATCCTCACATTCCCAGACTGACTCTTTTCAGGATTTAAAAATGTATATGGGGGCAGCTGGAGTAGTTTCTGCTCCACTTTATTTAAGCTCTACCTCTTAGCCTGTCACAGACTTGGCAGACAAATGCCAACCTTCTTCAACTCCAACAGATATGGCTGAACCATAACACTGATATTGATTTTAGTATGATTTAGTACCCCTGTGTTGGGAAGAGGTCTATGGATTCTTTTATTCATGTCTCTACAGTAACAATTTAAATTGGCAAGGGTACATAATTCTTCAGACTTTATCTCCAATTCATATTAATAGAATAGCCCTTCTTTTCATTAGCTCTATAGCTGTAAATGAATGATTCAGTATGGGATATGTGCTTTCTTGACGACATCAGACCATCCAATCTTGTATTGATGGCATACCTTTTTTTTCTCTACAAGTGAAACTTTCTTGAATTGTTTGTTTTGAAGCATTTAACATATCTTGGCATCAAGTTCCTTTATCAGTAGTGTAATTATACTCCAGGGTTGCTTTCTCCAGGAACAAATTTTCACAGATCTATGGCAACAGACCTGCAATTGCCTGTAGGAATAGGAACTGGCATCATCCAGATAGACAGACAGATCCTGAGTGCAAGAGAACTGCTGGTCCAAATCAGCCTTAATACAGATTATCTGCACTTAATGTTTCAGATTTCTTTTTTACTTCACTGGAAATTTATGTGTGCAAAGAAGGCAGGACTGAGATGAACTCATCAAAATGTTAATGTATGTGTGGCAGCATTTCAGATTAACTAAAGGTACTGCTGCAAGACAATTGCCAACGTAAATATCGGCATAGTAGCAACGTTCAGAAATGATAGTAATGATATTGCTATCTACAATTGTATTGGACATAATGGGACAGATTTGTTTATGTGAGGAAATGTGGCCTCAGGTTCCTGTCAGGTTGGAATGCAAGCAACAAGACAAATATAAAACCAAATTTCATTTTCATTTGATTGTATTTGTGTTTGTGGACTCAAAGTACATTTAAGAGCACACGAATACAGTTTTAAATCTATCAGCTAGTGAACCCAAAACTAAATAATATTAAGCAGACTGAAAAATATGATAAAATTGAACATTGAAACAGATTTTGAGAATGCTGTGATTTCTATAATAACATTCACCTACCATATATGCCTAGAGCATGTGTAGATTTAACTTTACTGGTAGAGACAAATACTCCAATATGTGTGGAGTCAAAAGGTTATCCTTCTTAGAATGCTCTTATATGCCACATCTTATGACTTGACTGTAAACCTTAAGACAGTAAACACATTTTCTCACTCCTTGGTTTCTGTAAAAAAGAAATACCTAATTTAGGTTGTCTTTCTTTATTCCCATTTTCCTCTACTTTCTAATATTCAAGACTGAGAAGAACTTGGTCTTTTATATGTTCAGAAATTCCTTCAATCAATACTTCTTGTTTTGGGGAATGGATGTACTAATTATGACTATTTTGAATTTATATGGTTGAAAGCCTGCCTCTTTTTATTTCTGCAATCAGCCTTGGTGTTACAGTTCTACACATACACCATGCTGTCTGTTCAAAAAGAGTTCAAAACAAAATAAGAATAAAAACATGCAGATGTTGACCTTGTCTTCAGATAGATGGTCTAAATACATGTGGTTTCTAGCATTAACCTTTGGAATTTATACGTCAGCAAAAAAAACTCAATTTGAGGAAACGAAGGTCATGTGCACAGACACAGGTTGGAGTTTAGGAAACAGAGAATCAGCACAGAGCCTTCCAGTTTCTAAGGATTAATTAGATTCTCCATGTCAAATTTCTATATCATTTCTGATAATAGTGAATCCTAACAAAACATGGTGTAAACATATGCAGTGACAGTTAAAAAAAAAAAATCAAATCATAATCCTTTTTATATATCAGGGATAACATTCAAGAAGAAAAAATAATCAGTCATCCAACAATTCCTTACACTTTTTCACTATGTGTTCCATGAATTCTTCACATGGTGTCTCTTGAATTGCCATTTTAAAAAATGAGAGTTTTTGTCTTTACAGCTACTGAACAAAATGGCCAGCCAGCACTAGTCAGTGGAAGATTATCTTGTTTAGAAAATAAAAAGTAGACATATTCATCCTTTTGTCTTCCCTCAAGTAAAATACTGAGATTTTACTCAGCTCTTTATGAGGATTCGTGATGATGAGCAGATCGCATGTGACCTATTTACTTCACATAATTTTATGGTTAAGCATACACATTGAAAGCAAAGTACAAGAACTTCTCCAAAGTAATGCTTTTTGTTTTGTTATGCTGGCCCAGAACATCAGAGGTGAATGTTGGTGGTATGGCAGTAGAGGCTGAAACTTCCTGAACTTCCTGCCAATGTTCTGTTAATGTTGTTGCCGTGTGAAAGATGGCAGTAGAGAGGCAGTCTGATAGATTAGCATCTGACATGGAAGTACCTCTGAATCAAAGGTGTTTTAAAGAATATAACGTGTGTAGTTTTGTGTTTTTAAATCTGACTACACCAGCATTAATGCTAAAAAAGGAGCAAGTAAAGGTTAGGCTCATTGGTCTGCAGGTGTTCACAGCGTTATGAGCTGCTGCAAGAGGAACACACCTAAACATTTGCCAGTCATGGCAGAGAAGAAAATGACATTCAGAATTAAACTGGAAAATGTGCTTGCTCATGCTGTGTGTTTGATGCATATCATGTAGAAACTGATCAGTCCTTTGATAAGCAGGGGTCTGTGTTCAGTGACTGATGCAAGAAGGGAGGGAGATCACAATTTAGCTTTCATCCTGTCTCTGCTAGATGATTGTATCCCTGTGGAAGAAAGAGCCAACAGCCACACTGCTATCTTTTGTAAATATGAGCTTTCCAAATGTTTCCTCCCTGCAAGACCCACTCCAGCTAAATTTCATTTTAAGAAAGACTACTGTATTTCTTTGAATACTGAATCTTTAAAAACATTTTAATTATAGCAAGAAAGTAATATGGCATGCTACCAACAAAAATATATTAATCAGTTTAAGAATAATAAAAAGTCATTCAATTGATGGAGAGTACCGGTTTGGAAAATTGAAAGGATATACATTCTCCAGCTCCACTTTCATTCTGGACACTAGCAGTGAGTCATGTTAATATCTAACTCTTCCTGGGCTGGCTTATAAGACCTATTACTAGGTACAGTCCTTCTAATCACACAAAAAGTCATGAGGCCAGTTTGTAATATAACAAGTGTAACTCAACAGTATTGGATTTTTTGGGATTGTTGGTTGAAAAGAAAAAAAAATTGAAAACAGTAGTTTAGGTAGAAACAGAAATTAATTATTCAAGATGATGAGGGAAAGCGAGAGCTTTATGACATAAACAAAATACATAGTTTTATTTTAAGTTTAGGCCAAAAATTTTCCATTTCTCCAAAATAAATTTTCTTTTTTGCTCTGTTTTTCCTATTAAGATCAGTTTCCAAATGAGAAAGGACACTTCAAAATGCTTTAAATATGCTTCCCCTCCAAAAAAGTTAAAAGGAAACATTTTAGAATATTTAAGAGCTTCCCACCCATATTTTTTAACCGATGTAACTTGCTGAATCCACCTTGAGTTTCCTGAAAGTTTTGGCTAGGGCACAGTTCAATTTTCCACTGACTTCTCCAGTCTTTTCAAAAATGTGCCCAACTTTGATCAGGTTTTCCCTCATAAGGAATAGATATGTCCATCTGACAACAGCTAATGCAGAAAATGAAAGGTGTGTTACTGCGAGAAGCTGCATGAAATTCTTAGGGAATTAGGATGTTTAGGAGTGAAAAGGGTGTTGAGCTCAGGCTTGGCCTCCTGTTTTATGCCCCTATGATTTATGAAATTATTTGGAAATGAAATCTTGACGGAGTGTATCACAGGTAGTAATACCTTCTATCATACATATGGTGGAGAGAGCTTATATTATCATAAATATTGAACTGTTCACATTGACAATATGAAGAGAGTGTCCTGGCCTGCTTCCTTGTCCTAGAGCCTTGTGGGCTTTAAAGGTCTTTAAAACAAGTTTTTCCAGACTGACTTGCAAAGCTAAATGCAATCTGTGACCACTTGCAGAGATTTAATATCTTTCTTCAGATAATCTACTACACCTCCTTTTTTACTTCTTGAATTCAGCTGTCAAAATTACATTAATTTTTTTGCAATTAGAAACTTTTGATTAAACATTTAATATAATATAGATCCTCAGCACATTAGAAAGCCATGAAAAAGTGAGAGGAAAAACTGGATAACTGGCATAGTTATCATACTTGTCATTATCAATATTGTTTCACAACACTGTTATATTTCAAATGGTGATTTAACATAACAAATATGTGGGTTTTAATACGTTACTTGTGAAGATTCTTTCTTGTAGAGCAAGAATAAGATTGTTTCACTTAGGACCAAAAGGTGCTTTTTGTAAACAGGGTCCTCACTGAAAACTGCAGTTTTAACAGTTACAAACCATGTTAAGTTAATTGTACCTGAAAATCTTGCTATGAGAAAACATCTTGAATAATGAATTGTTTACATAGGCAGAAGGAGGCAAATGCATCTGTACATTTGATGGGGTATTGATCTTTCAGTTTTGTTAAGGATTCACTGCTCTTAATTGGGCAGTTTGCTTTTTTGTTTTGACTTGATTTCACTGTTTTATATTTTAGTAAGAAAGGTTACCATTTATTGAAGTTCTTACAGCAGTAATGAGATTGTCATTTAACCTAATTCTGTTTGTTCTACTGATAGAAATGTTTTAATACTGCCATATTGATTTTGTTTAAAATAAAATGCTGCTTGTAGCATCTCTGGCAGCTGCAAGAGTAGAAGCTCATTTTCAGCATGAGAAAAAATACTTACAACTTGCTATTTTTCAGATACAAAGTGGTAGAATAAAAACATGAGAGGGATGAGAGCTTTATTTTAAGAGTGAATTATACTGGAAGAAAGAGTGTGGTTGAAATGGTGGGAGGGAAGAGAGGAAGTGCGTTTGATATCTGGGTGTTTCATGACTTTTCTTTCTGTAAGTTTCTTTACTATAGATGAAGCCTAGTGGGAGGATAGCAAACTCCAGGACTCTAGACTCTAAAAACTCAGCAAAGGTGATAGCTGACTGACTATTCTTTGATGACAACTGCCTCTGTAGACTCCTTGGCAAGTTTCTACTTGGAAGCCTTCCACCAGAGACTGTGAGTGCTCTCCATTGAACAAACAGATAGCTTTCATGCTTTGTGAACAGAAGAAGCTGAACTTTATTCAGAGTATCTAAGAACAGAGCTCATGTCTTGGAAAACCATTTCAAAAGCTCTGTCTCTTCTAACCATTAGATACATTTTGATTAAATCAAGCCAACTCTATTTGCCTGATGAAATAACTTGGTCTCTGACATATAAGATAATGTTAATGAATATCGAACCGCTATTAAAATATCCAGGAAGACAATCCTCTGTATGATCTAGTTAAGCTTAATATTGTTTGACATTAAAGAAGAATGTGTTACAGATACAGGATGTCACCTGAGGTGCATATAAAAGGGAAGGAAATGGGAAACTTTCAAGAAAATAAGTCACTGACAGAACAGACTCCCTGAAAGTTTGCTGCAGTGTAGTGTACTGAGAAAGAGTTGACTTTGGCATATTATCCAAGCAGAATACGTGCTTTCTACTGTCTGAACCTCTCTCCTGCAGAGCCTTACTATTTCCTCAAGTACCGATACATATTCTTCTCTGACAGCCAGTGTGAAAATGGTGATATAGTCCAGGCAGTACTTGAATTTCTATACAAAGGTATCCCAGACTAAATTATTCATACAGGACATATGAGCTGGAGCCCTGCTGTCTTTCTCTGCTCCAGCTGCAGCTGTTTGTCCTAGAGAAAGGACAGTATCATCCAAGTTTGAGTCCAAGCTTTTTTTCCAAAATGAAAGAAGAGAAATAGGTCTCTCATCTAGTCTAAGTAAATGTCTTCTGAAGGGGGAAGTGAGGAGAGGAAGGAAGGTCATTACAGACATATCTTGTTCCTAAAGTAAGGACTGGAGTAGAATTTTGCCCTTGATTGATAAAAGAAAATTAAATTTAGTTAAGAAATTATATTAGAATTTAACTGGGCTTTGACCAAGTTCATAGGAGCTGATATTTGAAAATATGATAGAGGTAAAGATTCTATACTCTCCAAACACTAAATTGTGAAGTAGCTAATCCTGTCCAGTTATTATGTATGGGTTCACATCTATAACACTTTATCAAATATGACCGATTCCTTTTGGAGCCAACTCATTCTTGCTTTCAGCCAGGACTCAAAAACACCGGGAGTCTCTCCTGTCTCTTCTTCTGCTCCCTGAGAAGCTGAACTACTTGTGCTTGAAGGCCAGCTCTGGTATTGGTATTTGCCTTCCTCCAGCCATATGTCTTACTGTGACAGAAACTTGCCTTACTGACTTGATATCCTGGCTTAATACAAACATGGTGAGCACTTCTGACCAACAAACCCCTTGTGCTCTCACAAAAGCTGCCCAGCTGACCTAACTGGGGTGCTAGGATGGGCCCCAGCTGGCAAGAGCAACCTTCTCAGATGAAGCAACTGGCTCTTACTGTGCCCTCATGTTTTTAAGTATAGATTAAGTAGTTTGATGAAAGATTTTGGAGCACAACCATAATATGTACCTATTTTGGGAAGCTGAAGCTTCTTTTAATAACCTGGTCAAGGCAAGGGTTTGAAAAACAGTATTTCTCTGTAGACAGTCTCATTCTTTGTGTGTGTGTGTGTTCATGCATACGTGCATTAGACTCTACTACAAAGAAGACAAATAATATACAGTGTAATATATGTATGAGAAGTACTCCAGTCTTCATAAAAGAGTTGGACAGAATGAGATAGTTACTGTGGCTAACATGGTAACAAGGTGGGAAATCAAACCACCAGGCAAAAGGAGGAGTTATTAACTATTCAGGTAATCTGAATCAAACTGTCTATAATAATCTATGGACTGAAACAATGACAGAATTTTTTCTTTTCTTTTCTTTTAATGAAATGAAAAAAAAAAAAAAAAAAAAGAGAGAGAGGAGATTAAGAGAGAGAAAAAGAGGTGACATTTAATGAAATGAAAATGGTAAGGGAGATACAGCCTGGCTGGTTCTCTCATAAAAGAAAATGTGAAAATTCCTGCACTGATAGACCTATGCCAGTTGAACTACCACATCATCCAATACACCTTTATTTTTTCCAGGGACAGAAGAAATCATCTGTCTTTTTATATCAGCGATTAGGATTTCTGGGTGTCATTTTCCCCTTTAGTGTTCAAGAATCAATTACTTGAGCGCTACAAGCTGGTCAAAACTGAAATTGTGGTCATCAGAAGAAATGGTCACGTTTTTCTTTTTACCATCTTTCTTTCTTTTTTCCTCCTTTTTTTCCATCCTAAAAAGGTTCAATTTAACCTGGATCAGTTCCCCGATTAAGTTGACTCCACAGCTGTAAAAATACATGCGCCGGCATGACAGTAGAGGGTGGTTTAGCAGGTAAAGATAAAACTTTGCCTTACGTTACAGCTAATGTAAAACTGATTTCAGCATAACGTTTGCTGCCTGACATGTCAGCTAAACACAACTAAATGACAGAGCGCTACAAGTAACTTCCTTACTGTCAACTATTTCCCTTCCCCTCTCCCTATATCAGATGCAATTAGTTTAAGCTTCCTGTGCCTAATACATTTTTCCCATTCTGTGTTTAACCACAATATCCTGTTTCTGCAGGTGCATGTCCTTCTTTGCAACCATGGTTGCACTGATGCCGGGGAATATTTTCCAAAAGCATGTGAATGTACTCACTGTAACTTTTCTCTCATGTACGCAGTGACTAAAAAGAGTGAACTAAAAAGAATCATAAACAGGTGAAATAAAAAATAGCGAAGTATGAATAGAGAAAGCTGAAAGTTTATGATGTTTGAAAAGTTCTTTCAACTCTTTCTGTTTTTGTTATCACTGCAAGGTGATATTAAAAGTAGAACAGAAGTCAAGTCCTGTTTCAGTAATTGCAAAATGAATGGGCTGATACACCTTCTAGATTTGTATTCAGCCTTCTGGTATGCAGAAAATTGTATATGTTTTGCTACTGAATTTATCATTTGAATATGTGATTGATTAAGAGTGATTCATTGGGTTTTGGGGTGGTTTTTTTTATTGGTTTGTTTTTCTTTGTTTTCTTAAATTTGAGAAAAGTATTTAAGTATTCTTTCTTTGTTTAGTTCATTTTGCTTCAGTCCTGACAAAATAATGTTGTCAGAAATGCTGAAAAACATACTGTATGAGACCTGTTAAGTCATGGCCTAAACCTCTGACTGATCACCTGAATCAAGCACCGAGTCAGGCCTGGGAGCACAGGTGAAGGCAATTCAGCTGAAGGGGTGGAGCCTGGCTGCACCTCTCCTAGATGGTATTTAAGGACTGACTGCCACTGAGGAGGGATGTCTTTGTGGAGGTTGCTTCTTTTGTGGCTTTTCTGTGAGTCTAGGCATGGGTGAGCATTTTCATTTATTTTTGGATTGTTTCTTTCTGTCGTGATAATCTTTTTAGTCATATGATCTGTAAAATACCAGCTTAACTGTACTGCTCTGAATATTTGTTGATTGTACATATACACAACAGAATTATTTTGTATTTGAGGTAAGAATACATGATGAGAAGACGCAGAAAGAAGAAAATGTTAAATGATTAAAGGCGCTTGATGAGCAGTAGCCAACACAAAATCCTTAAGAAAGAAATATGGTTTTGTTTTGTTTTTTTGCTGGAGACTTTGTATAGTGTTTATGCTAATGTTACTAATATAACTAACATAAGCTAATCCACTGCTTTGTGGATTTATTAGAATGGATGTGATGTTCTGTGGGAATGCAGTTTTTAGTACCAAAAATCCACATCAGAGTTATGGATAACAACAATACTCAAGCAAGGGGATTTTGCTTTACTTTTCCTTTACATTTTGATGTTGCAAAGGAAAAACAAGTAATCTAGCTTTCATATGAGAGAAATACTCTTCCTCTTGGGGGAGGGGGGTTGGGAGGGTGAGGAAGGCTTTCTGAAAGCATCAGCAAAAGAAATAACATGGTGTCTTTGTCTAACTCAGATAGCATTTCAATATTTTCCTCATTTTCAGTATGAGTTAAGCAGCTATTATTTAACCTAGTGTACACAAATGAAACATTTCATTTCAAGCTGATAAAAGTTTTTGTCTCAAGGTTCTATATACTTTTTAAAAGCAAAAACACTGCATGTCGAAAAAGTGTTTAGCTTTTGAATCATTGAGGCTAAATACAAAGAAGCAAGAAAGCCACATCAGAGAAATATTTATAGCCTAAATAAAGGGCTATGGGCAATAAAATGGAAAGATTTTTTTATTACTAGTGCCCCATACAGTCTACTAACAGAAATACAATGCTGTCAATCAAGACTGATGGACATCTGTTAGTACAGTATGTATTTCTATATTCATATGAACGAAAGTGCTTTTGGCATCACAAGAGCAGGGCATGTTGCAACATTCTACACTGATAGGAAATCATTTAAAAAAAAAAAAAGAGTAGACATTAAGAAAAAGGAAGCTGAAGTTGCTTGTGGATTACAAAATACTCTGCTGGAACTGAAATCTTTTAAGAAACTGTGTTTAATTTTGGCTAAGTTCTTAAGAAGAGTCATTGTAATCTTGTTATTGTGAGGTAGCAGTAATAGCAGTGATTGTTGCTACTGGAAGTGTCAGTTTGTTTCATAAGTGTGCAGATATTTCTAAATTGAGAGGATTTTGTTAATCTATCTAATTTAATGATAGAAACAATCACAGATTAAATCGAAGGAAAATGTCTAGGTTGTAATGTATTTAGTTTAGGGGAATCTGTTAAGATCCCTTCATGAATCCTTAAAGATCTAGCTTATGGTGTTATAATTCCAGCAACAAAGCCCGGAGGACACCATCAGGCCTTGACTGGCTGTGGGCAGCCTCATCTAGGACCAGGTACTCTCCTCTTTATGAACCAGTCTAGAAGCCCCATTTCATTTCAGAACTTCTGGCCTTGCCTGAGCTATATCAGAGACTTGATTTTAATTTAACTTCTTAGGTATATTTATTTTTCTTCTCTTTTACTCCCCAGTCTTCAGGCTATTCATATTGACCATGACTGCTTTTATGAAATGGATTTACTCCACTGTGTACTGGGTGTCTCACAGAATTCTATTGCATTACCCTGAAAAAGCAAGGCATCAGGGCAGACAGGATTATTTTATGAATTAGGCAATACTTGAAAGGTATTCTGGTTTGTTCAATATCAGTGATTACTTAACCACTGGTTTTACTGGATTGTAGTACTTGGGGATTTGTGTTAGTAATATTGTCATTCAAGTTCAGTTTGCTTCAATATCTGTTCCTTTTGAGAAAGAGAAATAGGATTTTCTTTCAGTTTCTGTACAATGGAAGCATATTTTATTCCATGTCATAATAGGTGTGCTGCATGTCTAAATGGAGTTATTGGTTCGTAAATATAAGTTGCAGGGAAAAGTAAAGGTGCAGTAAAAAAATAGGAAACACTGGGAAGTGCTTTTATTACTTATTAGACTGCAGTGCATTTCAGAGTCTAGGTAGCCTGGTCTAGGGAGATGATTTACAGACATAGGATCTGAATTTTAGCATGTTCAGTGGTGCTGATTTAGGGAGTAAAAACTGCATCTTACACCATAAGAACTGGTGTTGGCCTAGAAGATTTTTTTAGATTCCTCCATATCTCTGTTGATGATATTGAACATTAACGGGGTGTCATTTGTTTGGGTCTGAGTGTGGTTTGTCACCAGACCAGATATTGCTGACAGGAGGCTAGGACCTTACTAATCTTCACCAGAGTTGTTTGCTTAGAAAGGAAAGCCTTGAAAAGAAACGACTGCCATTTGCTTCCTGCTGTTGTTTGCTCATTTATTTTCAGTGAGGAAATAGTATCTGGCCATCTTCCTAATGAATGCAACTTATTCTTTCCATTCTTTGGGAGCTGCTAATTAGAGTATTTGCTGCACCTAAAGGAAGGCAGCTGACAAATTTTTTGTGCAAGTGGGCAAATTCTTTCATCTCCTACATTTTTTACGTTTAGAGGATGGGTTCTTATTGTTATTTATTGTAGTAACTCCTCAGTTGTTTGAATAGTCTCTCCCCACTGCCTACTCAGTTTCACACAAGTAAGTCAACATGTAATTCCCTCAGTTTTAGAACACTTCAATCATTTGTTAACATGACTGGATATTAAAAGTTCATACAGCACATTAATGTAATTAATTTTAAAAGTTTCAGTCCAGAAGTGCATGGAAACACTACATCAATCAAAACTAATGAAAGCAGCCATAAATATAAATGGGCCAGTGCTTGAGATGACCTAATGTTACTCATGCATGTGCTTTCTAACAGAGCATGTCCAGCTTCTTTCACTTGTATTGACTTCAGAGAATTTTAGCCATTTTGAAAGATGTTCATTTATGTTACTTTGACAGATGAAGAATTATCATATTATTTTGAGGTTAAGTGAGCATAGTGAGCATGAGCAATAGTTGTCTGCAAAGAGAAACTGAAAAATAGGTTAAGGAGAAGACCTTAACTCTCCCTGTTCCATAATGAACATTCTTTGCTTTGAATCGATTGATTGGGACTAAATTTGGAGGAAAAGATTTAAAATACGCTCTCATATAGGATGAGAACTTTACCACTTCACTCATGATGGTGTGCCAGGGTTTTTCTTATACTGCAAAACAAAACATTTATGAAATGACTAAAAAAAATCTGGGATAACAGGTTGGCATTGTATTAAATTTAAAGTCCTTAGTTTTGAAAAATATATGCAATATTCTGTTGTGGGTTTTTTTGTTTTTTTTTTCTTTCTTTTTTTTTTTTTCCCCCTTAGGAATTCCCCACAGGAATGTACATAGTCCACCTCTGTTTATTGTTCCATGCTAAATATGGTCTGAGATAGAACACTGTGCATTTGATTTTCCTTTCAAATACAGACATACATTTCCATACACAGATTTCAAAGTGGACGAAGAAAATGATAATTTATGAATGGGAAGAAGGACCAAATAAGCAAAACTGTAGGATTATTATTTCTCATAGTGCATCACACTTTTACATTTATCTAGTAACATGACTGTTGGAAAATATTTTATAGGTTACAAATGTCCAAAATAAAGACATTCTACAGATTTTTATTAAGGATACCTGGGCATACATTGAGTCTGACTTAGTTTCAAGTGATGCTCTGTGGTTCTGGTCCCATAACAGATTCTGCTAGCAAGTTATGATCTGTCCTCTGGTGAGATACTTGGAACTATAGGTTATTCAACTTATACAGGGAAATGAGGGAATTGTCCAAAATACCTTTGCCTCCTGTAGTGTGTTTTTGACATTCAGTGTTTAAAATAGTGCCTTGGCTCTGAAGGCATTTGAGCTTGAGGAGAACATTGGTACTGTGATTATTTTGCTGAGGCAGAAGTTGGTTTCAGGGTTTTGCAAAATTTATGGGCTGGTCCACAAATTTTATCAACAACAACGAAAAACAGAATTTAAGAATGGATTTTTTTTCCAGGACCTTTCACTGTTGGAAAGGCCACCTTTATTTAAAAGAAAAAGGTGGGTAGGGAGATTATGGGGACTGCATTGAAGTATTGTAGAACTTTATTTGTTCTGTTTGAAACTGAAATTATGAAGAAGGCAACTACTTTCACCAATAGCTGATCCTGGAAATGTGAAAACAGATTATGTTGATTTCTAAGGTGTTTTTCACTAACGCTCCTCTGTTTCCCCTCTACCAGACCTATTCCTTCTATTCCCAATTGCAGTACTTACAAGAAAAACATAGTGAAATACCTGAAATTTCAATTTCAACACTGTGATCATAGCGGTAACATCAGCTATTTGACAAAAAGTGTGAAACTTCTGGGAAGTCGCAGGGAAAGGAAGTAAAAAACACCTAAACAGTGTTTCTTTTAATAATAATTAAAAAAAAAAAAAAAAAAAAAAAAAAAAGCTTGAGCATTTCAGTCATTTTACAAGTGGCTGGTTCTACAACAGGATGTGATATGCAATTAAATTAGTGTAATAATTGCCTCCACTGAAGTTAATGGAACAAATGTGAGTGTAGATAAAACACAGGGACACAATCCAGCCAAGCAGTCACATTCTCAGAGGGAATGATGTCATCTCCAAAGTGTATATCAGATCCTTCTCCAGTTTACAGTAGGAAGCTTGTTCTTTTAGTGATTGCTGCAGCTTTGAAAAATGTCTGTAGCCTTCATTGCTTCAGCTTTGTTCCCAGTGGGCTGTTATGACTATGTGCTCCCTTTTATAGATGGGGTTTCCCTCCTGAGGATGAACTCTGTCCTCAATGAGCAACTGAATTGAAACAAAGGCTGGGACCAGGATGGGTGAGAGAGAAGTGCAAAGCTGTAGCTTACTAATGATGGCCATGTCATTAGGAAAATGTTGTGTTGTGTGTTTATGAAGAGATCCTTTCAAAGCAACCATACTAATTTCTTACTATTACTGAAGTGGAACAAACAAAATGGATGTTCCAGTAAGTTATTTACATTAGCAAGCTTCAAAGCAGATGGAGAGCTTTATATCCCATTATGAAAGGCATACAAGTTACAGTGACATAGCTCCTAATTATGAACAACTTAAACTACACCATCTGCATTTAACAAAGCTCCATATGTATGGATGTGATCTAGCTTGGCTGCCTGTATTGTTAGCAACACGTGCAAAATAGACACCAACATGCAGAATCTAAAGATACTTTGGCAGGCTTTGTGGGAGTAACTGGAAATGTTTGTGGTACCCCTTCCATCTTCACTGTCCAAACCCAAAATGGGGGCAGCAATCATTCCAGGACATAATTGTTGCCTCCTACTGAAAGGAGCTTTGATACACGCATTTGCCAAATTCAGCATATTGGTTACCCAGTCTTAACAAATGCAAGTTCTCTGTCTCTTTCTTTCTTTTTTGGCAGAAGATTTCTTCTTCCCCAAAGCAATTTAGACAGATAGTATGTAATTTTAGATGCTCATATTCAAAGCCCCATTCTTTTGCCATTAACACAACACACTGCCATGCAGATTTCAGTACAAGTGATCTGTGGACTTCAGTTTAAAGAAGAATCAGAAAGTTAATCTTTCTTTGGAAGATGAAGGTCCACTAAACCAAACTGATTACCTGGGACACAAACCAACAACTGAATGTTGAAGTCATATGGAGATTCTTCTATGCTCTGCAATACAAGGAATTGCTTTGCTGTTTCTTCAAAGAGCTTTAAGCAGTCTGTAACTAAGGGACTTAGCAAAGGAGTGTTGTTTTTCATTTGGTCTTAGCAGCTACTTCCGCTGGAGAAAACTTTAGGGGATGATATCCCTCAGGACCTGAGCTACACTTAGCTGGTTCTTCCCCTGAACTGTAAGTACATGAAATAATTGGGAATTTTTGATGGTGTGTAAAAGAAAAACTACTTGGTTGATAAAGGTGATAGAATGTTACTTTTTTTTTTGTGTGCTGGCATATGAAAAAGGGTGGAGGTAGTCACATACACACACACCTTTGGTAGTTACAAGTGACCTGCACAAAATGACTCTTCTGACTCTGTTTTCAGCTCTCTGCCTTGTAGATCCAGTCCTCCCATAGTTGTAGCCTCACCCATGCTTTCCCCTGTGAACCTAGCATGTATCTTATCTCAAAGAGATTGAGTTGCTGATGAACTCTGATGGTGACAGACATCTTGCATTAAAAGGGTTTTGTGAATCATCTTTTTAAGAGATATAACAGCTACCCAGGTAACTATCCTACTGGATTCGGTTGGTCTTCAGGCTGGACTGCAAAATAAAAATAAAACCATCAATTAGGAAAGACAAAAGTAAGTGAAGTCTTTGGAGAAACATAACAACAAAATAAAAACAGGAACCAACAACAACAGGAAAAAAAAAAAACAACACTAAATGGAGAGCACAGCATAACTGGAAAGTGAGAGAGGATCACGAATGTCTATTTTCACAGAAATCTGGATGTGAGTGATTGGACTGACTATAATAAATTCCCCTTAACCCTCTTTTTCTCCTTTTCATTATGCTGTTTCTGATATGGAGATTAACGTTGACCTTTGGGCTTTTACATCTTGCAATTTGCCAGCCCTTTGATAGAAAGCACATTCTTGCTAGCCACTTAATTACTTTCTGATCAGTATTACATGACACCAGCAATCAGGGGGCCTTTGATTTACCAGGACAAAGGGGAGAATGGGAATTTACTTTTTTTTTCCCAACACAGTATTGCCATAGTCCCATGAGCTGGATGTAATCCTGGTTTCATTTTCCATTCCTGTTCTTTTGTGATGTTATAAGCCCAGATATGAGGCTAAACAAGAACAAGATAAGGCAAGTTCTTTTACTATGTGAATACCAAAGAAATAAATCTTTTTATCTCTTCCTAACTTCAGGTGGAGGCCATAAAAAGCCTTCATGTATTAACACTGAATAAAACTGGTCCATTCCACTTTGCCTAGAGCGTTAGTTTTATTTCTAAAAGGACATGTATTTAACCATATAAAGCAGTAAGAAATATAAAGGAGAAAATGTGACTGTTTCCAATAAGGCATTTAAAAGTAGGGACAGGAAGCGTGTTGAGCATGAGATGCTGACACCTCTAATAACCTCCTTTAGCAAACTGAATTGTGGAGAACTGTAAGAAACCAAAATCTCAGCATTCAGCCCTATGCAGAGGATTTTAATTGAAGGACTGGAGATATGGCAGAGGCAGGATTTGAAACCACTGTCAGGTACAATTGTGATGGGAGGAATCTGGAGAAACTATTAAATACTAATTCATTACTCTGGGAATATTTTTGTCTTTTCCAGTGATGCTACTTTAATACTTAATATGTAATTAAAAAGGATTTTGGAATATTGCTTGCACCTTGTTTACCAAATGATGATGCAATTGAATATTAAAAAGAAAAGCCATCTTCTTTTCTTAATCAAACAAAAACAACAGATACAACAACAGAAAACCAGCATTGCAGGTGAGAGTTTAAAAGCAAACAAATTATCATCAGCTACTGAATCTGGGAAATTTTAAACGGACTTAGAAGCCACCCAGAAGATTGTTGGATAGATATGTTTTAGTCACATTGTAATATGTAATCATACACAAATATTTCCTAGGTCATTTGATCAAAGCTGAGGTCAGATTTGTGTTTTCTGAAGCGAAGGATTCAATTGGGATTTTATACAAAAGGCATGAGCAAAATAAATAGAAATGAAGTGACTGAAAGCATGAGATTTTTAATCTGATGAAAGCCATTTTGGCAAAGTTCCACATCAAGGAAATGTTCAGAATTTTGGGATTTTTATAGAGCAAATTTCTGACCTCCCCCAAAAAGTGCATTTAATCCAAGAGAGTATCTGTCTAGAATGTGTATGATTTGTTTAAATTTCTGTTTTCAACAAATAACTTAGACAACTAAAAATCTCCATTCTGCTTTCTTTCTTGTACACAATATACAGAAGAAGAGGTCTTGTCTAGCTGTGAATATGGTGTTTTTGGTGTTAAACTGTTGAAATGGTTAGCAAAGTGTTTTTTCTTTGCTTTTGTTTGAGAGGAAGCATTGAGTTCAGGAGTAATTCAGGCTGAACACAAATGGTATCCTGGGCTTAATCAGGAGAGGGGTTGTCAGCAGGGACAGGGAGGTAATTGCCCCTCTTTACTCTGCCCTTGTGAGGCCCCATCTGGAGTACTGCATCCAGGTCTGAGGCCCCCAGTACGAGAAAGACAGAGAGCTGCTGGAGAAGATCCAGAAAAGAGCCACTAAGATGATCAGAGGGCTGGAGCACCTCCCCTGCAAAGACAGGCTGAGGGAGCTGGGTTTGTTCAGCCTGGAAAAAAAGAAGGCTGCAGGGTGACCTTGTTGCAGCCTTTTGGTACTTAAAGGGAGCCTTCAAAGAGGAGGGGAGACAACTCTTTGAAAGGGTAGATAATAGCAGGACAAGGGGAAATGGTTTGAAGTTGAAGAAGGGAAGATTTAAGTTGGATGTCCGGGGGAAATTCTTTCCCAGGAGAGTGGTGAGGTGCTGGCACAGGCTGCCTGGAGAGGTTGTGGATGCCCTGCCCCTGGAGGTGTTCAAGGCCAGGTTGGATGGATCCCTGGGCAGCCTGGTCTAGTATTGAATTTGGAGGTTGGTGGCCCTGCATGTGGCAGGGGGCTGGTGATTCATGATCCTTGAGGTCCTTTCCAACTTGGGCCTTTCTGTGATTCAGGTTGGAATTCCCAATTTAAGGAATTTAAGGAATTGATATTTCTACCAGGATATAAAAGCTACGATTGTATCTCCAATTCCAACCAAATGAATTGGAGGTCTAGCTGGATGTAAAGAGTGGTATTTCCCAAGCATGGGAGAAGAAATCCCTGGTAGTTTGAATTAGCTGAGAGAAGTAATAGAAAAGTTTCTGAAACTCTGTATTTATGAAGTTGAAGAAAAAAAAAAAAAAAGGTCAGGATAATAGTAATATAATTTATATATAAGGAAAAGAAGGAAATCAATTCAATACTTGTTTGCAGTGGTGTGAATTATTAGTCTAGCTCTTCCTTTTTTGTTTGTAAATGTACACTCTCAATGCTTGTTCTGCTCTGCCCTTGTGAAATGTGGTGCTCTCTTTCTGTAAACACTGCTTCGTGCTTCATTCCCAAGTTCAAACACTGGATTGTCTGGGAATAGAAAGGAAAGTGCCCCAGAATGATGTGGAAGGCTTTCCTTGAATTTTTGGTATGAGTAATATTATTCTTCTGAGTGATATTTAGGAGTTGACTTAAAGATTCTTGATATTTAAGAATGAGAATTTGCTGTGTCTAAAACTATTAAAATGTCATGGGCTTTCTCGTTTTCTGACCTTTAATCCAGTAAATCTTCCACGACTGTTTTGCCTTTTTAGTAGATTAATTGGAAAGAATATGATTCTCAACTGTTTTTTTTCTTTTTCTGTTTTTTTTTTTTCCCCTTTTTTTCCCCTCCCATGTTCTCCAATAGAGAAGAATGAAAATAAACTGACAAATGGTGTTTGTTTGCTACTCTAATACTCAAAGTTGGTGTCCATTCTAGCTACAAGGCTTATTCTAGCCATCTCTGCAGTGACTGTAAATATAGTACACCTGCCTGAGTTCCCACTGTGAGGTTACGCCAATTCTATAAACCATTTGGAGCAATCCCCATCATGTACAAGAACTACAGATACGTTGAAAAAAAAAATAATAATTTTGAAATGTATAAATGTTTATTGTCTGTGAATGATTATGTGACAGATCCACATATAGTGGCAGGTTTCTTTATTTTTCCTTTCACTTTCCATAATAAATAGAGAGAAAACCTACTTTTGCAGAGTTATTGGAATTTGTTAGTATTGTGTTACTGAGCTTAGAAGGATTTTATAAATATTCATGACAATAGTGGTGAGAATATGTACAATTGAGAAAAGATTATGCGTTTTAAGTAGCAGAGTGAGGCTTACGAAAATAGGAATCAAAATACTAGGAAATGTAGAAGGAATTTAATTTACCTGTCTTTATTTATATCAGCCTGAGTACTCAATTAAAATTCTACATATTATTGGTAAAAGCAAATATCTTTATTGTTTTGAAGATTGTGCTTGTTTATGAAAGGAATTCTATAACATGGCTCCAAGTAATCAGGATCTAGTTGCAGTGAACAAAGAGATAACTTCCAGCTTTGTATCTGTGTAACTAATATGTAAAAGGCAGAACCATAATGGAGACAAATGGACTTTTTTACACATCCGGAATAAAATAGGTCTACTTTGTAAACTGAATGCCCTTGGTAGCTCTACTGAGATGCATGGAATATATGTACTCACAGTGGAAGATCATTATCCTGGCACTGAATAATCCACTACGGAATACTTGTTCTAATTAATGAAGTCAAGATGGTTTTCTCAACATCATCTATCTAGGCAAGACTCAGACATTTTAGTTTTGACATATATTTCTCAACCACTCCTACAACCTTGTCTATGAACTTCTGATCAATTTTCTTGTGTTTTCAATGTGAAAAAAAAAAAAAAATAATAGGAAACAGAATGTGTTCTATGATTTCTTAAGTTGCTCATTTCATAGTAATGTCTCATCTGAAAGAATCCTGGAGTAAAGCTGAATGCTTGATGCACAGTGGAGATTACCATGGATGGTCAGTGGGTTTAGATGTAAGACTGAGAAAAGATATCATTCTGGATTTTGTGATGCACTTATCTTGGGTAGAAAGATGAAGTAAACAGTCCACCTCAAAATACCTCTCTTTTCTACAGGTGCAGACCAGATATTTTCAGCATCATAGTTCACATTGCTTAGAAGATTTCTTTGTTTATTCTAATAGTTACATGGTTTTTCATCTTATTGCTGGAGGATCCAGTTTTGACTATTACCAATAGATGAAACAAAGATTTTCAGTTCACAGGAAATGCACTATTGGTACTTGGGGTCTTATTCTGAATTTAAACTAAAACTCCTATTTTTCATAAAATGTTTCAAAAAATCATAATCACTTTTGGATAAATTGAATTGCTGTACTTAAATAAATAAAACATTCTATCCTTTGATTTTTAATTATGAGGTGTAGTGTAGACCACACAGTTCAATAGAGATGAAAGACAGTTTATCTATAAACAAAAAATATTTCATCTGAAATATGTAATATGTTTCACTGAAACATACCTTGCTAGAAATATTTGACTATTTCAGTTGTTTTTAGGTGGAAATAAAACCGTCTTGATGTATTGTTGGACAAAGACAGGAAAATGTTTTGATTTCACTCCAGTAATTCAGATACTGTGTAGCAAAGTGGAAGTTATGAAAACAAATCAAATTGCAGTCTGTATAAAATGATTGAAATTGCTAGGCATGTTTTCTGTCGTGTTTTTCTTCCTAGAAGAGTAAAAATACTTCTTGTCTATTTTATGTAAAATCTTGTGATTTCATAAGTTGTTTGCATACAGACACTATAAAATAAAAATAAGTGAATCAAATATTTATTAGAAAAGCCTTACTTGCATGCTCTTAACTGCTCTTAACTCTTAACAGCCTAAAGCTGTTGTACCTATTTCATTTTAAAGCCAAGTCAACGTACTGTTCTTCCTGTGATCTTATGATTTGAGAAATGTATACGGCAGAAACAACAAGTGTCTCTATTGGAACTACAAGGGCTGGTTTGAAAGTAATGCTTGCAATTTTTTTCTTGTTTGCTCACAATATTAGAGGTGAAATCTTTCCACTAGTATTCCAAAATGTATTTTGTTGCCATGTGCAGATGACAGTGGAGAGGCATCATCTGACATGGGAACATATATGAAGCAAAGGTGTGGAGTTGAATTCCTCTCCATATTAAAAATGGCACTGACATTCACTGATGATTGCTGAACTTTTATGGAGAACAAATAGTGGATATGAACACAGTGAGGCAGTGCATTTCTGCAGTGGTGACAGTGGATCACTTTCACTGGTGCAGATTTTTACAAGTGAAGCTTGCAGGCTCATTACTTGTGAAAATACACCGCTAATGGTGGTGATTATGTTGAAAAAGGCTGCTTAGTAGCTAAGAAGTTGCTCTATCAAATACAAATAGAATTCTATCAATAGAAATATAGGAGGCATTATTTTTGGAGTGACCTACATAGATCTGCCACCTTCAAGCTTGATATGTGTCTCCCCTACCTATTGGTGTGCCAGAGTGGCCTCACTGAGCAAAGATCTTGACACTGTCATGTTTGATGGATATAAAGGCAGGACAAGTTTCTACTTAAAAGCCCAATTTCAGGCATCATTTTTACATGTAGAAGGAGGCACACACAGAACCCACCCTTCATGAAACTCGCTGTGAAACTCAGCTGTAGTGTTTTGCTTGGATATGAGCCTATGTGCAAAACCTTTCTTCCAAGATGTTCTGTCACAGAGGTACCACATGGCAAACTCCCTCCCAGAAAGTAAATGACTCCCATATCATTACTGGTGAAAGAGGAGACTGATGTCTAAGCAGCATGATTTATACCTGCTGAGACCTGGGGATAGGCCAGGGTGGTGACAGACTTGACTTTTCACTGATGCAGAATGCCTTTTCATCTGCCAATATGGACTGGAAGTAGCTATCAAGAGTATTTATAATGGTAAAGATAGAAATGAATCAAACTGAGATTTCTTTACAGTGTCTTATATTTGCAGTAGAAGTGAAAGCTAACCATCAGAAGTGAAATAAGTTGGTTTATGTGGCAGTGGAAGCGTTACGCTAGTATATTAAGAAAAAAATAGCAATAAGCATTAATACTCTGAGTTATTGGTATCATGTTGTCTATGAAATTTAAAATTGATTAATTACAAACAGCAGAGCAGCTGGTTCTTTAGCAGCTGTTTCTTAGGCTAGAGGAAACAGCCCTATCCATTAATAAAGTATTCATCTCAGCTGAAATCAGAAAACTGGAGTCAGCTGTACTGAGAGCCAATTAGCCATTTCATAGTAACCATTACAGCTGGAGACGTTTCATTTACTACTGCAGTGTGACTGACAATGATTTCAGGACAAATTTCTCATAGTGTCCTTCAAGTCAAGCTGTGTTCACTGCCCCTGCACCTCCCCCACTAACTCCCCCCCCCATACTTTGGGTGTCCCCATCCAGTAGTTCTAGGCTGTTCATACTAAGTCCTAGAAATGTATCTAGATCTTTTTTATCACTTACAAGTTGCTCAGTTCAAGAGGAATCTCTGAGAAAATAATTTAAGTTTCTCATAAAAATATGAGATCCTTCCTCAAGAATGATTTTTCAGGGGTATTTCTAATCAAAAGAGGAGAAGCTGCTCATTGATGACGTAATAGGTGACTGGGAGTACCCATCCAGGACACTACCTGAGAATAAACTACCCATAACCTTGCAGCGGGAGAGCAGCTGAACTCAGGTGGTTTTTTTTTGTATCTTGTCTGAGTGCCCAATTCACTTCTGTGCCCTTTGGAGAACTCAGTAGCTGTTTCCTGGACTCCTGAGCACACTGATTCTGAGGATGCTGCCCAAAATGCTCGGAGGATAATCTTTTTAACATGGACAGATTTACCAGGTGCTCCTGAGCTCTGTGTTATGCAAGCAGCAGTCTCTCAGAGGTCTCAGATTCTCTTCCATTGATGGGATTCTTGTTTCTACAAGGGCTGTAAGTGATCTTTCAGAGTTTTCCTCTCTCACTGTAGTTTGTCCTGCTGTGTTCAGCCTAGCTGAACACAAAATTATTTGAAATTTGGAAATTCTTGTTTCCCCTTCTAGGATTTTTGGTAGCACCAGATAACTGGATGTCCTAGTTCATCTAGATACTGCAAGGGTGTACAATATATAACTTTTGAAACCAGGAATATACTGAGGATGAGGAAAAAATTTTATGGTACATATGTGACCATAGACTTTGATAATACAAGGATGATGGGAAAAAGCATGGCCTCTTACTTGGGGTTACTTGTAAAGATTAGGAAAGTATTCAAGAGAAATAGATACAGCCATTAGGATTTGTGTGTAAAACAATATGAGAACAATCTCCCCTGTGAAGAGTTTCGTTTTTTCTTGGATATAGTTGAGTGATTGGTGTCTTTTTATTTGTTTTTGCTTATTGGATTGCATGGTTTTCCTTGTTGTTCTGTTGTTGTTTGTTTTGTTTTGTATGTAAATGGTTTTTAGAGGAACCTGTAACGTATTTCAGGAGTAAAATGCAATTGTTTTATCTTGTTAAAATTTGATGCTATCTTTTAATAAGCCTCTTTTTCAACCTACCACTTAAAATAATCAGGCTTTTCTATTTTTGTAATAGGAAAAAAAAGCATTTTGTATTTCTAAAAGGTGGCAATTTGGAGAATTCTACTGCGTCATGTCTTTATTTCTCTTTTTAAAGAGTGCAAAAGGAATGTATGCTCACAGCTGTTATACTGGAGCTGTGCCTCTAGCATGCAAAACTTTGCACTTTCCCAAAAGAAAGGTAAAGATCTTTACTACGTTCTGTTGTGCATAATGCATATATAATGAGGGTGTTCTCTTGCATGCTTTCATATGGAATGCTTTCTTTGCTGTTCATAGCACTCAGTCAGAAGAGTTATTGTATTTCACTATCTCTGGTACTTCAGCGTTTGTTTTGTGCTTGTTTGTTTGGTTTCCTTTGTTGTTCATGCTTTTCATCTCAGGAGGTGATTTTTCTCTATCTGCTGTATTTTCAGTGGGATTTGTTGACCTAGGTCTCAATACTTCTCAAACGCTAATGAATTCATTTTCATATAATTCCATTTCCCTACATATACAGAAAAAAAATAAGTGATATAATGGGTAAAAAAGTCAAAATCTGAGGATAAACTGTTTTGCTGGATAACATTCTTTGGGCTAATTTTCTTATATGAAGTACTTGATTACTATTTTTAATTGATATAATGTTCCTGCGTTAGAAGAAGATCTGTAGGAGTAAAGTATACTATTTGGATAGACCTAGTTGTTTGTTAACAAGGTTGGAATGTTCGATCTCATGTGTTCCCAACAAAAAGCTATGCTTCTAAAAGAAAACCATGCTAAAGTCTATATCCTCCTTACTGTTACTGCATGTTTAATGCAATTTTATGTTTGTAATGTGATTTCCTATGTTAAATCTTCACCTTTGACTACTGACCTGGCTTCCCTATGGGCTAGATTTTCTTTATCTCGTTTAAATTCTGGATTTGCTGTGAGTATGCTGGATTTCCATGGTTTTCAACAGGATCATTTCTGTTACTTGATGACTTCTTTCTAATCCTTACACTTTTCTCTTTCTAATCCTTGTGCTTTGCCATAAACCAATACTCTATCCTAGATGTCCCTTATTATATCTGTGACTTTCCAAGTAAAACTGTGAACTTTTCTCAGTCAGATCTGCTTGTGCTCTTTTTGTTCATTTTCTTCTATTTAAACTGATATACACCGTGACACTGGAAACAAATGATTGTTGATATTACTTATATGTGTGAAGGTTACAGCTGGTGTTTGCCCATTGGTGATAGTGGTGGCTAGGAGTGGTTCTCCAAAGTACATCTGTGTTCCAATTGATGAGAGTATGTGCCATGTGTTTAGAGCAGTGATGTTATGGAAATAGAAGTTTTTGATGAATCTAAAAATTGAGGGTTTTTTCAGCTGCTTGCCCATGTAACTGCAATAACTTCATATAGTGTTTTTTCCCAAACTCCTCATGCTAGAGCTAGCTCATAATGCTGTAACAACTAGGTAGTTGGCTCAGTTTGCATTCTTGCTGAGAGGTATGGTCACAGAGAAAAAAACAGTGCAGCTGAGAAAGTCTGAAGGAAAATGTGGATGTTCCTCCATTAGAGTAATGCCATGATTTGAGGATAAAATTAGTTCAGCCCCATCTGCTCCTGTTCTTGCCTTATTTTAGAGAGTATAGGCACAACTGTCCATGGGGCTACTCTGAATCAGATTTAAGGTTGTTGCTGTTTTTAAGTGCAAGTTTAGAAGAAAGAGTTTGCTTGGGAAGTGTAAGCAGACTGGAAAGTAGCAACTTTGTGGGTGCTCTGGGCAAATGCTCTAGAGTGCATACGCATAACTTTTGCAAACCTGTAAATGCTGTCAACACTAAAGCACCTGTTATTTTTGAAGGGAAGAAGTGTAAAAACAAGTACTTAGTTTGAGCCTGAGCACTTCCTGGCCTTTACTGGTGATGCTTTGGCTGGATTTTGGTGGCCCACTTTCTGGGGAAGTCAGCAGCCACTTCTGCAGTGGCAGTTTTCTCAAAGGAGACCAGTAGTTTGCACCAACATCTTTTTTCCTTTTAGCAAGTACTTGCCAGTATCCAAAGTGGACTCCAAAGTTGCGGTATTGGAATCTGGGATTTTGTTTTTAAATATTATTGCTCCAGAGGCAAAATAAAGGCCTTCATAGGATCCATCTCCCGCTACACCAAATATCAATGGAATGCTGTTGCCTGTTTTATCTTCCTAAGCTGTTCTACCTGTGATCAAGGCTTGCTCTTTTAAAGAACAATTTCTCTACTAGTTTCCATTTCCACAGGGAGGTTATAACTTTCACATTAGACTGGTGTAAAAGTCTTTGTGATGAGAAATATTTTATTTCCCAAAACAAGTTCACAGTTTCAGAGCAGAACTCTGTCTCTCCATCTGGGGCTATTGTGTTTAAGTGAAGAAATGTGACACTGAATCCCCATCATATTTCTTCTTGCTTTTCACTTGCTTGACACTAAATTGGCAGTTTTTCTAGGCCAAAGAGGCAAAATATTTTTAATTACTTTGAGCATATTTTGCTCCCCAAGGTTTTGATATTTCTGATGAGCTTTGAGGTTCTTGTCTGCATCCTTAATTTTTATTCCAAACTGTATGAATGTTTGGAGATGTCTGCTGGGATTAATTTTACTCTGGCATAGCTATATAGAATAATGCTAGCACAAATCAAGGCTTCCGCACTTAGCAGCTGATGTCATTGTCAGAGCTGCTTTTCACTGTTCTGTTTGCAGTTTCACAAAGAGGTAAGAATACCTTGAACTTCCAGAGAGAGGACCTTCAACTATTCAGGACTCTGGTAGAAAGGGTCCCTTCGGATTCAGTCATGAAGAGTAAAGGTATTCAGGCAGGCTGGATGCTATTCAAAAAGGAAGTCTTAGAGGCAAAGGAGCAGGCTGTCCCCCTGTGCTGTATGATGAGCCAGCAAGGAAGAAGACTGGCATGGATGAGCAGGGAACTTTTTCTGAGGCTCCAGGAGATAGAGTCTACCTTCTGTGGAAGAAAGGATGGGCAACTCAGGAAGAAAGTTAGGAAGACAAAAGCTGAGCTTGGATTCAACCTGGCCACTGTAGTGTAGTAAGAGAGAATTAAAAACCTTTCTTTTACAAATATATTAACAGTAAGAGGAGAGCAAAATACAGTCTCCATACTTAATCCCATACAGGGTGCAGCAGGGAATGTGACTGCTGAGGGTAAGGAAAAGTCTGAGGATTTCAACGCCTTATTAACATCTGTCTCTAAAAGTCAGACCAGTTATTCTTAGGGTACTCTACCCCCTTACCTGGAAGTCTGTGATGGGTAGCAGAATAAACCACCCATCACTTAGGAGGAGACAGCTAGAGATTGTCACAAGTCTATGGGTCCAGATGGGATCCACTGAAGGGTGCAGAGGGAGATGGCAGAGATGACTTTCATGCTTCTTTGCTCCATCTATCGTTGTTCCTGGTTGACCAGAGACCTCTCAGAGAATTGAAGACTTGCCAGTGTGACTCCCATCTTCAAGAAGGACTGCACGGAGATCTGGAGAACTACAGGACTGTCAGCCTGACCTAGGTGCCAGGAAAGCTCATGGAACACACCATCCTGAATGAGATCACGTGGTATGTGTGGGACAAGCAGGGGATCAGACCCAGCCAGTGTGGGTTCATGAAAAACAGGTCCTGCTTGACCAACCTGATCTCTTTCTATGTTTGAGTGACCTGCTTGGTGGTTGAGGAAGAAACTCTTGATCTGAAGTCTTCTTAGTCTGCTGGAACAGCTACTCAGGGAGACTGTTGAGTCACCATTCCTGGAGGTGTTCAATAAATGTTAAGATGTGCCACTGAGGACATAATTTAGAGAGGAAATATTGGTGGTAGGTGAACAATTGGGCTAGATGATCCTGTAGGTCTTTTCCAGCATTAATGATTCTGTGATTCTAAGCATCTTTGGCAGAAAAGATTGTATGTAAATAGATGGCAAGCTGCAAGTAAATTAAGCATTGATATCCACTATCTTTCAGAGGGTAAAATTAATGGGTAAAAATATAGTCAAATTCTGTCAGAAAGAACAATTTTAAAATAACGCTTTTCAAGTTCTTTGGGTTTTTTGTTTGTTTGTTTTTTATCTTGTATGTTATACAACGCAGTAAGGTCTCTTCCATCTCCATTTTTTTCCTTCTCCTTTGCAAATATCCCTTTTATTGTTAGCAGTCTGTTCAGATGCTGCACAATCCCCTTTGGATTATGTTGAGCAGTATTAAATATCACAGCAGCATACTTTCTCGACTTTGCTTATGTTAAAATAGCAAATATTTGTTCTAGATTTTTTCTATTTATTTCTGAGAGCATTCTGCTTTAAGCATACCTTATGCAGTTTCTGCCTGGAGACTGCCATGAACCAAAGCATGTATTTCAGAGGTCAGCTGCAAACTGCTTGGTTACAAAGATAGTGCTGAAGCAAGCTCCAGTAAGCAGGCAAGGAAGAATATGGCCTCTTGACAATAGCTACACTGAGGAATGTGTTTTCCCAAGAGCAAATTCTGTGGGGGAACCGTGGACACATACCAAAAATGGTTTCCGAATTACTGTTCTACTCTATGTCAGGAAGCGAGGAGGGAGCACCTCCTATCTTAATATTATCACTTCCTTATTATTCTGATACAATTTCCCTAATGTGAAACATCAGCACTTGCATTTCTTCTATAATAGTGGTTTGTTGCACTTGTACTGATGAAAACGGTCACGAGCTGGGAAACTGTAACACCACTAGGATTATAACAGATACAGCAAAAATTCCCTCCCAGAGGGTTCATTCATTAAGCAAGCATTTTTATCTTTATCATCTTCTCTCTTAGCTTTCAAGGCCATTATCTGACATTTTGTCAAACATGCTGTTCCCTGAAGTGGTTTCCAGTCATCTCTCTCTAAAATATTAAAACTTGTAGTTTTATCTGAAAAATCCATGCGCAGAACAACTGAACTTTAATATATCTGTATAAACATAACAAAATTTCAGTATAGTTTTAATAAGATAAGTCTTCACCTGCAGCACAGATTGAAATAGGGTCATGAATTGGCACACTGCTAATCTATTTGTAAAAGGAAAATGAGAAATGGTCTGTTTGTGACATTCTCATAACATGAGGGAAGATTGTTATCTTGCTCAGCTCATGTTGATAGCAGTGGGGGAGGATGTGTAATCTAGGAGCTGAATAAGGATGACCTTGGTTTGTAGAAAGACACTTTAGTTAATGAATTTGTAAGTGCTCCCAGTTTCCATTTTCATGCATTCTCATTCCCATCCCTTCCTTCCAAACTGATCAACACTTTTTGTTAGGCAGACGGTGAACTTGTCTGCAGTATATCTCATCTCCTCAGGTGAGTCCTGTAGAGAACCTCTTTCCCCACCATCCCTTCCTATATGAAATTAGGCAGACAGTGTCTGCTTCTCTGGACAGTATTATCAGCAGCCTTGATGTTCTTGTAACATAGTGCATTTTTTATTTTTTAAACCATTTAGCATTGTGCTGTGTTTGTTTTTTTTTTTTTTTCTTTACTGGTACATGAAGATTGATTATGGGGTGGGGGGAAGTCACTTAAGAATTAAACTATTGTATAACGGCTGAAATCAGTAGTACTGTGTCAGCTTTCAGCACATGAATGTCAGCATCATGGTTTTTAAAATGCAGTAACTAAAATTTTCAAAATAGTTCAATATCCATTTCCTTTTACCCAAGGTGTCTGTCTTTAAAAAGGCTGCTCTACTCTTAGCTGACTACTGTGTCGGTGTGGAAATATTTGAGTATTGTTGCTAAAAGAATTGCCATATGTTATGACTGCTGAAATGTCTTCATTTTTTGACTGAATCGCTGTCTACATGCTAATTTACAGGGGGAAAAAATCCCTTATTTTTTGCAATTATTAAGACAAAGGAGTACATTTGTGACATTATTAAAGCATCATCAACCTACAAATTAGTTACCTTATCTGCTCTCTATCAGCATAATCCTCATACCCCTGTCACCATGTTTACAAATCCAAATGAATATTATGCAGCCCAGATCTAATTAATTTTGGATTAGCCTTCCAGACACATGTAGTTCTGATCAAAACAATCTGTATTCTCTCTTTTCTGATTAGGATGAAGCCTGACCCCTGGAGTATTCTGTTTGTCAGAGGATGTGCTAGAACATGAATATCAACAAGCAGGTTAATCCTTAGGCTGTCACTTTCTCCCATATACAAGGCAGCATGAGTTTTTTTTGTTGCTAGAAGCCTCAGGGATATAGGTAATGTCAGAGAGCAAATCAGTACCATGCAGGGCTCAGGTGAGATTGATATCAGACTAGACGTTTAAGCAATCCAACATGATGTATAATGAAAATAATCCGGTGAAATGACTTTTCAGAAAGATCTGCTGTTCTATTGTGCTGTTTTTGAAGTGAAAAGCCAACTTGAAGATATATTTGAAAAGAAAGCTGAGCTGCTATAAATTTCAAACTAGGTAATGAGAAATTTGGAAAATGGTGATTGAGTAATACATTTGTTTTTATGCATCCTCTGACAGGGCACCTACTGGCAAATCCTGTTCAATGACCATAATGACCATAGCATAATAAAAAAAAAAAAAAGCTTTTATTTTTCCCTCCCGCTCCTTGAGTCAAGATGAAATTTGGAAAGGGCACTCTAAGTTTCACAGTTAAAGCTCACAGTCTGATACAGTATTTTGATGTTCTATAATTTCTCTCTCAATTGTCACAATTTTTATGGTTTTCAAGTGTGGTAAACTTTTTCTTTAGACATGCTTACTCACAACACAAAACAAACTTTATGCCCAGAATCCTGTATTCTTCAGGGTGTGTGCTCTCTTTTTCATGAAATTCAGTTGTTTGGCTCTGTATAGTATTTTTAGAGAATGAATGAGAGATCACAAGAGTGACCAGAGCTTTTGCCTGCATGAAGCACAAGTATAACTCACTACAGATTGCTTAAATGTTGAATTCTGTTGTACTTCCTTTACAGAAATGCATATCAGTGTAAGTACATTAGTAAGTGCTGCTCTTAGTGAGTTGCACTACTGAAGAGCAGACCACTTGATGCTGTCAACTTGAAGTCTGTTCTCTCCCAGTTTCAGGAAGCTACGTCATACTAGCTACACTCTGGCCTGAATGCTCATTTAAATTAGACTGTGTTAGATAAGACATTGAAATATACCTTCTGGATTAAGATGGTCTGAAATTGACCCTAATTATGGGCAATAACTCAGCTGTAAAATGTGAATCAAAATTCAGATTGTGCAGATGACTATGAGACTTGGTTTGAAAGTGTATTCCTGTATGGGAAACTGGTAATCACAGCCTGAACCTCTGATTAACCAGCTGAGGCAAGTGTTGGGTCAGCTGTGGGTGCACAGGTGAAGGTAATTCAGCTGTGCTCCCGGAAGGGGTGGAGCTTGACTCCACCTCTTATAGAGCTCATTTAAGGGCTGACCACCACTAAGGCAGCATCTCTTTTGGACATCGCTCCTTTGTGGAGACCAGGTGACCAGCTTCAGCATTTTCCAACCAGACTGAAGGCATCAGCATTGGTGAGTTTCTCTTATAAATAACCTTTTGGCTATCTATTATACCATCATTCTTTTATTACTTCCTGTACAATTCTCAAGTCAGCTAAAATATTAAGGCAGATAGATACAGCCTGTTAAGTTAGCTGTTTACAGGACTAAGTTTAGTTAACCAGTTCTGTTGCAAGTAAAAATAAAAGGGAATATTTTCTGTGATTATTTAAAAAACAAACAAAAAAACTACAGTACCCAGGCTCAGCTAAAACAGCGCCTGGTCTGCTATATGGCTTGTTATCCAGTCATGTGGAAATGGTTGCAAGTTGTACCAGGTTTGGATTAGACATAAGGAAAAACTTTTTCTCTCAGAGAGTGGTCAGGCACTAGAGTGGCTGCCCAGGGAGGTGGTGGAGTCACCGTCCCTGGCAGTGTTCTGGAGGCTTCTGGATGAGGAGCTACAAGATCTGGTTAATGGCTTGTGGTAGCAATGGTAATGAAGGACAGTTGGACTAGATGATCTTGTAGGTCCTTTACAACCTCGTGACTCTGTGTCTCTGTGTATGGGCTATAATGATGGAAAACATCTGAAATTCCATTTTAAATGCTAGGTTAATATCTGTTTTCTGGGCTCTACCCTAGTGGACTGCATCCCATGATTTTTTTATACTATATTAATATTTGAGGTGTAAATCCCACTTTTGTATTTGAACCAAGGTATTTTTTACTGAGGAGTCTAGAGTGATGGGACTTAAGGAAAGAGCCTTCTCTTCTTTTTCTATAGAAGTCAACAGTATTTCTAATGCTTATGTACTGCAGGAATGTTCTGCTATGAAGTAATTTTCTAAGGCTCAGAGCAGAAAGTTCCCATTGTTGTACTGAGTACATTGACTTTGTTAATTTGTTGTGTGGCTTCTAGTCTGATCTTCACTCAAATGGGGTACAGTAGTTTTACTGTAATTAAGGCTTTTTGTTGCTCAGTGATAAGAAAATTATCTTGTTTCTTGCGTAGAAGTCAGTATGTGTTATTTATTTATTTGATTCAGAATTTGAGGAGAAGTGAAGCTATTTGTTGGATTATGGTTGGACTTAGGACACTAAGAATCCATACTGGCTTGACTTATTCTGTGATGTCTGACTTGTCTTCATTCATCCCATATTCCCTGCTTTTCTGGAAAGATCAACTGAAACATACATACATACATATATACATATATTATATATATAGATAATCAAGGTTTAACAAATAAAGGGAAGACAGTTTGTCTTCCCTGACAAAATTACCTTTGCATTTCATGTTGAAGTTAGATTTGTCAGTTTAACACACACCAGATTAACTGCATGAGTGTCATTCCTTGAGCCTTCACATTAAGAAGTTTTTGGTTTTGACTCTCATTTTGGTCTTGTTTTCCCTTCTTGTTCCAGTTGTCAGTTCTGAATGTCACATTTTGTAAATGTGAGGGAAGATGACGTTCTTCCTCTGTGCTTATTTTAGACTTGTAAAGGTTGTATTAGCCATTGTTTCTCTGACCAGATGGGTACCTTAGAGGAGGCTTCTAGCTGTTCTGGTTGGACAGCATGGTGGTTTAGTTCATTTTCTTTAATACATGGGAGAAAAAAATGCTCAGTATAATTGCTTTAGGACTAATATCTCTGCACAGTGAATGGAAGGTTTCTTCATTGACTTTTTCCTCAAACTTCCCTTGTTACTATCCTACCTATCATAGTCACTATACCATGATATACACTGTTACTATATGCTTTAAAAAACACCTGAGATGAGGGCCCCGGTGGCGCAGTGGTAGGAATGACACATTGCAACACCTGAGGCCCGGGTTCAAATCTCCTGTGGTGCAAGTGGTAGAAGTGCTGCTCTGCTACACAGGAGGCTCGAATCCCGGGGGTTGGACTCAATGATCTCTAAGGTCCCTTCCAACCTGCACGAGACTGTGATACTATGATACATTAACAATATGACAATAGCTGAAAATACGCAACTTTAAAATCAAATGAATAAAAAACTAGAAGTAGCTAAATGTTGTTAACCAAGAATAACTAAGTTTTTGTAGCAAAAACTAGTTTTAATCATCTATTGTCATTAACAGTAGAAATTATGTTCTTAGAAACTAGTCAGGAATGTCTTGAAATACAAGAGAAATCAGTCAGGATGTGTAATATTTCAAAGCCTCTCTTCCAAGTTTGGAAGGTTTTTGGGAAATAAATAGTATTTGAAAAGTCAAAATAGTTAGACTAATTTGATAAATATGGTAATGAATGCATGTTCAGTATTTAGTGGTCTGCAAAGAACTTGCCTTAGAAGTTTATTATTGCAAACAGAATCTCAATTAAGTTCTTGTTTTTCCCCTCCTCAGAAATGTTTATAACCACAGGGTTGAATTGAATGGGGAGAAAATTCTGCATTTCAATGTCTTTGGGTTTCCTTTCCTATTTTCCATCAATCCTGTTTTGTTATTGCTCAGCCATTCTCCCTCAGGTGTAGAGATCATCCACTTTGACTTAGGGTCACCTGGTGGGTCATAGCTACTGGCATGGGCTTCTTACCAGATCATGGAGACAGTCAGTATCAGTGATTAAATGTCTTTTTGCCTTTCTGTGCCCCAAGGTACCAAACTTCTAGATCAATGTCAGGTTTTATACCATTTTCCCTGTTATAGAGAATTTACCATGACAGGGCTGCCTTATTTATGTATTGCTGAAACACTATTGAGCTTCCTTCTCTTTTGTGCCTCTCCTTAATGAGTTATTCTCCAAGGCTGGGAACTAACTGATTAAGCTAGTGTTACAGATAGCTTTGATTGGTGATGCATCAGTATGTGTCAAGTGAGATGCTGCAGATTGCTCTATATATACTTCATTCAGGCTTAGCTTTTGTTAAATACACAAAGGCATCTGGTAGCTGAGATGCTTTGCAATTCTGAAAAATTGTATATCTTTTCTGCAAGTAAAGTTACTGTAGCTGTGGGCTGCCTTATGTTTTTAGTAAATATATGCAAATCTGCATCTATTTGTGCGCTGCCAAAAATGATTAAGGAAGAGGGATGCTTAAATACCTTGGGAAAGCAATTGGCTCTAAGGCCCAGCTGCTGCAAATACTTAAGCTTGGGCTTAATTCTGTATGTGTGATCAGCATCACTGTGGCTTTAGTGGACGGGCACTGGTATAAGGAAATGTATAAACATTGCTGAGATAGAGGTCTATCTATGAATATCAGTATAAATCAGATAAGCCTGGTAATATATAAAAGAATGTGACCCTCAGAAATCATTAGATGGTGAAAATAGGTTTGATTTTGTTGCAGGATGTTTTTTGGTTTTTTTTTTGCTTTTTTGTTCCCCTCAAGTGGAATCTGGAATCTCTTTGAATATTAGACGATGGAAGGGAAAAAGAAAGCTAATGTTTCAAAATCAGTCTAAAGACCAAAAGGTGCCAAAAATAAACCCACCCTGAACTGATTGTGTTCTTTTCTTTCTTTACTATTGTCTGAGTTATTGTTGGACAGAGCAGTGGAAAGAAAGAACTGTTTGAGACTAGTAATGTGGTATGCATTGCAATCCACCCTGTATAAAGTGAAATAGCTGAAATGCTTGTTATGACTAGTGATTTCTTATGATCTTTCAGTAAAAGTAAGGTCTGCAAGTATTTGAATGAATGTGATTGTATTTCAATTTTTCAGTGCTCAGCCTATCATTGTGGTCTCTAAGAACTGCTCAACAAAAGTCTGTTACATTGTGCTAGACACCATATGGTTATTGTGAAAAAGCTGAAATTCATCTTTCACCCCACTAAACTGACTATCTCAGTATGGCTATTGCCATTTGAAGCTTGACTTTAGACAGCAGGTTAGCAAGAATGTGAAATAAATTGAGGGGAAAGAACATTAAGTGTAAACTAGAAAATGCACACAAAAGGACAAGACAGAAAAAAGAAAAAAATTAGCAACAGAAATTGATGCTTTAACAACTCTTTTATTTCAGGGTGGGAGCAGGAGGGAGGGTGTGGGACAAACAATAGAAAAGATTAATTACATCATTAAGTAGAGCAAATTCTAGTAGCTATAAAACCCAGAGGGCTTAATTCATCTTTGTATTTTGTCTTCAGAAGTGAGTGTTAAGTGATGATGCAAGGTACAAAACACTGATGGATGGGATTGAGTCCTATATCTGAATGATTACAATGCTGTAAATCTGTGCAGTTGTAATGACCTTGGTATAATACCAGTTTATGGCAGCTGAGAATTTGTCCCTTTACTGACGCTGAGATTGTGTAATTTTTCTCATGAGAACAATCAATGTTACTCTGTAAGAGGCTGAAGAAAAAATCTAAAATCTCAACAGGGCATTTTTGTGGTGTGAACTAAACCCCTGGTATATAAAATGTAAAGGTAAACTAGTGTGCTATGATGGACAGAAGCATATGATGCTCAATGTACAAAGCAAGGGTTGCTTATTTATCCCATCTTTTGAGTAAAGCTAGTAAAAAACAGTTAACCCCAATACTTTACTTGTTTTGCAGGAATGCAAGTAATGTAGAGTCTCACTAGCTTGGGTGATATTTGACCATGAGTAGTGGTGATGAACATTGTCTTGGTTAATTGCTGAATGGGTTGAGAACTTTGATTTTAGAAAGAAGTGATTTCTGAGCACATTAAAAAAGTTGCAAAGATCCGAACATGATATGGAGCACAGTTAGTTATATCATGATTATAATTAAAGATTCACCCCACTCCTACTATAAAATAAAGATTGTAAAAGAAGAATTTAGCTGCAATAAATGCTGCATTTTCACTGAAGAATGAAATCTTGATTTTTCTGGACTCCTCTGGAGTCATGAAGAAAGTAAATGATATCCTCAGGTACTGGTAAAGTGAGATAACTCTTCAGTGTGATTGTTTTTCTCTCTGCATTTCATGAGATCTTGAAACTGAGATAACAGTATATTTGACTGGAAATGTTCTGAAGTCAGAAAAGGTTTTCTTACAGCTTGAATCTAGATCTTAAACAGAAGTGTCATTCTTTGGATCTAGGCTTAAAGTGACAAAGGGTTATGTGACAGGGTGGGTCAACACTACTTCTGCTTTGAGTTTACCTGCAGGACTTGTGTACCTGCAGTGCACAGCAGCAAAAACAAAACAAGTCTTTGTGAGCCATACCATGAGAATATACTTTGTTCTCACAGTTTAAAAAGAGTAGGATAAAAATACAGTAACATCAGAATCTTTCAGTATCTGGCTCTGTCATTCTAGTTATACCATGAAGACACTGACTTCTTTTATTTTGTGCAATCATAGTAAAATATGCTGGGATTGCAGAAGGGTTACAGCTGCTGTCTCCTGAACAACTTTATTAAGTGTTCATTTGAAACAGTTCATCACTGCACCAGAGGAGTTTCCTCCTCCCCACCATGCTGTATTGATATCACAGTACTCTAAAAAGACAGTTTCTCTCCCCTTCTTCTAAACTGTACAAGATCATTAGCATGAAAACGAGGACTTTGTTTCTTAAGTGTGCATCCATTCCCATAGCTTATCCTCCCACCTGAAGTCCTCATCTGTGGCATCAATGAGTTGCAGTGGAAATTGGTTTGATGAGGCTCTTTAAGAGCAAGCCACTTATATGCAATAATCTCTCTATAATTATAGAACTCCCCTTATTATTATTATAACATCTTTTAACACTTTTAAAGTTCCCTCAGTCCTCTAATTCAGCTTCATTGACCAGAAGACAAAGAAATCCACCAGCTGCAGAGTTAAAATCATGATGCTGTTGGCTTTAATCTCTCTTTAATCATTAAAATATAAATTAGTGCTTGCATTTGTTACTTTCCAAACAGCTTTCTCTTTTGGGTTTTTCTCATCCTCTGCTCACAACTGCCACCTGCTTCTTCTGGTGGCCTGTCTTGCTCCAGGGAGGAGAACCCTTCCCACATTTGTCAAGAACAAGCGAGCAAGGCCTAAGCAACAAGAAACCTCAGTAGAGAAGAAGAGAGGGTACAAGCAAGTAGGAATATGTAGGTCAAAGAATAAGGACATCTTTGTGAAAGGGTGCCCTTAGTACATGAGTTTTTAGCAGGGGTGTCTCTTTGGGTAAGACCTAAGTTCATGTCTCAGTGTTCTAGAGATTAAACAATTTAATTAGATTGCACTCAATAATTTTCTTTATTAACTTTTGCAATTAGTATTTATATTTTTAAAGCTTTTAGTAATTTCAGTTATTTAAAGATAAGACTTTCTTTATAATACTTCCTCTAAATGAAGTTTTGAGATGTTGCAGATTGTATTTAGAATCGTAGAATTGTTTAAGTTTGAAGGGATCCTTAATGTCCATCTAGCTCAACTCCCCTGCAATGTAGAGGAACACCTATGGATTGATCATGTTGCTCAGAGCCCCATGAAGCCTGAACTTGGATGTTTCCAGGGATGGGGCCTCCACCACCTCTCTGGGCAACCTGTTCCAATGTGTCAGTACTATTATCATTAAAAAAAACAACCACAAAAAAACCAAAAAAAAACAACCTCTCTTCTTATCTAATCTAAATCTTCCCTATTCTAGTCTGAAACCTTTTTCCCTTGTCCTATTACAACAGACCCTTCTGAAGAGACTGCCCTCTTCTTTCATTGAATAGTGAGAGTATCACATGTCTTTTGGTAATAGATGGTGGGAATTACAGATCGGAGGAAAATTCATTCCAGCCTTTCCATCCCCCTGATGTTCAGAGGCTCTCTCTTTGGTGAAGCCATAAGAAAATTTTGAGGCTAATTGGAGCCACCAAATGATGCAGCATGGCATTGTGCCCTATGCTCAATACATATCTATTTGAGAGAGGCCTCTTTCCCTTCCAGTATAAAAGGACATTTTTTAAGTGCTACATTTGTTTGATTACTGAGCTTTTTTTCTTCACAAGGAAACATTGGCATAGCTGTCAGAGCCTGTTCTTGACTGCTGGGAGTTATTTGTCTAGATGGGAGTTTTAGCAATCAGCAGTGATGAGGAGAGGGTCCCAATAGTGCTGCATGCAAAAGAGAATTGAGTTGAAAGACCAGATGGAAAGAGGGAACCAGTGATCCAGGATAGCCATCAAGAAAGTGTTTGGGAGGGTGGGCGGGCCTTTATGAAAAAGGATAACCTGATTTAGAAATCTGAAACTACCGAGCTCTGTGAAGATACAATTTGTATGTGTAGTCAGTTTTGGATAAATAGCATGAGGTAAAAGCTTCAAGTGCTCTCATAGTTAAGCTTTACTTTAAAATTCCTCATCTGACCTAAAGCTTCTGCTGAACGTATCTTAAGATGTAATAAATGGGAAAACATAGCAGTTCATGTAGCCACTAGGATTTTTGTTTTGATAACTTTGCTTTTCTCTTGTTCCGATCCTTCAACTGAAATACAGTTTTTCTGGAATTTCAGCAAGCATAGGAAGAATTCTGATTCATAATGAAAAGGGCTGGCATCCCCTAGAAGGGCATGGATGTTCCTGGAGTGGAAGGTTTTCAAGACCTCAAGCAGTGGTTTTCTACAACAACCACTCCTTTACTTATTTGTGCTTTAATACTGGAGTGTTATAAATAAATCACCATAAACGGGTTTGGTTTAGTGTTGGTTGCTTGTTTTCCATTTGTGACTGCAGCACTGAAAGATATCAGACTGGTTCTTTCTGTACGTGAATCTTTGATTTATACACGAGAAAGGTTAAGCAGTTTTAGTAATGGGAGAAAATCTCAAACATAGTTGTGCCTATGGTATTTCATAGAATCACAAATTATTGAGGA
Source organism: Coturnix japonica (assembly GCF_054131305.1). Lineage (NCBI taxonomy): Eukaryota > Metazoa > Chordata > Aves > Galliformes > Phasianidae > Coturnix > Coturnix japonica. The sequence goes on from NC_140663.1 coordinate 81,980,538, forward strand.
CAATAAATAAACTCTGGAGGTTGGTGAACTCGGTGTCCTGCTCAAATTAAGGTAATCTGGACAGGGTTGCACAGGACCATACTCTGATTTTGAGCATATTCAAGGATGGTTTCTTCAGAACCACTCCGAATAACCTTTGAGTGTCTGACTATCCTTTTGCGTTTCAGTTTGCATCAATTGCCTAAATTTGACTGGGCCTCACTACAAAAAAAAGCCTAGGTTCATTTTATCTGCACCCTCCTGTGAAACATTTGCACACATAAATAAGATCCCTCTGAGTCCTCCCAGATATCTCAGCCCCTCCTCATAAGTCACACACTCCAGCCCCCCTGCAACTCTTTGCTTAACTCACACACACCAAGAAGTCCTTTCTATTTCAGCTTTCTACTATCTTCCTCTGCAGCTGAAAATTAGGATCTGAATCTGCAAGTATTGCTGCCATTATCAGCCCTGTTATTGTTCTTATTTTTCATTCCCTTCTGCCCCCAGGAGGGTAAGCTAGTGCCATAAAACACATCAATATCTTGGCATTACAACAAGAATCAGTCTTCTGGAAGGCTAAGATGCCTGCTAGCCCTACTCAGATAATTATTTGTCTCTTAAGGTAATGCAGGTAGTGTTTCATGCATAAGATGTTGGAATTCCCCTAAATAACATCTAAGAATATTGAGTGATAACAACTGTGCCTTTAACAGAAACAAGTGGAAATGGATTTGGCCACTGCCAAGCAGTTAACAAATATTTGATGAGGTCTTAGATGGATGTGGAAACCTTTATTCCAAAGAACTTTTGCATTTATATATCTTAAGCAAAAACAACAGCAAAAAAATAAAACTGAAGAGGAAATGCGATAAACTCACATCTAATTTCATCTTTTAGTTAAATGTATCTTCACATATTTCATCTTAAGAGTTGCTTTTTTCTTTGTTCTCAGAATAGTTAGCCTAGTTTTGTCACATGCAAGAAGTGCTGCATGCTGCCAGGTAGATTAGTTTGACGTTTGCTTGAGTCTAATACAGTAATTTTAAACTGCATATACAGAGAATGAATTAAATGTCACTGAGTTGTGCAGTCTTCAAATTTTAGAAGAACTATGTAATGCAAGTGGTAAAGTCCTCATAAAATACTAAAGAAATAGGATATTACTACTTGAAAATATTATCAGGATACATTTTGCATTTGAAGATTAATGGTTTTCAATGTGATATTAAACTGATATTTACGTATAGGGTGTTGAATTAATCTCACTATCTGTAAAATTATTAAATGAATTGTGAGTGACTGGTGAATAATTCACTTACGTGTTCAGTCAGCTCTCCAAATTAAAGGATATAACAGAATAAATGAAGCACTGATTGCGAGCGGGTGGGTAGAGTTCTCTGAATGCAACAGTGACTCCTATGCAGAAGGATGTTCCTATCTTACTCAAATTATTAAAATGCTTCTTATTTGCTTTGATCAGTTTTGACAGGTGTTTGTGAACCCATTCTTTTCCCCGGAAACATGAAAAGGGAACTAAAGCTCTCAGTTCTTTTACTCTGAGAGAATTTTCAAGAACAGAAAACTAACCTTTTGAATTCTGAAAGGATAAATCAAGTAAAAGTGTATGTTTTGCATGGATGTATTTCTACTTAAAATGTAAACCTAGGCATGCAGGTGTTGGTAAAATTGAGAGAATCTTAAAAGCGCAATTGGCAATTTTTAAATAACTTAGTGTACTGCTCTGCATTTCTGCCGGCTGCCTGTAATATAGTAATTTATGAAAAAGGATTGTTAGAGTTTGATTTAGAGCAAAGCTAGGTACTGAAGTACATTCATCATATGACAAATTGTTCCTGTTTTCTTTGTGAGGACTTATACAATCACTTGTTTCTACACACCCCCTAGGTCTGTTAAAACCCTGCTTAATGGTTCTCATCTGAAATTCCAGGCCCTGGTTCCATTTGTGTTCTGCATTCTGGGCCTTGTGTGAGGGAAGATTAGGTACATGAGGAAGCTGGTGGTGTGGGACCCAGCAGCAAAAGGGCTATGAACTTGAGGAGAATAACATAGATAGAAGCAATTAATTTTACATAGAAGTTTACTATTCCTTCCACTAATCACAACTGTTCAGGTCTCACTGTGAAGGAAGAAGGAAGCATGATATGCAGGTATTTGCAAGTAAAATTTAAAAAATCATCCTAGTCAACAATTTAAAGGATCCTGTCTGTGTTTAAAACCTAAAGCAATTTGAATTCCAGCTTTAGAAAAATTAACTTCTCTTGCTTAGAAAAATCTGTCTTAACAGAGGGCTTGGTCTTGCTCTAGGTGTGTTTGTCAGCTTAATTCTTCATCTGACACATGACCGTTTTTTCCCCCTTTTCATTTCTTTCAGCTCTAAGTTCTGGTAAAATATATAGGTTGCTTAAAGGTAATGTCTCCGATTTTTTTCCATGGAAAATTCAACAGATTCAAAGAGCCCAATAACATGATTTGATGTAGAAAATTCTCAGCTACAAAACACCGTTTTTCAACATAGGCACCCCCATTAGCTGTGCATTTTCACCTGTGATGAACAAAAGCCTGTGTGCCACTACCATAAAAGCTCTCACACCAGCAGAGGTGACATATGGTTTCACAGCTGCTATGGTGGTGTCATTTCTAGAAAACTGTTGCCCACACAGTTAATCTTCTATTATTTCGAACAGATGGAAGTCAGAAGGAACTAAATCCAGACTATACAGTAGGTGTGGTAGGACAGTCCAGCCAAGATTGGCAAAATGCTCCATTGTCTTCAAACTGGGGAATCTTACCAGATGGACTTTAAGACTCCCTTCCAACCCTAAGGATTCTATGATTCTGTGGTGAAAAAATTTAATGGAGTATTGGTGAGAAGGTTCAATCTCTAGTACCATAATATCAACATCCACCTCTGACTTCATGGGTCAGCATAACAAAATAGGAGGTATTAACATCAGAGCAGCTCTCATAATATTTCCCTCTCCTTACTTCTGTAAGTTTTTGTGTACATTGTATATATGGTTGTCAGTTATTAAAGCAGTGCTGGAAAAGACTAAATTGTACACAATAATTTTCTGTTACATCAATTAAATAAGAATCAATTTGATTAAACATGCCTTATTACAGTAGAAAAGGTGAAAATTTTCTTCATGCACAGAACTAGTAAGCACTCGTCTACATGTATGACTGTAACACCTAGATAGCCCACTTCTGAACTACGGCTGTATCACTGCAGTGTAACTTTACTTGTACTTATCTCAGTTGCCTGAGGCAGGGCTGGAAATAAAAGGGATGCTTAAAAGGAGTCTCCTTATAGCACTAAAAAGTTCGTTCTTGTAATAAATGAGTGAAGAAAGTGGTGAAAGGTATACTGTTTGGAATATCTAGACCAAGTCTGGGTGTCACAGGGGAGAGCTGGGGAAGGAGAACAACATCTAATTCAATCATAATTTTATGGATTGGAAGCAGAAATAGTGGTGTGAAATGCTGTGTCGAGAAGGAGTGGGATTATAGAGGGATCGTTTTCAGTTCTGTAAGCTCTTAAAAGTCAATGGGAGTTGGCGACTGTCTGCGACAAGGGAGAATTTTACCCTAGAGAGAGTGAGAAAGAAATGAGGTCATTCAGAATCATGGGGCTCCATATAGGCCACCAGATGAAATTCCAAATTATTATGGAAAATAAGTGCATGTTTGCTATGACTGTGTTTATGTGGAAATCCTTTGCCTTAGTTTGAATGTTTCTCTTGGAACCATTCGACCCCCAGAGGCAGTCATCAAGAAATAAATTTGGAAGGGAGATACACATTTGGCCTGCTAAATCTAGTTGAATCAGATGTTTGGATTTGTCACTCCCCTTTCTTATATAAAGTCTGGGCTCAGCTGCTCAGGAGGGCCTGCTAGCCAGACTGAGGGGACTGGTTATTGAGAGCTACATTTCCTGCCTTGTCTGTTCTGGTCTAGATCTGATGCTTTGCTTGTGTTGTAGCTGTTGTTCGATGTTATAAATTGCTTGGGCTGGCTACAGGGGGCTTGAAGTGTCCAGCAGCCAACTGAGTTTGACCCTATGCAGCAGCTGAAAGATAAGTTTAAGATAAGTGTTTAACTTGCTCATCTTCTTTGTTTCTATAGTGCACTGCTTACATTTTCAGGTTGTAGCAGGACTAAGTAGCTAGCTCTGGAAAATGTGCCTCTTCATAAATGCAAAGTAGAATGGTGCACAGGTCCTCTTAGGACTAAATACAGCAGCAGCATGAGTGAGGTGTCACAGTCAGTGGTAAATCCCTCTTACTTATGCCATTACGTCTTTACATCTGAACCTATGTTTACCTGTACAATCCAATTTACCTGGAATTTCCTTTTCCAAGTCTCTAGACTTGTGGGCATTTGCATGTTCATCTTTCAAGCTCTAGCACTTACATGGGTGCCTTCTTGTGCTCGATAAGGTAGCAGGCTCTTGTCCAAGCTCTCCTTTGCATGCAGGTTGTGCCCAATGCAAGTGATCACTGCTTCATTAGCTGTCATTTCAGTGGTTGCCTAAACCACTAAGTTGGGTGCTCTTGAAGGCCACAGTACTTGTACCAGGGGAAGAGATGTTCTACTAGCTAAGCCCACAGCAGTAAATTTGTGTAGACTCCTGTCAATTGTACCATCCTTCCACTCTAGTGTAGTGATAATAAATACTTGTGCTGGGCATTTTGCCCCTATTATCAAACCCTTCAGCTAGAGAGAGTGTGGACTGTGACTTAGCCTTCACTCCCATTTTAAGTCTGTTAGGTTTCGACTTAACAGCTAGCTGCCTGCATGATCATCCCTGCAGAAACTGTTTAGCTTAGTGCTTATTTCCAGGAGGGTGCTTCTGGAAGCAATGTGAGCTTCACAGCTTTCATCTGCTCTGAGAACCACTCAGTTAGATGGCTGGGCCTCAGCATTTTAATAGATCCGTGTGCTGTTAGACCTCATCACATTGTTATACCCAGGAGAAGGCAATTTTAATTTTCATATTGAGTAGTAATGCTCTAAGCTAAACATATTGCTTTGAATCAAAGTAGCCAAAACTTGAAAGCATTCATAAAGTGGAAACAGGTGTATTCAGCTGTTTAAATACTTTGCAAGTTGACATGTTACCACAGTAGTTTGATTCACATCTCAGAGTTAGGCATTTGCATACGCAGAGTGAGATCATAAATCATTTTGGACAGCATATTACTGTGTTAGTTCCTGCGGATTGATGGAAACAAGTAGCTACAACAAAGCCACGCAAGTCTGTCCTGAACATATATGTGGACTTGTAATCATTAAAGCAAAAAATGTGATAGAAAGTCATTTTCCATAAATAACAAAACCAGTCAGATGAGGTTTTTCTCCCACTGCATTATTTTTATGCTTCCTTTTTCTAGACTGCTAGTTGCTGAGTTGAAATGGATCACATGCTTATTTAAATAAAAAAGGAACAGAGCATCTAAACTCCATGTAAAAGAGAACTCAGCACTCTAATCGCAGAAGTTCCAGCTGCTATGCAACACTGAATCATGCACTATCTGGATTTTCTTGTTGTCTTTTAAGTAATTGCTGTATGCCATGACCCATGATCTTTGTTTCCCTGGAAGTAAGTACTGCTCTATATTTTATGACATGCTGCAAAATGGATGAAAATATTAATCTTGAAAAAGTTAATTTAATAGAGGAAGAAGGGAGAGAGCCAAGCATTATGTTATAGTTTTTTGATGAATGTGCTATATTTCATCTTTATGCACTTGAGCCAAGAGAGTAACTCATCTCTTTGCATAAACATATGGTGGCTTTGTGTTTTAGGCAGATTTGTGACAGTAGTGAGTGAATGACTTTTCAGGCTCTGACAGTTGTCATATTCATGGACAGCAGTACTGCCAGAGAGCATACATGTTAACATGGATATTCAAATTCCATGTGTAACCAGTGCACTGGATTTAGAAAGCACTTCCCTTTAAAAAATTGAAGGTTCTATACTTGGTTTCTTGGGGGGTTTCTGCTTGTTTGTTTTTGTTTATGTATTTGCTTTTAATTTTCAGTGCTCTTTACTTAAGAGCAAATGTATACAACAGTATTCAACTGCTCTTGATCCAGACAGGTTCTGGCATCCATAACTGCAGTCTTTTTGTGGGAAATGAACCCTTGTATGCTAGTTAATGATGGGAGCGGACTTCTGTATTTTCTCAGTGTACATTAAATATGAGAGACTGTGAGGTGGAAAGTAAGAGAAACATCACCCCATCTTTTGCTTGACAAAGAGTATATGACAGATCCACTTTTGTCTCCTAATAGACAAAGTAGACAAGAAAGCTGCAATAATGAAGAGAACAGTCTTAAATAAATTTAAATGTTAACTACTTTATGGAAAAATAGCCTAGATACAAGCCCAAAAAATACAGTGGAAATCCTTTACACAAATACAAGAATGGGAAAGACAGGTTTTTTTTTTTTTCTATTAGACAATCTGTGTTTTGCAGCCAGCAAAACAGGATCGAGAAATAAAGTTCTGATATATGGAAAGTCAACCTCAATCAACACTTAACCTCATTTGCTGCTTGAGAACACTCAAAGATTTTGAGAGGAAAAGGCCAGTGAAAAGGAAAACAAGTTTCATTATACTGCAGCGGAAAATGGAAAGGGTTTCTTGATCTTATACAACCATTCTGTCTTTTGCTTAGTTCTTTGCGCCCTGGCAGTGCTGATAGCGACCTTAATCTTAAAATGTCAGCTTGCTCAAATCTAATTCATCTGAATCTGCTAGCTAGATTTCAAAATACAGGATTTTTCAGGAGTAGAACAAAGAAACCTTGAGCTCTAACCATGGTTCTCCCATCATTTCACTGGCAATATTTTGTGTATCTCCCTCCAAGCAGGTCAACCATTTGGTCAACCATCTGCCTTTCCTCAGGAATTAACAATTAGATTGATGGTCAAGTCATTTGCTTCTTCTAATTTCTGTGTTTCAAGGCTTATTTAGATGCAAGCACAAACCTTACTCTCATCCAGTTTAACTTTTGCAAGCTGAGAATCCAAAAAGTCTAACTGAACCAACAACCAGTCTTAAACAGATTTTTTTCTCAGTTCATGCTATTTCTAGAGCCAGGACCAACTAAAAAATCTATGTCATAAGTGATTATTTTTACATTTTTAATTATATAAATATCATTATACGCTTCTGCCATGTTAGCAAACAAGACATGCAATAAATGGCATAAATTGGTAACTACTTCTGTCTCATCTTCCAGATTATTTTGTACCCAACACAATGAGGTTTCTATAATATAGTATGTCAGTATAGCTGTCCAAAAAAGTGAGCAAAATAGATTTTGCCCTATATCAGAATATAGTTGATGAGTCAAAATGAAGAGGTGCAGTCTGTGGGAAACTTTATTTCTGGATATTTGGGAATACTTAAACAAACTACTCATTGAGGTATCTAGAAAGCAGGCAACCACTGTTAACTAATCTCTGAATGCAGAAAGTACAGTAAGACATAAATATTTTCATTTTTTTATGCAGCAAACCACTTAGGCAGACACTATCGTGTGTAATCTGGATTAGCACTGAGGCATCTACTTGAGTTCTCCTAGCACTATTACTTAAAACTAAGTCTGACAAGCTGCTGAGTAATCTTGCTTGATCCAGTCAAATGATGAAGAATATGCAAAGTAATACAGTACACTCTTGGTGTCACCTACACTCTACTAAATCTTTTACAGGCTTTTACTGAATAAAGTTAGTTTCATTTGTCCCAGTCCACTCGTTCGTATGAATTTATTATCCTTGGCATCAGTAGATGGATTTGTTTCTATATTAATTGTAATTAGTTGCAACCTTTACCCAAAACTATGGAAGTAAATGTTCACAATGAATCACAGAGGAATGAGGAAAATCAGCAGAGGTGATGAAGTCTTCATCTTGGGTGACATTTGAACTGATGCAGTGAAAAATATTTCAGGCACCAGTTGAACTCAATAAAACACCCGTGTTCAGAGTGACGTGAGATAACTTCTAGTTATCTTTTTAGTACAGCCATGTGTATTCCTATTTGGAGAATGCTCAAGCCATGGATAAAATGGAGTACATTCTTTTAGTTTTGCCACTTTCCTGAGTTCTTACATTTATTTTTTTCAAGTATGAAATTTTACAGCATATTGTCTTAGTTTTTCTTGTGAGGATATTGTTGAATGTAGACATCTGTTAGATGGGAATTTATGATAGCACTGAGCACATCCAAGTTTTATTGTCATTAAACAGAAATAAGTTTGATGAATGCAAATTAACTTCACTGCAATAAGATATTTGAGAGACTGATACACTGTGGTATTTTCATAGTCAGACCTGGTGGAGTTAACCAATGAAAAGGCAGCTTATCATCATCTACCACACATGGCCATCAAAAAATTCTCTTGTTGAGGCAAGTGATTAAGAAGCTTTATAGAAGAGGTTAGAGACGTCCTGAGGTGTCCTAAGATGTCCTACTGCACAGAGCTGTGGTTCAGGATGTATTACTTTCTCCGTACTGGTCGTCTTCTCCCAAACATTCTACTGAAATTTATTTGCAACACCTTGGCATTCTCAACTATTGCCCAGAGATGACCACTGCTCTGATAGAATTATGCATCACGAAAGGGTATCTGAAAGGGATAATGAAATGACATGCATGCCAACCTACTTGTTCCTGTGAAGCAAACTATCCTGGATTTATTTACAATTTAACATAATTCTTATTTTAAACGATAATTTCCCAAACAATAATTTAAAAAAAAAAAAAAAATCTAGGAAAAAAGTAAGTTTTGTTTAGATGTTTCCCCTTTGTAGCAAAGGTCATTTCTGTGTATAATCTCAGAGGCAAGTTAGTCCACAATCAAGTTGTCAGAACCATGACAAATGACTGAATTTTTCTTCAGAAAGGAACTTACACTGTTTTTCCTCTAACCAAGAGGAAAATACATGTGGACCATCTTCTAGAGTCCTAACTGAACAAAGGAAATCAGTCTATCTGGGCTGGTTTTGTCTCTGCAATCAGCCAAATGATAGATATTCATGTGACACATTAAACTTATTTTGCCATTGTAAAATTACTTTCTTTTTCTCTAAGTCTATTCACAGTAGTTAAAATGTCTGAAAACTTACAATTTTTCATGCACAATATGGATCAAGGGAGTCTGTAAATTGATTTGAGTTATGGGTTTTGACTGACCCCTACACAGACAGCAATTACAATCACTCGTCAGTAATTTCTCTGGCAATTATTTTCCATGCTGTGTTAGCTCGTTATTATATCTGAAATAGAAGACAAACAAGATTTGCCAGTGAATGTTATGCTTTTGTCCAAATCTAGAAGACCTGAAAAATGATTTGCAAGCCTCAACAATTATTTATTTTTTTTATCTAGTTTAGGTTCAGTGAAAGATTACTGTCTTCCTACGGATTTTGTCTCATTGTTTATTCTGTCATTTTGGTAAAGTCCTAATGAAAACTTTTTCTCTGTAATTAGAGATTATGTTGTTGTTTGAATCCAAAGTTAATCTGTAGCTGAAAGATCAGAATTCTATAAAAGAATGAGCTTTGGCCACTAAGATTCAATGATGAATATAACTTTTATTAAAATTTAATCTCTATGTCCTAGGAACAGATACCCATTTTGTTTTAGGGTCTATTCTGTTTTTGAAGTTGTAGATCCTTGATTTTACCTGGAAGTTGTCACAGTTCAGGTAAGGGGCAGTAATCAAATTTGTGATCTTATCATGATTTCATCTCTTTTCCATACAACAAGAAAATGAAACCAGAATTTTGACTGCTTTTTCCCCATGTCTTTCTTCATCCCTTTCAGAACACAAAATGGATCTATACACACCAAATGCATTGATAATCCATACAAATTTAATGATTTTTTTTCTGAGCTCACAATGTGGCAGGACTGGTTGTAACAGATCAGCAGCAAGATCCTGATGCTTCACAGAAACAAGCAACAGACCAAGAAGAGATAAATTTCAATAAAATGACAATTGAGTGTAAAATGATTAATTGTAAAATGAATTCCAACCAGTGTCCAACTGAAATTGCCCTGCAGTCTTACAAGATTTCATTTTTAAACTCTAATTCAGTGAACAAAATAGCAGCCGATGTAGCTGCAACTGTAGAAATTATTTAAAATTTAAGGTGCTAAATTTGAAAATATACTAAAATACGTAACGGTTGTATTAAAAATAATAGAATGTGTCCAGCCATTTAAAGCTCAAAACTGAAGGTAGCTAGGTACAACTACTGAAGCAATGAATTTTTGCTTCTGAGCAGCTCTGTCTTAGAGAACAGTTTCTTTTATACCGCAGTATGTATTTTGTAGGTCAAGGTTTGACTTGTTTCTGATGGGAATGGTGGCTAGCATTATAATGTCTTGCGGTAGAAAAAAACAGGTTTAATTTGTGCTTTGTGCTTCTTCAGCATGCCCAGCCAAAACAGACATTAGTCAGGTAGTAAGCATGAAGAGTAGCAGTTACTTGAGGAGTAAGGCACTTAGGAACTTGACAGAAGAAACAGCTCTTTACGCAACTTAAATTTGATGGGGCTACTATTGTCCCCTTCTTAAGGACTTTCTATTGCAAGAGATATCCACAGTGCTTTGAGAGGCAGAGAGTGAGAGGGTAGGTTCTCTCTAAATGAACTCTTATAATGATTTCTAGTTTCAGAGCGACATTTTCACTTCTCCTTTGAGAAGTTCAATTACGTGATGACTATAGAAGTAGCTCTAAGAGATGTTCTGTAGTGCCTTTGGTAACAATTCAAAGAGGAACGAGTAAAAAAATAATTTGAGGTCTGACATTAATCTTTGAATTTGTAGAAGAGCAATTGTTAGAAAATTCCCTACTGGTTTATTTTCCCAGTTTGATTCAGAACAGCCTTCAACAGTAGGTTATACTGTTCTATGTAGCTAGCATAAAACATTGCTGTCAAGAGTCAATTTGGATCAGTAAATACTTTTTTTCCTGCAGCCTTCCAGTATGTATGTTTTATTTTGTCATTTGTTTGTTTGATGTTGTTTTGTTTTTCTAAAGGGACAGAGAGGGCAGAAAAACTTTTCTTGTTAAAACATCAGTACTACTAGCTTTGATTAACATCAGTTGGATGATGAATCAAAACCTTTTTTTTGTTTTAAATACAGTGAAGCTAAGCTGTTTTATAGTATTTTTTAATTTGAGCCTGAGAATCTTAAAACTCATATGTGTGTTTATGCTGTTTAAAATTATCAAATTCTGCCTATGTGGTCTGATCTCATCAGAATCATCCTGTTTTAGGCCACCATCTCTGTGGTAATAACATTGAAATGCGGTACCTACAAACTTGACCCCAAACTAAACTGTATCCTCAGGCAATCTCAGATGCTGAACATTAAATCATTTCTAACTGCAAATTATATTCCCTTCATTAATTTCTAGAATTCCCCAATTTAGCAATTATACAAAGCCAAATGTTCAACATTGAAATTGCCCAGAAGATTTGTATTTTAATTTCTCTGAGCTCTTTATCATTGTTCGGAGATGGTATATGTTGATTTACAGATGCTTAAGAATCCCATGGAAGGACAAAATTATCATCATACTGGGAATCCATCTTCCATAATTTGCATGATAGGCAAGATGGACAATTAGCGTAGACAAGACTGAAGCAAATGTATGTTTTACTCGGACAAAGAGGAGCAGTAACAACACTGGATGATGTGACAGGCTTTTTTTTCCCTCTGGCTTTCTAGCTTAGATAAAGTCTATATGTATGTGTTGGGACATATAGACATGGTCCCTTCAGTTCATCTGTTCTTAATGTTATGTAATTGCCATATCACACTGTACAGCAACGAGGGAAAACAGGTTTCCACTTCCAATTATAAAATACTAGGTGTAGGAGCAAGCATGTACAGAGCCTGGTTAGGACACAGAACTTAATGTCAAATGCATTGTTCTTAAACGCTTGTTCTCAGCTTTGTTCTCAAAAGGATTTATATGATGTATCAAGGAGAATATTTTCTTCTTCATGAAGATAAAATGAGTATAAATCCAACAAGATGTTCTCATCATCCCCTTCAAAACCATAATCTCTTTGAAGATTTGGAATATTTCCCGTTAGCTTTGATGAAAAACAGAGCTTTACATGAGTTATTTTTTCAAGAAGAGTATAGGGCACAAGTCAAATTGTTAGGTTGCCGCAGGGATTCTCAGACAATTGCATTGCTGAATTGACTGGGTGTCCTGAAGTATATGCAGAAAGCTCAGTCTGTGTTTGCTGATGATGCTATCATGTCCTCATGGAGTTTTTGACTTTTCCATCTGAAGAGTGAGTCAAGGAGAGGAACATATAAATAAATCACAGTGTATTTGCTACTTGATGCTTCAGTACAAAAATATCACCAGAAATGCAGATATTACTTCCTGTGTTTTAGCAAAATTTTTGAACTTTACTCAGTGTACGTATAGGTAGACGAGTAGTATGGTGGCCTTTTTGTACTTTCCCTAAGCTTAGGACCTTGTCATGTGTAAGCTGGTGATCTTGGCATAATAAAGCAGACACAAGATTTGTACTTCATACCCAAAATAATAAAATAATTGTTTCCCATCCATCTTCAGGATGCTGTGCCTTAAAAAATTCTGTCTACTTCTGGCAAGCAACTAGTTTTAATTATTCCTCCTTTAGGACACAGACTATACTTACTGCAAGTCTTTTCCAATAGAGGTCATTTTCCCAGGAATACCCACAGAGGTACTTTCATAATAACATAGAAGGGATCTTTGCACAGAATCCTGCATCCTTTCAGACCTCATAGAGTGATACTTCTGAGGAAAAAAAAAAGGGGAGGGAGGGGGGGAGGATTTATTCTTGCATCTAAAGGAAAGTTTGGGCATCCATTTCCATGACTAAGTTTGAGCAGAGGAGCTTGGTTTTGCTTTTCCCTTGTGCTTGCAACCAGCTATGAACAAATAACTAACTACATTAACATGGATTATTAATTTTTCAAATGGGTAAAATAATATGAAATAGCTTCTGATGTAGTCATGCTCAGCAACATTTCACTCAAAAAAAGGTTATTCTGAACTTGGAGAGAGGAAGTAGATCCAATGTCAGGATTTGGAATCTGATCATAAATAAATGTTGACTTTTTTATTGTTTCAAATATCTTATCTCTGAACTTTCCAGAGGTGGATTCAAAGTGTCCAAAATTAAGATAATTTATCTTTATTGTAAATTAAATAAATTAATTAATTAAAATGTCTGAATTTATTTCTCACGAGTTTAATGTTTTCAAGATGGTGTGCTCCATCTCATCCTAAGTTTCGCCAGAGTCAGTGGAGTCAGGCCAATGGTAAATATTGTCTAAAATTCCAAGAAGGAAATTTCCTTCATTCAGTTTTTAATTTAAGCTGCAGTTTTTCAAGATAGAGAGATTTAGAGAGTCAAAAGCACATCTGGGAGTATTTTATAAACTGGACTATTTTCCTGATGAAAATGTGAAGCTTCTCTTATATCCAAAATTTCATCTCAATTAGAGTTTGCATTGCCCATAAGCAGAAATGTTTTGCTTTTGTTTTGACATCATATTCATGGTGTTAGTTAAGTAACAGGAAAGCAAAGGTGGTGCAGAAAAGGAATGACATAAAATACTTACATATGATAGTATGTGTATATGAGGAAAAGTAGTTTCTTTCACTGTTGAAGACAGTGTTGTGCTTCTTTGTTTCCAGATCCTTGGAAAATTTACCTTGGCAGTTTAGGGAAGGGTAAAATAAGTGAACTTACTCTTCAGTTACCAAGCCATTAGTTCTCATTCTGAAGGTGAACTGTGATCAGTCATTCCTCTTTGGTTTCTAATACAAGGTTTATTATTAAATCTTAGTGCTTGTTTGACTTGTTTATATTAGTATGTATTTAATAGCTTCAGTTATCCTTAACCCAGCTGTCAGAAACACTGCTGGTATATGAACAAGATACAGTCACTTTGACTTAAGTTCTTATTCTGTCTCAGTGTTGTGAAGTTCACAGATACAAGTGCTCTATTTTGTCAGCTATAGATAAATCTGTTTTTTTGGTTTTTGTTTTTTCTAACTGGCCATTGAATGTGGTTCTTAATACTAATGTGGCAGGATAGCCTATGCACAGTAGCCAATTCTGTAAATGTTTGTCATATGTGTAATAATATAGTTACTTCCTTGCATAAAATGCTCTTTATGAACCGAGGCATATATGGAAAGTGTGTTATAGTCCTAAAGACAATTGGCAATCCCTGCTGTCCCATACAGGGATTTTTGAACATAGCAAGGGTCGTATAATGAAGCCAGTTTAGTTTGCTAGTGTGAGTCTGGGAGACAATCACTCTGCTGGAGATTGTCTTACTTTTTAATGTATGACTTCTTGTTTATCTTTACACTGCCGGTGACTATTGGCCTCTACCGTGTGAATTTTCCATGTAATCTGGACTTCTGCAGTTTTTTGGTAGTGAATCTACTGTACTTCCCCTAACATAGATAGATTGTTTTCTTCTGTTAGTTCTTAAGAGTCAAAGAAGTCGTATTCCCTCCTGGACAGGGAAAGCAGTATTCTACCTGTCCCACCATATTATCGTCTGATGAATTAGTTAACACTTCACACATTTACTTTATGACATTAAGCACTGAATCTGAATCGTACGTAGATTTTTAAGGTAGAAAAAAATCCACACAAATTATCTTTTTTGTAAAAGGCTGTTCTGCCTCTTCATATATACTGAAAAGGGAGACAAGTCAAATCACAACAGTATATCAAATAATACAAGACTTAGGATGTAAAAATCACAACACACATCCTGTTCAGCAGCAGACAAAACCTGAGTGAAAAATTGAATTTAAGTATTAGGTCCTGTTCCAAGCCCTTCTGGAAACTGTTTCCAGATACTTGAGGAGCTGCCTCCCTCTACAGGACCATGCCCGACCATGACAGCTGCGGAATAACAGAAGTACCAGCTACACAATGAAACCAATAGGGAGATGGAACAGAGCTTTCTCTTGGATGGTTTAAGCTTTGGTGTTTATTCATGGAATTTATGAGAGTATCTTTAGTTCAGGTGCAAAATAAAATAGTTTCCTTTAGTTTATTTAACTTTCCCCCTAATAAATGAACTTCATAGAGGAAGAGATATGCTGTTAGAATATATATGGTACATACTGCTTTCACAAAATTTTTTGTGCAGTGTTATCAACAATACATAAAGAATCCTAACCTACCTGGAAGCAGGCGTAAATTTTCCACCACAAAAGCACACGTACCCTGTGTGTACTCTGCGTGCTGCAATGCTGACAGTGCCTTGTATGCTTTGTTGACGTGTGTGGATTAGGGCACAAAAATGTTGTGTTGAACTGGATTTTGCTACCTTGATGCTGCTGGCTGTGTGTGTCTTTTATGACAACCCTCTGCTCTCTCCTTCTCTCCTAGCTCTTTAGCTTTTGCTTAATTGAAGTGGAGACTCACTGGGAATGGGGAATTATGATTGCCTCTGTTTATGTGGAGTCCATCATAACTAAACACTGATTTAAATTACAAAATCTACATTTTATTCCTATTTTTATATGAGTATATATTATGTGAATAACCTTGTACTTTGAGAAATGTGCTGTATGCAATATATATTGGTATTTTGCAATTGTCTCTCATTCCTTAGACGTTTACCACAGGCTATACCTCTGCTATCACCTCTGTATAAAGAGAAGCTGTACTCCATTGAAGAATCACTCCATAACTTTCATAATTTCCACTCCTGAAGAAAACTTGCTTAGCTTCCTACAATGCCTTGCTTTCTGGTGGAAATAAACTCTAAGAGCATTGCTTCTCCTGTATTAAGTAGAGGATAGGAAGTACTTCTAGGAACAAATAGTATCTTGAATGTAAAAAATGATGATAAGTTCTATTTCACTGGTGTATAGAGAAAGTTGGCCCATCTATAAAATTCACAAGCCTTTGTCAAATAGTGATGAGAGCATTCAAAGTGTTAGATGTGGAAAATAGCTATGGATTCAGTGATTCATTGGCTTTTTAAAATTTGAACAGAAAATTTATTAAATAGAAGATCACTCTTTTCAGAAAGGCAATCTTTAGCAGGATTAAATAATCTAACTTGGAATATTAAAAATTGTAATTCTGAGTGTACCCAGAACATTTGTAATTATTCCGATGTATTGATCCACATGTGGATGTAAAGATATCGGAAGACTTGTTTTCAAAGCCTTTGTCCATGTTGCCACAAAATGGAAAGCTAAAGCATGAATTGCCAAAATCTGACTCAGATAGAGTTATGTGTTAAAAGAGGTGAGAAAAGGCTTTTCAGATATATAAATAAGAAAATTAATTGAGTTAAGTTGAATGACTTTCCTACTTTAGTGACATAACAGAATTCAATTTAGACGTGCTATTTAAAAAAGAAAAAAAATCTTCCTTGCCTTCCCCCTCCCACCAAAATTAATAGAGGTAATGATTTGAGGTAAACCTCGATAGCAGGGGTCTCTACCAACTGGAAGAGAAAAACAGAAGAATGGTGGTAGTTAACACTGGGTTGAGTGAGACAGCCAGATACATCTGGAAAATAGCAAATAAAATACCTATATGTGAAATGGGGAAAGAAATATGATCAATGCATCTACACACCTCAGTAGAATGGTCGGATTAAAAAATAAAGATAATTGGCAGTTAAAAAAACAACATTGTAAGATATAGCAAATGTATTTATTATTGAACAGGCTTTAAAACATAGATCAGGTCAGGTTCATCCCTCAGAAAATTAACCTAGCTATTATACATCCACTGGCTAGAGCTGCACGTCAATCTGGAATTCAGAAATGTATCTGTCACATAAAACTAGTAAAAAATGTTAAAAAGCAAGTTTGGTAGGATAGTTCTGAGATAAACTGTAAGGTATATAAAGCACAAATGGATAACAAGTAATGCTGAAGGGTGGATTACAGTGCAAATTAGAAGTGAAGCTCAGGATTAATTTGGAATTAATCTTGTTTACTCGTTCTGTTCTTGCCATTTATAACCTGATTCACTTTAAATTCAAGAAGAGTAAACAAAGCAAAACAAAAAAAAAACTATGGTGAAAGATCTGTGCACAAATATGAATAAACTGACTAAAATTATATTTTGGCTAAAAATTAGAAGAGTAGCAAAATTGTTTGATCCCTTCCAGTAGAAGTAACAAGGCCAATGCACAGACGTAATAGTACTAAAATAAATATATGTCCATAACAGAAGTGGACTAAATTTATTGATTTTTAATTTCTGTCTGATGAAAAAGAAAACTGATACAGCTGTTGGTAGCATTTAGAAAATGTTGAAATCCCTTTCAGTGGCTTGGAAGGTCCATGGGTGATCCACAGCAATTATGCCATCGGTGTATAACAGTTATAGTTCCTTGTAAAGGCCAAAGAGACTGTAAAGTCCTTTAGGAAGGATGTAGAAATCATTCAATTCTATATACTGGAAAAGAAAAAAAAAAAAAAAAGAAAAAAAAAGCATGTGGTTTTGTTATAGATTTTAAAGAACAACTGAGAAAAGAATGCTTAACATGCAGAGGTTTAACATTAATTTTTATAGCTTAACCTATTATTGATTTTGATGATTACAGCTCCAGTTAAGAGCATAAACCACGCTGTAGGAAAGTCGTTTTCAGTAAATCTCCAATAGTACAAAAGATCAGTAAGTACTTGTCCCCCATTAAGCCATCCAAAATAAATTAGAGGAAATACAAACTTCTGAATTCATAACATAAGGCATCATCTATCATATTTTCTTATTCATATGGTAACACTTAGTATTGAGTGGGGTTGTTTTGGTTTTTTTTTTTCAAATCTGCTTTCATAAAAATTTCCACAAATGCTAAAAGTATTTTGAGGTTGTAGCCTTCAGTTGTCCTATCAGATTTCCAAGTTGTCATTTTACCACCCTACTTTCGAGTTCGACTTAGATATGCTCATGATCTGCTCTGATCTTAACTTCCCAGAAGACCTTTTGTAATTGAAAACAGAAGAAAATTGTATCTTTCAGTTAAAAAGATTGAACTTACAATATTTTGTTGTTGGAAAGTCAGGAAAACAAACAAATCTCTGAAGGGAGCTCTTCACATGTGCTGGAAATTAGTGAAATCAGACTGTGGTGTAATGGAATCAGAGATGTTTTTTATTCTATGACTTCAGAAGATCATCAGCTCCTAAGTACTGTCTGAGATAAAATGCTTAGTGCTTAAAAACTATTGTAACTGGCGTCCTTTGATTTTTCTTTGCCTGTGGTTTTATATCATATAAATTAGTTTAGCTAATGCCTCCTCTTCTTTGCCACAGACTAATTTCTTTTTCACTGCAGTGTGAGCTTGGCAACTCTTTTAAATAATGTTTGTAAAATAATGAAGTGTGCATCCTTTGATTTTTGGGGGATTTCTCAAAACGTGACTGCATTATTACAGACCAAGAGAAAACAACTACTTCCTATGAGGAGAGAGGTTCTTCAGTGTAAAAACAGAAAATGTCTTGCTCTATCTATAGGAATCTTATAGAGTAACCAGTACAAGCTGTGTTTTCTGGGACAGATTCTATAATTTTTGGTTTTGTACTTTGCATATACTTAACTTACATAAGCGAATACCCTCTATGTATCTACCAATTAGGCTTACAGGAGCCTTGCTGGTTGTGTGGATGTGTGGGTATCTGATTTATGTGTACAATTGGGCATTCTAGTATACATAGGCACATTCCAGTATGTTGCCTGAAATATAGCATTCCTTTTTTTCTGGGCTTCTATACTGAAGCCTTCAGATGGAAATTTTGTCTAGGTAAAGGTACTTTGCTATTTCCTCTGGCCCATGTGCCAGACCCACAGAAATTTTAAATGAATAGTCTCTGAATATCTAGGTTGACACTGCCAGAAGCAGGAGTCAAAAATGGCTATCTAGGTGCCCACCATTAAATAGCTGAACTTAATGTTCTTGGAAAGAGCTGTAATTTTAAGTAGTACTAATTGAGAAGTTTGTTGAGTGAATGCAAGACTGAACTAAGTATTTTTGATTTAGAGATTTTTTAAGGAAAAGCAAACAGGATGAAAAGGGTATCATGAGAAGAAGAAACATTTCCACAGATGCTTGGAGATTATTGAAAGAAAATTCTAGAGCTTTCATAATATTTTGTCTACTTTCCTAACTTATCCACAAAATTAGTTATGCTATGAAGGTCCAGGAATGTAGAAGAATCAGAATGTACTAGTTTTAAGAGGAGTGGAGTAATTCATTCAGGCTGGGAATGCCTGTGGATGGTGGACTTGCCACAGGAGGTGCTTCTGTGGAAATGTGTTTTATTAAAGAAGCTGGCTTTGTGGATTCCAAATCCTGTGGTGCACTTTGCTGATTTTCAAACTCTGTCAGGATTTGTGGTGTGTTCTTTTGTGATACTACAAGATAAAATGCTGAAAATACTCCTTTTTAGAGGAACCCTCCAAAACCTAACATGTTTTAGAATGTAGAGGTGGGATAGGAGTCAAAGTTAACCTGGTGTGACTATATAAGTTACCAAGTAACTAAGTTCAGTTACCATGATGACAAGCTTGAAAAAAACAGAAAAAATATTATATTTTTCCATCATATTTTTCCGGTGTTCCTGTTCCTGGCCCCTCAGTGTAGATTAATGTTAATTAAAATCCATTCAAATTTGTTTGGGACCTCTGACCCAGCTGTTACCTATCATGGTCAGAGCTTTAGTTTAAGCTTATCCCATGACAGTTGTGATAAAGTTCCTCTGCTGCGCTGAGCATTCTAAGCTGTGGGCTGATGTTGCATTCTTTCTGGATGCTAATGAAGTTTCTTGTCTATCTCACTGTGTCACAAAGCTCATCACTATAGTGTGCACATTTTTTACTACCTTCAGTTTCCTTCATCCTTGGCACAGCGTGATGAAACTTCCTGGTGAATGTAAAGCCCAAGCTGAGAACACCAAGTATTCAGACACTGAGTCACATAAGTTTCATAACTGAAGGAATTTACATTACAAATGAAAAGGATGAATAAATGTAGTTCAGTATATTAGAACATCAACAATTAAAAAAAAAAAAAAAAAAAAAAAGTAGCCCTTAAAAAATACTAATAATAAGATAGAGAACAAATATATCAGCTGCAGAGGAGCTTATTTCTCCACATCTTGCTTTACAATATAGCCTGGAGCAGCAGGGCAAGAACAGTCACATGGTTTCTGGCTACTTTGCTCTTTTCAAATTCCTTCCTCCTTCAGACTGTTACCTTCGTTTACTGCTGTGACTATTACTGATTGTTAACAACAGCTTTTGCTGCAGCCACTCTGCCCTAATCCTTCTGGTCACAAATTGCAATGGAAAAGGTGCAGGACTCAGGGATTTCGAGGTGACCAAACTCAGGATGGGAAGATCAACAGGGGGTCGATGTCTGGAATGGGGCTGTGCCTCCAGGCAGAGACACCTAGGGGAATATGCAGTGAGATAACACGTAAGGTGTAAATCAGGCTGTACACTGCAGTGCATAGCAAAGACTAAAGTGATATGGATATGGGAGATGGAGTGAAAATAAGATCTTTTTTGTGTGCAATGGGAAGGCTCGGGGAAGTCTATGCCTCATAGAAACTGCTGATGGTCCAGGAAGCTGAGCTGATCTTAAGGCAATGAAAGGCAGCAAATCTCACCTTCCCCCGCCATGACAGCCTGTAACTCTGTTAGGTAAGCAAATCCATGACAGTAGTCTTTAGTTTAGGCATTTTCAATAATGTTTGTTTTTAAGAAAATGAAGAGGATGTGTGAATGAAGTGCATAATTCCTGAGGGAACTTTGTATCATTTTCCATCTATGGTTAGGAATGTAAACATTTTAATGCTGGGGGCTGAGTTCAAGTATTCATGATGTGGATATGTTAGGCATTTTTTACCCTCTTTATAAATTTTAAAACAGTGAAACTTAATGCTGAATAAACTAGATCTAGGCATAATTGTTTAGTGTAGGGTTTTCGCTTTTCTATTCTAGCTGCAGAATTTGCTGTTACAACTCCCTCCTGGAAGAACAAGAAAGAGCAGAAAACTTTTCATCAGGCTTCAGATCAGGCAGCAGATGGCAACTTTGGTTATCCTCTGATCGGGCTGCCTTGAATTAGAGATGAGCCCCATCCCCTTCCAAGCAAGCACAATGCAAGGCTGAGCTGGGAGTTGGATCATGTCTAAACATTGTGTCTGGATTCAGAGCTCACCAGAGTTTTGCTGTACTTGATCCAAGAGCTTGGCTGGAGCCAAGTTCTAATTAAGGCTGGTAACTTGTCAGAGACAAGCTCTGTGTGCTGCCAGCAGCATCTCTGTGTTACCTATCTCCTGTACTGAGATTTTAGGCCAGATAAACTGTCTCCAGGTTACAAGTGGTCCCTATGGACTGCCTGTAGCTTATAGTTTTGACACCTGAAATAAAAAGGGAAAAAAAAAAAAAAAAAAAAAAAAGCTGTTTGGCTTGGTAGTACTTTACTTACCTCCTTATAACCAACTGGATGTAGGGCATGATTTTTATTAACACTCTCCTGACAAGTTAATGTAAGAAAACCTTTGAAGCAATCAGTGTCATTTACATAGGTGTTTGCAAATCAGATGCAGCTTGTTCGTTCCCATGGCACTGCACAGAGGAAAAGGAACACCATCTTGACAGTGGACCTGCTGGTGCTGAGAGGACAAAACTAGAAAAATAATTTTGGAGACATTTGTTAGCATAGATGACATAAAACAGAGAATCTCTGTTTTTCTGAGTCCCTTATTCTCAGTCTGATGGGGGTTGTACTGTCTGGTGTTACTGTATACTTAATCCCTTGCAGTACAATGAAGGAGAAAGTGTTGTGGGACTGCAGACAGTGCAGCTCTGTTTTCTGCTCCCTGATTTTCCATGTGCTCTTGTGATAATAGCTGAGGTTTGTTAAATAGGCCGTGTCTGCATCTCACTGTTGGCTATCCCACTTAATGTGCCTCTTCATTATCAAGCTGAGTTCAGCTGTGAAAGGATCTCATCACCTCATTCCTTTTCGAGTTTGCACTTCCAAACTCGCAGGCTGGGAGAGGAGGTGATGTTCTCCCTGGTTAGCAAAATGCCGATGGGCACAGGAATCCTGTGAGGCTCACTGTGGTGTACCTTCTTATGTGAGAATACCCTTCTATAGGTCCTTTTTGCCTCTCCGTGAATACTACTGTAGCAACTGTTTTATTCTGTGCACATGCTTTTAATTTATACCATGAAACCACACTAGGGAACATGGACGTCTGATGCTGAACAATGGCTTTCACTACATGTCTTTTGAATGTGCTCTGTTCAGAGAACAGATCTCAGCCCTGCTGTATCACAGAGCCCTGCACTCCTGCTCACCCTCAGGGGAGATACAGCCTGCAGATGCTCCCTGTTGCTGACACTGCTCTGGGTGAAGCTATAGGTTGAAACAAAACTTCCCACCATATGTAGTCGGAGAGAGGAAGCTTACTCTGAGGGCTATGCCCTTGATTGCCCTCCCCATGCAAGAAAAAGAATGATCTTATCTTCGAGTTCTTGTCTTGTAAACAGTATCAAAGTCTGTGGGCTAAGGCACTGAAAGCCTGAGCGCAGGCACAAGTGAATGCTGTGCCATACGTTAAGCTGTTTTTGCATGCATGGCATCGGCATCTTGTTAACATGCCAACCTAATCCCACTCTTTTGCTTCACAGACAAGTACCACTTTATTAGCCACAAATCTATTATCTTCCTGTTTGAAGGGCTCTGAATGGCCTTACAGCAACATTCTGCTTTTGTAATACAAATCCTTTCACGTTGATAAAAATACTTTAAGAAATGAAAAGTAAGGTTCAACAGTGACAGAAATTCCAGTCGCTCCTTTCATCCTCCCAGTGTGAGCCAGCAGGTGCAACTTGACATTATTTAAACAAACCTTCCCCCTGCTTTGTGGCTGAAGAAAGGCTTTGGCAAATACTTATCCTTTGATATGATGTGTACTTGACAAAATTCACAGGGAGATCTGAACTGCTGCTTTGAAGCAAATGCTTATTAGAACGCTGGAGCACTAAAGTGCGCTATGATTTGGCTCAGTTGCGAGTAAGACATCAAGCAAAGTGTGCCCATTATGTCAATTCAAAGTCAAGCCTAAACACACTGACTTCTGAGCAATCTTAAGAGAATCTGTGGCTGTGCAGCTCTGCTGCTTTATTGCTTATCTCGTTTGCATTGCCTTCTCCCTCTGTCAGTTCCCCTCCACATTTGCAGCATAGTGGTTGGCGTGTCATCTGGAATTCATCGAGTATTTTCCATTACTGTGTTCTTCTTTCCGCTTTCAAACCTTCTTCCTCTCTCAACCTCTTCTTCAAAATGTGCTCTTTCCAGCTGAACAGGAAAGGGGCTGAGGACCAGTCTCATAGTTTCATTTCTGTTCCAGCACTCTGCTGGATCTGTGCAGTTATTCAGGGGGGAATATTCTGTATGGGATATTTGGGAAAATGCCATGAGAAGTGAGCTGGCAGTGAGGAGACAAAGTCTCACATTGTGGTCTAGAAAATATTTAGAGATGAAATCACAGAATCACTGAATCCTAGAGGTTCATGTTCATATGCAACTTCCTGTGTTCAAATTTTTGAACATTGCCCTTGTCGTGTCATTGGGCACCACTGAAAAGAGCCCAGCCCTATCATTTAGACTCCTGAACTTTTATTTGCAAGTGATGGGAAAATCCACTCTCAGCCTTCTCTGGGGTGAGCAGACCCAGGTCTCTCAGCCTTTCCTCATACAAGAGATGCTTCAGGTCCCTCATCATTTTTGTGCCCCTTCGTTTGACTCTGTGTAGGAGATCCCTGTCTTTCTTGAACTTGGGAACCCATAACTGGACACAGTACTCTAGATGTGGCCTCATCAGGGCAGAGTAGAGTGGGAGAACCACCTCCCTCATTCTACCGGCCACAGTCCTTAATGGACACCAGGATACCACTGGCCTTCTTGGCCACAAGGGAACACTGCTGGCTCAAGGCCAACCTGTTGTTCACCAGGACACCCAGATCCTTCTCTGCAGAGCTACTTATAACAACGGGGCTAATGCATCTTTTTTGTCCCCAAAAAACTCTCCAGAATGCTTTTCATCCTTTCTCTTTTATTGTCAAACTCACTATGAAATGTTACAGTTTGTAGTAGTGTCTTCTTTCTTTCCTGCTTGAAAGGCCTCATATACTGGTAATCTTTCCTTTGTTCACTTTCTTTTGGTGTCTTCATCAAGACCAGATAGCTTCCTAACACAGTTTTGCTATAGTTTAATAAGAAATTATTGTCCTTAAAGAAATCCTTCTGTTGTGGTTATTAGTGGCTGAGTTGATGTTCACGGTTTTAGAACAGACAACACAAACAGTCCATCCTGGACTTACAATATATGAAACCTTCATCCATAACCAGCAGGTATAAAGCTGCCTTCAGCTGGAGGTGGTAGCAGTTCAAAGAATCATAGAATGTGTGGGGTTGAAAGGGACCTGAAAGGCAACCTCCTGCTGTGGGCAGGGCTGCCATTCACTGGATCAGGCTGCCCAGGACCCAGTTCCTCAGTGTGTACATGAGGAGGTGATGTGGTGGCCTGGCCTGATACTGGCACTCAGCAGGAGCAGGTGTATGCAGACCCTGGTGGGCTTCAGTCCTGAAAGTTTTCAGAGCGTGCTCCATCCTCTGTTAACAAGCAGGGGGCCATTCTGCCAGTGCAGCCTGAATATATGGATACAGAGCGTGTCATTGCATCAAGCATGAGAAGCAAATGAGTAAAGAAAAAGGTGCTCCAGGTTCTTGTTTTGCATGCTGTCACGGGATGCAAATTGCTTGCAATCACTGATTTGTTAAAAGTGCACTGGTGAGAAATGGCACTTGTTCCTTTTTCTGAAAACTAGCAAACGTAGAAAATGTTTCATTCTGCTTTGTAAATGCTAGTTGCATCTTAAATATTACACCTTGCAGCATATCTAAAGGCACAGTTCTAGATGAAAAGCAGTGTTCTTTGTAGTTATGTGCAGCCATACAGATACACACAGAAGAACATTCCACTTGCAGAGTGAGTTGGAAATGCTCTTGTACCTGAGCCCTATGTGAGGAGGCTTTATGTGCCTTGATGAATTGGGACCATTCAGATGCAGCACTGGACTTGCTGCTGGTATGCAGTAGAGTTTTGTCTGCTCTAACTTGGGTGATATGGTATTGCGGGTTGATATGCTGCTTTAGCAGAGCCTTGTAGCTTTGGGGCAGTCCTGCTGTGAGGTGACCAGTCACTTTGCAGAGAGCACAGTTTAGGCTGCAGTTCACACTCAGTCTGTGTTTTTAAAAGCAGACTGCTGTAAGAGCTAAATCCCTCTGAAGCTGAGTGGTCCTAAAAGCCTATCTGTTGTCAGTAACACCTGCCCATGATTCGGAGGAAGGTATGCTAGCTGTGTCCATGGGTTCATCAGACATCAGGAAGAGCCAGTGGCTTATTGAGGTTTGTTAACCTCTTGGCATCAACACAACAAACTACACGTGTTCAGCAAGTAACAGCCAGCACTTTGCCCTAACTCAGTGGGATGAGCATACTGAGCAAGGAGCCTGAGCAAGATGCGCGTGTGGGCATCTGTATTATCTCAGCAAGCAGTAGTGCTGAACCAATGGTGTTGATCATGCTAATGAACTGGCCTCACTGATGCTAGTGCTCTTAGGTTTTGGCTCCTGTACATGGGACCATGCACTAGAGAGCTGGGTCTATGTTACCATGCTATCTAACGACTTGGCGTCGCTTCTGTAAGCTGGGACTGCTGTGCTGATAACCACAGGGGCCTGGGCTGCCACATAGCTGGAGACCTTTAATTAGTGTCCTTCATCCTCAGCCAGCAGAGAGTGCTGCAAAATTCACGGCTACATAAGCCTTGGAAGGTCTTTGCTTCTATTAAAGAGATTAATAAGGGTAGTACAGAAAGTGAAAACCTGTTACATCTCCTGATTTGTTTGCGTATTCAGCATTCCATTTGATTGTGTAAGATCTGTGCCCCCACTTTCATGAGCTGAAGGAGCCTGGTTTGCTCCTTTTTATATCACTTTCTGCCAGGTAGTCTCTTCTTGCATCTGAAGTCAGATGCAGCTTTTGAATTCACATCAGGCAGAGGCATATCAGAGCAGCTGAGGGACAGGAGAGTGAGGCTGAGCATAGAAGTCCTTAGAGAAACTCAGTGTCAAAGAGGAGCAAATAAAAACAGCTCTCCTTCCCCCATCTGAGGGTGTTTTTTCACTATGTCCACAAAACTCTTACCTCAGTGGCAAAGTCTGGAAAAGAGTAGAGGGGAAAAAACCTCAAACGTGATTATGCTCCTCAAACAAGTTATTTGTAAATTAAGATTTATTTCATTTCCTCCAATAGAAGCCAGGGGAAGTTAATTTCTTTTCCCTCTGTTTTCCACAAGTTTCAGTCTCTTCCCATTTCTAGTAAACATTTATATGAGTCTGTAAAAAGACATTTGGGAGGCTCCCAGGCTGTCACTATTCAATTAGCATTTAGTATTACAGTCTTCCCTTTGCAAATTAAAACTCTGTGGTTTCCATAGTGACTTAAACAAGATGAGAATCTGAGCGAAGAGAAGCTGACATAAGTGAAGATAAGCCGAAAGCAATATAGATATTTGTCATGTGGGTTGTTGTTTTTTTTTTCTTTCCCTCCCTAAGGTACATTTTGAGGAACAGACTGTAATCCTCACTTGAAAGATATCTGGCAATGCCTGGGCAGATAGATCTGGGTGTGAAACTGTTTTGGGTGCTCTTCAACCCAGAGATTTGGGGTGAGCAAGGAGTGCTGCGTTTTGCTAGGTGAGCTGATGTTTTTGTGTAATGTGACATTTAAACAGTGTAGTTTACAACATGTTTGTGCAGTGCCCACATCAATGTGTACTCCTTTAGAATAGGAAAACCCTGATTAACATTTGGTTGCTTCTGCAGATGGAGCATCAATGATGCAAAAGCTTACATTCTGTACTGTGGAAGAGAGCCAGCATCTCCTCTGAGCCACACTTTTGCTGAACATCTAGAATTTCAGTGAGGAAAGAAGTCTTGTCCCATGTTTCTCCTAAAGCACTGGCACTTAATGAGCCCTGAGACAGGTTCTTCTCTGCCAGCTGTCCTCATTCCTGCTGCTGCTCAGGTGCAAGAGGAGTTTTATGCTTAGAGCTCCTGGTTGAGGTGTTGGCACTCATAACACCAGGTTAGTGTGTGCACTGAAGTCTTGTGTAACTGGCTCAGCTAGTTGGTAAGGTGGTTAGGCTGATCAGGACACTGCAACAGGGACACACCTGTTATAGAGGAATCCCTGCCTTGCAGTAGATTAAATGAGGCAAGTTTTTTTGCCCCATGACAACAATGGAATGTGGCTAAAATCTGCTGTAATAGCTCATGTACATCTCTATTGCTCTGATAGACTCACAACAGCATTCTGCATGAGACTCTATACAGTGTGGGTAATAGGACAAATTAGATATTCCAGCTGCAAAAACATAGGGTGCAGAGAATGACGTGCAGTTCAGCTGCACAAATATGGTGTTCGTGTGATACTGTGTTCAACCTGCTTCCTCCCTGAGATTTCCCCTGGGTCAGTGTAGAAGAGGCAGCCACTGCCTGGGTAGTGAGGTGCTCACCTTCTGACAGCTGCCAGTTGGGTGCTCATAGCGGAGCTCAAACTGAAACAAAGAAAGCTGGGCTACCAAAATCCAAAAGAAGTTAATAGAAAAAGCACAGCTGGATTTGCTTTTGTTGTATTTTTTCTCTTTTTTCCTTTCCTTTGAGTGAATAGCAATAAATATCTTTTCTTATCTCTTTTAGTTGTTGTTTAAAGGGGTACTTCCACAACTTAAGGCATCTAACGTTGTGTGGTTGTTCCGCTTGGGTCCACTTCAAATTACAGTATATGTTTCATCTGGCTTTGTAAATTTCCCTAACTATCACCACCATCTGCATCTTTCATCCAGGTGGATCCACTGAGTATCGCAGCCCCTTGTAAGAGTTCATTTCTTCAACCATAGTTTGGCACGTGCACAGTTATACACTTACATGACTCAGAATTGAGCAGAGAATTAAGACTTCCTGCAAGTGGCTTTTTGTTATCACCAGTGCTGCTGGTAGCTGGCAATGGCAACATGCAGAACTCTGGCTCTGCTGTTTCCAACCCCAGCACCAAGTATTGCTGAAATTCTGGAGAGTGCTTAAACAGCAGCTTAAAAAGGTATGTTTGTAAGTGAGAGGAAAGACCTTGGGTTAGTATTCAATCAAACTGTAAGAGATTTTTATTCTTACTGTGTGATAATTAAAACAGCTCAAAGGACACACTCAGTGAATCTCAGTTGGATTTATTGTTAGCGCAAAAAAAGTCCTTTTGCAGCAAATATACTGAAAGAAGCAATGGAGATGTTGTGTGACTTAATTTTTCCCTAATCCAATACATCCTATATTCTAATCAAAGCATACCTGCACGTTATGACTCTCAGCTAGTGTGCATCATTAATTTACCAACGCAAACTGAGCAATCTGGGCAACAGCTCTTAAAATAACAGTACAAAAATACCCTTGCAGAAAAACTCCCTTCGCTCACTATTTAGTTAAAATGTGAAAATTCGGAGATCTGTGCTCAGTTTCAGTGTGCACATCAGGTTACTGCCTGCTCCGAGGCAGGCCCCTTTAGCTGCAATACCCTGAGAAGCAGCAACCCAATTATGGTTCATGTTCAGACCATCCTACCTGATTGATGTCACTTGATCTTTTCCTTTTTCTTTCTTTCTTTTCTTTTTTTTAAAAGCTATTATGCACTCACATGTCCCATTTACCTCAGCTGCAGAGTAGCCAGGAAATTGCAAAACGCTGTTATTAAAACTCTGAATTAATATCCCATTGGCAGTACTAATGGAGGAGCCAGGGCCAGAACAGCGGTATAGATGGAGCTGCTGTCTGATTTACTGCATCCAGTGAAGATGATTCTCACAGGTTAGAGGTGAGCTGCCTTTGAAGGAGAGTATGAGAGCAGTGTGCACATTTGTGCTGCCTTTGTCCGTAACGATCAGAGTTATTTTATGGCCTAAGGTCTAGGGGATTAGGGAGAATTCAAAACCAGATGAGAAGGAAACCAGATATGCTAGCAGGTCCGTCAAGACCAGAGTCTGATTTTGATTATGGGAAGCGTGCCAGTGGGGCAAGCAGAGTGCAGGAGGCTGTGGTACGATCTGAATTTGGAATTTTCAAGAAAGCCAGATCACAGTGACAGATTCTGTACAGAAACTTGAAGAGATGAGGGTCTTGCTGAGTCTGTTGTGGCTGCTAGCTGTAAACAGGGGGATAAAAATGGTGTTTTTAAGAGCTTTGAAAATGTCATGAAGAACTACACTGTCCCTAGGGACAAGTGTGGCAACTGATGCAGTATTGACAAAGTCTGCCCTGCAAGTTAACAAATTTCAGATGGCTTTGGTCTTACAGGACGGTATCCGTGTCTCCCAGTTCTTTAAATCTCAGAGTGCTGCCTACATCTCTTTAAGTGACACTGCCAAGTGCCTTCTGTTTCTCTGCAACAGAAACCCCAGCCAGCACTGGGGCTGAGCTCTGTGCAGCCCCACGTGTATCCTTGTACCCTTGAGAGATCTTCAGCAGGGACAGTAGAGTTGAGCCACTGATTAAACCACCTCATAGAGCCTATAATTCAGTTTTGGGGATTGTTGTTGTTTTCATTCTTTTCTCAACTTAACTTGATTCTGCTGCAGCTGCAATAGTTAATGATGTGTTGAAAATTGAGCTGTTATTTAACATAGGGGAAAAAAGCCTTCCCTCTGCTGGCTCCCTGTGGGCTCCCCTAGTCACTCAAATGGGTCCGAGGGGGGAGGAGGTTTGGCTGTAAGCTCAAGCAGTGTAGCTTGATGAGCAAAGCTTGGGAGTTTCATAAACAAATATCTCGGCAGCTGCATCCCACCCAGGTTGGTGATGGGAGGACAAACTGTAGCTCTGTGAGATGTGGCTGGAGATCTCATCGGTTACTGTGCTCCTGGCTTTTCTCTGCAGTAAGTGGAACCACAAGCATTTTCATGCATGCAAAAAGGGACTTTCAGTTTAGGATAAAGCCATTTGCTTTGCTTTGTGTTTGGCAACCAAGGTGTTGACATTTGTCTTGTCTTATTTTATTGTGTTTCAGTCACAGCTGTATACATTCCCGAACTAGTTATTGCTCACAAATAAACATAGACGTGTAAGATATTTGCTAACTAACATATTTAATTTTCCAGTGTGAAGCTAATGAATGACATCATTCCTTAGCAGCTGCCCTGGTTGCTCCCACAAGGAACACATCTTGAGGCAGGAAAAAAAAGAGACCAAAATCCCGTAGAATGATACCAAACATATACATTTAGCTGAGTAATTAATTGAAATAATAAATGACTCATTTCAGCAAGATCACGAGTGAATCAGAATCTTGGACATCCTGTCCTATGCAAAGAGCCCTGGGAAAGTTTGTTTAAGTGGGAAACATGCTCTGCAAGGAAATGGGTAATGAGGGACCTCAGGAGTTCAAAGCTAGAATCCCGCAGAAGAAATACCAAATCCCAAGGCCATGCCCCTAATTGGCATACACCATTGGTTACAACATATGTACATCAAAGATCTGTCTCTCAATGCTTGTTCAAATTATTTGATCTTCTTGAGCTTGCAGAAATTGATGTAAATTGATTTTAGTCTGTAAGAACTTCAGTCTTCAAGCTCCAATGGCAGATAAAATAACAATAGAAAAATGGCCAGCTGGTTTTAGTCGTCTGGAAACAAAAAGGATAAAGATGTGTCTAAGTGTAGAAGAAATTGTCAAAACATTTAAATATATATATATATATATATTTAAGATTAAATCAAAATTGCTTGTCTAATATCACCAAAAGCTCTGGAGAAATGAATCTCCAGAGGTATTTCATAGCATCAGCAATCACTTAAGGCTAACTCTTTATTTGGCACTGAAAGCTAACTCTTTTCTTTGGCAGCAGCTTCAGCAGTGTTTGTGAGAGTCAAGTAACAGTAATTTTTTTCAACACGCATGTTTTCTGCATCTGAGAGATAAAATTTGACCAAAAAATGACACAACGAGGTATCTCCAGAATCCACAAGTGAGGTACTATATCCCATTTACAGCATGCTCTGGGGCAACTTGTCAACAGAATTGCTTCTCTCAGCAATGTCTGGCGGAGCTGCAGACAGAAAATCCCAAAGAAACATCAGCTACGCCTAAAATAACAACAACAAAAAGTCATTCTCAAGCTATTTCTGAAGGAGATATCTACTTCTCCAATTGTATGGCAATAAAGCTGTCACAGATTTGAGCAGCCAGTTGGCCCCAGAACGCAGTGGTTCTGACCTGTGTGTTTGCATAAGTCAGATGTAGAACTTGTAGTACAAGCATCTCCGAGAACAAGAGCTGAGGTGGTCAGCTGTGGTCGAGCAGTGCTTTTCTTATGTCTTATTTCCTTGCAGGGTAGGGAAAGTACAGTGAGAAGTATAACTCTCCACTGAAAATATCCAAGTTGTTCATGTTAGGGACATTAGTCTCTGTAGTGTTGTCATTCCCCACAGCACACTGGGGTACAGCAACAGCTATTGGGGAAGTTGAAAGGGATAACAGGGACTATGCTTAAGAGCTACCTGTTGAAAAACCTTGGCCTTAAACTCTGCAGCAACGTAGATAACTTTAGAGGACTTTTTTGTTACTCATTTGTTTCAGTGAGAAAAGGATGAGCCCTTCAAGAGTCCTTGGATATATGAGCACAGCTCAGTTCCTCTCCTGTGCTCATATTCCATACCTCTAGCTATCTGCCCTTCAAAATTATGTGCACCATCAAACAGAGCAGGAAAAGTCATTGTTTGCTTGTACTTTTAATGGGTGAAACCTTTTGTTCATCCATTTTTGTGTGGAAGTGTCTGCGGTGGGAATGAACCACCACAGAGTCACCTTGAAGTGCTTCAATTTATTGGTACCAGTGTCTGGCTGGTTATAATGACTCCCAAGGAGCTTTTCAGTCCTGTTTTCCCTGGTTAACGCTTGTTAACAGCATCTACAAGATACTACATATCTGGAAGCTTGTGTAAAATGAACTGGTGTCACAGCACCATTTCTAGTAGACCTCATCATATAGGAAATATGAGCAGCATTTGTGTCTCAAATTTGCTTTAAATTACCCTACATACAGTTATTCAAAATTACTGTGTACTTAGTGTGCCTGGTTGGATATCCTTTGATAGGACAAAAATATGTATTTAAAATGAAGAAGGAAAAACTTGTGCCTAATAATCTGATTCTCATACCAATATTAAGGTATCAATACGATTCAGCAGTGCTCTGTTTAGCAGCCTTGCAGAGCTGGAACAGTTTAAGACCACAACAAATATACAGCCTTAAAAGGGATTAGCAAACGTTAACCAAACTGGTTTCCCCCTTGCTTCTGTGGCATTGATTTGAAACACGTAAGCGCCGCTAGACTTTGGTTTTTCACTTGTAGGCAGGAAGTTTATTAAAAAGGAAAAATACATAGAGCAGGAAAAGAGAGGACTGTGGTGCTTTCCAAGTCAGCATTTACGTGACTCGGGTTCATTTTGAGAAGAATAATTTATAGTGGTGTGAATAAATAATAGCAGTGAGTTCTGGCTGTCCAAATACGATACATAATACCCTGGGAAAATTTCCTTTGCTGCGTGCTAATGACTTATTGTTGGCTTTTATGTTGCAAGCCACTGTAACAAGTAAATCATCTGAAATTAACTGACGTGCTCAGGTTTGTTTAGGCAGCACGTGTCAAACTGCATCTTCGAGTCAGTGTGAGATATGAGTTCGGTTTACTGCTGCAGTCGGTGTGGTCTCTCTGTCTGCCTTTGTAAGCAGTCGCACAAGATCAGCTGCTGAACTTAAAAAATCAATGGTTGACTGTAATTTGCATAGCACACAATTGCCATTTTGTCAGTGTCACTTCTTGTGGAAATAAATTTGGACATTGGTTGGGTGCCTAGCTCGTCTGGGAAGATCATTCATGCTAATTTTAAGAGCGATGGTGAAAATATATTCCCTCATCTATTCAATTTGTGTGCGGAGAAACATTTCCAGTCTGTCATTACTCACATCTTGTTGACTGCTCCTCTAGCTGTATCTGTTCAATGTAAAACTTTCTTTTTTTCTCATTGCAGCTTTCCTGAAATAACTTTTTCTATTATTATTTAATCATCCAGATGAGAGTGTTGTATGCTTTTCTCCTTGCCTACCACTGCTTCTTAGGTATATGAAAAAAAAAAAATAAAAAAAAAAATAAAATTAAGAGTTTATAATGAAAGGAAACTATATGAAGTGTTGTTTTCATTTTCAGTTGCATCTCTTCATTGTTGGTAGCAAGTGGCCTTTTGAAAGATCGTCTGCTTTCTGTATCACTTGCAAAGAACAGTAAAATATTTTGGCAATATAGGAACTGGACAGTGTGAATTTTCCCCTGCCCAGAGAGGCCTAAGTTGCTTGTGCAGGTGACAAATTTACCTGTCTAGAATATCTTGTTGTAATATCCAGGGACTGAGGTTTTCTGTTAAACAGAGCAAGGTAGAAAGGAAGTAGTGTCTCCATTAATTTCCGATTTCTAATGAGGGAACAATTTCTTCCATGTCACAAATGAGATTTTCTTTTCACATTTCTTCCAACTGAGTGACAGAGAGGGTTTGTGTTTTGAGCTGCTTGTTGTGAACATCTGCTCTTAACTGGATTAAGAGCCCAATCCCATTACATGGGGGGGTACCAAAATCTCACCCAGTTACAATAATAGCTATGGGTCAGTGCAGATCTGAGCCAGTCTTGAGGTGGTGACATAGATTTCAAAGGTTTCATCTTTTATTTCCAGTTCCTTGAGCCAGCCAGTTCCTTTCTCTTACAATTATCTTAGTCAAACTGGCTTTTTTCTTTTTTTCCCTTTCCTTTGCATATCTTCATGGATTGATGAACCTACACAGTGAAGCAAGAAAAGAACATAATCCACTGATGGTTGATAAGATGTTGTAACACTGAATATGTTTTTCACTCTGCTTTAATGTCTCATGAAGTGTTTGCATCTATTTAACTTGGTATTGTTCTGGCCAGTGCAACCCAGTTGAGCTCAACTCTAATCACTTGAGGTGCTAATGCCCTAATCCAAATTCAGCATTCAGTGAGCAAAAGCACCATTATGTATATGGTGGTCATATACATAACTTCTTACCATCTGTTATCTCTGTGACTTCTACTGGCCTAATGCAGTTTCCATGGTAGTCAAAGGAAATTTTTGAGACTGATTTCACAGAGCAGAACATTCAGTAGAGGAGAGAGAAAATCACTGAAGAGCACACTTTTCCTTTCTCTGTGTTGTAGGGAAAATGCTGTAACCTGCACCTAACAGATGGCCACTGCTATCCTCAGATTCATCCCATATCTGTCAAGGGATGGAGAATTTTAAAAGTGGGTCTTCCAAATATCAAGTTAGCAATTTAAATCTAGTGCCATCCTTGAGAATAGATATGTGAAAGAAAGGATAGAAGGTACAGGAAATATCTACTAACATAACAACATGTTCACAGATTTAGAAATGAAGATGCCTCCCTTAGCAGCATTTTCTCTCTGCTTCCCCTTCTCTGAAATGAGCAGACATTTCCGTGACCCTGTGTCAGAGCAGTTCTATGTCTGAATGTTCAAAAATCACATGAAGGCTCTCCAGAAAGAAATGAGGAGTAGTCACAAGTTGAGTATACAAAACTTATATATATATATATAATATCCTTCTATGGTTATGTTTATTTAACTAATGATACGTGTGTGTTTTATACCTGATGAATGCAACTCCTCTGTTTTTGCTATACGTTTTTTTCAGGAATCAAAGAATTAAAAGATTGTGTTGAGCAATGTTCCCATTTAAGTTGAATGATTGTAATGAAGGGCAGAATTTGTCCTGGTATCTTGACTATGTTGCTGTCATCTGCTTCATATAGCTCTAATATAAAGGCAATATGAGAGCTAGCAGTTTCAGTCCTTTTGACCCTCTTAAGAGTGAGATGAAGATTTCATGAGAAGAAAGACAGCTACAGTATTTTGAAGTGACTTTTCAGGTTTTTTTTTGAACATCATCTTTTTCTTCTCTCTGCAGTTTATTCTTTATCTGTGCCATAAAAATCACATTCCCTCCTCTGGAGAGATTTTCCCTATCCCATGCCCTCTCTAATCTCAGCCTCTCTGACCCTCTTTTTACCTTTCTTTTCACACGGTACACAATTTGGTTTGTTTTCAAACAAATCTGAACTTTTACTTTGTTCTGATTTTATTTGTGGTCTGAAAAACAAAGCACATTAACTTGAAACAGATACGAAGTTGCCTATGGGGGTAACTTGTAAAGTACTCATGCTTAGAAAGTTCCCAAAAGAAAACAAAGCCCAGCAGTCTTTCCTTGTTTGTAGAGCTGATGGAGATCATTGACTCCTAAACCTTTGCCATCTCTTTCCAACCAGCCTCCTAAAATAACAAATACATGGGCTGTGTCAAACAGTTATGGTCTTCTGAATCATGAGCCAGACATAAGAGTGACATTTAGACCGTTCCTGCACATAAACATTGGTAGCTCCATTTTGGGGCAGTTCTGTCATGCACAGCAAAGCTGTGCAGATTTACTTCCACTAAGAATCTGGCCTCACATCCCACCGTGAACAGTGGAAACAGTGGATCTGGAAAACAAAGCTGACACCATGTATATGAAGGACCTCTTTGATTAGTTTTTATTGTTGTTATTGTTTCTTGATGATACTACAGGCACTGAACAAGCAGGGTAGTCATTTTCAAGTGCCTGAAATTTCATTTAGAAAGTAAAGCTGATGGAACAGGCAATGGGACCTGAGATCAGGCTAAGGCAAAGAGTGTGATTTCATAGTTGTGATACACCCACAACTCAGTATCTCAGATCACTTATAATTTGAGTCAGCCTGAGAAGCAAATATAAGTTCTTGAGAGATCATTTTTGACCTCTCGAGAATTTCCCTATCATTAAGCACTGGGCAGCTGAGTGTAAACCATATCCTCTATGATGGTAGTGCCAAGTATTCAATGGTGCTTGTGAGTGATTTGCATTTAAAGGAATACATGCTGAAGATGTATTGCATATTAGATTTGACTTGGAATCTGTCTGACACATAGATTAGCAGGGATCTTGATTGCAAAATACTCTTATTGTTGATTTCTCCTGCATGCTTACTTCAGATATATTTGTTCATATTTGTTTGCCTTTTCTTATCATTCCTTCCTCCCATCTACATTTTACTCTCTTATATTTACTTGGGACACCATAAGAAATGTATTTTGCCTATATAGATATGACTATCCGTCTAAAGAAAATTACTTCTAATAGACAGTCGTATGAAAAGAAGTGGTTTATTGTTGTTCACTTGCTGTATGGAGTGGATGACTTCAGTAAGAAATATGCCACTGAACACCTAATTTCTCTCTTGTAGTTGTGTAGCCCTCTGGTTGTACACTGCTGTAACACTGATGGGTGAAGTGAGACAGCCAGCCCTGTGAATTTTTCCTATTGCAGCACCCTCCATTCTACTGCACTATGCAGATGTCTCACGTGCATTTATTGCTCTCAGCATTTCTTTTTCAGGCCCCAGCTTTATAGAATTACTGAAGTCATCTAGGTAATAACTTGAAAGAAAATAGACTCATTGAATGAAAGATTTTGAAACTGCAATCAGCTCTTGAAAGAGGGAGTGAAATCAGGGATGAGTAACAGATGGTGATGGTGGCTAATCTTTCAGCCTATTATTTTACCATATGGGGGTCTATGCCACAGACTTTCATGCTGAAAATAAAACAGAAATTAATCATTGTGTGACAATATATTATTTAAATAACTCTGCTGCAGTGATATTTGCCTCCGTCTAGAAGCCATATGCAAGAGTATATGCTCCAAAATGAGATACAGCTGCATGTAGGCTGCTTTTGTGGTGACAGACATCATATGACTTCAGAGGAAAAATTGCTACACCACTTAGTTTACACAGAGAAAAATGAATTTTCTGGCTATGCTAAGGAGTCTGTGAAAGGAAACCCACATAGAAACACCCGATGGATTCTAATAGGAAATGATAACTTCTCTATGGCATTGAATAGGGAATTACGTCACATGCATAGGAGTCTATAGGATGGCTAAAAAGAGAAATGACTTCATTATGCAGACAGGCTCTCAGCTGGTCTATCTCCATTGGTGGCAAGAGTGCTCTGATGGCTGCTTTTAGCCCAGACAACTCCTTTTTGAGCCTTTGCTCAAACTGCAGTAAATGTCTGTAATATTATGTTTAAATCCTGCTATCCTTCATAAGGCTCTTCTACAAGGAAAATATCCCCAAACTAGTTGTATCTTTTCTGTTTCTTCTGTAAGTTATTCTTTAAAATAATATTAAGGTAAGATCAGTTCTCCAGTGGGAAAACAGAATGTATGTGCTAAATTTCTGTTTTATTTTCTTGGTAGCTAATTTATCTGTGGCTACATGTGATGAGGAAAAAGGCCAGCTCCCAAATGCTTCTGGCTCCTTCTGAGTATCAGAGTGTGTTTCAGAACTCACTCAAGCTTAACTCAGTTTCACATGTGATAAAATCAATTTTAAAAACAAATGCTGGGCAATATAGGTTCAGGTGCTGTATAATCACCATGGTCTGTTTGTGAGATCTTGCCAATGGCAGACTCAAGACTGCGCTGGAGTATAAATAATTGTCAATAGTGTTTTGAAAGTGCATCATTATTTAGTGGAGTTGGAGCAAAAGGCAGCTAGAGTTCAAAAATTAGCCAAGATTGTTTGAGAGGCTGAAGAAAAGCAGAGGTAAAGGTTACAGCTTTGGACATAAACTGTGTTACCTCCAAAAATTGTTTCTTACCTCTCCTATACTTCAGACTATCCTTTCCCTCCAGCCAAATGATAGACACTTTTTACCCTAAAGTTCTGTGAGAAGAAAATGTGAGAGGAAGTCCAAAGAACACAAGTCACAATGTACAAAACTGAATTAATCCTTATGAAATGGTTGTTCAAATTAACCCGATGTTGTGGTTAGTAGTTAAAACAGCCATGGCCATGCCCTCTTCTCATTTAACTTTCTTTTAATGCTGATCCCTGTGTGACCCAGTGTGTTTGATCAGATTTTACATTACTATTCAAAGCATAGACCAAACCTCTGACACTGTCTTTCAATTCAAAGAGTGCAAGTGAGTTGAACCATGAAATGATTCCAATTAAAATAGCGCATGTTAGAAATTCTAAGATGAGTCTGAAGAGTGTTTGATTGTTGTTTTTTTTCATTGCATTCCCTACATTCTACAATGCATTCTTCATTTGGCACTTCTTGAACTTTTGTTTTACCTCTAGTATCCTTTTCAAACATCAATAATCATTCTACTCTGTGAATTCAGAAAGATTTAAGTATTTATTTTGGTACAATAATAAAAGAAGTCTAGAAGAAATCATCTGTCTAGTATTCGGCAATGTTTCCTGGATGATTGTGTCAAGCTTTAAAGCACAGAACCACACAGTGTCTGATCTGCTGATCTTATAGTGATGTCTTTCATTTCCCAATGGGACTCTCAATCTTTAATGTGAATCTTTTCCTTATATTTTGAGGATTTTTTACTTATTTTTTTCTGAAAGCATTTATCATGCAAATATAACTACGCAAAGGGTTTATGGTACTACCTTGAACATTCCTTCTAATTTCCAGAGATAAATAAAAAGGGGGGAAAATGTGTATTCAATCAAAAGAAGAGTAATGATTTGCTCACATTTTAGTATAAGCCTGCCTATTGTATTTGGGAAACATACTTGAAAAGGCAAAAGCTGAAATTACAGTCATATCATCAAAACAAACTGATTCATCATTTATATGCAGCTAATTGCTTGCTACTTAACCCACTTTTTAGCTGCATGTGCAGTCAGTTTCAATCTTTAAATGCTTTCAAGTTATTTCAGTAATATTAATTTGTTCCTCAATCAGAAGCGTGCCAATTCATTGGTCAGCAGTTAAAAACAGGAAAATAGTCATTGACAGAAGGCAGATTTCTTCCTTTAGACTACAAATGTTTAATCAAAACTAAGGATTTCATGTGAACAGGAATTTCTCTGTACTTGAGGAATCCACATTATTTAACTCAATGTACGGATTTTGTGAAGTGTTGTTTACCATTATTATGTATTATTTATCTAGCAGCACCCCTGGAATGAATTAACTTACACTCTGCTTCAGCTTGTACCACCAGAGCTTATAGTCCAAGCGGGAACATGCAAGCCCTCTTTCATTCAGGTAAGGAAAGTTTATTTCTTGTGCAATTACAGAGCCTTGGTTCTTCTGTGCCATATAATCACAGACATCTCTTACTACCATAACCATGAAGTGATCTTGCATCCACTTCTAAAGGATTCCAGACTCTTGCAGCCTGAACAAGAAATTACTGCTTCTGCAGCTCTTTAAGATTATCTTATGAATTTTCTTCTACTATCTTACAGTGTGCTTTAAAGCCATTTGGGACTGTTTGGCAGCTGCTAATGCATTGCTTTAAAAGCCAAATGAGTTTCATTTGTTAGCAGAGTTTGCTGAGGATTTGGCCTCTTCTGATTTCTGCAAAGGAAGACATTGAGCATTCAGCTACGTGATTTTGTAACTCTTCACTTGACAGTTTCAAATGTGTTCTTCTCAGTTGCTTGGCCATTTGAAACTCTCAATTTCTGAATAAAAAATTAGTGAAACAAATTAAGGTGCCAGGTTGTACCTGCTCAGCGCTGCCAACCTAGAATAATCATACTGCCAGTATTTGAAGTTCTTCTGGATGGGCAGTAGGGGTATTTAGGTGAACAAGCCCATCATGAGTAACCTGACTGCTCTCTAGAGAAGTTGTATGCTCAAAAAAGCACACAGCTTGTGAGTGCATTTCTGCAGAATTATGATTCCATATTTCAGGAAGTCTGTTTCCCATCTGTGATCTACCTACAGTTTAACAGAGCATCAGTTTATGTCTCTCTGTGAAACTTCTGTGAGGTAAAAGGTTGAAATACCTTTGAAGAATTCTTGAGAATTTGACTTGAGCAGCTAAAACGTGTATAGGCATCTGCACCGGGGGAAGAGGCTGAAGAAGTCATTGCTTACCTTCATCCTTCTGCTCAAATTTTGCTCATGAGCATCATCAGCATTTGTTCTTAATGAGCCTGTACCTGCCCTGGAGTGAAGAGGTGTGCTGAGTGGAAAGCTGCCGGCAGCAGCACTCCAACTGAGCACTGTGCCTGGCTTTATACACCACAGCCCTTCAAAGAGCACCTGAATTGCAGTTTGAAAGTCCGTGGTCCCTCAGGGGTTCTGATCCATGCAGTGTGAAAAAGAAAGATGAGTTTTATAAGTACAGGTTGATTCTTCAAGGAGCACAAGGGTCAGTATCACAGTGCTGTATGCTGCCACTTCAGTATATCAGTGTGGTTTCCAAGGGCCTCCAGCTGTGCTGAGATATTCTGTTGCCTCTCCTGGTATATTACTGGAGAGAAAAGGCAGCATCTTACACAAGGACTGTGATCCTATATTATCACAGCTCAAAAATTGACTATATGAAAGTACCTTCGGAGTAGAAAACTTTGATTTCTATATCTTCAAACCAAATCTCTGTCCCTTTCTGGATTGGTACAACCTGACGTTTTAGGTAGAAACAATGAGGAAATGATCTTCCTTGCCAAAAGACAGGACTGTTCTTTTTCTGTTTCTGAAAATTAATAAATAAAAATAGTTGCAAGATAAATTAGAAGTCTAATTCACCAAGATGTTTTTTTAAATTTATTTCACTGAGCCCTGGCAATAGCACCTGACACCTAAAATTTTTGTGCTTTAATGGTCAAAGCTTACTAAAATCAATAGAATATTTTAAACAAAGAGGTGATTGTTTTTAATGGCAGTAGATGCACAGTAGCAAGTTTCCACGTCTCTGCATCTTGTGTTAATGTAAAATCTAATTTTCTAGCTTTAAATCCATTTTGAATCTTTCCTCTTTAATCTCTGTAAAATTTCTAGTGTTGACCTCTACTTCTTGTGTGATTACTGCTAATGAAAATCTTAAATGCCTCATTGAATTGGAAAGCTATTAAATACATGTCATTCAGCCTCAGCTCTGAATTCCCCATTGTCTTTGGTGCACTTTTCCTTTTAGTGACAAGCTATAAGGGTTAACATACTGGCTGCATTGGAGAAACAATTGAACTATTGACTACAGGTGGAGGCCAAATACAAACTTCATCCTAAATGCCACCCATTGGCTCTTCATATGATAGCAATGTGCTAGCAAGGGCAAGATTTTCTGGAAAAAGGGAAGAAAAATGCAGTAGATCTTTTACCCTCTTTTTCCCTTTTCCACAACCAGCATTGCCTTTTAGAGCTTTACATGACTACGTCTGATCTGGGTGAGGGTTATATCTAAGGAGTGAGAAGCAAGTAAGATCTAATTAATATGTGCAAGTAACATTTTCATGAAGCTGCCTTCATTTCAGTTATTTTGGCAGGGCTAAGTCAGTGTGAGATGTGGCCCAAAATGTTTTCTTAGCCATTACTGCTTGGAATTGGAGCAAACTTCTGCAGAGAATTAAGGCTTGAGTCTCGGGTCTGTATCCAAAAGCTTTAGCTTGTTTTGTCCTT
This sequence comes from Coturnix japonica, assembly GCF_054131305.1. Taxonomy (NCBI): domain Eukaryota; kingdom Metazoa; phylum Chordata; class Aves; order Galliformes; family Phasianidae; genus Coturnix; species Coturnix japonica. Next base: position 82,022,318 of record NC_140663.1, read on the forward strand.
TATTAAATGGGTATTCAGGCATTATTTCCTGGCTCCAAAGCTGAGTGAAAGATTGGTCTGTGGTTAAGATACTCATGTGTGGCCTTCAAGAGCCTGTTCTGCCACTCTACAGATGTCCTATGTGATCTTTTCTGTGCTACTCCACCTCACTGTACCTCAGTTTCCCCTTCATTTTAAAGTTATCCTTCACTGTTTCTGGGAATGCTGTGAGGACAAAGGTAAGAAAGGTGTGAACTTTCTGAATGGTACTATTAAAAAAAAGTGAGAGCTGATTTGAGAGTTGGAATAGACCGTTGTGATACAAAAGAAAAGCCCTTGCTGCTGTTTTTGCTTGTTGGGGGAGTTTTTGACACTCATAAGATTTGACTGGATTTTCAGCATGACTCCTGCTATTGCTAAAACACTTTAGTCTTGGTTCTGATTTCCCAAATGAGAAGATAGGAATGATGAGCAATGAGTGTTACTGATCTTATATGTAGCTGAAAGAATGAGCGGAAGACAAGAGGATGGCTGAAGCTATGAGAACTGATTCTCATAGCTTCTTCAAGAAGTGGGCAGGTAGAGAGTGTAACCCTCTTCCCTTTCAAAGTAATAGAAATGAAAAATCAGAAATGTCTGTAGAAGTAAAGTCTCCTGTTCTTTTGTCTTTTCTTTTCTTTTTTTTTTTTCTTTTTTTTTTCTTTTTTTTAAAGGAAAAACATATCTCAGGAAGGATTTGCTGAGGAACTTGCTTTCAATTAACTGCATGACCAGACAAGATCAAAGGAAATTAGCTGGGACAGGAGGGAGACAAACAGACAGAATGTCTGACTGAATCCACGATTCAGAGAAAAATTATAAACTGTAAGAGAAAGATTGAGGACATCTCTGAAGACTGTGCCATAAACCCAAGGATGCTCCACTTTGTTGAGGAAACAGAAACAGATGTGCTCATTTTATTGATCCGCAGCCTAATATCTCACATCCATATAAGAGTCTTTTCTAGAAGACGCCTTTACAGAGATAGTTTGGATCCCTTGACTCCCATTTTGCCCTGAGGGGTTGTTTGTAAGCCCTGGGTTACACAGAAGTGCAAGGCCTGGCCTTGGGGTGTGTAAGCCTCAGGCATGGGATCAGTTGTTGCTGGGTCACTGGGGCCCCACAACTCTGATCCCATTTCCATGAAGGCAGCATTGCACATAAAGGTTAGGCGGCAGGCCCTGGGAGGACTATGGACATAAGAAACGGGGCATGTTAATCCAGGAGAGAGCAATATTGTATGCTGGAGCAGGCTGAGGCACGTATCGGATGATGGCAGCAGCATTTCTCCCTGTGTGGTGCGACTTTGGAGCACCCTGTGTCATGCTTTTACTGCATAGCAAACCCCCTGGATCTAATTCAGTTTTGTCTGGCTTTTAGGAAGAAACAGCCCTTCTAACTCTGGCAGGCCACCCACCTCTTACTGTCATCTGACTGGTCTGCTGCTTCACCACTGATGGGTCCTCCAGCCCCATGAATTCCACTGTATGGACTGCAACGTGTTCTTCACTTGAGAATCTCAATTTTTTTTGGAAAAGAAATACATTTCTGGCCTCTGTGGCTTTAGGCAAAAAAATCTTAAATATGTGAACTTTCCATAATGTGAAAGAGGGTGGACAAATAAAAAGAGTCCAAGATTTATTATTCTTAAGTCCAAGGCATACTTTTTAGTATAGCTTAGACATTTTGAAGCTTGACTTCTTATTCCCTTTTTTGTTGTTTTTTTTTTTTTTTGTTGTTTGTTTGTTTTAACACCCTGAGGCAATAGTAACACTACAGTAAAAGAGAGAAGTGAAGAGGCCCTGTACATCTGCATGTGTATCTGGAGCTGTACTGTGGAAGTGAAAGGGATTATTTCTGGTAAATAAAGCATGTACTTCTGGCATCTGGATTTTAGGAGAGTTTCTAATCTCAAATTTCCTTTGTTTCAGCTCATGTAACCAGAATTACTAGAAACTCATCCCTCTTATCCCAACCTTCTGTTTGTCATCTGCATAGAACTCAAGTTCCAGACATGCTGGTGTGAACCTGGGCAGCAAATCCTCTGGTTGCAGGAAAATCTTTTTATTTGTGGGATTTTTTGTCTTTTCTGATCAGGTGCACAGCCTAAGCCTGGTTCCCACAGCTGAGAGGAAGCCGTTTCTTGGTGTTCACTCTCCTGGGCAGCAATTACAATTTGTCAAGAATGCAGTTTATTTTGTAATTCAGCATTTCCCCATAGCACAACTGTGTAACACCTATGCAAATATTTCTTCCTATTGAATTGTTGGAAAAAATAAAACATGGTGGTGTTTGGAACGGTTGTAGCCTAAAATACTTATAGAAACAAATCTTTTCTTCTCTTGTCCTTGAACCTGGTCCAACTGTGATTGAAACTGCCAGTATGACTCCCATTGACTTCTGTAGGAATAATTCCAGACCTTAAATACTTGTAGTTCCTGACAGGTGCTATATTGGCAGTGATCATCTATTTACATATTCACATGGAATATTATAGATAAAACAAGGCTGTCTTTATTGCTTAAGTATAAATCTTGAGGGACAACAGCTGGATGTCAAATGGACATCAGCTGCTGTGCTCATGCAATCAGTGGTTTCTCTGATTAAATGCTGTTAAAGGAACCAAAGTGCTATTTTTAATTTTTTTCTCCCCTGATTAATACTGTATTTTATTCACTTACAGTGTTAGGCTAAGGTAATTGACACCATTTCCTACCCACTTTCAAACAGTCACAAGGTAGGAAGAGATTAATGTGACAGATTCAGCAGCAGTGCTTTTTGCTTTCTGGGTCTTCTTGAAGTCTTTAAGAGTAAACATTTAGAGCAAGCAAATTATGTGCTATTTGTTACTTGCAGTCCAGGGACCTTGAGGTTGGCCAGACACAATGAGGGGTCTGAAAGTGGTTTCTTCCTTTCTATGTAAATATGGAAGGGGCTGATCTTTGTGCAGTTTGGGCTTGGGTGTGTTATTTTTAGTTTTTAGAACTTTCTGAAAAGTAATTAGGACAAAGTGTCCCAGAGAGAAAAACAGTGTTGGTTTGTTTGGTGTTTTTATTTTAAAGAACAGAGAGGATTTCACATAATCATTGGATAGTTGACTTGTTATGAAAAACAACAACAGAAAGTAAGAAAACAGGAATGTAGAGCAAGCAGTTGTAACTTTCACCCCACATTTTTTGTTTTATTTCATTTGTAGGGAAAAAAGACCAGGATAAGAAATAATGCAGGAAGTGTATTTTTTTATTGAATCTACATAGCCCGGTAGTGAAGAATGAGATGATTATAAAAATTTATCCTTTCCTATATGGAAATTAGGTGATCATACGTCTATACCCACCAGGAGGCAATGCAGTTGAAATGACTGTTGAACTATTTACGTAGTGACAGCTCTTATTTAAGCTGCCACTGGTAGAGAAGCCCGTGCCTTGCACCCCTCTGCCTGCCATATGGTACATGAAAAAAGTAGGTGGAAATGCAGACTCAAAGAAAATAAAAATAAAATAATTATTTCTGAAGACTGTAGGGCTTTTTCTTTTTTAGCACAGTTATTTAACTACACTTTTCTTGGTGTCAGTGTTGGGCAGAAGTGAAGCTGGAGTGAGTATATTAAATAAGACTATTTATCAAGGAGTTGCAGGGCCACATTCAATGAGTCTGCAGACAGAGACTGTACTGTCTCAGAAATACTCTTAGTCCTATAAAGGAAAAAGTGTCAAGTAGTCCATGTAATAATTTGTGATCTACAGTATCTTAACTTCTGAATAGTGTTGTGTTATAATGCTCTAGAAGATAGACACGGATGATCTTCTGAAGTAAAAGAGTGACAGAAAGAGTCCTTAGTGCCTGTTAAATGTAATCTTAAACTTGACTGTGCAAAATAACTAAACCAGAAAAATCTTTAAAAAACAAGATAACTACTATCACCTAATATTTATACATTGTTATAGTGGTTAATAATGTATGTGCGTCTCTGTCTTTTCAGGAGTATCCTGATTGCATGAACATTATGCATAGAAACACTCATCACTTGAAGAGTCCATTACAGAATTATATCTTTAACTCACGTGCAAAACTAATCATATGAAGAATGTTCATGTTGCAGTTGGTTGAGAAGAATAATACAACAGTAAGTCAAAAAGCTTTTTATCTTTTTTTTTTTTTTTTTTTAATCCACTGATGCTTTATTCTATCTGAACTCATCACTAGGAGACATCAAAAATCTTTACAAATTGAGTTACCGAGGCAACATGATAGGGATGTGCATGGAAATCTAAGCCTTGATTTACTTATTTTTAATTAGTAAGTGCTCCATGTAGTGCAGTGAAACAAATGTCCTCGCTAGAGTTTCTCCATTTAAAGTACTTTATGAGAAAAGTTCAGGTTTTTAAGCATTTAAATCAGTGTAATTGCCTTTGACATGTCTGCTGCTTTTCATATTTTTCTCTCCAAAATCTATTTCTCTTTTGCTGCCTCATTCTCCCTGCGTATCTGATCTCTTTCACCTTCAGATTATCTTTCTTACTACTCCCAGCCTCCACCTCAGCGGTAAGGCTTCAATGGACAATACTGTTTGAATCAGAAATTTAACACCACTGCACCATGAAGGACACCATCAGGTCTAACTACACTCACAGGACAATCATATAGATATCCACGTGGACTTTAAACTGGCTGGATTCAATAGCAACGCAGGCCTAACCACCATACGAATCAGTATGTGTTCCTGTAGCCTACTAAGAAAGTTCTGCAGAACAGATGCACATGAAGTCTTGCAAGACCTTATTCAATTGGAAGTTATACTGTCCAGCAATTTTGAGGATCCCTGCCTTAGATCAGGATACTCAGGTCTAGAAGGTCACTGCTGACTAAAAAACTTAATGTTTCAACATCTCTGATACATAATTAATTATACGCTTTTATGTATGTGTTTTCTTTCCGCTGTGTTTGGAACCAGAATGGCTTTCCTTCTCTTCCAGTTAGTTGAGGTCTTCTGTGCCAAAGGAGCTTTTGATTATGATCTGGATTCACAATTCATGTAAGTGTGGAGATTAATTAAGTGAGTAAGGCATACCCCAGACATTTATAATTAACGCTTCGGTCGGGTATAAACCAGGGCTCCAAAGATGAAAGCTTAATGCTTGAATGATTTACTGAATCACACATTCCCTTTCAGCCACTGTTTTAAGGGCATGGTCTTTGCCAGCTCCACGTACATACTTTGAGAATTATTCACTTCAGAGCTTCTTGCATGATCAATTTTGCAGTATTTTTTTCCTAAGTGCCATGGCACATGGTCGTGTTTAATTCTTTGAACTTGTATCAATTCATCAGACCTGATTAAACCTTTCAGACCTGCATGTAGATTCTTTGCATACTGAAGAACTTAACCTCATACCTAAATGTTTCTACCTCTGGGGTCCTCACATGAAGGTTGTTCTCCGTAATCTTTTCAGATGCTTTTTAAATACATTCTGGAAAACTATGATGACTTTAGGTGAAATCTAAATAAGATGGGGAAATTTACTCTGAGCCTTAGTTTTTCTACTAGAAGGTGGGCAAGCTTTTCAGTTTTGAACTTTAGAGAATTTAGGTATTTTTTTTCAGAGAAAATATTTGGAATCCGATCCTAAAAGAGCTGTGGATTAGAAGGGAAGCCTGTATGGCTAGAAGCGAGCTAAGGAGGTCACTAGATATAAAAAGACACTGTTCAATAAGTGGAAATACAAATGAAGAACATAGAAATAATAATAAAGCTTCTGGCAACTTTAATTTGAAGTCATAAGAAAACTAGCCAAAAAAGATTCTGAAGAGCAAGAGTGTAAGACGTGATAATAAAAACTTTTTTCAAGTACATCAGAAATAGGAAGTTTGCCAGCAAATTGATGGAGCCAGTATATATTACTGGAATGCAAAAAGACCACTTTAGAAGTATAGGTCTTCAGCAAAAAGGATCACAAGTATCACAGGCACAGATGTTCATTATGGAGAGGCTCGAGGAAGTTTCACTGTTGGAGCCATACTTTGTTGAGGTCTGCCATGAGAAGCAAGATATTCCTTAAGGTCACTTCCAACTCAAACCTTTTTATGATTCTGTTCTCTTAAGTGGTTTGGTAGTAACAGAGATGAGAATTAATCAAAAGGATGTGGGCTTCAGTGGAAATGTGTAACTTGCACAAAAGCTCTAAGGAATCTGAAAGAGTAGTCAACTATTTTTGTATCTCTGCAGTTAAGACAGCCTGTATTAGGGGTGTATGACAATCTGTATGTGAGACTGCTTTTAGGAAAGTCTTTGGGATAATAGGGAAAGTACAAATTTGCAGATGACGTCCATACTTCTATGATCCTTCCTTACTGTAGTAAAAACAAGGCAACAAAAAGAAATAAACCTAAACTTATCAGAGAGCAAAAGATATCAAGTTTAAGGCCCACTAATTTTGTACAGGTAATCTGGGAGGTCATTTATTGACTGATGCTTGCTGCAGTACAGGATGTATATTCATTTGGCATGAAAGAATGAAGGCCTTTGAAAATATTCTGTGTAGTTGCTTAGATGCCATTGGATTTAAATGTTTATCTTTCTTTTTAACACAATTGTGTGCTATGGCACACTTCTGTTTCCTGTATGCTTCAAGGCACTTCACTTTCCAATTGTGGTAAGCTCCCAACTTGAAATGTAAGGTCACGAGGTAGGCAAGACTCTTATGTAAGATAAACTAATAAATAGCTCTCAATAATTTGGTTGAGTTTAAAGATACATAGCCATCTACTTCCAAATAGCAAAGGAAGAACCAAAAATATGCAAAAGCTGGCTTGTTCTTTTTCTGAGTAAGGCAGTACTATGTCTATTTTTTACAGCAAAACAATTATTCCTGTGTAATTGTTCCAAACTCAATTTAAAAGTAATACTGTTTTTTATCATTGCTTGGCTTTTGACAGGAAACTGCCTTCTATTCTAGTTTAAAGCCTTACCAGACCCCAAGTCTAAATCAGTCTCATGCACTGCACAGTTGGGATAAAGAGTGAGAGGGAGGAAGTAATAGTACCTAAAAATCAAATGGGGACTGTGAGACATTTGGTGGTTCATATGTCTGGGAGAAAAGCTGGTGTTCCCACTTCCCTGTAGAACTGGTCTGGCTGATTTGAGAGACAGGCCTCAGCTCTGTTCCCCATCCCTGGTACTCAAGGGAAAAATAAGGATAAAGTTTATTGTAAGTGATATTTTTGGTTAATACGTACAACGGCCACCTGGTCCCTGCCTGATCGCCAGCACAAACCAGAGCAGCCAGTTCATATCCCATTTCCCCTGCTCCTTCTGGAGCTCTGGAAAGCAACAACAAAAAAAGCGTAGAGCTGTGCACATCATCTCTTCTTTTCTTCAAGTTTTCTTCCATCCCTTGGTTCAAAATCTGCCGTCAGTGTGAGGGACTGAAACATAACTAAGGAAAGAGACACTTTTCTGCCTATCTTATGTCTCCTAAGAGGCTTCTGCATAGAATATAATTTATTGTGGCCCTTTTTGCCTTTTTATAATCGGTGATATAAACAGACTATACACAAACTATCCTCTGACCTCTAATTTGGTAAGATCTATGTTGGTAGAGCTGCATTCAATAAGAGCCCAGTCAAAGCTCTGACTACTGTGCAATAAAATTCTTTTTATCTGTACCGTACTATGCTGTGGCTTAGAAGTATTTTGAATGTCAAGATGTTGCCAAAGATGCCTGTTGATCTAAAGCAGATGTGAGCTTTTCATTCCATCGCATGTTGTCTACAAGGGATGGTGTTGATATTTAAACATTGACTTACGACTTTCTTTCTGAGTTCGGACTTGGTCTTATTTGCAGTGCCCGAGTCTGAGTGTAGTCCTCAGCTATGGGGTAGTGTTTTCAGTGCTTAAGCATTAACGGGGATATATGAATGTATAGGAAAACTGTAAGAAATGGTGAATGGGAATCCAGTGGTACGCAGCAGCATCTCAGGCTTTTACTTCCAATCCCCTAACTCACCTTATATAATATGTCTTTTGGTTGGTTGATTGATTGTGAGTTTGGGGTTTGTTGTTTGTTTTTTTTGTTGAAATTTTTCACATTTTCTAATTGTGTGCTCATTACGATGAGTATCATATAGAGGCATGTAACTCTATATACATCTTTGGAGCGTATCTGTAGAGGTTCAGATAAGTGGTCATGTCCTTTCTAATAATGTGAACAGCTGCCTTCAGTTTCCTTTACATTCAGAAACAAAACCTTAATCTAGGTGCTATGGGTGCTGGAATTGCCTGAAAAGGCTTCAGCAATGGTCAGACCACTGACAGATACTTGAAAATACAAGTAGAGGAGATCCCTTGCTTTCCTGAGGTTACCATCAGAGTTACTCATTTTTCATTTATGAAAACCATACCTATCAGGACTAATGATATTCCTTGCTTTTACCCTTATTTGCTACTTCTGATTTTATTTCTAATTTTTAATTGCTAAGACTCCGAAACAGACCTTCCTATAATACCCTTTAACTCAAAGATAACAGCGAATTTACTCACATCGCTTCAAAAGAAGAACAAAAAGATGCACTCCCTCCCCCCCACCATCGCCGAGAAGAAGCGCAGGCGTAGCCCCGGCTCCGCTCCCGCGGTCGGGCAGCGCCGCTGCGCGGCTCCCGGCCGTTGTTTGCAGCGCTGCGAGCCCGGCTCGGCTCCTGGAGGCTCGCAGAGAAGTTGATACTGCAGCACCCGTTAAGGTTTCTTACAATTCATACAGCTGTGGCATTACAGAATGATTTGTGTTGGAAGGAACTTTAAAGATCAATCCAACCCCCTGCTGTGGGCAGGACTGCCACACACCAGCTCAGGCTGCCCAGTCCCAACCAACCTGGCCTTGAGTGCCTCTAGGGATGGGGCATCCACAGCTTCTGGAAATATCTCATATAAACCTAACTAGCCCTTGTGCTCTCTGATAACTGTGTTGGTTTTCATGGCTTATGTAAACATGATGTGTGTGAGCACTTCTTTAAGGTCTGGCGTATCACACCATATCGAAGTGTTGGATGAGTAACTGGTAGTGGGGCACTCGAGATAATGCAGTTTGGCATGAAAGGATTTTGTCCTTAAACAACATGGGTAGAAACACTCCAGGTGACAGTGGTGTGAGTTTTGTCTTTAAAATATGCTCAGGGACACGATTTAGCAGAGGGTTGTTAGAGTTAGGGTAGTATGGTTAGCTTGTGGTTGGACTTGATGATCTTGAAGGTCTTTTCCAACCCGGGCAATTCTATGATTCCATATCTGATTGTGCTCTGCTGACAGCACAGCCACAATTATCATCTGTTTCTAATTAAATACATTTGACCGTTGAGGCAAAGGCAGAGTGGTTAACTAGCAGTTGCTGCAGCTGGTGTATGTGGGCAGAAGTATTAACATGACAGGCTGTACATCTTAACATGGGCCATCACCTTTTGCCACACTATAAGCAGGGGCTCCCCTGCCCTGCAGTGCAGAGCGCTTCAGGGAATCTTGTTTGTGCTGTCTCAGGCTGTTATGTGTTTGTGCTCTTCTTCAGTTGAACTTTGTCTCTGACCCTGCTGAGGGTGTATTGCTTGTTTTGGAAATACTTGCAATGTCCCTAGAATGTTTATTTTCCAGCCCAACACGCTGCTGCATTCTTGTGAGCTTCCTCTGGCTGTAAAGCAAGGTTTGGCCAGGAAACAGAGAGTACAAATGAAAAACAGTGCCCTGCTCATAGGGAAATGTAGTGAACCTATAACAGAAATTGTTGTATTGGAAACATGACAAAAATTTCCAGAGAAATAATAAACAAGCAGCTGGTCGGCACCTCCTTAAGACCCTCAACTTCAAATGTGTATTTCCTGGAAAGACCGGAATATTTAGTTTAACTCTCCTCCTCTGCCCTCAGCAGGTAGGAGAAGCAGAGGGCAGGTTCAGTGACAGTCTATCAAAGCAGATAGTAGGATAGTTAATATCTAATAGCAACAACACAACTTGCATGGCCAGCCAAACTGCCTAACACTGTTCCCAGTAAGGGGTCTGTGCTGCTGGCTTTCTCCCTCTGTTTGTTGAAGGCAGTGCTGGAACCAGCAGTGAACATGGAGTCAGGCTCCAAGGGAGAACAGCAGGGCCATGCTTCTCTCCTGCAGAGCTTTGCAGGAACCCCTCTAACACTGACATTAGGGTTCCTTTGGACGGCAGAGTATTGGAAGGGTCAAAGCAAGAAATGTGTTTTCTGAAACAAAGGCTTAACCACTGCGCAAAGCAAAAGAGACAGAGAACCTGAAAACATGTCCTGATGTCCATGAAGTCACCACAGAGTGCCCTGTGCACAGCAAAAAATATGCAGCCATGCTTTTCATTTTGATACAGGAATTCATCTCTTTTTGGCTGTACATACATCAGTGAACAGTTATTGTCAAGGACAGTAGAGCAGGAAGAGTAACATTTCATCAGAGATCTCTGACGAGTCATAGCCGTCAAACCAAACTGATGCATTAGTTTCACAAAAGCAAGGTTACATATCCCACTAGTTGTTATCTATATACGTTAACCATAGTATGTGCTTTATTTGTGGCCCAAGACAATTTTTCTTCACTCAGTGCAGCCCAGGCAAGCCAGAATGTTGGAGAGAAAGAAGCAGAGTCTCCTAGGAGAACAGTGCAAGGGCCTGATTGCAGTGGAGGAGTAGTTAGAGAGCAGGATGAAACCAGTCCCTTGTTTACAGGTTTGCATTCCACAAATGCTAGGGCTTAGGAAGCCTTTTGCCTAACAACTCTCTCTTTTTTGCTTCTCCTGGGTAGAGTGTGTCTCTTTGCCTACACAAGGACATTGTGCTAAGGAAATGCATAGAGGCAAAGAGGTGGAAGGTCCAGGTAGTAAGTAAATGGCTGAGTCCTGTCTGCCTGAAGACCAGTGCTGAAGACCACGAAGTGCAGGAAGACTGGATGCCTGTGGGGTAGTGAAGGGATTGTAAGCTTGAGTTCTTAACCCAAACCTCAACTTTTCCTAGCCCTTAGAACAGCGTGTGTGTTGTTTTGCTCAGCTGATGCAGCAACTGAATCTCTGGTACTTCAGATTTGTCTGCAAATCACCAATTCAAAAACTGAAAATATAAATCCAGATAAATCACAAAATATTTGGGTTTCATGGACTTCTACTAAAATTCAGTTGTAAGAAATCAAGCCAGATTCTTTTCTGTTTTATGAAGCGGCCAGGGAGTTGATAACTAAGTACCAGTGGCAGGCGCTGCAGTGCAGATGGTGCCTGAGCCTGAGACCATGGCATACCTACAGTACTCCAAGTGAAGCTGCTGAGCTGGCAGCCATCACAGCCATTATTTTATTGCTAAGCTAAGCAGATCTGACATGTAAGTTCACTGGGACCTGAATATGCTTCATTTGTGCTAAGACAAACTTCAGCATCAACACTCAGTGACTAGCAGCATGTCCGCAGATCATGATGGGTGGGAAACCAGATTCTTAGGAAAAGAGTGACAATGAATAAAGAAAATCTCCTCAGTGTATTGTTTGGAGAAAGTATTTCCTACTGTAAAGGCGAGGTAAAAGTTGGCAGGAGGTAGGATTGACTTCTATCTTATTAGACAGGGCACTGAATTCTACTGAAATCAACCTGTGACCAGCAGCAAAACCTTGAAGTTATTGAGCAGTGAGCCTTATTGACAACGCAAACATAGAGAACTGCTGTAAGAATGTTTGTAAATCTGCCCATAAGCACTGATATGTCTGTGGAGAGTCCTGGGCCTTCCTGCCCCCTTAAGAAGCAGAGCATGTGAGCTTGTACCATGATCTGTGTGAGTACTAGAGTTTGTATAAAGTAAGCTGGGTTATTGTAACATAGTGTGGTTTTCTGGAGTGTAAATATATAATCTGTAGGTCGAGGAACTACATGCCCTCTGACCTCTGCACAACACAACAGCTGAGCATCCAACTGTACCCCCAGACAGCAGGCCTTTCAAGCAGCAGCTGAACAGGAGCCCCAAACAGGGCAGATACCATCTGCTCTTTCTCTGCATGCTTGGCATAGCCACCAGCATCCCTTCCTGCTAATGCAGGACAGCCTGCTAGCTCTCCTCTAAGGCTTAGGTATGGCCACAACAAGAGACTGTATTTTTGAGCTCCAGTAGAGCTTGTGGAGGGGATCCAGAGGAGGGACATGGGTATGGTCAGAGGACTGGAGCACCTCTCCTATGAATAAAGGTTGAGGGAGCTGGGCTTGTTCAGTCAGAAGAAGAAAAGATTCAGGGGGGACCTCATTGCCTTCCAATATTTAAAGGGAGATAATAAACAGGAGGGAAATCAACTTTTTACATGTATAGATAGTAATAGAATAAGGAGTTTTAAACTGATTAGACGTGAGGGGAAGTTTTTCACCAAGTGAGTGATGAGGCGCTGGAAGAGATTGCTGGGAGAGGCTGTGAATGCCCCATCCTAAAGGCAATCAAGGCCAGATTGGATGGGGCCTTGGGCAGCCTGATCTAGCAGGCAGGGGGGTTGGAATTGGATGATATTTGAGGTCCTATACAATTTAAGCCATTCTATGATTCTATGGAGAAGGTGTGGGATTGACTTTCAGCAGTGTGCTGGGGTCCCCAAATGCTCTCACCATGACAGTGGTGTGTAAATGCAGCTGGAATGTGCAGAAGGTATCAGTGTCATTGCAGCTTTCTTCGTCACTAGGAAATTAAAGTCTGGATAGAAAGTTTTTACCAGGAGGTTAAATTTGCATTGCTGCATAAGCCCAGCAGGACTTACATTGAGCACTTAGGACTTAAAAACACATAAAGCTATGCATTTATATAGTGCAATGTATAACACACATGGTAAATAATTTGATTTCTGGATTGCTGGAGATTGCCTTTTTCATTCTCTGCATGTTGTACTTAACAGGAACAGATTAAAATGGGTGTCTCAGCACAGTACTGTCATAAGCATGTGTTATTTTTGTTTGTCAAAGAATCTTCAGATCTGTTGTATTTTTCCTCTGACTGAAGTTGATTTTCTTCTGATAAAGAATAGCGTGAAATTTAAATTTCTGCTCTGGGATATCATGTCTAGCTCAGGTTCACTGGCTGTATATTAATGGGCTTAGGGCAGATTTTCAGAGGCATTAAGGGAATTGAGGGGCAGGTGGGTGCCTGGTGTCCCTATGCACTCTCAGAGAGCATGATTCCAGGTATGGTTTTGCCATCTGCCTGCATGCTCCTCCTCTGAACATTTGGAATTAAGGATGACATTAGCAGCAGAAAAAAACAGTGCACATAACTGGGAAAAAAGCACTGACTCTGGACAAAAGGTATGAAGTGCTTCAGGGGTCTGTTTAATATTCATCGTGCATATCCCCCAAGAAGCAGTGTCCGCTTTTAAAGTTTCACTGGCTGGAGTCTTAGGGGATGGAGGGTGGTTTTTATGTCAAGACCTACAGCAGGCTGCAAGGTAAGCCTGGTTAAATCAATTTGATCCTTGGTTAGCAGAAGTTTCTTTAGGCTTCAGTAAAAGGACTGTAGAAATATTGGCAAAGCTGGTTCTTAATTTCTTATGGATGAGCTAAACTACATTTTCAGCCCTTGAGATCATAGGTCACAGCTCTGCTTTGCTAGCATCAGCTGCTGACATCACTGACACCCAAAGCAGAGCAAGGCACTGCCGAATGCCTCAACTGCAAATGTCATTAATGGCAGGGAACCTGGAGCTCCTGGTATCCTGATAACAGCACAAAGTCAGTGAGGAAGAACTGTTGCTAGAAGCGTGCACAGGTGAGAGAGTAACCATTTCAGTTACCTACCTTAAAACAGTAGTAAAAAACATTCTCCTTTCCTTCAAGAACAAAGTATGATGAGAACAGCCACATAATCTAAATCCATGGTTAGGCTTTGCAGTAACATGTAGAGAACAAAGGGGCTTGCCCCAGATCATCGGCATTTCTAATGCTTTTCGTGTTAGTTTTTTTGAGGTCTTTCTCTTGCCAATAGTGTTTGTAAAGTAACAACACAAAGCTTATCTTGCTTTAAAAAGACAGGCAGTAGCCATGCACTTCTTTCTTAAGATGTTTGTTCTCAAGCATCGTTTATTTAACAGGACAGCCTTTCTTATGTGGAGCATTCCTGGAACTGTTGTTCATTCATCTTCATCTGCAAAGCTGAGTGCCTACAGGAGCAGCCTTTGCAGGCGAAGCATCTATCCTGATGGCCTGACCTGGCCAATCCCATTTCCTGCTCAGGGCAGAGCACCCCAAGGAGTCCATCCATGTTGTTGGCCAATCCCAGAGGGTGAAGGATAGCTTGGGGCAGATCCTGATGTCATTCCACTTCACATCTGTGGAAAATGGCAAATGGAGAGTAATGACTTCACTCTGAGGGTTTTGTGAGGCTGCCAGCAAACTACTTATGCATCCTCTGGAAAGACCCTGAAACCTTGTATAAAACTTCACTGAGATACAGGCTTCAGATTGTCTCTGCAGCTTGCTTAATGTCTCTGCTGCCCAGTGTTTTAATATGAAGACATGAATTACAAGGTGATAGGGTTTTCCTGTTCCAGGGAAGCAGGTTTGTTAAATCTACATGACCTTCTATTACAGAAGAAACCCCTTAAACAAAAGGCTGGCTTCTGCCCAGGTTTAAAAGGGAAGATTGCTTTTCAATTGAGTGCCTTAGCAGGAGACTGTGACCAGCTGGTGGGAATGAGCACATGGCCCTGATAGGCTGGAAAAGAGGAAGACTGGCTCAGGGGAAAGTTCTTGGTTTGGTTTGTGGGATGTGTACCAGAATCTGATGAAAGGAAAACTTTTCCTGGAAAGGTAAGAGACTGCTGAATTGTAAGGAGGATATTTTCTGTTTTATAGACGAACAAGGTCATTTTTATTCTCTGTCTTCCATGGTGCTCCAAGTTTGCAAAAATGGCATATGACTTCATGTGTGTCTCATGGTGATTTTCTCAGATCCTTTTGATATAGACCTTGCCTTTCATAAACTCTTATTTCTGATATCACGTGTAAGACTCCTGATAAGTTCACAAAGTGTTGCTTTCATTCCCTGGAGTGGCTTTCACCACCCCCCAGTGGTATTGCTGCTGGGTGAGCTTCCCTCAGTGCTGTGGGGGCTCTTCAGTAGAGGAATCTTGGCCAAGTCAGAGAAGAGTACTGCTAATTCAGGCCCTCTATCTCGAAAAAGGCTAATTATGTTTTTTTGTGACCGCAGGGTGGTGTGTTGTTGAGTTGGCCTTTATTTCTCTTATAACCAGGCGATAGAAGGGAAGGGAAATACAGTTTCCTGATGATGAGAAGCCAAAGCATTGCTTTGTGTGGAGCTGTTGAGGCTTGAACGAGTAAAGCAAGGTTTTTAGGACTACTTGAAGGGCATAGCTTGCTTTTGAGGAAACGTGGATAAAAGGCTTGGACTACTGTAGGTCTGGTATCAAAGATGAGTTTTGGTCTTTGTGTCTTCAGCACATAACTGCTTATGGAGAGAGGGAAGTTCTTTGTCATTATGTGTTGTTGCGTTTCCTATGGTGCTCACGAGCTGTATGGCAAGGGTGGAATATCTGTGGCTCCATAAGCCGACACCGCAGGATTTTAGTCTCTTATTACTTGTGACTTTCTTCCACTTTCCTAATTTTTTTAAAGATACTACAAATTACTTAGAAGAGGGGAAAAATAAATGAAGGGAAAAAAAAAAAAAAAGGAAAGAAGCAATGTAATTAACTCTTGAAGTACTTACAACTGTGCAGACATTCAGCTGATTGACTGATTCAATGCAAATGTCTGTTAAAAAGCCAAAGATACTGGCTTCCTTTTAGTATCCCTTGGCTCAGAACAATCTGATTTCTATGTTTGTTCACATTTTCCCATTGAAATCTATCTACTAATAGGTGTACAACCAATGCAGCAATGGGGGCTATATTCATTTGGTGGATAGGAAGCATAGTTTTAAAAACATAAACTTGTAGAGCCTATTCCTGTTAAGATTTTTGTAGTTTAAATGGCTGTTTCTGCAGATGGATCTACGGTCATCTAGCTCTGAAGTGCAGACTGTAGTCAGGAATAGAATGTGGGAGAAAATTAGTTAGAATGTCTTGGTGCTTCTTTTATTTACTAAGTGATGCCTTATTTATCCCTTTGGTATTAGCTGCAATGGTTTTCCCTGTATCTAATTTTTTATTACATAGCTATTATTTGTGGTAGATAAAATGCTCCCAAATCTGTGTGTCCTGATATCCTAAGGTTGCTGAGGCAGCAAAATATTTAGCGTATGCACACAACTAATAATGCTGAAGGACCAACATTCTTCGTTGCTGATCCTTCAGTACATTGTTCGGTGATAAACAGGACTGGAATATCTAAAACTGAGTTTGGCTGCTCTTCCTTTGAAGATGACAAAGCCAGAGCTAATTTTGAGTATCAACAGTGAAAGTGTTTACACTCATTCCAGCCAGTTTTTACCTCCAGGAGATGTGCAGCATTAAACATACATGCTCTGCTTGGATCAGGCATGTAAGCAGAAAGCTGCTCTGGTATAAATGAGAACCAATTCCATGGCTAGATTTTATTTTCAAGGAAACTGAGACATGCTGATTTGTAACACTTGGTGCATACAGCAGGTTCCAGCTGTTCCATATAAACACTGAACAGCCCTTGCTGAAATGATTATGCCTAAAATTACAATTACATATGTTTGATAAAGGAGAAAAGATAGGGATCAATAAATGCCATTGATCTAATTTCCTCCACATGTGCTTTAAGCCAAGCTTGATTTCTTTAAGCAATTTTAAACAATTAATAAATTTAAACATTTATCTAGAGAACAAAGAATCACAGAATGGCCTGGGTTGGAAAGGACCTCAAGGATCATGAATCTCCAACCCCCCTGCCACAGGCAGGGCCACCAACCTCCACGTTTACTACTAGTCCAGTCTGCTCAGTGCCCTATCTAGCGTGGCCTTGAACACCTCCAGGGACGGGGCATCCACAACCTCTCCACAGCCTGTGCCAGCACCTCACCGCTCTCTTGGGAAAGAATTTCCCCCTGACATCCAGCCTTCAACTTCCCTCCTTAACTTAAAATCATTTCCCTTTGTCCTGCTATTACATACCATTTCAAAGAGCTGACTCCCCTCCTCTTTGAAGGCTCCCTTTAAGTACCAAAAGGCTGCAATGAGGTCACCCTGAAGCCTTCTTTTTTCCATGCTGAACAAGCCCAGCTCCCTCAGCCTGTCTTTTCAGGGGAGGTGCTCCAGCCCCCTGATCATCTTAGTGGCTCTTTTCTGGACCATCTCCATCAGCTGTCTTTCTTGTACTGGGGGCCCCAGACCCCCAGTATGAGGCCTCACAAGGGCAGAGTAAAGAGGGACAATCACCTCCCTGTCTCTGCTGGCCACGCCTCTCCTGATTAAGCTCAAGATACCATTTGCTTTCCGAGCTGCAAGAGCACACTGCTGGCTCATGTTAAGTTTTTCGTCCATCAGGACCGCCAGGTCCTTCTCTGCAGGGCTACTTTCAAGGACCGCTCCTCTCAGTCTGTATATATGCCTGGGATTCCTCGGGCCCAAGTGCAGAATCTTGAACTTAGCTGTGTTGAACCTCATTAGGTTCACCCAGGCCCACCTTTCAAGTCTGTTGAGGTCCCTCTGAATGGCATTCCTTCCTTCCACTGCATCAACCGCATCACTCGGCTTGGTGTCATCAGCAAACTTGCTAAGGTTGTGCTCATTTCTGTTGTTATTGACATTGTTAAAGATCACTGGCTCCAAGACAGACCCCTGGGAGGTGCCCGTTGTTACCGGCCTCCACCTGGACATAGAACCATGAGTCACCACCCTCTGTGACCTATCCTTATCCACTGTGTTGTCATAGAATCCCAAGGTTGGAAAGGACCTACAAGATCATCTAGCCCAACCATCCTCCCATTACCGTTGCTACCACAAGCCACCATACCAGATCTCATAGCTCCTCATCCAGACATCACCCATCAAATCCACATCTCTCCAATTTGGAGGTGAGGATGTGGTAGAGGACAATGTCAAAGGCCTTGCTGAAGTCCAGGTAAATGACATCAGACACCTTCCCTTTGACCACCAGTGCTGGCACTCCATCATAGAAGGCCACCAGACTTGTTAGGCATGACCTTCCCCTGGTGAAGTCGTGCTGGCTGTTTCAAATCGCATGCTAATTTCTCATGTGATTAAGCATGTTGTCCAGGAGGATCTGTTCCATGATCTTCCCAGGCACTGAGGTGAGACCTACCAGCCTGTAGTTCCCTGAGTCCTCCTTGCTTCCTTTCTTATAAGTGGGAGCAACGTCACCCTTCCTCCAGTCATCCAGGAACTCACCTGACAGCCAAAACTGAATCCTACTTGGACAGCCTATTAATTTAAGCTAGCTCTTGTCTTTGATGCTGAAGATTATCGTGATCTCTGAAGTCAACCATTCGACCACTAGAACCAGTCTTGCACATTGAAAATGAACAAACACAGACAAATACAGCTTAACTTAAAAGGCAAAAAAAAAACTTGCAAATGCTGCTTCATTTAATTTTTACAATAGGGAGGCACTTTTACATTTAAAAATTGTAGATATTTCATTGCAACTACAGTATCCTAAAATATTCTTGCATGACAACAAAAAGAAGTCTGTGTGGAAAACATGATTTTCTTTAATTTCAATTCTATACCAATTTTTACACTTAAGAAGAAAAAAAGCACCAGCCCTTCCTCCTGCTGTTCACACAGGCTGATATAAGAGTTCATAGTACTTCTGACACTTGACTGTGTTTCCCCTGTATTTCTCTGCTTGCTTGTGCAATGGTTACTTCAGTGCTTACTTTGATGCTTACTTGCAAGGGTTACTTCAATGCTTATTTCAGTAGTTACTAGGCCCAAATGAAGCATGTTTTTTGGGATGGGAAGAGAGCAAGGAAGGGGGGAATGTTTTCCTGCAGTCATTTCCCTCTAATGAAATCCGGAGAAATGAAGAGCTTTTTTGCATATGTTCCTAGCAAACTGAACCTGTAGTTCACTGGCATTTAGCCCCTGTGTATCAGATGTATAGAATTCCTGCTGATAAGCAGCTGCATACAAATCAGTGCTGGACAGACTTGGAGACCATTCTGAGGCTGGCTGGTGTAAAAGTCAGAGCAAATACTGTGTTATATGCGAGGGCACAAGTGGGAAGCCATGTTAACAATAACCTCAGACAAAGCAATAACGTTGAAGGATGGGCTCAGATTCTGTGGTATGATGCACTGATGTTTGTACTCAGCTGTGAAAGAAACCTCACTAATGCCACTGGAGATAGACAATCCTCAAAATGAACATTGTCACAATCCATCCTTCTGTACATACGTTTCCACTTCATTGTCTCAAGCAAAGAAAGCAAAGCCTGGATCTAAAAATCTGACAGATAAATGTTTTTCCTGATGATGGATGGGAGTATATATTCATTGCTTACAGCAATTCTCTTACAATTTACTTGTTTTGGGGTGTTGGAAGCAGAAAGAACACTAAGAATGTGAAATACTAGAAACAACTGAAATTGAAACATGAGGAAAACAGTACTCTTCTAATCACCTGTTCTGGTTAACTTGGCTGAGCAGAAAACAGTTTTACATTTTGGTATTACTAGTATAAGGTAGACCTTCAAGTAGGTCAGAAACAACTGTATTAGGGCTTGCAAATAAATCTCTTCTGGGGGCTCTGTGAATGCAAAGCTGACAAAAGTGAAGGGAATTTATGGTGGACCATAGAGGGAGCTCATGTTGAAGAGTGCCAAATTTGTCATAAATTGAATAACAGTTTGCTGCAAGTTCTCAGTGTTACTTAGGAAATTCCAGTCTGCTCCCCCATGATGAAGACCAGAGCTCCTTCCTTCATGCAGTTTTCTGTTTTCTAAAATTGCCTTGCCTGTATTTCACTCCACTTTAGAAGTGAATTACTTGATCTAATCCAGAACAGTTTAAGGCTGGGTTCCTAAAATAGAAGAATTAAAGTTGGTACAATATAATGAGCTACTCTGTAAAGATGAACTATGTTTAGAAAAAAAAATAGTTTGGAAGTTGCTTTACCTACATTGGTACAAATATGTAAACATACCCATAGATAGCTTGGGCTCTGGATTCCAGGGTGTTGTCTCTTTTACTGAAGTCATGTACTACAAAACCTGTAGAGATTTCTCTTTGTATGTTATATTTGGAAAAGCTTAATTAGAATGGTTTTGTCTATGTTCAAATACACTGCTTACATTTGCAACTTGTAACTTCGTGCTGATATATGAAAAATGAGGTGTAGAATATCTCTTTCCAAACTACTTATATGAAGGGCATAGTCTGAGCATGGAAGATAAATCTAGCTTTAAGTTTTTCACTGATACAAATAAAAAAAAAGTAGTGCAGAATTTTGATCTTGATTGTCTCTACAGAGCTGAAAAAGGGATTTTTTTTACCCCCATTCTATATAAAAAAGAGGAAAACCATGTTGTTGATTGTTTTCCTGGCACATCTTGAATAAAACAGTACTGGCTTCATTATGACATGAGACTAATTATGCAAATTATATCTGAAAGGGAAAAAGTTAAATTAAGAATTGAATGGTTACTCCATAATCAGTGGGCATGAGTGAGATCTGATGGAATTGTGTTTCAAAATGGCTTCATCCAGATCCAGCTGTCTGCTGTTGACCTTCACCTCCATGCAGCCGTTGTAGAAAGCAGTTACTAACGTAGCACCCACAGGAACATCTGCACAGAAACACATTCAGTTTATTAGGCCAAAGCATGCAGTGTCCTATGTATTTTTCAGATTAGCAAAATCATGGGGAACGCTCCATTCTGCCTCCGTTAGTCATCCATGGGAGAAAACAGCAATTTGGCAGGAAACATTTAACTTCTTCTCCCTTCTGTTTTAGGTTCCTTGAGATAAAGTCAGCAAAGCTGAGAAGGGTCAATACAATTTGAAATATGCATTTTAAGTGTTCTTCCAACCAGAAACCAGAAAATTATACATAATGCAGGAAATGCTGCTATGAGAAACACTTAACTGTTGTTAAGTTTGTACTGTGTGTCATGGAGCCCACTGTTTTTCTCCTGACCTACAAACAGATGCTTATAGGTTTAGAGGTCACGGAAAGAACAATCTAACTTTTGCCAGAAAGCTATTCTGGATTAAAATCTGCACGTTCTCAAATAGGGGACCCCTGGGAACTGCACACATTTTATTGCTTCCTTACTACCTCTTCCATGTGAAATCTCTGTGAGAGACCCACTTTATCTGTTGCTCATTTAGCTTTTGTAGCATCAGATCACTGATGTGCTTCCAGCGCTCAATATGTTAGGCACAGGATCAAGCAAGAACTGCTGTGAGGCCTCAGAGCGTTATATGTACCCATATTCTTATCTATTTAGGATTCTTGACTTGAGCTAAGGTCTTAAATCTTAAGGCCTTGGTGTTGGCAATGTACTAGGAAGAGTCACAGATACACAAATGTGAAGAAGACTGTGAAATAACAAGAATCGTATTCAAGTTACTATGACTGTTAACCTACTAACTTGCAGCTACTAAGAAAATATAGACTTCACCTCTCTTTGAAAACTCAGCAGGCATTACAAAAACACTTACCTGAAGTGCTGACAGTACTGTACACTTAATGTATTCTCATTCTACATATTCTATGTGAATGGAACTTGTCTGGTTAGCTGGGTTAAAAGATATTGTATACCCGTTGAAATACAAAATTAGAAGAGAAACTGTCATGTTTAGTGAAAATTTTTTTTATATCCTCTACTACCACTGTATAAAGATTTGCTTCTGGTTGGATGTAAAGGCAGCTATCACTTCAATCAACTGTGGAATGGGGCTGCAGTGCTGCCCAATCTTGCTTCTATTCTGACAAGTCTAGAGGGTAGAAACATAATTCCAGCTTCCCTGTTCTACCTTGAAAAATGCCTAAAAAGATCATCTCCATAGGATACACAGTTTTTCGCCTCTTTCTGCTCATGTGTACTTTTTCTCCTTTGGAAGAAACACATTGCAGATAAGGACTGGCTTTATTTGTGTCAGTGCTTTGACGCTGCAGCCTACATGTAATGTGGATGTCAATTCAAGACTATGTTTATAAAGATTTTAAGGCTTTCTGTAGGAATTGAGGCTTGCTCTTCCTATAATATCTTTAACAGAGGATATAGAAAGGCTCTGCTGTTAGTAACTTAACTTCGCAACCATCGTCTTCTTCCTCTACCAATTCTTATGTTTAGGGATCTCGGGCTTTGAAAAAACATGGCGTGTGGCAGTGCTGTTTTTCTGCAGGATTCACTCTGAAATCAAACTACTGTGCAAATACGCATGTGTACGCTTCATGTACAAAATTATGTTTGTACATGTTTTAATGTTGAGGATTCACTTGTGCCTTATGTGAAACAAAATGTTATTTGCCATTTCAATGTATTTTTCATCTCACGAAGAATGGCAGTCAACTGTTGCCCAGAGCCTAGCTGCTGAAAAAATATTCCTGACTTCTGTGGTTTCTTTTATAGCTGTAGGCTTTGTATAGCCTGGGAAAGGCTGAACATAACTAGGCTTGTACAGAAGAACAAATGAATGAAAAGAAATATAATTCACCTGGCAGGCCACCCAAGTAGGTGACAACATCTGTTATCATTGCTTGATGCAGGACAGACAGTAGCTCTGCGTTGCTTTGGTCTGTGCGTGAATCAACAGACAGTTGTAGCTGCTGTTTGGTTACCAGAAGTCCAACTTGCACTTTCCTGGGTGTACATAGCTTCTTTGATTCTAGACGTGCCACAGTGATGTTTCCAATAGTCACAATGATTTCCTAAACAGGAGAATATAAAGTCACAAAATATGGCATGTGTAACTTTAACACACAATAATACTTAATTCTGATACATTTTACATTTGTAAGTAGAAAGAAAAAGAATATGAGAGATGTTTTAAAAAGATGTATATTAAGCTGGAAAAGATACTGAAGCTGATAGCTGCATCACCTTTGTAAGCAAAGCCATTCACTTATACTCTGAAACTTGTAAATGAGAACATTCACTGTAAAAACCCTTTGGTTGTGGTTCTGAGGTGAAATCCTGTTTCTCTTAAAGTCAAAGGGAGTACTGCTACAGCTTCGATGGTACTTAGTTTTCCTTATGTGCTCTCATTTCAGCAGATGTATGGATGAGCAAAAACATTTGTTTATAAATTGAAACTAACATCACTGCCTTAATATCATGACTCAACCTCTACCATACTCCCTTTTCTGCTTTGTGCATTTGGAAGGAGATGTTAGAGACATGATATAATGAATAGCACCTAACACAGGAGCACTTAGTGCTTTGTCCCTGCTGTAGCAATTGCAAATAGTAATTCATTTTCTGCACATCAAAATATGATGTAAGTGCTTTGCGAAATATTAATTCAGCTTTCCACCTCCTCTGTGTGTAAGTAAGTTCTTTTTAGTTTGACTTTTTTCACAAGTGAGTAGTAAGTTAAGTGATACAAAGCTGAGAGTTGTGATTCATGTCAGTTGATGTTCCATATGCTGGAACTTAAGATCACCTGTGAGTCAGAAGAGTTAGAATCCACTATGGACAAAGCAAGAGGCACTGTTTCATTAGAAACCAGGGCAAACATAACACCAGTGTCTGCGGATGGGCGAATAGTCATGGTCACATTTATTAGCCAGTCTTCAGCATTGTCAAGATTGTCTGTTTTAAAAGAAAAGATTGACAGTAATTAGTTAACCTGCTAATGAAAAATTAATATAGTCTTAAAAAATTACTACTCCATCTGTTTTCCTATTGTGGAAAAATTAGTACTGATCTCCAGAAAAAGTGAATTTTGGACCTTCTAGAAAGAACTGCAAGTCTAAACTTAACCAACAAAACAACCCATTCAAATTTTGCATCTTTGCTATTGTTCTTTTAAGATGTCAGACTTTTTAAATGCTATTTTCTCTGTTCTAACATGGAACAGGTGCCGTATTTACTATAGGTCAATTTAAGATCAAACTTAAAAAAATGACTTAACTCATATATTTCTGCCACTGAGTAGAAGATTGGCAGTTATGACACATTTTTACATTCAGAAATCATTCCGCTATTAAAATGGGAATACGCAGATGGGTAAAACAAACGTGCAGATGGTGCGAATATAATTTAATATGATGTATTCACAGTGAAGCTAATACAAAAATTGTTTAAAGAGCTATTTGTCATCTTTTCTAACTTCTAGCATCTGCCCTCCCTTCCCCAGTAACATCTAAGTTGATTTCTGGTAGTTTCTTCAAGAAGCAGAAATTCTAGAACATGAAATTAGGTCAGATCCCTTCACAGAGGAAAGCATGAGTGGAAGCAGTGGGCTATAACAGCCTGTGGGAAGGCAGTAGTAGCTGTGGGCAGCCACTTGAACTTGAGGAGGGTGGTATGGGGCTGGAAACTGAATGGGGTGTGGAGAGAGTGAAGGCATAGCAGCAGCCCATGTAAAAAGGTCAGGAGGATACATGTCAGCATGATGTGAATGAATGGGAGCAAAGCAGAGGAACCTTCTATGGCATAAGAAATCACTTGAGTTGGTTGGAAACTTGATGTAAGAAGCTAGAGAAATCCTTTCAAGTGGGATACCGAGGATGTAAATAAAAGGCCTTAGAAGGAATAGCAATTCCTAGGATGAAAAGGATTGGGGATCAAAAGGAGGTTGAAGGGTAGGAAAGCATCTGAGATATGGAAGTGCAATGATGACAAGATTTGTGATGATATTAGAGATATTTCACTTCAGGAATTTGAGAGAGCAGAGGGTGATCCTGAGTTGCAAAACTTGAAATTAGGGCAGGAAGACAGGCAATAAATTTTTGGGTTCAGGAGAAGTAAGATAGGCACTCCAACAGGATGTTCATTTAAGAGATGAATTATATGAACAAAACTGTAGTGATCCTTTTCCACATCCCCAATATACTTTCTCTGTCAATAATATTGTAGGTTTCTCCATGGATAAACAGAGCAGAATTAGATCTAATTAGAATTAGTGCCCATTTTTTACAAATGAAGAATATGCTTCCTAGCCTAAAGCATTTCAGAAATTAAACCGATGACATCACTGGGAGCAAAAACCCTCACTCAAACATATTCCTCAAAAAAATTACTGGAATCACCACTGAATGCAGTGGTAGGTAGCTTAGTGTTGTTTTTCTTTTCTTTTTCCTTTCCTTTACAATTCATCACCTCCATCAAAGTCCAGCAAAAAGTATAACAACATACAATAAAATTCTTACTGTAGTTTATATTAAACTTTGCCATGCCAGTTCCAGGGTAGAATGATCCTCTCTCAACTGTTACTAAGCAGTGTTTACTCTGCTTTTCTTGAATAACTTCTTTTACACCTGAATGTCCTTGATTCATCAGGTTCCAGGCACGAATGCACCCATCCAGCCGAGGGTTAATCTGTAGAGGAATTACAGCAGCAGAGGTGTGAACTCAAATTTATTTTAAAACTATTAATAAGAAGGTCTTACTTTACATATCAACATACAGCCAGTAATAGCATTATCAATGCTATTGGTTACAGAACTGATACTTGAGAGAAAACAAATGGCATGCATTTAGTATGTCAGCCTTCCATAAATTATCCTGATGTAATAGTTCCAGTTTTGATGTTGATTTCCATACCCACTCAGGGCATAGCAGAAGCTAACATCATAAACGTGATTAGGCCTTAAGCACTGTGTTTTTATAACTGAAACCAGAGGATAGACTGCAAAGTTGTCTGCACATTTACTTTCAAAACAGTGGTTAATAACCCAATTTTCATTTTCCGAATGGATTCCAAGCTACTATTCTTTCCTGTGTGACTGCAAAAGAAAAAATACAGAAAGTAATAAATCTTAATTAACATTGATTTTTTAGTTACCTGTTTAATGAGAGTGTCACCAACTTTGCGAGGTAACCCTGCAATGTACACCTTAGTTTCCAAGAAACCGTGTGATTGCTTGAAGAGAGTTCCTGGGCTGTTAATGTTCATCACTGCTTCTTTAGCTATTTTTACACTGATGCTGTTTTCTAGTTCTTCAACTGATATCTAGAATGAAATGTAACTATTTAAATATGTACACACAAATAAGTAGGATATTTCTAAATGCTAATTATATATGCCTATATGAAGGATTATTTTTATATCACTAAATATCTGAATTGTAAAATAGTATTAATGCATTCAGTACTTTACATCATATTTAAATTTGGATCAGCTGTGGACATCCAATAGAAAGATCATCTTTATTTTTACTCCCATCCTACCCACAAGAATACCTACACAGCTGATTAGTTTGCTTCATGCCCTATAGAACTTTCAAGATGCTGACTTCTACAATTGTACAATTTCTACATTTGGCATACAGTTCTCCATTGCACTGTAACCTGTAATCAGGATACAGAGGGTTGAGTCTCCAGACAGAACACAAACAGAACAGATTCAGCTCTTGCTACTATTAGGCATCAAAGTAGAATTTTAATCTCAAGCAAGTTGAACTGAACTGTAAGAGGTCTATGCTGAATTCTGGGTTCTCTTGTCTCACTCTCTAAAAACAAATTTATCTTAACAATATGGTGTCAATTACAGATGGTATAACTGAGCAAGGTCTTTCATCTTAGGAGTGCAAGCTTGAAGAACAAGCTGCACTTCTGGTTTACTGAAAGTAGATTTGCTTTCTAGGCAAAGTGTCTTATTCTTGTGCAGTTCAACCTGTAATCACACTTTCTAATTATCTACTGCTTCCTTTTTCATGATTACAAAGAAGAATTCCTATGTTGCTAGGTAGTATTAGCTCTCTCTTTACCAATGATGATAAACAGGTGTCATGGTTTTGTAATTAACCTGTGACAACAGGTACCACAAATTCCCAGAGGAAGGGCATCCTTGCACATTTCTTGGTTATTTTTTTTTAAAATCTGAGATATGGGAGCATCATTTTAAGCCTCCAGAATAGTTACTTAGATTCTGCATATAGTTCAGTTGGGGGATTAAAGGAAGGGAAAAAGGCAAATCCAACTTACAATATGCCACAGGCCATCATTAATGGCTTTTCCTCCACTGGTAACTTTTGTTCCAAATTCATTCTTGAACTGAATTTCAATCTTTCCATCGCGAAGAGCAAGCAAGATCCATGCTGTATTGTCAAGGGATTCTGCGTATAGTATAACTCCCTCTGAATCGTATGTCCGGAAATCAAATTCTGCTGAAAATCTGAATTATGAAGAAGAATTTTTTATTAAGACAGGAATCCTGAAGTACTGAAGAGCCTAGGAAAACCTATTAGTAGGGTAAGAAACAGTTGATAGTCACCTTTTGGTAATTCTGTTTCTGAGCATTTGTGAGATTTGCATCCTATTAGACAAAGGCAGAATCTGATGTTGTTTATCTAAATCCAGGGAGAAGCTTAGCAACTAATTCCTGGAACTGGGATTTAAAAAAGCTTTTGTTCAGTTACCACATCTCATATGAGCTTTGCACATGAAGGATATCACATCCTGTTTATTAAGAGGTTAGAGGCAATATCCCTATTGCATTGCATGGAAATACGATGTAGAGAAAAATAAGTGATCAACGCTGTAATTTAGAAATGTGTTACCAAGTGCTATCCTACAACAATTATAACTTAGAAGTTTGCTATATTGTCTCTTATGCATTTCTCTCTAATCTGAGGATTTGTTGTCTGTATCTTGGCAGCTGAACATACACATAGCAAAATTACGATTTATGCATATAAGACAGGATAGAGTGGGAAAGAGAGAGTATAAATATAGTGATAAACATCTCTCACCTTCCAGAATGCCTGGGCTAGATAAAAAAGATTAAGGATGAGAGGAGAAAACAAAGCATGTAGAAGTAAGGATTTGCTGAAGACAACAAAAGAAACGAGAGTCGTAATTGAGAAGTTCGGTCATTTTAATTCTCGGGCTTGTTCTTTGTCCACTAGATGTCAGTCTCTCGCGCAGACCCACAAAAAAGCATTCTGTTATTTATACAGAGACTAAGAGAGTTTCAAACATTTATCTTCTTAGAAAGGTCTTCCAGGAAAGCATTACTGCCAGGTCAACTTGGAAAAATGGCAGAGGAAAAAGTTCTCAATATTTATGTCCTTCTGTATGGTTCTGAGGTTCTGGGGATCACCAGCTGTTGCTGCTGATGCTCTGAAATTGTTCAGTAAGTCAAGAAACACTGCAATTTTGGCTGCCACTATGAAGAAGTCCAAGAGTAACGCAGAGGTCACTATCTTTGTCAATTGCTCTGACAGCACTAACAGCAATCATACAGGTGGTGATATAGACAAGGTATTGTGCTTTATCAGTGTCCTCAGAAAACTGAGAAAGGAAGCACAGGGTTGGGGCAGCCCCCGCCTGCCTTTGTTGAAGTAGCAGCAACAAGCTTAAAGCCATTACCATATATGAGAATGGAAGCTTTAAACTAACTCTTTCTCTTATGATATCTGATTTTTATTTGAGGATTCTAATTGACTTTCTGTATCTCTGTCACTGCCTCCAACCTTTACTCAGCCCGGAAAGCAAATGGGATCCTGGGCTCCATCAGGAGAGGGGTGGTCAGCAGGGATAGGGAGGTGATCGTCCCTCTCTACTCGGCTCTTGTGAGGCCCCATCTGGAGTACTGTGTCCAGGTGTGGAGCCCTCAGTACAAAAAAGACATGGAGATTTTGGAAAGGGTCCAGAGGAGGGCCACGAAGATGATCAGGGGGCTGGAGCACCTTCCCTATGAGGACAGGCTGAGGGAGTTGGGTTTGTTCAGCCTGGAGAAGAGAAGGTTGCGGGGTGACCTCATTGCAGCCTTTCAATACCTGAAGGGAACTTACTCCCAGGAGGGGAGTAAACTCTTTGAAAGGGCTGATAATAGCAGGACTAGGGGAAATGGTTTTAAGTTAAAAAAGGGAAGATTTAGGTTGGATGGTAGGGGGAAGTTCTTTACTAGGAGAGTGGTTAGGTCCTGGAACAGGCTGCCCAGGGAGGTTGTGGATGCCCTGTTTTTGGAGGTGTTCAAGACCAGAATGGACAGGGCTCTGGGCAACCTGATCTAGTAAAGGTGTATGTTTGGTGGCCCTGCTAGGCAGGAGGGTTGGAACTACATGATCCTTGAGGTCCCTTCCAACCCGGGTCATTCTGTGATTCTGTGTGATTTACTAACCCCTGCTCTTTATTTTAAGGGAAAGTAAGCTTCAATGTCTTTGAACTCTTTCTCCCAGTCCATACACCTCTTTCCTCCCAAGAGCATTGGTAACTAGGACTGTAATGGCTGGAAGACTCCAGCTTATTTATTCATAGATATGGTCACATCTGAATGCCAGTGGTTCACATCTGCCCTAGCTCTGCATTGTTTCCTGTCTGGGACTAAGTTGCTACTGGCTCTGCCTGCTTCTGAGGCGTCTGGAAGAAAATTGCTGGCCTTTTAGTTTTGCCACATCAGACAGTTGCTGTTTATATATAGGTTGAGGTATCTCAAGGACACAGTACAGTCATTAAGAGATGCTGTGAAACAACTCCAGGCACATTACTCTTGCCTGTCCACTTTCAAATGACTCCACGCTCCCTTAAGTGAGAGTACATGCAGGAACCTGAGTTAGTCCATTCTCCATACAAGGGTATCCTAACCCGCTGGGAGAAGGTGATATAACTTATGCACACAGTCCAAGCTACATCCTCAGAAAATTAAGGGAAACAAATGTCTGTGATTTCCAGGTATACTTTTATGAACACCAAATGCTTACCTGGTGACATTTGGCAATTTAAACTTTAAATACAGAACAGGAGTCCCTGTAAACTGCTCCGCCAGGTAGAGCAGCTCATAATTCCTTTCTAGGTTCAGTGGGATACACACAGGAACAGACTGAAAGTAATAGAAAAGAAAAAAAAAAAAAAAACTGTTAACGTTGTATTGTGAAATTTTATTAAGGAATTTCTACTGTTTCCTGTTAGGCTCCTTTTTTTTGTTGTTTGTTTAAGAAATGGATGACTTCACTATTTTTATTTTTTTTAAACTTGATTATCTATACATAAATGGATAGATCTCTTTTTTGTTTTGTTTTGTTTAGAATGGCCTCAAGGTGCATCAGGAGATGTTCAGGCTGGACTTTAGCAAAAACTTCTCTGAGAGAGTGGTCATGCACGGAATGGGCTGCCCAGGGTGGCAGTTGAGTCACCATCCCTGGTGGTGTTCAAGAAATGCATAGATGTGTATTAAAGAACATAATTTAGTGAGCAATCGTGGTGGTAGGTGGAAGATTATCTTAGGTCTTTTCCAACCTTAATAATTCTATGATTCTATAAATGTCCATTTATTTAAGCTGCTGAATAATAGTTTAGGTTGAAAAAGTTCTGGTGGACTGCAACTATTTAAATATTCATTATTTTAATCAAGGATTCTCCTCTTCCATCATGACCTTTTCAGTCACCAGGGACCTATGACACCCATCTGCTAGCGTCCAGACAAATTCCATTATTAAAGCTGTATGGAATCTAAACCTGATCAGGTGCTAGAAGGGAAGGAAGCCAAAGCTGTGACTTGAGTAGATTTCAAAATAAATAAAGATCACCTTCGCTTTGTCAATACCGATATACAACAGTTCCTAGCTGAACAACCTCCAGTACAACTAGAATAATTTACCTGAAATAAAAAGAATAATTTACAGGTAAATAAAGTAACAGTTTGGTACAAAATATTTCTTTCTATCTGTTCACTGAATGTAGTTTTTTTTTTGAGTTTTGGAAAGGGATGTTGATGCAATCAACAACACACTTCCTGCTAGAACAGCACTAAATTAATATTTCTGAGAACTGTTAATGGGATCAAGAAAGTCCTGACACAGAATATTCTCAGGAAAAGTGTAAAAGAGGAGTTCTGTGTGTTTGTGGGAACTAAAAGTCCTTTAGCTGCATGCAAAGCTGGGATTAATCATAGTATTCTAGCCAAAGTCAAATGTGAGTAATCATAGTCAGCTGCAGCTGCAATGAGGAGAGAAAGATCAAAATGAACAATAAAACCAATGGCACTTGTTTTTTCAGATATTCAGCTACCTAAACTTTTTAACAGGCTTCTGCATATAGGAATTAAACGTGGTGCAGATTTAAACTAGTAAAATAATGAGCAAACAAATGTAAACTATCCTTTCCTGGCACTGTTTGCTTCTTTGTGTTCTGGAACTGTGATGTTATAAGTAACACGTTCAGCTTTCTCTTGAAAGTAAAGCATTTAGAATATCTTCTGGTAAAGGGAGTAAGTTCTGCATTGAAAAAAGGTGGGAAGATTTGCAGTGTGTACTTTAGAGCACTGATACATTGACTAGTCTAAAAATCAATTTGCTACGAAGCAATCCCTCAAAATACATCTTGTGTATCATTTATATGACAGCAGTATAGCAATCCTATAGAATAGAAGTGACAAGAATACGTGTGAAGGGCTCTTCTGTTCTCAAACGTTCATTTGGTAAACAGCCAAATACAGTTACCAACCAAACTCTAGTGCATTCATGACACAGGAGTTTCATTAAATGCACAGGTGTGTTTAATTTTATTTCTATTCCTTTTCACGTTTGCCAGTATAACTAGTCTTTGGACTGCATATCTTTTCAACTGATTAAACTATTTGTTTCAATTTCAAGGCAAGAAACTAGTTTTGAAATAGACAAACACTTTTCAACAGCTGTATAGAACATGTAATGAAGCTAGAAGATACTCTTCTCCTTTGATGAAAAAGGAAAAAGTGTCATTCAGATATTAAATTTCAGCAAGTACAAACATGTTTTAATACATAAATGCTAGCACTTGTGCCAGACTTCATTCCTATGGCTTAAGTCCAGTTTTGTTGTACTGTGTTAGAGGTGTTGTTGCTTTTTTTTGTTGTTGTTGGCATTTATCTGCACTCACCTCATAAAACAAGTCTCAGCCTGTATGTATTTTTCAAAACACATGGAGAACGATTCACAAGAAAAGCCTTGTACTGGGATTCTCCAGAGTTCCAAATTTTCTGCTACTAATAAGTGTAAATTTTCTAACTGAGCAACAACAGTCCATTCTGTCTGTGAGATGCTCTTCAATTGGCAAGTATTACTACATCCTTTTTCTTAAGCTATTGCAGATGAAAACTGTGGAAAACAGTCCAACTTTTGTTTTTTTTTTTAATCCAAACAGGATCTTTCAGTAATTCTGTAGGAGTGAGTGAAAACTTTTGTGCAGTCTAAGAAAAACCTGGAAACGTGTGGGCAAATGTAATACTGTGGCTCCAAGTAAGCTGAACAGGAATTGTTTGTGTGACAGGAAAAAGCTGGGGCCTGTTTTGGAAGCAGAAGAAAATAAAGAAGACTAGCTAAGGCTAGCTTCTCTTGACAAGGTTTGTGTAAATGAGTATGCATGAACTGAATGGCATCCAAATGCTTTACTGGGTCTGCTTTGTGAGTCAAACCATAGCTCAAAGTCACCAGCAATTTTGGATTGGTTCTCAAATACTTTCCTATTTTCTTGAAGCTAACTCATCCTGTCACCTACAGATATCCAACTCCGTGATTTTCCATGTGGGATTTTACACAGTGAAGTTTTACCTCACAGCTCTTCATGTCCTTGGAGAGCTTGAACCCTTTCTTGCCATCACAGTAGCAGCTATAACTTCCTGGAGAGTTTACACAAAGTTGAGCACAAGTATTTTCAGCACATTCATCAATATCTAGAAGAAATGCAAGCATGAAGCAAGAGTTAAGATTTTTCATTGAACAGGCTGAAAACAAACGTTAAATTGAATGATAGACGAGTCCTCCAGCATACAATGAATCCAATAGGTGACTACTGCTAAGCTAAACTAATGCTAATGGATGTTTCCTATGTAAAATTTTGAATCCAGAATTACTGGGGTGTATAAAACCTTAGGAATCTGTTAAGGGCCTTGAACTCAGAGCTGGGGAAAATCTGGTCTGATTTGTGAGGCAGTAAGAAGTTGCAAAGTGGCAGCATTAGCACAAGGGAGAGACCTCAATAAATCACTACTGTTATGACAGAAATGCTATTCTGGGTCAGATTTCTTCCTTTTCCTATAGATATAATCAAATTTGGAGTATTATGAGTATGTATGGCAACTGTGCGGTAAAGGAACATGCTTTATTCATATAAGAACAAAATTGTTTCAAAGCAAAATGCCTGTTAAAATAACATACAACAATCTCCCAAATAACTAAGTTTCAGTTTCATCTGTTAGAGCAGACCAATCTGCTTTGAGGCATGGGTAAGTTAAACAAACAAAAGTAACTTCATCTCTTTATGCTATAGGCTGTACACAATAAAAAGGTTAGAAACCAAAGGCTATGTGAAAGGCCAATGTAACAGTTACACTGCTATTGCAGAAACATCTTCTGGGTATGTGACTCTAATAAGGGTGACCTGGAGCCTCAGGTTAAAGAAATTTCAATAGTTAGTTTGAAATAAGTGGGAATAAGCTCTCAAAAAAAGATGTGGTTTATGATTCGTTTTTGTTTGTTTGTTTGCTTGTTTGAACATGTATAATCTGTTGTTTGATGGGAAGAGAAAGGGGGGTGTATGGGAAATTGGTAATCACAGCCTGAACCTCTGATTAATCAGCTGAGGCAAGTGTAGGGTCAGCTGTGGAAGCACAGGTGAGAGTAATTGAGCTGTGCTCCCGGAAGGGGTGGAGCTTGACTCCACCTCCTCTAGACCTCATTTAAGGGCTGACCACCACTAAGGCAGCATCTCTTGGAGATTGCTCCCTGGTGGAGATTGCCTCAGTGTTTCCCAGAAAAGGCATCCATATAGGTGAGTCTTTCCTTATAAATAACCTTTTGAATATCTGTTATCATCTTTGTATCATTCCACCTTACAGTGGAAAAAGAAAGCTAAGAAAAAAATCCTAAAAAGTTACTGGGCAATCTGTTGCCTTGTAGCAAATACACTTAATCTCCTTCCAAACAGGAAGCCACGTTTTTCTGTTGTGAGTGCAACTCTGATTTCTACTTTTGCTGCAGTTAACTGTAATTTTCAAGTTACTTAGCATCCAAGTGCTTGCAGTTTCTGCATTACTCAAATGGGCAACAATTCCTGAAAAGATTGAGTAAACTGATTTTGTGATTGGACATCTCTTCTTCCCATCCCTTTCCTGGAAATCATCACTGCAAAGCGTATGCCCAGGCTTAGGCTCCCTTCTATACAATCTTATCAAGAGAAAAAGCTATACTGTTCCTTACAGTAGCTAATAGAGCTGGAATTAGTTCTGATCAAGATCCAGCTGTATGCTGTGTCTGCTGACATGTGGCTGTATAAGCTACAGGATTCAAACAGTTTTATTTTGATGGGGTTTGCTCATCTTGTTTGTCAAGTGTAATCCCTTTCTCCTTCTGCTCTCCTCCCATTCTACTCTCAGATCTCCACATGCTTGATGGCCCTGCATAAAGGCTAGCCTATGTGGTTAAGATTTTTTGTGTTCTCTCTTTGGGTGGATTGAGGACTCTTTAGTCATTCTTGTTTGCTCTACAGCAATAGCTCACCTCTGCTGTATCAAGCTGAGAATCACCCCCTGCTGTGAAGCAGGCTGATGGAATATAATAGCATGGGTTTTTTCTTCCCACCCTTAGAAAGTATTCTAATGCCATTGAGCTAGCTTAGCACATTTAAATATGACTGCATTGTATGATAGGAACATATCAAGTCTTGTGGACTTGGCTACCAAAAGACAACGGATGCAATACAGAAACCTGTTGTTGACGCTGCTTTCTTGTTCTGGTGGAAGGTTTGATACATATCAGACAACAGTTCATAAGATATAACTGGATAGCTGTCAACTACTTGTGGATTGTTCAAGTTCTAATTGATCTTAGGTGCATAGCTGCAGAAAATGTTGCAAAGGAGACTTCTGCTTCAAATCTCTTCAAATGCATTACAAATTCAAAATCTCAGCTAAGTGAATAAAAGAAGTAGTTAATACAGAAATACAGCATCGGATGTTGCCATGAACTGATCTGACATAGCATTTTGCAGATGCTTTTGTGTTGCACCACCATAACTTGAAATAGTCTTATATAATGACTGTATAAATTCACTTGAGACTATGCCTGAAATTATAGATTTCAAATAACATTTGCCAGTGTTAAGAATTTTTCATTGCTTGAATTTGAGAAAGCTGTCCTATTAAAATGTGCTACTCTGAAGTACATATGTATGTAAATAGAAGCAAACTCCTGTATCTGTAAACTACAAACATTCTACTCATGGACTGATTCCTATTTCATTTATTTTGGCCTTTGTCACCTGTGGTATTTAGATGAGTAAGATATGAGGGTGGGTTGCAATAGTTAAAAGTTTATTTTGGAGCCTTATTCATACTTATTTCTGCATATGCCTGAAAGAAATTAGTCACAAATTATTCATGCAGCAGAACTTAGTTCTTAAGAAGTACTTTGCTGATTCAGAACTGAAATTTGACCCTTCTATTTCCTTCATCTACTGTTTGATTGCTTCTCCTTCATTTGGCATATATACTCCTTTCCAGCTCGAAATCATTAAACTATTTATGGTCTTAATGGCTGTTGTCCATCCCAATATCAGGTTGGTAGAAAGGGTTCTACTGTATAAGTCATTTCCTAAGAAATTCCAATGACTGGCAATGTCATGTCTATTCAAAACTCAAGACAACAGATCCATTGATTACAATGTCAAGCTGATTCTGTTGCTGGTTGTTTTTTATAATTTTATCAAACATATCAATGACAAATTCATACATACTATGCAGTAGGTAGGAAGAATGCTTTATCTGTATTTTCCAAAGCAAGCAGAATAGGTAAAACAAATTTCATTATTATGATCATCTAAAGATCATAAGAGGGAAAGAAATCCACCTAGGCCTAAGCATATGGAGAAGAGAAGGGAAAAAAAAGCCTATAGCCTGCTTCACAGTGAAGATATAAAACATGAAATTCAGCATCTCCTGAGAGGCATGGAAGTAGAGAGACTCTGGCCTTCCAGATGGACTTAATTCTGTAGAGACACTTTAGGAGGCATTGTTCCCTGTGGAAGATTCTTTACCCCTTCCAGCATGTGAACACTAGCCAGTACAAAAAAACAAAACTATAAGCACTGGCTAGCCAGTAGCAATAGAGTAAATCAGAGTATTGAATTCTCTGAAAGCAGTAGTTTGCTTTGAATGCATTCCTCAGACCCAGAGCCTGCAGACAAACATAAGCTTATGAAGCTATTATGAAAGCTTATTGCACACTGCTTGACAGATGAATTTCTATCATTAAATCAGTTACTCAGAGATCTGCGCTAGTCTTGGGGAGTGTAAATTTCCACTGCCAAAATGAACCTAATGCTCGTGGGTAAGGTCTCCCTCCAGAGAGTATGAAATTAGCAGGAGGACAGTAAGCTTCATGCGTAGTTATGAAAGTCACCTGAGTCAGCTGTTCTGGAATCCCTTATCAGACCAAATAGCAGAATCCCTCCATGCAGAGCTAATTGTCCTGTTCTATAATAATAATTATAGAAATGCTGAGTCAGGAGAGGATTAGATTTTTTTGGAGTTTTTTTTAATCGCTTTAAAATCATCCTTTGCTTCTTCCAAGTCGTATTCAATGTTTTTGTATGCTTCTTTGAGCTATTTCAAGAGCTTCTCGCAGATCTGTTCAAATAACAGTCCCAGATAATAAAATAGTCATCAGAAGCTCCTCAGACAAACCTATGGATCTGCTGCAGCACCCTTGGTTCATACAGCTGCTTTCAGTGAAAGACTGAATAAGTTGCTTTTGCTGAGTTGCTAAGATATAAAATCAGCCATGAAGGAGTTGCAAACGATGTTCTAGAAGAGAGCTGATCTATATACTGCTAGAGAAACAGTAATTTCCCCAGAGCATGAATGTGGATAAGCAGGGTTTTGTGTGTGTTAAACAATTCATGAGGGAAGGGGAGAGTCTTATTCCTCTCATTCCTTGTCTCAGACATTCAGAGCAGGTGCTAGGGAGGACTAATATCTGAAAAGCAGAAATACTCTCTCCTGTTTGATTAACTGGCTCATCCACTTCTTTAGAAATTCCCCATTTAGAGAAGGAAAAATAATATGAAGATAGGCATGCAAAAAAAATTAGATAGTTCTTTTAAAATATGGCATCAGCATGAGATGAGAAAAATATAAATTTGTATCTAAAGTGCTACGAGATGTATTGGAAAAGACTGGATTGTACAGATTTCTTCCTTTGCTGTCTTGCAAAAGATGGGAATGAGGAACTGTAGCAAAATTCTCCTGGGAACTGGTGGAAAAAACAATCTATTTCTCGTTATGGTAACAGTCATCACCAATATTATTATGTATAAATGAACTCAAACCTGATTTTTCTAGCAATTGGCCTTGACCACCAACATGCAATATGATAGCAAAAAACTAATGCCATTTAGCCTTTCTCAAAGGCTACATTTCTGTCTGTCTACACTATCCTGACCTTGGACAGCATTTGGTGACTCATCTAATATAATTATAACTATGTCTAAAAGCTTATTATCAGCACTGTGTTCCATACAGGAGTTAAATCTTTGCTGCTTTTATGTTCTCATCTTGTAACCTTCTGGGATTGCTGTATGCAAAAGAAAAATAACACTTAAATTCATATTGATGCAACCCACATATCTGAAAAGAGTAGTGAAAGGAATGACTGTTAGATAAACTACCATGAGTTCTTTCTCATTCCAGTGCAGGTAGCTCAAAAAGGGGCATAAAACTGTCAGTATCCCATGGTAACTGGATAAACAGCAGATGTCTGAATACGCAATTATTACCTTCATGGAAATCTTTGTCACAAGAATTCTGCATGGAGCAAAAGATTCATAACCAGCAACAAACTGCTTTTTTGTCTTTTTGAGCAATAAAATAGAGCTAGCATTTGAAATAAAAATCAATCACTGATGTTATTTTCTGTATGTGGCAGAATCTTTACCTTCGTAGTAAAACTCTAAAAGCTCATATTCTTCTTTTACAACTGAGACTGAATTCCTAATATGTGTACTGAAAAGAAACTTTAACAGAGTGAAATACATTGTAGGACAAGTATGCAAATACTTTCAATGCTTGAAAAAGTCACTATTTTATGATGGTTTTGAAAGAGTGGCTTCTTACCATTTTATCAAGTTATCAATAATTTCCAACTTTGCTGTAACTTACAGATATTTGTCTTGTGTTTCTTTCTTCTATCTCTATGTTTCAGAAAAGAGGGAAGTGTCTCCTAATGCAGGCCCTTCTTCCCCCCCCCATGACTCTTTCTGGACGTAGAGAAGTATTTTTCATTTTAAATGTTAGGTACTTTATACAATTGTCACATCCAGCCTAGAATTATCCTATAGTTTCCAACATACCTACAGATCTCAAGGAGGGATTAGACAATTGAATTTAATGTTATATTTCAATGGCTCCAGTTAAAAACTCTTTACACTAGTTTAAATTTAAAGGCATATAAAGAGAGACTCAGTCCCTTGCCGGGAGGGCTAAGTAAACCTAAACAGCCTATTAGATGGGTAATGATATTAGCGCTTTTTGGCACCAATAGATTAAGCTTTGTTTTCATTTTTGGTGATTATCTCCTTATAAATATTTCTGTCTCAACTGGTAAGAAACGGATGAATAGTTAAGTACTTTTAATTGCTTTCCCTTAACCTCTCTCAAGTTAGAGGTATATATTAAACTGATGTGAAATATTTCATCCTCACAACTCTAATGGTGCTTAGAAACAGGGTACAAGACACCCTAGATGCTAAATGCATTCCTCCAGGTTATTCAGAAGAAACTTGTTAGTTGGTTTGAGACGTTGGACCAGAAGTCCTATTTACTGTGGGACAGGTAATGTCCCATGCACTGACAAAATCATCTGGCATTACAGCAGGACGCATAAGAATATACTGTGATCCTCTAAGACTTCAGAGTAAGTCAGTGAAACTGTGTACAATGCCTGCAGTATAGCATGAACCCTTGAAAACAAGGGTTGAAGGGTTGAAACAAACAAGTGAGTCATTACATAGTAATCAGTGTATCATATAAGAGATGCTGGAGATTGTATAGCAGTAGATTAAAAAGTGGAAAGAAGTAAGGGAAAGATGAGAGGGAAGGAGGTAGGAAGAGAAGTCCTACCTTCACAGTTCTTGGAAGTTGAATTGTACACGTAGCCTTCTGCACATTCACATTCATATTTTCCCAGGGTATTCTTACAGACTGCTGTCCCACAGATGTTTGGATGTAATGCACATTCGTTTATATCTAGAAATACAAACAAGTTATTAAAAAGAAGTTACTCTTTTGCATACCGTTTTTATTTTCTAACTCTGACCAAAACTGTAAGAACACAGTAAAGCTGGCAAACTGTCTCCTGCTAGTTAGGTTTTCTTTGCTATTATAGCAGTTTATAACTATTGGAATAAAGACATCTGCTGACAGATGTTCAAGTTGCTCCTTGTCTTTTCATCCCTCAAATCATTTCAGTGTTTATCTTCTGTGTTGCTTCCTATTTTTCACTGTCAATGTGACAACTGGATACAATATATAGTAGAAATCTAACTAAATGTCTTGTAGATAGAAAAATATCCAATCCCTGGTAGTGCTTTAATTCCCACCTGCATGTGTAAGGCTCGTTCTAGTTTTCCCCATGGTTTTGTAGTAGCTGTGGAAATGGCACTGCACTGGGGCGAACCTGCCTGGGAGGACTCAAAACGTTTTTGAAGTAACAGCTAAAGGCTACTTTTTGTGAGTTATCTTGTGCACTTTAAATTCCTTGGTGTATATTTTAAAGTTGGATGTAATTAAACGCTTGAATCCAGTTTTCAAATGCCCTAACTAGTACTCTGATTAGTTTTCAAGTTATTTGCCAATCTGATGGTCTTTGAATAATCAACACCCAGATCTGCACTTACGTCACGACTGAAAATAGAGTAGAACTCCAGAAAAAAAAAATCTGAATCTAATAATAATCTTCACTAAGAAATTTTTTTTGAGACTTTTTTCTCTTAGTTGCTTGCTTATTTCACTTTGTCTGCTAATCATTGATTCTAGTGTCAACTCACTAAAAATAACTTGTTCTTTCTAAGCCAAGCATTGTGTTATAATAAAACCTTTGCAAAGAGTCAGTTACATCACTGGTCCAAATTGTTAAAGTACATTAGTGTATTTTGAGCTTCAAAATATTTTTCAAAACAAGATTTTTTCAACAGCAACCCAAGAACTCAGAGATTCTAAGCAGCCAGCTAACCTGTCTTCTCTATTTGGCATAACAGCACGCTACTTTTTTTCCCCCCTGGTATTTCCAGAGACATTATTAATTCACAAATATAGAGAGACTGAAGGAAGAAACAGTGGCAGATGACACTTAGGTCTGGCCTCTTGAATTATTTAACATTATCTGAGATGGTTGGCATGGTTCAGGAATAAAATATGCGATGTGAAAATGAAATGAGGTTGATCTTATTTAAATTAAGAAAGATTTGCTAATTATTTTAATATGTAGACTTTATCCAGAGTGGAATGAAATGCACAGGTCATGGTCAATAATAAATTGACAACTGACACATTCATGTATGGGGAAAAAAAATTATGGTGTGTGAGTGAAAGACAAATCTTTCTCTTCATGTACAGCATTTTCAGATTCATTAATAATTTGTTCTCTAACAAACACACAAACTCCCAAAAGAAGACTGCAAATTTGGAGTGAGTTAACCTAAGCCAGTGTTTGCCAGATAGGATTTTCACGATAACAATGTTAGCTGGTTGCAACACTCCATGTTTCTGTTTCAACATGATTAAAGGACATATGAAACTGGTTAGTGACTAAAAATTTTTTTTAACCTTAGTTGTTTCAACACTTTTGTTCCTTGAACTTGTTCACCAAACAGTTGTCCAAAGGCTTGCAGCACTGTAAGGTAGGATGAGCAGCCTGGTTGAAGCAGGCCTGCATCTTCCATTGGCAATGCCAGCTTTTGCTTATTTAGTGCATTTATGGAACTACTTGGTTAAATTATTTCCCCCATAGTTGATAGGCAATGGATTAATATGTAATGATACTCTCCTTAAGCCTTACTTCCTACCTCTGCAATCTCGTTTATTTGAGTGCATGAAGTAGCCATCCTCACACAAACAACGGTAGCTTCCAGGCAAATTAGAACAGCGTTGACTACAACCTCCATTGAAATCTTCACATTCATTTATATCTAGAAAGGAAAAAAAAAAAAAAAAATCTTTGCTCAGGGGAAAACATCCATTGACAACTTTATGCATGTAGGTATACTTCAAGATCTGATATTACTCAGCACTTGTAGAACCATAACCATGTTCCTAAGAATTAATATTGTAATGAGATTAGAGATTATACCTTCTTCACAATTCTCTCCTTGCCATCCTGGTTTACAGATGCATGTATATCTGGCTTGTCCATCTATGCAATCCTTATATCCATCTTTATGGCATGGCAGAGGGCTACACTGGTTTGAAATTTCTGCAGGATGAAAACATTAGAAGTTCTTGTTATTTGAGGATATTTCCCTCAAGGATCAGCATAATCTTTCCTTTTGTCTTCCGCAAGTACTTTTTACCTTTGGTAAAATAGGGAGAAGCTTGATGAATAAGATCAGACATTGATACAAAACTCTTACAATTAATTCTGTTAAGCCAGAATCTGCAAGTGAAAAAAATCTAAAGCCACCAGTATTCTTCATCAGACAGAAAACAACTAGAAAATTCACTAAACCACAATAATCCTTGCAGACTGTGACCAAAGTCTTGATACTAATTTTTTTTTTTGTATTAATGACTTAATTAACCTTTTAAAGAACAATACTTTGTCTCATTATGTTGACACAAATTTCAGTAGAAATTCCAAATTTTCAACAAGTACTCCAGAATAAATCCAAGAGCTTCATCTCTGTTCAAGAAACTGTACTGTGTTCATAGAGAGGCTTATACCTTGGTTTGTTTTGGCTGCCTAAGCCCTATGTGTAGACTTGATATATCAGTGTTTAATACTGTCACCTGTCACAAATATCAACTTAAATGTGGGAAAAAAAAAAAAAAACCACAAAAAAAACCACACAAAAAACAAGATAGTAAAAAGCAACCGAAGATTCTTTACGTGTGCTGGCAAGAAACAAGGCTCAAAATACATAGTTGGGACAGAGAACACAAGGCTATCTTTTTGCTATGCCCAAAATACGTAACTTCTTTAAACTTTTTCCTCTATTTTCATAATTTTTATCAGCATACTATGTAAAGTGTCCTTATATTTATTTCTCTTCAGCCTGTCAGTACTTTTATGGATTATTTATCACCAAGCTCATAGAAATCACAAAGATACTGTCTCTTCTTTAAATTTATGTTCTTGTACAGTTTTAGGACATCATTTCAAGGCATGTTTCCTATAAAGAAAAAGAATATATATATGAAAAAAGGTTATTCAAAAATAACAGGCAGAATGAAGAGGATTTTGGGAT
The DNA here is from genome assembly GCF_054131305.1 of Coturnix japonica. Taxonomy (NCBI): domain Eukaryota; kingdom Metazoa; phylum Chordata; class Aves; order Galliformes; family Phasianidae; genus Coturnix; species Coturnix japonica. The sequence continues at coordinate 82,064,841 of NC_140663.1, forward strand.
GCAGGCAAGTAAACCTGCAGACTGAAACTTGATGTGATTCTGTGTCAAAGACCTCACTGGATTTCTTCATGCTGAGCCCCACAAAACAGTAAGTTTAAAGTTCTGTAAGAAAGCTTAAAGAAACTGTTAGTATATTTGTCAATTAAATTAACTTAATATTTAAATTCTGCTGCAAGCAAATCCCAAAACTTAAGAGACCAGCCAAGCTCAAAAACTACACAGCATCTGTAGAATAGCTACCGTATTGCACTTGAATATTTATGTTGCAGACCAAAGGACTCCAGTTTCAGGTAAGATTTACAGAAGAAATTGCAAAGAAATAAATGGAATGGGGCTGATGTTTGTCTCTGTCACAGCAATTTCCAAAGGTAACTTGTATGACTACCCACGTTTTTTCTCTTGCTTGCTAATTTCTGTTGTTGTAGCTCAAGGAAACAAGTGTGTGAACTAGGCTTGGAACAAGCAAAGTATTATATAAATGACAGATGTGGAAGGTAACCTTGAAGTGTGCAACTGCAAAAAAAAAAACTGAGTATAAATGTTTCTGAGCAGAAAGTGGTGAAGGCCTATCAGTGAGTCTGATCTCACTGAAGAAGAGAACTGGGGAAGCTAATAAATTTAAAAAAAAAAAAAAAAAAGAACTGGTGGCATATATTTGAGGAGAAAGGCAAGGCAGGATGGATAGGACTCAATGGACAAAGTTGTTATGTCTGTAGATGAATGACTCGGATGTCAGAGAAGGGAAGTAATGCAGCAGGTACTTGCTTCAAAAGCAGGCCTAGCGTTCCTCTATTCCCAATCTGGGGCTCCTTCTGACCTTCTATTCAGCAAATCTTCCTGAGAAACATGTGTGACAACAACTAGATGTCATAAGATCTACTCAGCCTTCAGTGAAAAGATAGGTGGCAAGAAACATAATGCTGGTACCTCTATTATCTCCCACTTTAAGTCTTTGGTATCCAGAAGATGTGCCATGGTGATAAGTGGATAAGTGTAAGCATTGGGATTTTTTAATCGTTTATTTTCAAAAGCAATTAAGTATGCAATTATGTGAAATGATGTTTAGGAACTGGAAGCTATTTTTAAATTCTGTTTGCACTGTTATTTTTATTCTTTTATTTCCCATCTTGAGATTCACAGGACTTCCTGTATTGTTCTAAAGTAATTGTTATAATTAATTTTCTTTCTCATTAGGAAAATTGGATTTTTCATTTTGACACTATCAAAGCAATTTGGATAATTACTTAAATAAACACAAAACTTTTAAAATGAAAAAAATGCTGGATATTCAGTATGGTAAGATGCGTGAGTCAATGAAAATACATTTTTAAAAAAGTCATAATCCTAATGGGAATTAATTATCCTGATTTCTCAGCATTATCTCCTCAGAAATGCTCTGCATAAAGTCTTTTGAACAGTCAAGTCTTTGAAAAACTTGCAGAGTTTACACTAGCTCTCTTAACTTGTCCTTTTTCCTGTTGACTGACCAACAGTAACATGTTTTTCTTCAATACTGTGAATCCAAATGGAGGAATACAATAACAAGTTAACTAGTTGTTTTCAATGGGTAATGCAGAAACACTGTGCATTCACACAGCTCTGCTAATTTCTTTCCTCACAGAACCTCTAATGAGTGAGGAAGTGTGACATGAATGGGAGTACATTTTAGTTTGTGACAGCAGGCACATTGACTAAGTGATCTGGAAAATATGTTCATCCATGACCACATATAGTGTCATTATTAAGGATATTTTTCACTTTGTTTTGCTTTCAGTCACAAAAACAGGAAGAGACGCTTAAGAGTAAGAAAATTTCTCTGATGCATCTACGCTGTAAAAGTTTAAGTTTAGAGAGATATTTCTACAATGATGAGTAGGGAATGAGCTACTGATGTTTCCTGTGAATTTACAAGAAAACATACAGTTCACACTGGAATTATGAATGTGTGGGCATAAAACACTACATATTTGATCAGCATCATAAACTTTTATTTTGTGGCCTTCTTTTATCTTCTATCTCAGGTCTGAATTTTTCAGTTGGTGGTATTATGCCATTCATGAAGGACTACAGTACAACCATGTCTCAAAGAGTACATGTCACAAAGGCTGGTGGTCTCTGCCCAATTCATCAGAAAAGATCTGCTTGAAGGGCAGAGTCAAGTATAATTACTAAAGATATGGCAGAGTACTGAGGCCACACTAGGAATCATTGGCAAACTGGCATGGCACACACTTCTATGCATCTGGAAAAAGTCTGCCTTCCACTCAGCAGTTTGTTTCTTTTCTGCTATGTTCTATAAAATTTAAGAACAGTCACTTAGTCTGCAAATGCTTGTCAGTTTCTTTTCCCAGATAATTGCTTGCTGGAGTTAAATAGAGGCTTGTGCATTTTTCTGCCAAGAACAACTGTTTTCTAGACATGCGAGTGTGTGTGTATCCAAGTGTGAGTGCAGTAGGTAAAGCATTTAGCAGCAGCACTTACCATTGACACATGCCCTCAGGTCAGCGGGAGAATCTGGAGTAACTGCAGAAACCCTGAAAACTCCTGCTCTATAGGAGGCAAGGCAGCCTGTGAATGCAAATACATAGGATACAGGCACTCATTTAGACTGAAATTACAACAGCATATGCATGTCATCTTTAAAGACTCTCTTCTCACAGTATGAATTAAAATACTTGTCTGGGCATATTCAGGACAGATGATCACAGACCAACTTTCTTAGTGCCTTAGTGCTGGGATCTATGCACATCAAACTGCCAAGGAGCTACTATGCATTATAATCAGCATGGAAATCTTTTAGTGCTGTGGGCAAAATAACAAAACTAGCATTATCCAAATAGGAAGGGTAGTGAATGACACAGTAGAGTTGCTCAAGTTTCTTGTACTTACTTAAATACTTGGGATAAAAATACTCCTGCAGAAAGAAAAAGAAAAGGAAAGGGTAAGAAAAACTGAAGGTAGACAGAATTACAGCAAAATACACTGAATATGTTCTAAAACATATTTGTCTTATAACTATAAAAGAAGCAAAAAAGAAAATAGTTTGGATTCTTAATGATACAAATAAAACTTGCCATATATTCTGTTATTTAGGGTAAGATAGATTATTTCATAATACAGAACTCAGTGGAGAGAAAATTAAGGTTCTGCACTGAATTTGACAACTTCGAAGTGAAGGCAATGGAAGTGAATTGGATGCAATAACAAATTGGAGGTCAAAATGAAAATCTGAATAATTTCTCTTAGGATGGGAGGATCTTATTATTATTGGAGACAGAGAAGCCTCCTTTTTTATCTGCAGGTAAAGAAGGGAAGTTAAAAAATAGAAATTAAAAACAAAACAACAAACCTGAGAAGTTTATATTAAAGTGAAGTCTTGTTTAAATTGAATTTTTTTATGCACAACTGATTGTTGAAATTATTTAATTTTCTTAAATATTAACAAACAGTATCTCCAAATATGTGCAGTGTTATCAAAGACAGAACATAGAAGTAATACATTGCTTGCAAAACAAGAATTCAATTTAAGCACATATATTTTGTACATAATAGACCCTTTACAGGATGAAGCTGAATACAATATTCCTAATGCTAAATACCGTGCAGTGGGAATGGGCTGAGGAACAGTTATCTCCACTAGGAAAAAAGATCACAGTAATACATTCAGTCCCTTCATTAAAAGAGTTGCACTGCCATGCATTCTCTGTGTAAAATTTTAATTGAAGCTAACAGGCTTTCCGCACATGGAATGCTTGCTGACAACTGTGGTCTAAAACTGGTGATCCATATCTGAAATCAAAATAATATCTACTCAACTATTCTCTTTGCTTATATGTCGTTTAGTATTAATTGGTTCTATACACAGGAGACTTTCAGCCTTGGTCTGCAAGGTTTTGGTATATTTTTTTTATGCTTCACAGTGTGAATTCTATGTACTTCCAGAATCCCACTGCAAAGAACTACTATTTATCTCACAGATACTCATCACACACTTACAGTTTCAGGATTGTTTTCAAAGATTTCTCTGGCTTCTTCCTTGTTGCATAATTCTTCAACACACTCTCTTTCTAAATTTCCCTTTTTACTTTCTTCCATAAAAGAATTTGCTCGACGTTTCCTCGCCAGGAACTCAGAGGCATACTGGTGGGATAAAACTTGGTAGAAACAAAAGAGCTCTGTTATTTATTTTTAACTGCTGAAATATGAGACAAATATGAGACTCCTTTATAAATGTCTGAATTAAGTGATTACTCATGAAGTGGCTGTTTCCTACGTATAGGCACGATCATTTCAGGAATCTGTTTTAGGTACACGTTCTAGCTGTTTCTGACCAAAAAAACTGCAAAGCCACAACAAAAACCTCATGCAATGCTGTGCCTGAAACATAATTTAAATGCTATAATCACTCTTTTTTTTTTTTAAGCTATGATGTTGTAAACAGAAAAATGCTCTTAAACCTTTTCTATTACCTGCTTCCTTCACCTAGAACATTCTGATCCTATATATGTGATCAAAAATGTGTCTTACAGAAATCAGGATACCTGTTATATGTAATTAACACATTTTGGTTTTTCAGAACTACAAAGAATGTGACAAAGATAATGACGTTCCAAAAAATATCAAGGCCAACAACCTGAAGCGACATCCACATCTGACACAGGTAAAATGGAGTCCTACTTAACTTTTGTATTTCAAATTGATCATGTTGTGAGTCATTCCTAATCTTCACATATCTTATTACTGCAGTTTTATTGACACTTAGACAATTGGTGAAGAAATGAGTTCTGAAATTGTATTACAATAGAAATATATCCATTTGGTCCAGTGCTCTTTGAAGAGCACACGATAACACTAAATTAGACTGCCTCATTGATTTTATTTTTGGACATACCTTGTGATTAAGAGAAAAATGGATAAGCATAATAGGAAGAACTCCAGCTCACAGGATTAAAGAACATGGCTGGCAGATGCTTAACTAGACAGTATGGCACTTCTGCACCTTCCCTTCTTTTACCAGCTTTTACAAGTAACCTGTCTTACTAGTGTAACTATGAGAGGGTCGTGGTACCTACTGTGCAAATCAGATACAGTGTACTTAAATATTCATCACTAGTCTGTGAAGATCAATTTAAGTATAGTCAGTTCAGTGGGGTTTATGAGCTTGTAATACCTCAAACCAAGGGTACTTTTATGAGACATGCCAGCAGCCAACTGTCAGGGAATAGCCTCCCAAAGCACTAAGAGAGGAAAAACTTAAAAGGCCTTTTAGGAAGAACAGCTAATGATGTACAGAACTTGAAGGCAGAATGGCTTTCAAGTGACAGATGTAACTTAAAACCATAGCACCCTAAACACAAAGCTCTCAATCAAGTGATGGCAAACACAGCTGAAGCACTCTGAAGTGCTTCAACATGGACAATGACCTGATGAAACCTTTCTGTTACGGCATCCTAAAAGTATTTGATGCAGAATAAGACTATAGCTTCAAATTGATTTTCTTGGTGAATTTGGTAAGAGTAATCCTTAAGGTAAGGAAATAGGTAAGACTAAGTGCTCTGTTCTCAGTATTTGAGTACACATCAGCCTGGTTTCGGAGGATTCATTTCTTCTTATGTACACGATCTACGAGTTAGTCTTAATGGAGACTGGAAAGATCTCTGTAAGGTGAAGACTGATTCACAACAGTAATATGGCCAGGAGTTCAGTACAAAGCTCTGCTGGAACGTCTTGAGAAGCACAAAACTCATATATATACGATTATGCTGATACAAAAGAGCGTTCATTGGTGTATGTTACCACAAAAAACTAAGTAAGTGTGCAAGCAGAAAACCTCTTGCCAATTTTGTTTATGGTTAGCACCAGTGTAAGCTTCCTGATACAGCTTTGGGGCAGAGACTTCTGTGGTGAAGATGAGGCCTAATTCAAAGCTGACTTTAAATGTTCTTGTTTTGACCATCATTCTCATCTCAATTTTTAATAAATAATGAGCAATAAAATTCCAAGTAAGTACAGTGCTATATAGTGATATATAGTGTTATATCTGCAGGATACCAGATATAACATTACCTGCTTTGAATACTGCGCGGTAGTGGAAATGGGCATATTCTACAATACAGCCTCCATGAATACTTCTTTAAGCTTCTGAGTTTAAATGAAATGTCTTATTGCAAATTTCACATGTACAGACTTAGTAGTATATTTACTGTTTTCTCCTCACAAGGATCAGGACAGGACTTTTAATAGGGAAAGAAAAAAAAAGTCCTCCCTGCTGTTGCTGCCAGTTTGATTACAGGAAACTCCAGTGAACTCCTGACCCTGCCAAACCAATAGTTAACCCTTAAGAAACTTGGTGTATTTTATTTAAATATCACTGAAGCCTCTTGGAAATCCTGGCTTCAGTTTCAATCAACAGGCTCTGCACAGACACAGTGCAGTGTCTAGTTATCAAACGCCTGTTTAAAAGCAATACTCTTGATAAAGAAGGAGAAAAAGAATGAGAGAATAAGACTTGAGTGGTTCCTTAGAGCTAATTTGTAGTGCACAGATAGCCACAAACCTGCCTTAAGTGGGCTAGTTCAGCACAGCTTAGAGCTCCTTATCATATATGCTGGTTATGGAAAGCCAATGTAGTCTAGTACTGCTGTCATAGGAACTTCACATACCCAAAATGATGAATAAAAGCTAAAACTGATGATGCTCTAGATAGTGGAATTGCCTTATTTGTACAGCTGTTGCACTGCAGTCAACTCCATAATTAGGATCCTAGAGTCTTTAGAAATGCATATCAGTGACATAAGCTTTATGCAACCAACAAATTAAAGCCAACTAACTGCTAATGTTTGTCTGTTCTGTCTTGCCCAAAAATTAAACACCCTTATGTTGCACAACATTTATAAAGCTTGCAATTAGTCCGGCACTGCTTGCTGCTGCATGTCATTACAGATTAACATTTGTATAAAAAAGAACAGTGTACATATGATGCCTGCTCCAGAAGTAATGCTCCTATTTTATGATGTTGATCCATGATGTCGGAGACAGATGTTGGTCCTATAGCAGTAGAGGCTGAACCTTCTCATCGGCGTTCCATCACATGTTGTTGCTGTGCAACAGATGGGCAGTCTGACAAAATGCCATCTGACATGGAATTATGTATGAAACAAAAGCGTGTCAATGAATTCCTCCCCATGGGAAAAATGGCACCCACTAGCATTCATCAACACTTGCTGGATATTTAGGGAAACTAAACAGTGGATGTCAGGTAGTAGGTGGTGCAATTCAGCAGTGGGCAAAGTGACAGTGCGTCACCTCCACTGGTGCGGATGTTTAAAAGCAGAGCATGCAGGCCCTTGTTCATCACTTGTTTCAGCCTATGCTGAAAGAGTGTTTTGTAGCTGAGAATTTGTTCCATCAAATAGCATTACTGTGCTCTTTCTATCTGCTGTCATTTTCACATAAATAAGTAGGCATAAATTTGAAATAAAATATATAAGTTCAGTATCTGAAAGGGCCTGTGAGAAACAAGGGAACACACCTTCAGGGTCTGATGTGATGGGACAAAGGTAAATGGTTTCAAACTAAGAAGAGAGATTTAGATTGGATATAAGGAAAAAGTGTTTTACTATAAGCGTGGTGAGGCACTGTAATAGGTTGCCCAGAGAGGTTGTGGATGCCCCATTCCTGGAGACACACAAGGTGAGGCTGAGTGGGGCTCCCAGCACCCTGATCTAGCTGTAGGTGTCCCTGTTCATTGCAGAGAAGTTGGGCTAGATGGCCTTTAAGGGTCCCTTTCAACTCAAACGATTCTATGAAAGCATTAGAAAAGCAGGAGAAAAGAGCGTATCAAAAAAAGCCTATTTTTAGGGCCAGTTCAAACCTAATTTCTAAAATGAACTTTCATCCCTCCATACTGTTCTCCTAGCCTGAATCCCTGCCATTCAAACAGAAGTCTGATTAGTAAACATTAGTTTTGTCTTCTGCCCGTTTAATCATTAGTAAGACACGTCAGAAGCAGGCTTGCTTTCAGCCCTAATTCTGGTTGCCCCAGATACACCACTGTATCTAAGAGGTCCAAGCGTAAGGGCTCCAGAGCGGCCCTACAGCCCCCACCGTAACCGCGAACCGCGACTCCGAACGCGCAGCCCCCAGCTGGGGGTGGCTCCGTGTCTCGGGGCAGCGTTCCCCCACCGCCCTCGTCCCCCGCCCCACTCACAGGTCGCGGCCTCCGCCAGGGCGACGACCACCGCCAGGCCGGCGAGCAGCGGCACGCACCGCCCGCCCCGCGGCCTCATGGCTGCCGGCGGGCGGCGGGGAGCGGGCACGGCGTCGGGACTGCGCGACGGCTCCTGTGCGGGGTGGCGGGGCCGGGCGAGCCTCTGGGGGCGGGAGGGAGGGGCAGCGGGGCGGGGGGGGGAGGCTGGGCCGAGGCCGACGGCCGTGCCCGGCCCGAGCGTCAGCAGGGCGCCGGGGGGCAGCGCCAAGGCGACAATCGCCGGCCACGTCCGGCTTGGGAAGCGCGGCGGGCGAGCTCCGCGGGACTCATCGCCGGGAGCTGCCGGGCGGCGGGGCTTCTTCCAAATGGGAGCGGGACGAGAGTCGCCCGCCGCGTAGGGCACATCGCCGCCCGGCCGCCCGCACCGGGGACGAGCCGCACACAGCTGGCCGCGCCTCCTCGCCCCGTATGGGCCGGCCCAGCGGGCGGTGCGGAGCGTGGTGCTCCTATTGGCCGAGCGCCGTCCTGCCTCTCGTTCCCGGCGCGGCGGTGCCTTGCTCCGCGCTTCTCCGTCTCCGTGAATTTTGTCCATTTTCCCGGCCCGTTGGCGGTAACCACGGGTTACCGGCCTGGTTACGCGTCCCTACCGATGGGGGCTTCCGCCAATGGGCGGCCTGGCGTTAGCGGGACGCGGGGCACGTGACCCCGGCGCGGCGGGTCGGACTGCAGCCGCCCCCGCAGGAGAGAACCGGCCCGCCCGGCCCGACTAGGCCGCACCGCTGCGACTCCATCTCTGGTAAGTGTGGGACCTGTATCGGCCGCTGTGTGTCCGTAGCGGCAGCCTGGGCGTGAATTAGGCTTGTAGGTGTGGGGAGAGAGCTGCTTCTTTACTACTTGATCTAGTAAATGTGTATGTTGATCTAGTAAATGTGTATGTTTGGTGGCCCTGCTAGGCAGGGGGGTTGGAACTACATGATCCTTGAGGTCCCTTCCAACCCGGGTCATTCTGTGATTCTGTGATTCTTCTAATGGGTCGTTTTAAAAACAAGTGTGCTCCCGCAGCAGAGGGATCCATCCAATTGGATGCATCCAGTGTTTTGAGTATGTCTTAGGGCAGCCTGCTCTTTGAGAAGAAACGAGGTAGGACTCGGACTGCTCGTTCTGTAGTAGTTCTTTATGTGGTGATCCCAGCTGTCTACTTGCACAAATACTTACGTGCTTTAGACTTGGGAGAAACAAAATAGATTACTGCATTAACTCTTGTCACTCTAGATTAAGATCAAGAGCTACTGAACAAGGCAGGTGTGATGTGACCTAAAGCCCAACTGTGTTCCTGCTTGTACTTTGTGTGCCTGTTGACTACGCTGAAGTTTTGGCTGATGTGATGGTATTCAGACCTGGGTGAAGTGTGCTTCCATCACTGCTCAATTGCTTGGCTGGCTGTTCAAAACATAATGCAACTCAACTAGAGCTCTTTGTCTTTATTGATAGAATTCAAACAAGTCAGATAAGGGGACCTGACAGCAGTCTTTCAATATTTGAAGGGGGATTATGAGAAAGGAGAGAGTGCACTTTAGCGGGGTCTGATGTGACAGGACAAGTGGGAGTGATTTCAGACTGAAAAAAGAGAAACTTAGATTGGATTTAAGAAAGAAGTTTTTTTATGGTAAGGGTAGTAGATGTGGGTGGTAGAGCAGGTTACCCAGAGAGGTGGTGGATGCTTGGAGACATTCAGGGGAGGCTGGCCCAGGCTCTGAGCAACGTTATGGAGCTGTAGGTGTCCCTGTTCATTGCAGCAGTTGGACTATATGGCCTTTTAGGGTCCCTTCCAACTCAAATGATTCTAAGAAGCAGCGTAGCAGGAAATAGTTAAACTTTCTGAGAAGGGTAAGCTTAAAATGCTTTGCTTAGTTATTCTTTAAGGAAGATGAAGGTTTGATATTGCAATGGAAAATTCTCTACCAAGGGCAGAATGCTTCATGTAAACTCTTGACAGTGAATAATCTAAAAGATACTTTGATGTGGAAATAGAGGAATCTCTTAATCAGATGATTTTGAGTTTTGTAATTGCTGGTACTTGGTACTTTGGATCACATTACATATGGGCTGCTAAGTAGCACTTGATCTTAATCTAAAATTACAACGGTCAATGCAGTTATTTATTATTGTTTTCTTAGTTTCTGTGGTAATTCTCTTATGTTCTCTTACCTAAAAGTTGAATCTTTCGCAGCTCTTGTCCCTGATGCTTCTGCTGAGTTGCTACCTAAGTGTTGTTATATCTTAACTATACACTTCTATCAGTTTCTGAGCTTGTGGGTTTTGTAAAGCTGGACAGCATGTGTAACATGGGAAGAGATTTGTTTAAGTGGTGACATTTGTGTCCTGAAAATGAATTTGTGTAGTCATGTTCTCAAGATTAACTTTGTTGGTACTTGCTTGTTGGTCTAGGCACTGTATTCCATGTCATGAGTTTTCTTGGAGGCCTTTATAGTTGTTCAGAACCTGGTATTTATATTTGGAATACTTCTAATCATCTTGTTCTCTCAAGGAGCTTCTCCGTTCCTCACACACGAGTCTTGTAGAGAAGCTGTTCTCAGGTGCAGTGTAAATATTTAAAGAATATCTGTTGTCTGCTCTGGAAGAAATCTGATCTGTTTGTGATATTAAATGATATCAGACTAATACAAAGGCATATTTGAATGCATCAGCTTTGTAAGGTCTAGAGTCTTCAATTACAACCCACATAAATTATGTAAACTATCATTCTGTGTTAGAGATAATGAGTGTTAGGGATAGCTTCTCAATTTTTCCCCACTTTGATTAGTTTAAATTAGGAAGAAGTTTAGAAAGTTAAACTTACTCAGTTTTCTACTTCCCTTGAATGTGGCCTAGTTTGAGCTTAATTATCATTTAAAATAATAAAAGAATTATTTTGGTTAAAAAGGGATCTTTGAGAAAAGAGCTTCAGGAGATTTGCTGTGGCAATTCAAAGCATTACTGCTGTCAGATGACATCGAGTTAAGTTACCAATAGAGAATAACTATCTCTGGGACAGCCTCTAGAGGAGAGATTGGCATGTTATTAACCACCATCGTCTGCCCTTTGAGGTAGCACAGATATTAGTTCTCTATTCAGTGTGTTTCCCTCCTTCCCCCTTGGCAAATGTCTGTGAGTAGAGTTGATGAGTTGGGCCCTATCTGTGGAGGTTGCTGTCCAGTACAGGTCAAGAGACATGTCGGATTGTGGGATGCCAGTATGTGCTTGGAGTGAGTTACTGCTGTACGGTCCTGGTTCCCCTGCAAAAGGCTCATCCTGCCTTGGTTTAAATAGTTCTTGTAATACACAACTGGAATACTGTGTTATTTACCTCCAGGTTTATATCTCCTTGAGGGAATTTTCCTGTCTACAGTGGCTGACCAGTGGATGTCAGCACAGTAAGGCATAGCTAATGATGTTGACTATGTTGAAAAGGAGTGTTTTGCAGATAACATTTATCTCCTCCAAATAGTGTTACAGTGCACTTTGTTGTAATTTCCATGCAAATAAATAGGAGGCATTACTTTTGGAGTGATCCGCGTATAATATGTTGAGCTTAAAACTATCATTCCTCTGATGGTAAGGCAGAGTGGGAAAGAGAAAAACCTTGATGCCGTGTGATCACTGTTCAGCAACTGTGGTATCAGCAGCATTTTAGCAAAAAATCTAAAGCTCAGCACTATGCTATGAAGAGAATATACATCACAGCCAGAGCCAGTATAGCACGCTAGGAGGAGCATAGTGACTTCAGAGCTATGCACTAACATTCATCCAGGCTTGCCCGTGAAGGACTTTCCATGGATATATTTATACTGCTATTTTTCATAGTAGTACTGTTGTAGCTGAAGTGACTGAAGGTCTTCAGTAGCTTTTTCATCTTTGGGTGTTTGACTGCAAGGTTTGTGTAAGCCGTGCTGTTTTGTAGTTAATAGACATGTATGCAATCAGGCAGCCCATATTTTATTCCACAAAACAGCATCAGAAAACAATATTCTGTTTCTTTTTCTTACACTTGGAGGGTAGAAAATGGAATTGTAAGATGACAGATACTTGATTCTACTCTTTAATTTAGTGAAAAGTAGTATGCTGAGTTACCTGTTCCTCAAGGTACCCTCTAAAGAACCCAGTTTCCTTGATGCATAAAAGAAACTGATGGTAAATGAATATATGTAGCAGGTATGACATTTTGTTTGCATTTAATGTCTTATTGTTTTATGTTCTTAGGCCTTACTTGTGCTTGAATTTGGGTGTTATTGCATAGCCAGGAGCACTGTGCAATGCAATTGCTGAACAGGCACTGAAATTTCATAGCTTGATGTGTTGTACTATTCTAACTTGCTGTTTTCCTGATGTGCACAGATCTTGCATTATTATTTTGTGTAAGTGCTGTGGTATTGCTACCCAAACAAGGGCAAACAAAGTGCAAAAGGGTGAAGGATGCAGTGGGGCTTTGTTGGGGTTTAGTGTAGAGATACTGAATAAACAGGTTGCTGCTGCTGTGTGCTGTGCATATGGATGGTTTGTCTTGGTTACACATTGGGACTAACTGCATTTGTTTTTCTTGCTAGGGGTGACAGGTCAGAATACCTGGGCATCTACAGGCTCCCGTTCTTCCTGCATTGGTCTGACCTGTCCACACTGTTTCTGAAGCTTTCAAGGCTCTGGATGGCTAGGGAAGAGAGATGTTCAACCTAATGGCCAATTGTTGCACCTGGTTAAAACGGTGGCAGGAGCCTGTCAGGTAAATATGTGAAAGTATATATATTTTTTTTCTATTTCAAGATTTTTTTAAACTCCAACTGAGAATCAGCGTGTGTTCTGGACTTAAAAATGTTAATCACTCAATGTAGGTAATGTAGGTACTTTGTTTCTGACTGAAAGTATAAAGTTCAAAATACCATCCTTTGCATACAGTTTCTTATGGGGAGATGCTAGAATGTTTATATAAAATTTAATCAATTTACCTTCTCCATTTTGAGATTTTGAAGTATAGCTGTTAAAATACTGTGAGGAGTATACCATACCCCCAGTGTAATTCTAGTTTTTTCTTTCAAGTAACTTAATGCTTCATTTTGTGATCAACTTGGTGATCTCCTTCTAAAATATAACCGCTATTCCATTTTTCTTTTTTAATGTCAGTTTTATTTTGACATGCTGCATTATTTTCCTTCCAGTCAGCAAAGATGCACAGACTTGATTTCAAACTGCTTACAAATTGGGAAGGGAAATAAGGGATACATCACTTTTTTTTTTTTTTTTTCTTTTTTCAAAACTTCACTCATATGGAAAATTCACTCTTGTATGCTGGGAAAGTTGAGATTTTGCTGACCATGTTGCTGCTTAGATTGACCTAAACAGCTTTTTGATAGAAGCTTTTTTTTGTTGTAGACAGTTGTAAGTTTATAAGTGTTTGTGGCTGTTCCAGTTACAGCTTATGTTTGAAGTTTGATTTGATATGATCCTGTTGTTCATTTTTAGGGTTTTTCAGAGCTTTTTGCCTATTCTGAAGAATGCAGATGAATTATACTTCATGTATGATGTTATTATAGTTTCAAAACTGGAAATAGTGATGCATTTAGTGTTGCAATGCCTAGGAGCATAAAGTTTAGCAAATTTCTTGTACTTGTTTTAGTATTCATGAATTGGAGGAATAATCAAGGTTTATACATAAGTGTATTTTACCTATGGCTTTACTTAAAGTCTTGTCCTAATACAAATTCTAGTCTGTGCACTAATTTGAGTATACAGAGTGTATTAGTTACAACTGATTTCCACATATGCAGCTTCAATTGTTCATGCTTGGGGGGGGGGGGGAAAGACATGAATACCAGAGCCACATAGCTTATAGTTTCCTATGTTGTCAACCCACTTGTTTTTAGTTCTTTTATGGTGTTGTTCAGCTTCACTGGCTGATACAGAAATTGCTGGTATAAGCAAGACCACAGTTTTGTCTGAGACAGAGATGATCAAAAATCAAGAATGTGGAAACTAACTGAAAGAAATTACTATAAACACTATGAAAGAAATATTTATATATATATATTTATATATATATACAGTACCCTGAAATTAAAATTTAGTGGGCAAATATAACTTGTCTCATGTAACTTAAAGTGCAGTACTGGACTTCTCGTTTTGTACCTTGTTCTGGTTTGACTTATCCAATGGCAGATACACAAATGTAACAATGTCTACAAATTAGATATTTTGAGATTTATTCTTTCAACTACTTTGTGGGAAATCTTATACAAATGTATCTAAAAACAAACAAACAAACAAAAAAAAAAGCACAAAAAACCCTCAATAAAAAAAGTGATATCTGACAAGAAAGAAAAGGACTTGAAATATCTTTCTCTTTTTCTCATTCTTTTTGGAGGAAGGTGACATTAATAATGGTGGGTCTTGATAATGCTGGCAAAACTGCTACAGTCCGAGGAATTCAAGGAGGTAAGCAACTAATTTATCATCTAACTGTAGTGTTGAAATAGTATAATTACTTGCTTTACATCGTTTTCATCTAACACGTTTCTCCATCTCTTGATTTATCTCTTCCTCTCATTGTACGTTGTTGAAATTAAATTTTTGGTGATTGTGCTCTTCTCTATGAGTCTGGTAGTAAACATAAACAAGTTGCAGGCTCCACTATGTGCAGAGTTGCAGGTAAGTAAGGGAAAAATTAAATGGTCTTGTATGGAAACATAAAGATCCTGATTTTTGAAATCTGGCACATCGTGCTAGAGTGACATGAAAAAAGTAGGTTCTTCAAGTCATGTACATTATGCTCTGGGGAAGTAGTAGAGGAAGCTCTACTTTTTAACCACTGTTGTTACGATAATGTTGGGTGAGCTTAGTGTAGCTTAACACACCAGCAGCAGCTGACAAGCAGCATTGCTACTGCTCAAGGGTAATAGTATATTATAGAGGTGATGTGAATATAAGGGAGAGCTGCCTCATAAGACATTGACCCATGCAGCGCTAGAGCCTTTGGTCCATTCGCATAAAAACTTATTCCTCAGGGGCATTTTTAATTATTTTGGAAATCTCAAATCATTGTTCAGAGTACCTCAGTACTTACATGCCATGAGTACACCTCATGAGTATTGTTATTGTGCAAAATGCAAATTTGCAGCAGAATCTTTTCCAGGTAAGTGTTCTTGTTTTGTTTTTGTGAGCATCATTAGCATGTTCGTGAGTGGGAAGATTTTTTTCTTGGGTATTTCAGCAAATAGCTGAAAGAAAGTTGTTATGTGATTTAAATAAAAGAAAATATAGGAAAGATACTCAAGTCTGTAGGTAATGTTCTCATTCACAGTTAGTTTGAATTAACATTAAGAAGGAGCATATTAAGTTTGATCAAACAGAACCTGCCTTTCATGAACCCACTCTGGCTGGGCCTGATCCCTTGGTTGTCCTGCACATGCTGTGTGATTTCTGATATGAAATTAGGAAGAGGCTAAACAAATGAAATTGCATGTGTATGTGTATAACATAAGCAATAGTTTTAATGATATATTTTATATCATTTTCTTTTTGTCTCCAGACAAGCAGTAGCAGTTTTGTAGGCACTTTCTTCTGTGAGAGACCACTTGATTTTGGAGGGTACTTAGCACTGCCCAGTATCACTTTCAAGCATGATATGATTTGAGATAAAACTTGTGCTTACGAAAACAATAATTCTTTAAGGTGCTTTTTTACTCACGAGATTGAGATTTTTTAAAAACTTGCATCCTGTTTACACAAGAGACTTCTCAAAATTGTTTTGACAGACTTTGTGTCGACTTTCTATTTACGCGTGTTATGCGTGTTCAGTGACTTGCTCAGTTATGAATAAAGCTAGGAAAGAGCTCACATTTGTGTTCCAGAATCTTTACTGTGAAAATGTGAGTATTATTTAGCCTTCCGTTCTGTTTCAAGATCAACTTTAATGCCTTTATCAGCTAAAAATTCCTGTTGTTTCTGAAAGTTGTTTTTTTTTTTGGGAGGGAGGAAAAAAGAAGGTATGAATCTTCCTAAAGAGAAGCTCCATAAAACAGTAGTTCTGACTTCTGTGGCTATTTCCCAGGGCTTGAAATGTGTTTGCCTTAAGGAAAAGAATAAAATTGTTCTGTGACAGAACTTGCAGAGCTTAGAACCTTCAAGTGTTTTTGTTTTTCAAGCTTGGAAAAAAAGGTATCATAACCAACAGTTACAGTTGGTGAGTTTTAGCAGAAACCATCTCCAAATGTATTTTGGTTCTTAAATGTGGGCAAATCAACTAGTCAGTAGATATATTTGCCTAAATGGATTTGCAGCTTATACAACAGATGCTGATTTTTCACACACACTGCTTGTTGTTGAACCCTGCAGTACAACAGGAATGAACGTTTCAACAGTATCACCTTAAATTCTGCATCATTAGTAACTTTTACCCTTAGCAAACCTTCTTGCTCTCATTGTTCTCTTGTACAGGCAAGTACAGTGAGTACAGTTCACAATGCAAAATATTCCTCAAAACAAAGACTGAATTTTGAAGTTGGAATCTTCCACAAGCAGGTGTTCCATTCTCTTGCTGGAGTGTTGGCCTAAGCTGCTCTGGTGAGGGGTCTATTCTGAATCCTCATGTGCAGTGTAATGAACACATTCTCACTTGGAAGGCTTTCTGGGTCATAATACATTGACTGTTTTGTTTTGCATCTCAGACTTAGTTTAATACCATACAGTTGCTGTATACTGTTCTATACTGTTTGGATGGGAGCACCTGGGATGGAACACATCTGTTATTAAAACTAAAAAAATACAGCAACGTTCAACAGTGGTATTAAATATAAAATAATGCCAATTTTCCTTTTTTTTTTTTTTTTTTTTCTTTTTTCTTCCCCGGTGCTTCTATCTCAATTGATGTAAAATAATTGATCGAGAGTAGTGTGTTAATATAAAATTTCCTGAGGAGAAGTAAAATATTAATGTAAAATATGTGGTTAGCAACATGCTGTCAAGTAACATTGAAAGCTTGTTCCATGTGTTTAAAATATACAGTTTTTTTTTTTCTGCAGAAATTACAATGTAAATTCCTCTTTAAATGACTAAGGAAACTTCAGTAAAAGGTTCTTCTTCTGTGATCTCTCTGACAGAGTCTCCTGAAGATGTAGCACCAACGGTTGGGTTTTCCAAGATTGACCTTAAACAGGGACGCTTTGAAGTCACCATCTTTGATTTAGGAGGTGGAAAACGAATTCGGAACATATGGAGAAATTACTACGCTGAGTCATATGGTGTAATATTTGTTGTGGATTCTAGTGACATTGAAAGAATGGAAGAAACAAAGGAAGCGATGACTGAAGTTTTAAACAGCCCTAAGATAGCAGGGAAACCCGTGTTAGTGTAAGTAATGTTTGTAAGTGTTTTCTTAGTAATCTGAAATGTTGTAGATTATGACCTTCAGTATACTGTCTGATGAAGTATGTGTGTATGGTATGTATATAATGTACACTAACAGTATATTTTAGCACTAAACAATACTGCAATTAGTTGTACGGTTTTTCTGACGTATTTGCTTCTAGTAGTTAACAGAACCTTTTCTTTCTTGCTTGCTTCCTGCTTTCCCTCTTGCGGTGTATGTGGTGATATACTACTAAGACCATTCACTGCATCTGATGTTATACCTTTCTAGTTAGTCTTTTTCAGGGATATTTATTTTTCTTCTCTTTCAACGTTCACAAAAATACATTGAATTTTTTCATTCTTAGCTCTTAAAGATTTAAGTAATTCTTCAAATGATATGGTAGGTTAAAGGCTGTGCAAATCTGAAATGACAGCTCCATGTAAAAAAGTTGTTACTAAAGGCTGCAGGGAGACCTCGCTGAAGCTTTTCCAGTATGTGAAGGGAGTTTACAAACATGAGGGGAATGAACTTTTTGCGTGGGTAGACAGTGATAGAACATGGGGAAATGGTTTTAAACTAAAGGAAGTATATGTTTGGTGGCCCTGCTAGGCAGGGGGGTTGGAACTTCATGATCCTTGAGGTCCCTTCCAACCCAGGTCATTCTGTGATTCTGTGAAGGGACATTTAGATGAGATGTCAGGGGGAAGTTTTTTACCGAGAGAGTGCTGAGGTTCCAGAACAGGCTGCCCAGAGAGACTGTGAATGCTCCATCCCTGGAGGTGTTAAAAGCCAGATTTGATGGGTCCTTGGGCAGTCAGATATATCTAGTGATCTAGTGGCTGCCAACCCTGCCTGTGGACAGTGTTTGTTAATTGGGTCTAATTGTGACTAAACCAAGTTTGTTAACGTTATTTCCTTCTTATTGACCCTCTCCAGTCTAACCGTGACAGAGCAGAATTTGCTTTTTCAGTATCTTAGTTTTGTGAAGGGATCCAGTTGTTCTTCAACTACTTCTTCAGCTTTAACTGTGAGAAGTTAGGGCTTAAGTGCTTAATCAGTCTTTAATGTATATGGAAATCTGGATAGATAAGTTTTTAGGCACCTCTACTGAAGATTTACATTCAGCAAAGGTAGAGGAAAAACTGCTTGCTTATTTTCTTGAAGTTATGAGAGTTTACCATCTTAGTTATGCAAATCCCATTGCAAAGTATAATTGTAAATTGATATAAATATCTATTGATTTATATAATATTTGATACATGGTGTCATCATTTTACAACTTTTGCTATTGGTATTCCACACCTTGACATCATGTGGAGCACAGAGAACAACTACACGTTCCAGAGGACCTCACAGTTAGAGAGGGAAATACGTCATAGAAGCGACGCTCGCTCTCTCTCTCACTGCCTGGCAGTGGGTGTAGGGGGTGCTTCCAAGCTGTGCACCTTCAATTTCAAAGTGGGCTTCTCGGTCTTCAGAAAACTCTCTCTCTCTTATTTTACTTGATTTATTAGCCTCAATTTCAATTAGATTGTATTATATTGTGTTATCTTGCATTCCGATATCATAGTTAGTAAAATAAGTTTTCCTCCTTAGATCATTGCCACTGCTCTGTTTGTTTCCTTGAGGCCAGCTCCCATCTCTCTACCCCTTCCCCTTTTCCCTTCCTGTTTTTGGGGTCGGGGCCCATGGGCCTACTGCCCCCCTTTTGTGGACATGGATTGATCTAGATAACTCCGTGACACATGGTCACTACGTTCGTACATGGAAATATGCTTATTTGTGCATATAAATATATGCAACTACGGGGTATGCATATGTACCTGCATTTGTACATGGAAATGGCACTGTGAGGAGTGGATATCTGAGAAACTAAAGAGAAAAGAAGCATACAAGGAAAATAAAAAGTAAGTAGATGTGAAGTGATGAAACAGAGAAGTGTTGTTGATACCCTGGTGCAATTAAAATCTGGAGGGTGTGGAGCCATCAATCTGACTCAAAAAAGCTGATACAAAAAGTAATGAGTTTGATTCTTATATATTCCTTGGTAGCATCTTCTGTCTGGATTTCATTTCAAGTCTTCCAGGCCTGAAGTGGTAGCAGCTGAAACACTCAGGTTAGCTATCAGTAAGTGTAGAGTATCTGGCATATGTAATCTGTAATAATTAAACTATGCTGCAGTTTAATTCATAAAGGGAAACTAAAATGGTGATTGATCTAAATTTTTCAAGTACAGTTAACTCTACATACCATATTGTCCTCTTGTGTGTATTCCATATTCATTTTAGGTACTAAGGGCATTAATTTTTATTATTTCAGGCACCTGTCATATATTCTTAAATTAGGATTCTAGGTTTATACAGAACAACAGAACTTCATAGGATCATTTAGTGTTCTGGAGAACCTCAACTGGTTTTTCTAGCCGTTCCTTTAGCAGGCCTCACTTGATTATTCTGCAGTGAATCTGAGCTGTTGCTGAAGTGTGTGATATGAGGAGATGCAACAGATCTGCATTGGCTTAGAAATAGGAAGAAACCAAGGTGGGAAATCCTACCACTACATAATAGGGAGGTGCAGAGAAAGTGGAGCACTGATCTTCTCAGACAGGCAGTGATATGTTGAGAAGTGATAGACAGGAGATACAACTAGATAAATGCTAGTCCTGATTTGACCAAGAAGCAAAGTGAGAGGTTCCTTTTAACATAGTTCTCTGCTTCTAGATTATGGATGTTTTTTAAAAAGATGGAGGAATATTTTATATTTATTTTATTACTAATGAAACTGCAGAAGCAACTGCCTGTTTGAGTAGGCTAGACAACAGTAATGACATGTCTTATCACAATGTGAGTATCATTTCTCTCCTGCCATTACCCAGTAGGTGTCTGCCTAGGTAATTGAATAGTGGAAGTATCTCTATCCATTTATTATTACGTGGTTTCTCAGCAGGCTGCTAACAAATGTCCTGTAGGTTTGAAGTGGTCTTTTACTGTTAACATTCTTTAATGTTTTAAGAAAATACCAGTTCAAAACCTTTAAGAAATCTCCGTAAGAAATACAGAAATGCATTACTTAAATAAATAACTCTGTGTTCTTCATGCCACAAAGCAGCACGTGCTGTCCTACTGTAATGTGAGTATTATTTCATCTCACCAGGATGGCCTGCAAGTAACTTCCAATAGAGTCAATACTCAGATAGCCTTGATAACCAAACAAGAAGTTTGCCTCCGGTGGTGCAGGAATGCCGCTTGCAACACCGGAGGCCTGGGTTCGAATCCCCCTGTGGCGCAAGTGGTAGAAGTGCCGCTCTGCTACACAGGAGGCTCGAATCCTGGGGGTTGGACTCAATGATCTTTAAGGTCCCTTCCAACCCGCACAAGACTCTGGGACTGTGAAAAGTTTAGGCATTGGTTTCTTGATTGTTACTGAGATTCTCTACTTTATGTGTTACTTTTGTTTGTACTACTTCAAGTTCTTGGGGAAGAAAAAATGAAATTTGAATCAAGTAAATATGAGTATTTGAACAAACAAGAACAACAACAAAAACCCCACAGCAATTAAAATAGTATTTTATAAAAGGTAATTCAACCGGTCTTGTGTATTCTTTCTGAGGCTTACAATAATTCGGATGTTTCACAAAAGCACAGATGGCATGTTGACATTGTTTTTTTGACACTTATTATCTGTGGAAGAACAAGTGAGTGTTATTTGTCTCCTTTTATCTTTTTATTTTTCACATGTTACTGTGGAAGCCATAAAATTTAGGCAAAGGTGAAGATCTCTTGTCAATCTTTGAACTCAATTTGGAAAAGCAGGTGCAGTTTTTCCTCAGTAGATGTGTGGAAGGGGGAAAGAGAAGAAAAATGACGCAATAAGAGAATCCTGGGATTGGTTGATAAGTTCAGTTTACTGCATAGGAGCTGCTGCTACTTACAAAGGTCATTTCCTTTGTCACTTGCAGCATGGACAACACCAGCAGCATATTACTTTGCAAGGGTTTCTTTTTCGATACCTGACTGCAAGTCCAAATTTTTCTTTGGATATTTGGGTGTATTCTTGAGTGTTGTTCATACTAATTTCAATGTTGTTAATCATCTCCCCCTGCTCTTCCACCAGAACTGATATCTGGATGAAAAGTTCCTTCAGGTCTTTGATCTGACTCTCTAGGCTGATCAGTTCTTTGTGTCTCTGTTCAATCTCTGAAAGCTGAGCTTTAGTGATTTTGGCTTCAGTGAGTAGATTTTCATTGAAAATCTCCCATTTTCCTTGTTGAAACATATCGTTGACTTCATCCTCAGATACCTCTTTACCTGCTACCTCAAGCTGACGAACAATAAACCTTCTGCATTTCTCTTGCTTGGCTGTTATAGCTTCATTGTATGAAAGCATGGCATTTAGGTAACACCGGGACAGGAAAGTGTGCTGGGAAGCTAAAATTCTTACTATGGCACGTGATATCCCATATTCACTTTCAGCTTTTTTCACTGTTTTTGACAGTTCATCCAAACCCTTTCGTATATGCTCTGCTTGAATTTTTATTTCTCTTGCTGTGTTAGATTCCTTTTTAAGAACACTGAACCTTCTCATTGAAGATACTAAACTTTTTTGTTGTTGACTGAATTTTTGAACTTCCTCCACCAAATTGTTGATCTCGTTCTGAAGCTTCTGGATTTCATGGAAATGCCTTTCAGTTATAGGTTCCCTTTCATAAATAATGGCCTGCTGTTCAAACTCTTCCTGCTCTTCTTGTACAGGTGGACAGCTATTTTCTCCAGCTGTCTGTAGTTCTTTGGCTCGGAGTTTAAGCTCCTGGAGGCGATCTCTCATGATTCTTGTGCTCAGTTTTTTTCTTTATTCTTTACTTCTCTTGTAACACAGGGACTTAACTCCAGTTTCTTCTTTTTCACTTGTTTCCCTGTAATCAAAGTGTAAAGACAATCCCTGTTAGCAGTGGTCTATAGGCATTAAAAGTAGTTTTGGAACTCAGAGCTACTTCCCTTTGTACACTGGTAAAATTAGCAGGTGTTAGGAGTACAAGGAAGGTGAAGTCAGAACAATCTACCCTTTAACCCATTTTCTGTAAAACTTGATCAAAACCTGAAGTTTTTAGTTTATCTTGAGATGTGCAGAGTTAAGTCTTCCCTTGGCTTTTTTGTTATCTTTTGCATTTCCATAGACAGTAATCCATAGTCCAATCCAGTTTGTATGATAGATTATGGTTTATTATCTAGAACTTGAAATAACTAGGAACGTGGCATGTAGGAAGAATTTCCACTTTGTGAAGGAAGAGATGAGAAACTCAAATTCTTGTTTTATCGTAATTCTTTATTGGATGAAGAAAAATGAATCACTTTAGATCTTTTTGGAAATATAAGTAAATTTTAATATTCAGTGGAAAACAAACACTTTAGCCTTTGAGACAATCTGCCTAAGAGTCAGAATTTTGGCTTGAATATGGTATTTTAAGTTTTTAGTTCAGCTACGTTGAAAAATTTTTCTCCTTTTTTTCTTTGCCTTTCCTTATTTGTGGAGTTAAAGTAATGACAACTAAAGTAGTAAACTACAGCAAGCCAGAATTTGTAGTGAAGTATGAAAATATTAAGTGGAAGTGGATTCAGTGTAATTAACATCAGGTCTTGAAGATTTTATACGCTTCTTCAGATTACTGTCACTTTACATTGCCATTTGTGATCTTAATACAGTCTTTACTAACATTTTCTGTACAACATTAGCATGAGATTTAGTAACATTTCTTATTTAATAGAAAGTGGATTTAGTTATGTCTTCTACCTTAACTGCTGCTGGAGCTTTGCTGGAGGTATTTAAACTCACTCCGAGAATTTTATTAACAGGGATCTGAACTTTTTTAGTGGGAATGATTTTATAGCAAATCTGAGAAACATACCTTTCAAATGGCTGTGGGCATAGCTTGCAGTCTGCTCTCTGCAGTCAACCTAAATTTCCCTGTTTGCTTTTGAACATAGAAAAGTATTTCAAGAACTTGCTTGAAGACATCTTCAATTAAAAAAAAAAAAAAAAAAAAAAAAAAATTAAAAACAAAATTAAAAACAAAATCTTAGAAATTGGCAGCTTTTTGCAGTTGGTTTATGCCCACAATAAAATATTTTTAACACATGACCTCTTTAATATGTGCTTGTCTTCTTGAATGCAGTAATATCCATGGAGAGGTATCAATAACCTGTAATGCACACAGATGAAACATTAACTGAGAAGGCCCAAAAAACAAGAGTGATAAGCACTGATGTTTCTGAATGCAAATACTTCTTTATGTTTGGAGAAAAAAAAAGAATCTTTTCACGCTGCTTGGAAAGGGCTGTTTGTGGGTTTTTATGTGGGATTGCATGCTTCTGGGATATAGTTCACTGTACCACCATACTAGGAGCTTGACCAGAAGATTTGGAAGCTTTCCCTTTTGGTTGCTTTGACACACAGTGTGAATGTTGTGAGCACTTCTTCTTATGAATGCCATTAGATTAAGTATTTTTGAAAAGTATTACAGTTCATTTGTTTGAATTTGCAAGACTTTTTGTCTATTTTTAAATATTTTCTTTCTTTGTGAGTTCTCTGTTCAGGTAAGTAAGTCACTAGGTATATGACAATGATACGGACTTTTGAGGGAGCACTTAAAATTACTAAAACAGTTACTTCGTTCAAATTACTTTTTCATGGAAACATTTCTGAAGATTTCACTTGGCTTTTCAAAATTCATATTCTGAAGGAAGGGCATTTGCTAGTAAGATGCTTACGTTGCACATTTTCATTGCATGGTGCATAACCTCTACGCACTAGCAGGCAAATTCTAGAAGTCTTTGAATCATGTTAATGAACTTGAGTTTGTGGAGTTAATGCACACACTTTGCACCTTCTTGTGTATCTACTGCAGAGCTTCTCTCTTTGGTAGAATGAATGTTGTTGGTACGGCTGTTTTTAGGGCTGCTGTTTTTCATTGCTTCTTTTATCCTCTGCTCTATAAACAAAAGGGTTGCTCTATTCTGCAGAAGTCAAAAGTATTGGTCATTGCTGCTTTGCAGTAGATTGGGTTCTATTCTGCAGAAGTCAAAAGTATTGGTCATTGCTGCTTTGCAGTAGATTGGGTTTTACTTCTTATTTTCAAGTTTTTGTTTAAATCTAATAAATGGTTGGTTTGTGATCAGCTTGCATGAAGAGCTGTTGAAGGGATGTCACAGATCTTTCAGAACAAAACTGGCCAAAGGGGATAGCTGCCATTTTCCATCACAAAGTGAAAGGAAATTAGAGGCTCTCTACTGGGCCTCAGATAGAAAACACTGTAAGGGTGTGCACAAAAGCGAAGAAGTTTGTCCTGTAAGAGTTCTGTTAATAATCTGTAACTGCTCTTTAAAAATGCTAACAATTCAAAAGTTCTTTAAGAGGCAGTGTGTTACTGTTAATCCCAAACTGTTCAGTGCATCTCAGTTACTCAGAGCAAGAATTACTTCCGTGAGATACCTCTGTTTGATTTGACAGTGCAACGTGTTACTGAGGGCAACATTTACCTCTCATGTATTTCTGTTCATTTCTTTAGGTAGAATCCAAAAATTTGGTGTGTGTGCATATGTTTAATACTATGTAATTCAGCAGGTTTATTTTTTTGGTTTTTTTTTTTTTAATTAAGAGAAATTTTCCTTTGAGTATATAATCTTTTTTAATTACAGGGATGAAAGTATTTTCTTAAACTTCCCATGAAACTTCTTTGGACTAAAATGAAGAACTGAAAATCTCTGTTAAAAGTGAAGTGTTCAGGACTAGAAGACTGAAATTCTTACTTAAGGTCTTCTGGTCAAGTCAAATGTGTTTCTTTGATGGGTTTATTCAGGCTTGTGCCGTAGTATATTTTAGCTGGTTTTGGAGGTTTCGGGATAGTCTTCCTAATTGGCTGTGTTTTGTGGATGTATATTCACTGAAATCCCAATTCTACAATATCTTTTTTTTGGTAAGCAAATGCAGTATTTCTTTCTAGTATCCAAAAGAGTGTATTTTTTAATAGCTGCAAGGAATCAGTCTAGTAACCTGTTGACATGCAAACAGTTTTGTTACGTTAGAATAACTTCGTATAATAGTTCTGTGGTTTCTCTGATCCCTTACCCATATTTGAGGTCCCTAAATGTTTTTTTTTCACAGTGTTTTTAAGTCACAGAGCCCTACATTATGAACATATTTTCCACAGATTTAAATGTCTACAGGAAGATTAGCTTAAAAACAAAACTTTAAAGGTACAGAGCAGTCGTAAAAAGCAATGCTGATGTTTTACCATAGTGCAGATTTCCCTTTCTGCTTTCTTTTTTCATTTCCCCCAGGACCCCCAACTTCACCCCCCACTTCTGTGATTTAAGTTCCAAATATAATGTTTATTGATTTACTACAATAGAATAAAACAAACAAACGAAAAACAACCTGGTAGATAGTGAAAGTTACCATATTGCACTGAGACTTAACATTCAGGCAAACTGCCAAGTAATTTTGTGGAAAATACTACTTCAGGGTGGAGAAAAATACAACATGTATTTATTTTATTGCACTAATTCCTCCGCGTTGCTTAACTAGTGGTATTTCCCACAGCAAAAAGAAGCAGTTTCTTTAAGGTTAACATTCTTTTGAAATGTTTCAAGAACTGCTTGGCACCACCATGACTGCTGCGGGGAAAGTTCAGTGTGGGGCATGTGAAAGAACAAGGCTTTGGAGAATTGACCTGAAAATCTTGTTTTAGTACAGCCTAACACATCTGTTGACCCATGTTAATTTAACATGGCTTGGCAATCCTATGATCAAAAGCAAGTTTTAATGGCACCATTAATGCTTATATGAGGTGGCAAGACTTTATTGTATCTAAGGAAATTCCAGTAATTACTGGAAAGCTGTAAAACATGCATGTAGTCATCCAGTTGCTCCATCAGAACCCTGCACAGTTTCTCAAAAGGACAGTTACTGATTTTTCTTATGTTCAATTTGCCATGGCTTTGAAGTGAGTTGATCACAGGACAACAAGAACTAGGTTTGATGTTCGATTTGTGTATCTGTTAACAATTATTATCTACTTCGTGATGGTTTGGGTTCACTGGTCTTGAAATATTTGAATTCCTTGATGGGGAGAAAAAACTAAAAATCAGCAGAATTGCATGACTGTTAGGGGACTCTTTGCAAAGTATGAGTCATATCGTTATCCACAAATGGAACAGTCCCTTCTCAAATCTCAGACTTACAAAGAAGTAAGCAGAAAACACTTCAGATAGCTAATTGTTTGTTTGGGGTTTTTTGTTTTGGTTGGTTGGTTGGTTTTGTCTTGTTTAAACATTGAGCTCACGAGGGAGTGAAATGTAAGCAATGGAACCCTACTTTCATATCTTACCTCCTATTTGGATTGCCTTCAAAACCTGCCTCTGAATTTTCTTGCCAGCAAATGTGGCTGATTGTATTGCAGCTGAAACGCATGCTGGTTTAAGATAAATAAGGATGTCTTCATGGCATAGATAACCTTGGAAATTGTTGGCTTGACTACTTGAGTGTTTCCTAACAGGGAGTCCTTTGTGTTGTCCTTTGTGTTGGATTGTATGTATAGGGGTGCATCCTGTTCTTTCAGTTGAGATGAAAGGCTTACTGAAGTTTTTGCCAATACAGGGAGAATATGCCAGCTCTTTTAGAGTTGAGTAAAGGGAATTCATAGATGGAAATATCTTGAGTGGCTTGCTTTCCCCTACATTCAGAATGCTGTCTGGTTCCAATTAGTTCCAGCATTCTCTGCTTAGTTTAAACAAATTCCTAATGTTTCAAACTATTTCAAACAGGATCTGACATTTTCAAACCCATCTTCAATCTGGTATTTTAACACTGGGACTTCTTTCTTTAGAGTATTGATGTCTATCAATGACCTTATTTCTGCCTTTTCTGGAAATAGTTCTGCCCCGCAGTAATGCCGAGGGGAAGTCAAGTACAGCTGGACAGACAGAAGTTTGAGGGAATTACGTCCTTCAGTGAATGATTATTGTGAGTCTCAATACCATCTTCATCTTTCATGTGATTAGTACCTCGTCTTCTTGGATCAGAGAAACCAGCTGAAGCTGGAATAACAGTAATTCCTGGGAGCTAGCTGGACAGACAGCAATAGCACCAGTGATAAATAAAGGTAATTAATAATTAAACATTCTGTGAGCTTATACATCAACTAGACTTCTTCATGTTCAACATTAGGCCATTGTCCCACTGCTGGGATGCTACCAGGTTTGCCTTTTAAGTCATTTGTGCAAGGGTTAATTTGACTTCAAAGCTAGTGTATCAGGGGAAGAGGACTTAGGCTGTTTGTAGCCATTCCATTGAACATTCTTAGGTGCTCCATGTTTTAATTAAATTTTGCTTTAGGAAAATGAAGTTTTTATGTGATCCTTCTATATTTAAATATTCTATACAGTGTCCCCAGTTCAGCAAATCATTTAAGCAGATGCAGAGATCTGAGCACATGCTTAAACCTCCCCAGAAGAGCTCTCTATTTCCTTGTGAGGTAGGTCATTTTCACTCTGAGAAACTGAGACTGGACTGTGGGTAACACAAGCTCAAATCTAAATGAAGATAGTGGGCTTTGAGCATGTGCTTAAAATTAAACACCTGTTTAGGTGTTTCTCTAATAGAAAGTGGTCTCATACACGCAGTTGTATTCTGTAGAATCATTTTATATTAGCAGTGTCCTTGAACAACACTCTTCTCTTAGTACCCTGTGAGAGTCCTTGCTAAGTTCTTGCTGACAAACCATGTTACTACTGTAAGCAGTTCAGGTGAGATGCTGTCACAGCGTTAGTGTTTTGCAAGCAATGTAAATAGGCATGCTTCTGAGTGATTTAATCAACCCATCAGGGTGTCATCTGGAGAGGAACAAATGCTGAGCTTGCTTTGCAGGTATGGGAGCAATAAGATCCTCCTCTGTATTTTCTGCTGAAAGTTTTCACCTCTGCAGATGTGCAGCTGCTGAAGTTCCTTGCCAAAAGGCAGCCTATATTACAGCATTGGGAAATGTGCGCACATCTGTTCACAGAGGAGAGGTTTGTCTCTCCTGTCCTGGGGGATTATGTTCTCATGATAGATAGTGCCAATTTTCATGGTGAGAAGTACTGAATTTCACAGGGCAACATAAGGGCACTTCGTAAATGAGTCCACTTGCTAATGTCAGCCGAACACCATGTTACTAAGTTAGAAAGGAAAGAATTCCCAACTATTTCAGACTGTTGGAGCTTTTTATTTTAAAACATTAAGCTTCCCTTAAGATAGGTATTTATTTCACATACTGATAACTGTTTCAGCTACTGAGCATGTTGTGCATATAAGCTTTGTTTCTTTTTAGGTAAGAGTTTTGGATTGTCCAGAGCTTGTAGTGGTAAAGGGAAGTAAATACCTCTTACTGAACTTGAGGAGGTTGTATTCTCCAGCACGTGCAGCACTTTGGCTTCTGGTCAAAACCGGACCTGGAGGCATCATCCTCAGTCTGCTGAAGTCATTGGGATCTTTTCCATGAATTGAGTGTGGGACCAGGCTGTGTCAGAGAATCTGCTTTTTCCCTGCTTTGATGTGTTGGACTACATGTGTAGTAATTTGTGGCCTAACTCTGCAAGTGTCCTGAGAAGGGATGTGTGAGGTTTTGACTTTTTTCTAGATCATGTAAGAAACCCTCATCTTGCTATCTGACGTTATTCAGCAATCTCAAACTCAGGGAAAGTTTTCCTACTGGTTAAACAACACACAGTAACTTATTTTACATTGGATTTCTTTTTCCACAGTATTCCTTTGAGAGACTCCAACTTGAAGTTTTGTCTTGGTGTTGAACAGTCCTATACTTCTGTTGATGAAAGATACTGACACTTAACCGTGCTAAGGCTTGCCCCGTTGGTGTTGTCTTGTTCACACAGTAGAAACCTTTTACTGTAGGATGACTTAGTGTACACCAGCGTAAAACAAAAGTTCTCTCTGTTAAATTCTTAAATTTCTCCATTAAACTCACACTCGTGTGTTTAAGGGAAAATCAGGTTTGCCTCCAAAAGCCACAAATTACAAAAAATGCTGTTAGGATTTTGAGGTTATATTAAATAACTTATTCTGGCATGCTTCATGTCCCTCTTGCTTAACACTTAACTTGGATGGGGCAAATATTTTTTTTTCATCCAAAAGAATCTGGAAGCATTATCAGAAACAGGGGTCTTGCCTTACAGAAGTGGTGAAATACTTTTAACTACAACTGTCAGTCACTGTAGGAATAGAAATTCTAGCTTTCCTGTTCTCCAAACCAAACCATTCACATGTGTACTAACTCTGCTAATTCATGCTCAAGGCAGCCTTCCACTCAGCACAGCCTAGTGCATTCTTTCTTTGCATGCTTATCAGACTTTTTCTTCACTGGTTGGAGAAGTTGGATTACAACAGCTAAGAGCAGGAGTTTAACTTCAGTAATGGTAAAAGGAAACACACATTAGCTTTCTAAACTGCAGCAGCAAATTGTTGGCTGAGTTTTGAAATAGCTCTGAGTGCTCTGACATAAACAAATGTGAAGAGCACCAGTGAGATGTCGGTGTTTCTTGCCATTCCTCAGACATAAATGTTGCTGCACTTGAGTTACTGAAGTGTTGTTCAGAGCCATAATCACAAGCTGTAGGCCTTTAAAAGATACTGTGTAGTTATAGAGATGCTACAGCTGCAGTAATTCAGTCATACTCGTGTGGCACAGTGCCTTTTCTGTGTACAGTAAAAAAGGTATGTAATACTGAAAACATAGCCAAAGAACAGATAGGGCTAGAGGATAATTTTAGGCAGAAGGTGGATGGGGTAAGGAAGGGAACAAGGGTAGTCTACAGAAGAGAAAGAGTCAGGGTCAGTTTTGCCAGTACATAAGCTGTACTTAGAGCTTAAGGATTATTGACCAGCTTTCATAAGCATACTATATTTGGCCGGGAGAGGGGAATAGGAATGCACATGCTGCATTTCAATTTGGTCATGCTGACAAGCCTCATCTCCTAGGAAGGCTTTGTCCTCCATCCCCCCCTCTCCCAGTGCGTACACGTAATTATTCAGATCCCCTGGTGATTTAGTTTGTATTTGTTCTGGTAGTCATCTTCTTATATATTATTGACAGGTATAGGAGTACAATTCTCACATCTTTGTCAAATATTTTAAGGGTATTGTATTGGCGGTTTGATAACTTTAATGTGTTATTCACCAGAGATATGATGGCTAAAATGATGGTCTGTGTGGCTGGGAAAGCCTTTACAATGACAAGTACATCTACTCACTGCCTAGGAGAACAGAAGATCCTGATAAGTGGACTGCCATTATCCATTATTAATTTGGTATGATGATAAAATATGCCATAAATTCTTCTTTCATTTGTTCTCACTAGAAAAGAATATGTTTTGTGTTCTAGAATCTTGTGTTATTACTTCAAGATATATGTTAAGCAACTAAAGTAAGCAAATTTGCTGCAGGTTGAATATATTTTCTTCATTGTTTGAAAAAAAAGTTTCTTTTAGCTTAATTGTCTTGGAAACGCACATGTTTAAAATGTCCTCTTAAATCATATTTTAAGATGATAATTCCTTGGAAAAACATATTTAAGACTGGTTCTAAGTTCAAGCTTCTGTTTGTGGGAAGCATGGGAGTTACTCAACAAGAAAATAGTAAAGGCAGACGGTTTGCCTTGGGTGTAGGCCTACAAATGCATTCCATTTATATTTGTAAGGTAGGTAAGTAGTATCGAAGTATATTATATGACAGTGCAAAATCAATTGCATTTTCAGTGAGGGACTTGAATGAGATACCTATTAATATTTTTAAGAAATGCTAACTTGTAATGGCTGTTTGTATAATCTGTAGCATGTTGCATCAGCATGGCCCATTATGTGATGTTGAGGAGATAGAATCTTGTTTCTTGTCCCCTTGAGAAAATATCCCATACTAGAACTGCCAGAAGACAACTGGGTAAATCCAAAGCACCCCACAAGGGGGAGAATAGAAATGGTACATTGAAAGCTATGTAGCTTGGGAGTCCTCTTGTTAATGTGAAGTAAGTATTGGAAGGGGAGAAATGCTGATACTGAGTAAAAATGATTAAAATACAACAAAACAGGTCTGAGTATTTAGGGTATTTGCACAACAAAATTTGACGGGTTAAAATGATTCAAAGATTGGTGGAAGAGTGTCACTAGGCTGTGCTGCTGTAGTGAGGACTTAAAGAGAAATGTAAGGGCAGAAAATAGACCTTAGTTATTTAAAATAATTTAGATGTTCTTGGCAAGAAATCTGAAACATGCTCGAGATTCTGGAGATACAGTTTTAGGGCAGTTCTACAGTGTTGTATGATATGGAAAAAGATAACTAAGAGAGATGATAGGCGAATAATAGAAGTATGGACTTTGGCATTAGTAGGTGTGGTAGAATATGGTAGGTTTTGAGTCATCTGTATTAGATAATTTTATACTTTCAAAGTCTCTACAGCTGCCAGTCTTCTTCCATGTCAGTTACAGAGATGTGGTAAATGTTACTATTTTTATGAAATATGTGATTCAGTAATGTGTAATGAATCAGTGGCAAACTGGATTTGTACCTTGGAGTTTTGTAGCCTGTTCTGATTGTCTGTAGAAGATTTGATGATAGTGATCTGTCATTACTTCTTTGTGTACAGACGGTGATTCTCACCACTGAAACTGTGGGTAGTGGAAGGTGTTACGGTCATGGCTTTGCACCAGCATAAGTCACACTTGCGGGTGCAGTATGCATCACTGACTCTTGGCTGACAAAACAGTGATTTCACCCTGCAAATCTGTTATTTGGTTATAACATCTCTATAAACTAGAGAGGTTATTCTCTCTAGTTGGTAAGGGACTGGAGTATCCAGATTCCTTGTTTTGTTTTTCTATCAGACAAGAATAATGCTAGTAATTAGCACCTTCACTTGAGTATATGGTATGAGTATGGTGACCACCTACTATTTGTAGAAATCCAGAAAGAAGACTGTAATTTCCTCTACCAAAAGCTACATAATGAAGCTCTAGGTGTTTATGTATTGTAAAGTAGCATGTGAAAGTAGGTTGATGAAAAGAGGATGCTGAAGCAGGATGAAGGACAAGTGAAATCATTTTCATTTAATGGAATGTATATTTCGAACTCCTAGTTAATAGCTTTCTCTTGAACTCCTTTAGTATAAATCTATTTCCAGATTTTCTTTTATCCCAATAGTAGAGTTGCAAGAACAAAAGTCACATCAATGAAGTCATACTTCATTGTCATTCCCATTTCATCTATCAGATCATATGGCTGACTATTGCAGCCTTGCAACTCACCTGTAATAAATGTAAGGATTTCTAGGCAAAGCAAAAACCACAACATATCTTACAGGCAGTTTGCCTAAAGAAACTTCAGTATTTGTCTTGGTATTTATCTATAAAGTTGAAAAACAATATATGAAAATAATCCATATTTTTCAAGGACTTTTTATAATTATACAAAAATGTGGCAGCATAACTTATTGTTTTTGCAGTTAAACACCTGGAAGTTAAATACAGCGTCCTGGTTATAAGCTCAGATCTCTTTGGGTAAAATCCATCTGAGTGGTAGGCTGGAATATACAGATAATGAAGCAGTGTGTTGGAGAAATATGCTTCTGACAAATGAGAACAGGATTTAGATATGAGGTAGAAATGTGGCCACTTACCTAAAGGGAAACAAATGGTAACTGTCATTCTTTTAACTACTTCAAAAGGTAGCATAAGAATGAGATTGCTCTAGAGTTGCCTAAAGATACTCTAAACAGGATGAGTTTAGAATCTTACATTTAAATAAGAGAATGGTTAGAAGTGACCTGGAGGAACTACTTGGGGAAAAAGGCAAATTAGAGAAATGGATCTCCCTGCAGTTACATGTACACAAACTCTTAATTGATGTTTGTAGGCAGATTTTTGGAGTTTTTGGAGGATGTTAATCACAAGTTTTTCATTATATCTTACTAATATTAAAAGTGTTGTTTTACATAACAATAGAAGGCATAAAAAACAAACTGGGGAAATTAAATATTCCATGTTTTTGAGGAAGGCCATAATATCAATCAGTAAAAAGTTACCAGTGTTTTTTCTAACCCTTATCAGCAATCCAGAAAGTGCCAAATGCTAAGGCAGCTCCTTAGAGTGCCAAAGAATGTAGCTTAAGATTTGCTAAGAGCCACGTTTGGGCTATTTGTATAGTTAAAAGCTGTTAAATGCAATCTGCAAAAAGTCTACAGGAAGAAGGGGGAACAGGGAGTTCCTCACAGTCTCCATGGGAGGCCTGAAACTATTTGCTAGTTCTCCTATGTGTGTGCTTGTTAAATTAGCTATAAGTTTGTTTTCCTTGAAAAGCTAATGGACTGCCAGTAACTGAAGGGCAAAAACTATCCGACAAACTCACATCTTTCTGTCTGTTTGTCAATCAAGAGTTTGAGCTGCATGGTCAGTAATATGAGGGAAACAATAAAACTAGTAAATCTTTTCTTCGCATAACTGCACAGGCCTCAGTTCTCTATTGTGTCATCCTAGTAATTGCTATCCAAGGGGAAAAAAAAAACGGATGAGAGATGAAATCCTGAAGAAAATATGTGGAACGTTATTTCTAAAAGATCAGCTGTGGGTGGAAAAATACGGCTTTGTTCTTTCTTATGTTCTTCTTGTGAACTTTGTGCTGCAAAGTTCAAAGCTTCTCCCTCTTGCCTTTGTGTTCTTAGGAATGGTGGCTCAGTCACTCTCAAAGCTATGGCTTCTTGAAGTAGCCTTCAAGCCTGCTATTCCTGATCTCATATAAATCCTTCTCTTAAAGATATGTTTCCTTGAAGTTACTTCTTCTCAATCTTGACAATTCTGGTACTGCATTATTTTTACCAAAGTATCCTGAAGGTATACTGCGCTCTTCTATATTTTTGTGACCAACGTGCAGGTTTGACCAAACTTACTGAGTTTGTGATAACTGGCTGAATCCAAATGTGTTATCTCTAAGACACTTTTACGTATTACTTCTAACAGCCGGCCTGTACACTATTTAGTTCTCAGTATTTTTACTGTATGGTAATCCAAAACCAAATGCACAAGTTGTAAAGCAAATGTATTCAAAACAAAAAGTCTAAGCCTGCAAACCAAGAAAATAAACACATCCAGGCACTCATGCAGAATACTTTCTGTGAAGCAAACATCTGTTTTTTCTCTAACACTTATTATTTGGTTGTTGTTTGTTTTGTTTTTGTTTGTTTGTTTTTTAAGAAAACTGATATACAAATATGTCCTTTTTACACTAGATTTTTTTCACCAAATCTCTTGGATTGTGAAGTATGTTTTAATTCTTATTTGTTCACTGCTTGCTGGGTTATTTACATTTTAGAAGCAAGCCAACAAGTGCACATAGTTCATGTTCAGAGGCTGTTTTTCACTGGTATGTCTTCTGGCTTCTCAGGGAAATACTGATTGTGTAGATGTCAGTTGTGCCAATGCACACATACACTCCCTTTCCACACTGTTTCCCATGACTCTAAAAATAAAGTTCAAAGCTCTCTAGTTGTTTAAAAAAAATCTTACATGACATAAAAGCATTTGGTGCCTTCCTTTTCTTGGTTTCTTTTATAAATAACATTTCTATTTATTTATTTTTTTCTTTACACTAAGAGGGTTCCAAGCATACTTTGTGAAATTGAAATAAGTAAAGCATGATTTTGTTTATGAAAGCTTTGGAGTTGGCAAACTTAATGTTATACACCATCAGTGCTTTCAAATGTATTTATCGATACTTCGCATAGTTCTGAATCACTGAAGATTGCTATATTATGAAGTTCTGTTGCTTTGGAAAGTTAAAACCAAGCTCTGTCCTTTAAGGTAACTCCAGTGTATTCAGTAAGGAAGGTTTTATGCAAAAAACTTGCCTCAGAGCTTAGCATTCCTGTGCATGAGCAGTGGAGCTCTGAGACAATATTAACCCAGAGCTCTATCCAATTATTCTCAGGGTCGACATTCACTGTTTGCCTGTCATGACACTTTGACACAAACTACACAGCCTTTTTCTGATATTTGCAACTTTTTAAACATTAAGTAAAAGAAAAGTCTTTACCTTTGGATCCTGTGCTGATGACAGTCTTTCTGTGTTATCCTTTAGAAGGGAACTCTGGAGGCTAAGCTTGAGTATAATGTGAAAAATATTGGTTTGAATATTTTCCCAAGTATTGTGTTTTGAGTGGCATTCCAGTAAGTCTTTTCATCATGCTTTCTGCTCCTAGTCCTTAAATAATTGTCCAAGGGCTCATCTTCAAGTGCAGCAGTGCGAGAGAGAAGCTGACTTCTGCAACTGCAGTAGACAGGCAAATTGATTACTTTCTACTTGGGGAATCTGGTTCTGCCTGTTTGCAACCCAGCCTTGCTGCGAGGCGGATCGCTCTCATGGAGTTGGCCAATAGTAGGAAGTGTCTGAGACCAGCTCCCTAGGTAGAGACCTTGTCAGCTGCAAGCTTAGCGCTGCCTGCCTCTGAAGTACAAGTGTACGTGCAGCAATTGCTTTCTTCTATGCTGAAGCAAGAAGGAAAAAGAAAGCAAGAGTAGGTTGTGGATCTATCCATATCCCTATTTGAAAGGAGAAAATGTGAGGCATCATTAATGCACAATGTGAGGGTCAATGTCTTAAGTTTGATCTGCAGACTAAAGCGGGACAGGGAGTAGAACAATAGGAAATGTATGACCTGTATTAAATGAATTCTTGGGGAGCATAAAGTGGAGGCTGCCATTTGGGTATTTCACTTAGCCAGGTACAGAACTTCAGCTCCAATTTTTGAATACAGCTAGCATTATAACAGGATTTCTGTATTGAAAACAGAAGATAACTATCCAAAAAAGAAACTGTATGCCATTCAAAGTAATAAAGGTTAAAAATTGGTAGGTACAGCATGCTATAGGGCATTGCTGTCAAACTAAGCTATGTAGTTTACCAGCATTGCATTCTGCGTCATCTGTGGTTTGTAGAATGTACAGTCCAGTGAAACAGTAAATACTACAGTTATTTAATCTCGGGGTTGAAAAGGAATAGGCTGTGGCAACAGAGTATGTGTTCAGAAATATTTTCTTAAATCAGATCAAGATAGGGATTGACAGCACTGCTGAGGAATGCTTTTTGAGACTCGGAAAAGTGCAATAGGATTTTTAGACTGGAAAGGTGGGCTAAATGGAGGAGAAAAGAGAAATAAAACAGAGATAACTGTTTCCAGTCTTTTGATTTCTTCCTGTAACTTCCTTGAATTCTACTTCAGTTTTTCTGTAGTTTATTTTCAGGCACATTTAATAACCAAATACTGGGACAGTGTTACTTGTTCTAGCTGTTAAGAAACAGTGCCAGAATAACATAAATACACTGAAAATATCATTGGTTCTGTATATGAAGTGTGAAGTATTGTCTGCACTAAACTACACAGAGTATGAAGTAGTGTAGAATTAATATTTTTGTCAAGAAGTGGGAATGGATTATCAAACCAAGTGTTAACACATTGAGGAGAACTATGTGCTCTTTCTAAGTGCTGCGGGCAAGTCAGCAAAGTTTTGATCATAGGATACAGGAGTTCTTATCCCCAAGCTGATGGTAAATGTATAAACCTTTTTGACTGCAAGCGGTTTTTAAGACTAATGAAGATCAAAAGAGAATTGAGCTGTCAGGACATTTCAGAAGCTGTCTTTCCATGGTCTCCTTCATACACACTCCTTGAAAGGCAAGCACAGGTAATGAATCGTGGCACATGAGATTAATGGTGACAATGTTTTTTGGAGCTGGAAATGTAATACAACATTTTACGGCTCTTTGAGGTTTAAAGATCTCTTAGGATTATGATAATTAAGAACAGAGACTGTCATACTGCAATTCTGGGAAATGAAAATAAGTATGTTTCTAGGGGACCTCATATGCTGACACATTTCTTTAACTATGGAGTGAGTTCTTACCATTATTTCCTCCGTATAAGTGATGATGACAACTTGAGATTTCAGAACACTGCAAAGTCTGATTCTAAACCAATCTGCCACTGCATTCATGGAGGCCAAATTGTTTGTGACTTTGTCTAGGAAGTTGATCCAGAGTTCATTGGCGATGGAAGAGTTGCTGACTTACAAAACATTGTTTTAGTGCAATTGCTTTAGTAGAGGGAAGCAAATGCAGTTTTCTGTTTTCCTAGTACTGTGAAAAATTCCTTTTACAGCTTTTGCACTTTGATTGTCTAGATTATGATAACTGTAGAAAATGCTGTTACCGATATTGTAGAAAACAAATTCAGATTGCATGCTATAGTCCAAAATGATCTATGAGGTCTGCTCCAAAAGTAATGCCTCTGATTTTATTAAGTTCACCCTTGATATCAGAAGTGGATGTTGGTATAGCAGTAGGGGTTGGACCTTTCCACCAATATTCTGTTACGTTTTGTTGCCATGTGGCAAATGGCAGCAGAGGGGCTGTCTGACAGAATGTCATCTGACATGGAAGTGCAGATGCAGCAAAGATATGTCACTGAATTTTTCTATGCAAAAAAATGGCACCCATTTCTGAAACACAGAAATTTTCTTAGGTGTTTTTTCTTCTTGTTGTTTTTGTTTGTTTAAAAATATACTTTGAATTTCCATCTTAATTTGTCCACTTGTTATAAACACGTGCTTGCATTAATCAGTGTGACTACAACTTTGCTTTTTTACATGATCACAATGCCTATAATCCATCGTGCCCTATTGGATGGATACCCATTTAAGTCTGTTCTATTTCTAGGAGCTGGCTTCTTGAGGATTGACAAGTTCTGTGTTTTTCATGAAAATCACTGTTTGAAATAGCTGAGAGAAATCCCCATCAGGGATAAAATTTCACTTTTCTGTGAGAAGCAGTTCTGTCAGGACTTTAGATTGGAAACGTTTCCAATTTTGTATTATATAAAGAAAATTTCAATTAAACATTAAAAATTTAGTCGTGATAAAAGAAGGTAGCATTTGTGTTTATACTGTGGTAAGACCAGGAGTTTACTGAGGAGATTCATTTAAATGTATAGAATGTTTATAACTCTAGACAGCCTTATTTTTAATAAATACTGATAATCTTTCAACAGTGTTGAAAGGTTCATAGCATCCTCTGTTTTCAGGATAGTGTACATATTCAAGTGTGAAATAATGAGAAAAATTCTTGGGGTAGTGAATCGGATTGCATTTGTACTGTACCAAACATTCATTACTGGTGTGGTTATGGAGGACGTGGAAGATGTATTGTTACCATGTCTCTTAGAAATAATACAATAAAGGCACTTCATTTCACAGAACTCTTCTCTTCTCTTCTCTTCTCTTCTCTTCTCTTCTCTTCTCTTCTCTTCTCTTCTCTTCTCTTCTCTTCTCTTCTCTTCTCTTCTCTTCTCTTCTCTTCTCTTCTCTTCTCTTCTCTTCTCTTCTCTTCTCTTCTCTTCTCTTCTCTTCTCTTCTCTCTCTTCTCTTCTTCTTCCCTTCTCTTCTCAAGCTCTTCTCAAGCCCTTCTCTTCTCTTGCCTTAATAACCTTGCTATTCATGCAAGTTCTGAGTTTTACTTATGAAGAGCATGTTCAAGATACTGCATACCAAACTGTCAACTGAGAATAATTGTGGTTAGTAGGCAGACCTGAGGTGATTGTGAAGCAGTATTATGTAGGAAAGTGCACGTGCTTTGGGAAGTTGCGAAGTTCTGAACTTTGATCCACAGACCCTAGCAGGTTATACTGGGTTGTCATAGGTGAGCAGTACAGTTGCTGTCTTCTCAGCTGTAAAATATAATTGCTTTGTTTGTGAGTGCATAGTAATTAATATTAGTATCTCTGGAGAAAATGGTGTATGGTAGAAAGAACTAAGAATTAAAGCTGGAGTAAGGTATTTTCTCTTTACTTTCTCCTTCGTTTTCCTACTTTTGTCAGAAATGTAGTTTTGAAGATTTGATTTCTTCCATGTTTCTGGATGCTGAGTGTTTCCTTTTGATCTTTCCTTCAGGCTG
The DNA here is from genome assembly GCF_054131305.1 of Coturnix japonica. NCBI lineage: Eukaryota > Metazoa > Chordata > Aves > Galliformes > Phasianidae > Coturnix > Coturnix japonica. Next base: position 82,104,482 of record NC_140663.1, read on the forward strand.
GCAAATAAGCAGGACAGAGAAGGAGCTCTGTCAGAAGCAGATGTAATTGAGACCTTATCACTGGAAAAGCTTGTCAATGAACACAAATGTCTGTGTCAGATTGTAAGTATATTTTAACATGCTTCATTTTCTTATGCATATGTGCTTGTAAAGAGGTATGGAATTATGCCGCTTAGCATAACACTGAAACTAGAAGCCTGCAATCCCAGCAAAGATATGGTATGTACATCTGTACTTTTGCAAGCAAACCTACTGTTCACCTTGACACTTGGCTTCTGGATTTGCTGAAGTAATCTCTACAAAGGTTGTTGAAGTGTACTTACTAGTCCACCTCAAAACCATGTAAAAATAACAAATTACTGATATGGATATACAGCAAGGTTAGTATTCTAACTTTTTAAAAAGAAGTAGAAAGTAGAATATACCAATGTTGACATTTAGGAAGGACCACTGTTCAGTTGTAATGTTTGTCTCCTTTCTGTCCGTAGCTAAATCCTCATTAAGTCTGAGTTGTCATCTGCCAAACAGGAAGAGTAAAGTAAATTAAATAAAGTAAATTCAATTCCCGGTGTTTCTAATTCCCAGCTCAGTAGACACAGTAAGGTTTAGTTAATATCTGTCCTAAAATAATTACATTTTAGATGTAGTAGTCATGGTCATTTTTTAATCAACAAATCTACGAATTTAAGTATTTGTGAGCTATACTTAATAATCAATAATTTTTAAATTATTTTCCTGTTCCTCTTGATTCATTCTAGTCAAGTGTTGTATCATTATTCTAAACTAATTTAGCAAAATTTTGCACCTGTTTTTCCGGCAGATTTGCCTTCTTGTGTCTCTTGTTTATGAGAATATCATAACGAAAGTTCTATTCCAGTCAAAATGGATGTTTTATTTCTCTCCTGATCTGAGAATTTGGAGAGGTTTGAGCTTTTCTGAAAAATTCAGATAGGATTTTATTAATCTTATTAATCTCTGGAATACTTGTGAATAATTTAACATTTATTTCATGAACTGAAGCTAAACTGATTCCTTTACATCCTCCTTCCTTCCCGCCCCCCCCCCCCCCCCCTTTTTATCCCATTTTACTAGATAAATATAGTTTTGGATATTATAAGGCATGAGCAAGATAGAAAATATATATTAGAGGTTGATAAAATGCTTAGATTCCTATGGAGATGCATAGGTTGTCTGTTGAAATAGGAATATACAGTGGATATGTACATAACTGGTAAATATATATGTTTATTTGGAGATAGACATGAAAACATTTTTCTGTGCAGCAGGTAGCATTGCCAAATTGGGACTGGAAATACAGGAATTTGGTAGATCTGATGTGATTTGTATCTTAGCAAAAAATGCACCTACATTTATACAATAACTAAATGCAGATTTATTTCTCATACTTCTTAATGTTTTGCAAGCTTAAGATCAACAACCCCCCCCTTTTTTTTTTCTTTCCTATATTTACAGGAACCTTGCTCAGCTGTCATGGGTTATGGGAAAAAAATTGATAAATCAATTAAAAAGGGTTTATATTGGCTTCTACATATCATAGCAAAAGATTTTGATGCCTTAAATGAGCGCATCCAAAGAGATACTACAGAACAAAAAGCGTATGAGGAACAAAAGAAGCGAGAGCGAGCTGAGCGAGTGAGAAGGATACGAGAAGAAAGGTACTTTTATTTCTCCTACCTCCCTTCCTTCCTTCTCTAGGATATTTGATAATTATTATCTTATCTTTTCTTTAAGACCTACAAGTTTCTGCCTTATTCAGTCTTTTTTTTTTTTTTTTTTTTTTTTTTTTTTTTTCCATATTGGAATGAGAAATACAAGGCAATTTGTGGAATATATTTGGTCTTGCTGATAGAACTTCACAGGATGCTAACAAAAAAATACATATATATAGTCATTTAATCTTAATGTACCTTCAGGTGTGTCCTAAAATAACCTTTGACTAACTCAAATTACACTTTGTAACCCATATTTGAATATCAAAGATTAAAATTTACTTAATGCTATTCCTAATAAACTTTAGAACATCCAGCCTACAAGGCACAGAGGGGATTTAAGATGATGCAGGGAAGCAGGGACTCATGATCTGGCCAACCGATCTGTAGGTGTCCTTGTTCATGGCAGGGAAGTTGGACAAGATAACCTGCAGAGGTCCTATCCAACTCAAATGATTCTATGATTATATCTGAGCATTTATTATTTTCCTTCCAAGGCCTTTGCAGTTGTCAGCAGCCTACCAGGGTTTCTATTAGGGACTGTTGTGAATCATTTTACTGGGGCATTATTATAAAATGCCTTAAGTGCCCATTTTCTCTCTGTCTGTCCTAAAAATGTAAAGATGTGCAAATTTCAGTTATTGTGAGTGGTAATTGTGAAGCTACTGTGAAGTCTCTTGATTTCTGCCCTTACTGATTTGGTTTGATTTTCTCAAATTTTCTGACTCTTGCTGAAACAATTTTCCCTAACTGTTGCTATATATACTGGGTTTTGTCAGCTGTTCTCCTTTCCATACATTCAGAGAATCTAGAACGACGAGAAACAAAATGTGTTAAATACAGAAGATGTTTTAGATAGTCTGGTTTCTCAGCACATTGATTTTCTTAGTAATTTAATACCATGAAATAATAGTTGTGGAAGATTAACAATGCTGATATTTCATCATACTGCTGAACCATCAAAATCTTTGTTACAGAAGTATTCTGTCACATGTCTGGTCCTTAGAAACTGCAGGCTTTCTGAAGTGCTACTTGAGCATTCTGGCACATGACAACATGTATTTTTACCTCTGCTATAACGTGTCCTCATGTTGATTTTTGCCTGTTACTGTGATTTTTGTAGAATGTCTTTCAAAGTAGAGAAAGATGCTGTTAAAATCAGCTGGCATGTCCTGGAGGATGAGTTAGATGACTTAATAACTGTTCTTCACAATTCTTTGTTCATCTTTCTCCTCTACCCACAAAAAAACTCTATAACAACAACAAAATAATATCAACTGAAAAGGGAAAGAGAAGAAGGAAGAAGTGTACATGATGAGGAGGACCCTGAGCCTGGGAATTCCGAAAATCCATTCCAGCCTATAGCTGCAGTAATCTCTGAGGTATGAGAATATGTGGAAATCTGGATCGTTTTAGACCTTCTAACAAATGTCTGAGAGGTAATAAGAAAAGTGGGTTTTCTGAAAGAATTGCTCTATGTCTGTACACACAGCACTTTTTTCTTACTTTTTTTTTTTTTAAATTTAATCTTGGCAGTCTTGTTTTCTGTGCAGTGAATCAATGCTTTCATGTTAAAACCCCTAGTATTGGTTTAAGGGGAAAAAAAAATTGAAGACACAGTAAAATAATCACATTGTAGACATTTGATTGAAAATATTTCCTGATTAAACTATTGGACATTCAGGACTGGAATTCTAAGTCTGCCAGTTTCTCATAAAGGTAACTTCTTTTGCTGTAAGTTGCTTGTCTTTTTTTCTTCTTGTGCCACTCTGGACAGTGTAATGGAGATGTTACCTTCCTCAGTTATTGTTTGAAAACAGTTTGTGTGCTATATGTGAGACATAAAAACAAATAAATAAATAAATTTTTTAAAAGTACTTGAGGAGTATTTCCCTACATCATTAGTTTACAGCATTAGAAATTATAAAAACAAATTAAAATATTATCATTATTATTATTACTAGAATGAAAAACAAATTGAGAAGGAAAAGAAACGGCAAAGGTTGGAGACTGAAAAGGCTACTGCTGTTTTGAAATCTCAAACTGAACAGGAACAAATGGATGCTCAGCAATTATCAGCTAACAGTAATCAAAAAACAAATGATACCAGACTAGAAACATGCAATTCTACTACTGCACAACATTTGCAGCATGAAGAAAATGAGCAGCAAACCTCAGAAAGCCTTGACTCTGGTAACTGCTTCTTTTTAATGTTTCATTTAATGTTATTTTTCACACATTTCTTCCCTGTGTCTGCATTACTTTTCAAGACACTGCATGTTAATTGAATCTATTGAAAGTGTACCATTCGGTTATTGATCTGAAAAATCTACTATTTGCTGGTTTGACCGATATTACTAGAGGGAATAGGCTCAAGTTGCACCAGTGGAGATTCAGATTGGATGTTAGGAAATCCTTCTTCTCTGAGATAGTGGTCAGGCATTGGAACAGGCTGCCCATGGAGGTGGTGAAGTCACCATCACCAGAGGTATTTAAGAAGTGTTTAAGTTGTATTGGGGGACATGGTTTAGTGGGAAATACTGGTGGTATGTGGGTCTTTTCCAACCTTGGTGATTCTATGATTCTGTGATTACAGCTGAAACTGGGTCCTTTGTTATCATAATCTAATATGTGATCCAGTTGCCATCGCTACCAAGCTAAGATGAATTTGTTTACTAAAATGTAGAGTTTGCATATATTTTATGCTCACAATAACAAAGTGTGCTCTGTACATTGTACATTTCACAAACTTTTGTTGTATTATGCAAATCTAGACTGAAAATGCTCATGCGTCTCACCCCAGTAATCCTATTAAAAGATGATTTAACATGTTCTCTGAATATATAAACATGTGGTATGTAGTTATTTATTCATTTCATTATTTCTGTTTCATGTAGACAACAGTAAAAAGAAAAATAAAAAAACAAAATTAAAAAGAGGCCACAGAGTAGAACCCATTAACGGAGATGATGCAGTTCCCCCCAATCCTACACCACCACCATCTCTTCCCCCAGGTAAGTGTACTAATAAACAATAACCAATGTTTCAATATGTGGTTTTTAAACTTTTAAAATATTTATCTGTCAATGATGGAACTGATACGATCTTCACACAGAGATATACTGCCAAAACTTCTCTAAGAAATCTCTGATGTAGTTTCCCACTTCACGGTCTGAAGTTTTAGCAGTATTGATTTCATACATACCACGGGGGGAAGTTGTTATTTTCACATGCATAGGAGGTATGTCAGATTAATATCAGTGAGTAATCAAAATACCAGTATTTTTAAGGGTAGGTTGCTTTATTTTATAATTATCTAAATAGTATTCATCAAATATATGATGCATTTTTTATTTTTTTTTCCATTTTTAAATGCTTTGAATTCTCCAAAATGGACTGGTGTCCATAAAATTTCTCAGAATCAAGTAAGGTGTATTTTGACAGTCTTTGTTTTTCCTTAGTTGGCTGGGGAACTCCTAAACTTAATAGACATCGAAAACTCGAGCCTCTTGGTGATACACATCATACTGGTAATTTAAAATATTTTGGCTTTTGAACATTCTTAAAGCATTCTCCATTGTTCATTTGCTTCTGCAGCCATTTATTTCACTCTTCTTTTTTCTTGTTTATTTTTAATGTCAGTTTTCTTTGACCAAAAGCTAACCCTGTGACTTAGTTGAAAGCATCGTTTTGATTTTTCAAGTCTTGTGTCTTCCCTTCCCCCCCCCCCTTTTTTTTTTCCTAACCAAAGATGTAAGTTCTCTTAGATTCCCTTGCAAAATTTAACATGGTATGGGTTGCTAACAGCTATTTGTTATTTGCTCAAACAGCATGAACCTAAATATTATATAGTTACTTTAAGTGTGCAAACACATACTTCATTCAAGATATAAATGGGAAAACCATATATTCTCAGTTTTAGATGAAAAACTCTTCCGTATTCTTATGTTTTTTATTTTTCAATTTTTCAAAAAACAATTGAATATGAAGACATTTGGAGTAGCATGAGAAGAGGATAAGCAGAGTAAAGCAGTGGACGCCCTTGATGATAGAAAACATTAATTCAGGAGTTTATAAAGAAAAGAGACCAATGTTTTTGATCCTTGAATTAAACATTTCAAGCCATTGTTAAGGTCATGTTGTACAGCACCATGTGGACATACCTGCTGAATTTCCGAAGCAACAGAATCTGCCACTTCTCTGCCAAAGGACAACCAACACACAAATAATCAAAAGTTGCCTTAAGGGAAATTAAAATCTCTGAGACTACATATTTATTTTCCAAAGGAATATACATTAAATGTAGTCTGTGGTCTGCATTGCAGAAAATTTTGATCATAAAGCCATTTTTCTCCTTTTCTTTTTCCTTTTCTTTTTTTTTTCTAAGGAATGTAGAGAAAAGAAGGCGAGAAAGAAAATCCAGATGAAGAGGTAGGGAGGGGAAGAAAGGGAAAGGGTGAAAGTATATATATATTATATAAATTTTATTTTCAACTCAGTCTGTGCCTAATGGAGGTGTCACATTTTGTAGGAAGAGCGTGGGTGTGCAAGGAAGAAAAAAAAAAAATTAAGCTAGTTTCCCTACTTACAGTGACCTGAGATCTGTGCTTCTTTCGAATCATAGAATCACTCAGGTTGGAAAAGACCTCAAAGATCATCAAGTCCAACCACAGCCTAACCATAGTACCCTAACTCCAATAACCCTCTGCTAAATCATGTCCCTGAGCACCACATCCAAACGGTTTTTAAACACATCCAGGGGTGGTGACTCAACCACCACCCTGAGGAGCCTATTCCAAGTGCTTAACAACCCTTTCTGCAAAGAATTTTTTCCTAATATCCAACTTAAACTTACCTTGGTGCAACATGAGGCCATTTGCCCTCATCCTGTCACCAATGAGAAGAGACTTGCCCCGCTCTCACTGTAAGCACCTTTCACATACTGAAAGAGAGCAATAAGGTCTCCCCTCAGCCTCCTTTTCCCCAGATTGAATAGCTCCAGTTCCCTCAGCCTCTCATAGAGCACATTCTCCAAGCCCTTCAAAAGCCTTGCTGCCCTTCTTTGGACCTGCTCCAGCTCCTCAATGTCCTTTTTGTGCTGAGGTGCCCAGAACTGAACACAGTTGTAGTACTGTAATTGCTTCAGAAATACACAAAACTAGAATAGTATGAGGTGAAAACAAGACAGAGGTCTGTTTTGAATTCTAAGTGTTATCAGAGATGTAAATCCATCTTAATAATTTAATGTGCAAACTGAAAAGTGTGTTAGTTATTTGGCTATGTAGAACATACATTGTGTAATTTTGTGTCATTCTTAGCAGAGAACATTGTGCTGGATGTTTAGGCAAAGTTAACAAGCAGTATAGTAAACTACTTCAATCTTTAATTGTGCCATTACTTTCACTAAGGACTGCAGTTTTTCATGTCATCGTAATGATTCTAGCACAACACTTGTTAGTATCTGTTTATTGCCACTGGAGGATACATTTGCAGGAATGATGAACCTGTCTTATGTATAATAGGAGCTAAAATTGTCTGCCAGTCCTAAAGTTGTCTGCCAGACCTCAGAAAGCTGACAGTAATGAAGCATCCACTGTACAGAATTTCATCTACCCTGCAGTCATTTTTTGCAGTTCTGTTGCTTTTCACATACTGATAGAACACTGAATTAGCTCAATTAAAATGAAGGGATTCCAAGAGTACAGCAGTTTTATCATTTTGCTTATTGAATGCAATGATAACTAAAAGCTTGATCCTACAGACATGTATACATATTCTTTGAGCAGTGTAATACAACCTACTAACTTTAGCTCAGAAATGCAGTTTTAATTCAAGTTGCTCCATGTTTAGAACAAGTGTAATACAGCTTTTATTGGAAAACTATGCTCTGTTAAAGTTGAAGCATGTTGTTAAAGCTTTGCTGGGGAGGAAACATGTAACTGAAGATGAGATTTGGGTGATTCAAAAAGCTATTTAGTTTGTCTTATTTTATACCTGCTTCCTCTTACCATTTATTTGTATTTTCCTTTTGTGAGACATTTCGTATGTACCACTCTGCATGGTTTGTGTCTTGTTTCTTTTTTCTTTTATATCACTAGCAAATATTTAAGGATGATGCTTATTCTCTTCTGGTGTACTTAACAGCTGAGTCTTGAATGATTTTCTTCCTTCAAATTCCTTTATTGGCAACAGGCAATATGTAGGTTACACCTATATCTAAAACCTCACCAACCACCAGACCAGGCTGCCCAGAGCCACATCCAGCCTGGCCTTGAATGCCTCCAGGGATGGGGCATCCACAACCTCCTTGGGCAACCTGATAACAGTGCGTCACTACCCTCTGTGTGAAAAACTTCCTCCTAATATCTAACCCCACCCTGCTGTCCACCCAACAGCCATCTACAGGATGTTTGTAGATTACTTCTGGACATGATATTCCAAGTGCTGATACATGTTTAACAAAATGTAATTAAATGTGTTTTTTGGACAGCACACCATCAGCTGTTAGCACTGTGCCTGAAAGTTGCTTCATATGAATTAGCTCTAAACATGTAGGCTATCTAGCTTTCAGTATGGACACATTTGACCTTATTTAAACAGTTTATTAAGCAAAGGAGATGGTAAACATCCATTTAATGTGTTTTTCTTCTCTGGCATGTTTTTATACAGATTTCTATGGAAAACCTCTGCCCCCACTGACTGTACGCCAAAGACCAAACAGTGATACCCATGATGTCATTGCTTAACTGGATCCCAGATAACAATGAAAAAGAGCGGTCAAGAAATTGTATTATAAATGGCTTTTGTCCACGAAGGAAAATTCTAAAAATGACAATCTGTGAGCTTCTTGGAAAGTAAAAATTTGGTAACAATTAAACACAGAGTTCATTCTATTGTACTTTGTCATTTACTTTTCACATCACCAGCAGTTCAGGGTGAAGAAAGCATGAAAGCAAGGAAGATCTGTGTTTTCATGGAAGCTCCTATGAACACAGTACGGAATACATGTTGGGTTTACTTGTGAAAATGCATAGCTGTAAACCCGAAGAAAAATATCTTCAAGATGATATAATATTGGATTGTATGTTCTCATTGAAACCTTTCACCAGGTGCTGTGCAGTGGTTGATATTTCTGCAGCTAATAAATGGTTCTAATGCATTTTTTTTATGTATGTCAGGGTGAATATAGGCAGGTTACACAACAAATATCAAGTATATTTTTCTAACTTTTTATAAAACTATTTGAAAATATGTGTGGATTTTCCTACCTACTACCAATAAAATGATACCCAGAAAGCATTAGAAAGCTGATACCTAAATACATGCAAGTAAAGTGTGTTTGACTCTTAACGTTTTTCTTACAGTAGCAATACTTCTCATTAGGGATTACATTACCTTTATTACTTGTTTCTGGCAATCTGAAGGGAGGTAGGTAGAAAAGGAAGTTTAATATAAATATGTTTTTTACAAAATTATGCTATTTGAATCGCCTGATTTATTTCTTATGCATTGTTGTTTCGTTAACTGAGTTGGGTGTAGGTAATAAGTTCCATTTGGAAAATAGAGCTGAATGTTATATTGTCTGTTACAACATGTAATAAAATTGCACATTGTGAAAGTTTTGCACTAATTCAGACATCAGTTCTGATGGAAAACTGAATCATCCAATATGCATTTAAGCTCCAGCACTTTTTAATCTCACTAATGGTAAAATGCCATCTTGAAAACAAAAGAATTCTCAAAATTGTAAGGAGTTATTTGATGTCCCTGTGTAGTGTTTTAATTTTACATTTAAAAAAATCAAATACAAGGGATATGTGAAACAGGTTAGGAATGGTTATGTTATGTGGTTACTGACATGCCCTATATGCTGATTTTCCTCTTTGGAGACGACCATTGGTGTGTATATATATATATATATAAATATATAGTTGTGCCTCTTAGTTACAAGGATGGAACCCCCATTCAGTGTCTTTTTAAGAAGTGCTCTTCACTGATTTTCCATTCTGCTCTCCATCCGTCTTCCATAATGTGATATTATTTAATGATATGAGTAGAAATTACATTAATGTGATGTATTCAGCACTTTCACATTAGAAATCTTTGCCACATACCCACAATGTCAGTAAGTTACACAAATAAATATACCATCTTGAAACAACACGGTTAATTAAGATTTTAAAAGAGTAGGTTTGAGTGGAAAAAAGAATCAGTCTTAAGAATATTAAGCTTGGATTGGGTAGAGAGGAATATTCCAAGCTTGCAAATTTAGCATACAGGTGAAAAGATTTGTATGTGACTGTCAGTATGAGAATACTTCTCTTGTATTCTAATAGTTTAGTATGGTTCAGTTTGATGATTTGTGGGACTTAGTCATTTTCACTTCAAACAAACATGCTACTCAGTGGAGGAAGGATTGAATATATTTTTATAGGTAAGATTCCAATCTTGACTGTGTTATCCCTTCATTATTTTGGCTTAAAGACTTTTTTAATTATTATTTTTACAGTTTCCGTTTCTAGAACTGCATTACTCTTTTATATTAACACAAACATACAAATAAATTAATTGAAGTCTTTGTTAAAAAAATAAAGCTAAATACTGCTGTGGAAACAAAATTTGAGAAACTGAAAGGTAAGATGTTGTTACTTATGTGTGAAATGTGTGCTAATGTTGTGCGCGTGGACACGCGTGTCAGTTTTGTTTCTGCTTTTAAAGTAATCTGTCCCAATAAATGACCAAAGTACTAAAATTGTTTCATACCGTTTTGTTTATGACAATGCACTGAGCACAGTAGCTTTTTCATTTCTGTGTTACTTTTATTTGCTCAAGATTGCACTTAAATACACATTAAAACTAATGTACAGCATCAACATTTCCCACATTATCACGGTTTTTATTTTTGAGGCAAAAATAGTCAAAAATATTTTATGTCTACAAGCCTCATTTTCATTGTTAGTATATAAAGCACTAAGTTTTAAAAGCAAATGTAGTTTGGAGATGTTTATCCTAGGACAGAAGAACTCCCCTCCTTCAGATAAACTATTTCCTTACCCAGGATTGCTCTGGCAACCTGGCAGAACTACAGGTGCATAGAACTGTTCTTTTAGACCAGTTTTATTCCATATCTTGCAGTACAACTCATCTACTAAAAGCCTTTCTGGTTTCCTTTCAATTGGGAATGCAGGAGCACTCCACCCACTGGCTCTTTCTCAGAATAATGATTGAAACACTTTAAACTAGCTTTGAAGTTTGACGATCATTTGCACGAGTTAAGCATGAATGGTCCCAGCCTTCATTAGTCAGTGCTTGAAACTCAAATATTTATTTGGTGCTCTTGCCTTTACCTTTGCACCCCTTTCCATTCCGGATTTTAGAGGCCAGTGTAAGTGCACAGGAGCTACACAGGAAAAGAGCCCTGTTAGAGGAACTTGCTGTTTCCAAGCTGCTCTTTCTGGAGAAGTCAGCAAGAGCCGACAGACAAACAGGCTTCTGAGAGAGCAAAGTGTGCTGTACTGGCTTTAGTGGCCCACAGCACCAGCGGGATAGCATCAGCTCTGTAAACTGACCAGGCACTATCCCAAAGAAGACAAGACAGCACAGCCTGCTACCGTGATAACAAAACAAAACGAAAAGCCCGCTCCAGGAGCTTCAGAAGGAGCAAACACTTCCGGAGCAAAAAAAACAAATAAAAACCGGGCCATCTGAGCGGTTGAGAGCAGCGCAGAGCTCCGGTCCGGAGGAGCAGCCCTCGGCCGCCCCGCCCCAGGTCGGCCATGCGGTTGCCTCACACGGCGGCCCGCCTGCTGCCACCGCTCCGTGAGGGGGTCGCTCTGCATCCGCGACGCGGAGCCACACGGACACCGGAGCAGGTGAGACAGCACGGAGACGGAAGCGGGCTGGGGAGAACGGCCGGCCCCTTCCTGCTGGGGGAGGGATATATATATGTATATATATATGTGGGATACAACCGTTGAGAGTTTGTTTTGTTTTTCCTTTTTAGTTCCTCTCTCCGAAGCTGGAAAATAAAACCAAAGGGAAGCTCCAAAAGCAAGTCTGTCAAGTTGTTCTGGACCACTTTGAGAAGCAGTACTCGGCAGAGCTGGGAGATGTGTGGAGCAGCGTCAGGTCTGTTGTTTTGTGCTTACCCTTTTTGGTAGGGGAATGAGAGAGGTTGTGTTAGTTTATGAAGCACTTAAAAACTAACTTCAGATACAGAATCACAAAATGACCTGGGTTGGAAGGGACCTCAAGGATCATGTAGTTCCAAACCCCCTGCCTGGCAGGGCCACCAAACATACACCTTTACTAGATCAGGTTGCCCAGGGCCCCGTCCAACCTGGTCTTGAACACCTCCAAGGACGGGGCATCCACAGCCTCTCTGGGCAGCCTGTTCCAGGGCCTCACCACTGGATACTGCTGTCTTGCATGCTCTGTAAGCTGCTCTGTAGAAACGTAGTTCAAAAAGTAACCCTTTATACTTCACAGCTGCTATTAGTATTTTTCTACAGCTTCATAGTTGAGGTGTTAGACTAAATTGAGAAGCGGCTGTTTATCTGTACAGAAAATAGTGTGACTTAATTTGGGCCTTGATCACGCAGTAGTTGAAGAACTGGATTTGAGAGTGGACAACTTGGCCTTCCTTGCTGGCTGGTAGTCCCTCATTAAAAAATAAGGCTACAGAAAAGCCCTTCTGGGGGAGTTCATTGCTTAGCTTGTGTGTAAGGAACATGAACAAAAGCAGCCAGCTTCGGGCTGAATGCTCGTGTGAGCTGTGCCATATTACTTTGAGTGGAAGAGTGTCTCGTGTGTCTTCCACAGTCATTTGTTAAAGAATTTGGAAAAACTGAGAATGCCTTATTTCAGAAGGACTTATTGTTTTAATGTAATAACTAGGGAAAATGATGGCTTAATTTCCTGCTGAAGTTCTTTTCCTGCATGTTTTTCACAGCTATGTCTAATCAAAGTGGTTCCTTTTTGAATGCAGAAGAATAATCCAGTTACCTGTATGTAGGGAGGGCCTTCTTACATGGTGGGAAAGCTCATCTTACTCATTGTGTTATTAGATTTTTCCTTCTTCCAATCTAGAGATGTACTCACATACCCATCGTGCTGGCAGCACGCCGTCCTGCTCAACAAATTCAGCCACGCTGCTGACCTGGAGGACACCTTGTGTGCACAGGGATATCATCCTGCCTTCAGTGCAACTTTGCCCTATCTTCCAAGATCACTGAAGTGTTACGTCAGTAGAACTCCGGGGAGGTTCCCTTCACAAAAACATCAGACGGGTAGACTGAAAGAATATTATCTACTCAATGCTGCTTCTGTGTTACCAGTGCTGGCATTAGAGGTGAAGGATGGGGAAGACGTTTTGGATCTCTGTGCTGCGCCAGGGGGTAAATCGATTGTGATTCTACAGTGTGCCTCTCCAGGTAAAGTATCAAGAAGCTGCTTTGTGTCTGGGCTATTTGAGGTGTGTCAGTGTTCTGTACAAGAGTTGGAAATGGGGAATGGGGGGGGCTTAATACAAGTGTTTAGTTCCATGCTGTTTGGTAACATTCTTTTGAATTCTGTTTACCTACAAGATGATGGAAGTGGCAGAAGTTATTTAAATATGGGTCACTGCATAGTGACAGACAAATGCAGAGTAGCTTTGTTTTACTTTTTTTCACTAATTTCCTTGTATTACTTCTGAAGAATTTACTTCAAGTCCTTTGTAGGTTTCTTGACCCATGAAGTTAAGTAATTTTCAACCCTAGAACATTTGTACTTTTTTTTTCCCTCTCTGCTTCCAGTCTGGGCTGCGCTGTGTAAATAGCGTAAGAAAATAAATGAACTCGTGTAAAATGGAATATAGATTAAACGTGCTAGATCTAGGCAGGGAAAGAAAGCTTATAACAAGAAATTGGTCTGTACCAGTATTTAATAAGTTCCAGTCTTGATTTACCTAGATGTTGCAGAAGAGAGCTCTGAGATAACTTCGATGTGTTAGAAAGCCACTGCTTGGTGTTGCCCAGTTCTGCTAGGCCAGGGGGTTCAAATAAGCCTTTGTTGCTGCTTCCAAGTTTGTTAGTTTGGGTAGTAATTGTCTCAAAGTGTTTGAAGAACCTTTAGGTTCTTGCAGATGAGACTGTTCATTAGAACCACCTGTCCTACCAATTACAGCTGGTTCTCATTATCTCTCTTTTAGAGCAATTCAGTGTTGCTGATGAGGTAAATGAAACATGGGTTGCCCTTTCAAAAAGTCATGGAGGGGGAATGTTTGTTTATTTTACCTCTGCTTCTAAAGGTATCAGTTTGTTGCTGAGAAGGTAAGTTTCAAGGAAGTTGATCATGGCTGTACCTGAGTGGCTGGATGCTGAGATGTTCTGCTATCTATAGCAGACATAGGATAAACCACAGGTGGGTGTCCAGAGTTGGGAAAGGAGAGACTTTATTAAAATAGCAAGGGGAAATAAGAGAAAATGGGTTGTTGTGCTTGATTATATAGGTGACTCTTCTTCAAAAGTTCTGACTACTCTGACATAGGGTGCAGTCAGCTGAGGTTTCATTTAGTTAAAAGGTAGTTAATTGATAAGAGATATGTACTTTGTTATCTAAGTATGGTGGCAGGAGCCCAGGACAATCTAAAGACAGCACTGCTTTTTGTATGTGACTTATGTTTAAAGTTTGTTTTACTGTGGAAGTCTATTGCTACTCTAAGTATTTTAGTTTTTTCTAGTAAATATTCATGGGTTGCTGTGTAGGAATATGTTAAATTTACTAGGTTTTATAAAGAAAACAAGCCATGCTATAAAACGTGCAATAACATAAAAGCACAGTTTATAAGCTCAGTGTCTGTCTCAAAAAGTATCCACAGAATTTCTGAGACTTGTGTAACTTTTTTTTTTTTCTTTAACAAATGCACTGGGACTGATTTACTTTCTTTTTATTTTTTTTTTAAGGTCAATTTCACTGTAATGAGTACGACGAGTTGAGGTTCAGGTGGTTGAGACAGACAATGGAATCCTTCATCCCACATCCTCAGTTTGACTTAATAACCATCTCTAACCTGGATGGTAGACAGATTGGAGAACTTAAGCCTGAGTTCTTTGACAAGGTAACATTATTGCTCATTAGCAAAAGATATTTCTTCATTTTGCTTCTTTTCCTATGCTGTTCCCCTTTTTTCTGTGTTTTTCTGAAGATATTTGCACATGAACTTGGATCTTTGTTATATCAATATCTGCAGTGCCTCAGAAATCATTTGATGAAGCTTATTGCACATTTGTTCATGTGTTAGATGATACACCCAGTTAGTCCTGACAAGGAGTCTTGAAAACAAAGAGCTTATGGCTTTGGATGTATATTGGAAGTGCTCTGTCACAGCTTGAGCCAGTGGCTGAGCACCTGGTGGGAAGGCAGGGCCAACTCAGGGAGCTCAGGTGCAAGCAGTGCACTTGAGTGACCAAAAGAGGTAGAACCAGGATCCACCCCTTCCTATACCTCACCTAAGGGTTGGAAGTGGAGGTGAGGGTATCTTTTGCTAGAGATCCCTGCCTACCTGAGGCCTTCTGAAGGTAATCAGATTCTTTCGTTTCTATGCCTTCTACTGTCATGTCTGAGCAGATCCTCATTTGCTGCAGCCTGAGGTCTTGCTGCTATGCCATTGTTGTGCCTTCCATCATGTTACCATGAGGGAAGGAGAAAGATCCATCCAGCTAGAGTGTAGTTTTGGGGCAGCAGCTTCTTATTTCCTACGTGGTGATTCCTTAAGAATGCCACATCTCAACTTAGTAATTAGATTGTTCCCACCCCCAAAATGGAAAGTAAAATATGGTGTTTTAAGTGCTTCCAAAGGTGCGTTGGGTGGGTTTTGATATACAGTTTTCAGAAAGTGAATTATCTGCATTGTGAGTGTCTCATTTGCTCTTTTTTGTATAGATCCTGGTTGATGCTCCTTGTTCAAATGACAGAAGTTGGTTATTCTCTTTTGATATTCAGCAAGCTACGCTTAGGTTACTACGAAGGAGAGAGTTGTCTGTTCTGCAGTTCCAATTGCTAAGGTGAGAAGTGCAAAGAAGAGCCATTAAAGGAGCTTTTATAGTTAATGAAAATTATATGAGGCTGAGATCTGTCATGTCTAATATCCAAACCTAAGTTGCACCACATGAGGGGAAAAAAAAAATGTAAAGAGTGCGTTGTTGTAGTTGTTGTTTAGATGAAAAAATTAACTTGAATATGGACATTGCTTGGTGTAACATAAGTGGTGAGGTCGGGGTCCCTTGCTGTGTGGTCCTGTTTAACTAAATTATTTGTATCCATTTGTTTTGGAATGATTCAGAGCAGTCAGGTACCATAGCAGTGTATCTTTAGCAAATACAGCTAAAATGATTTCATAGTTATTCCTTATCTGAAGTGAAAACTTGCATAGCATTCCTGGTTTATTTCTTTTTCTTAAACTTTGAGGGAGTAGTCTTGTTTCTGTGTCTGTGTGTATATATTCCCCCTTGATTACTGTTAGACCAAAAATACTGCTTACCATAACTATTTAGGTTTAAAAAAAAAAAAGAAGAATGCTGGTTTATGGGGGAACCAGGCTGGGAGAGGCTGTCTATTTTTCAGGAGCTTCTGCCTAGTAACTTAAATCAAAGTTGTCATGTATTACACTTTTTAATATTAGCAGACAGGCTGGCTAGCATTTGTGAAACCTTTGAAACTCATTTTTCTCTGATGAGGGAAAAACTGTCCTGTGACTTCTCAGTAATTCCTTCTAGACTTGAGTGTTTTTAAGTAAGAAATAACCATGCTTGAAGACTATCTGTCAAAGCAAGTTGAGGGGAAATATAACATATTACAAAAAAGGAAGTTATTATGGAAAGTTCCCTTTGCAGCATTTCCAGATAGGTCTTTTCCAACCAGAACTTGTGCAAAACTATCAGAAGCCTGTGATTTATAGCAGAAATATGAGTATCTTATTGCAGTAATGCATCATGTCATCCATTTCCTTTGAAGAAATCAATCACATTTAAAACGCTGACCTACTTCAGTTTTTTTCTTTTCAATATTTGACATACAAAATCCAATTTGTGATTCCCAACCAAAAGAAAGCATATATCATGCAGTGAAATTTAGAGAATTTGCATAAATCACTGTGGATTGTAATGTTGAAGTGGAGGATTCATGACAACAAGAACTTTTTTTAAGAACAAAACCAATGGAAATACGCGCCTGTCACCGCAAATAAAGTTTGACTGAATTATTCCTAAATTGAGGAAAGAATTTCGTCTGTTGAAAGTACTCTTTGCAGTAGCAACAAGAAGAATAAGTGTTGTAAGGACCAGAGTTGTTTTGAAATGGAAATTAAAATCCTTTTACTTGCATTTCATCATTCAGATATCTGAGCGGTTCTGGAGGTTAAACAATATTGTTATGCACACTGGATATTTTTGTCTTCTAAAAGATTTTGGGGCACACAATAATGGTGAGATTCATGGCGTAAAGACTGCCCGCTTAATCTAATAATGTACTTGGTAAATGTTGTATGTGTCTGCTGGATTTTTACTGCTCCTTCTGATTATTTTAGAATGGATTTCCAATATTAATGGCATCTCAGATTATATGTGAAAGGAGGAAAAAGGAAATCATAAAATGAGACCAAGAAAGCCTAAATGATTCATGCAAGTGCATTAGAATTTTTGCAAAACTAAGATTGTAGAATATTGCCTACTTGAGGCTTTGTTTTATAGCCAGGGTGCATAATTATAAATCAGAAATTCAGTTTGAGTTCTGTCTCTGATACTTTCTGGTAATAGGTACCTGTAAATAATATCCAGGAAGGCTGAATGTATGTGAAATCACCTGGCTTGAGTCAGTGCTAGCTCTGGGTTACCTATTCAGGCTGCCTTGAGCTATATGTTCATTGGTATCTCTCACCTCAGCTGTTCTATCTGTAAAACAGTAATAAATATAAAGCTAGATCTCAGCTAATTAACCAATTTAATTAAAAAATTAAGGAAAAAAAAGCAACTGATGGAATGTTCTTCCTCCACCACTGTGAACAAAATTTGGAATGTAAATGAATAGCATAGATGTTGCTTATAAAATTTGCTGTTCAACAAGGGCATCACCGATTTGGAGGAAATTGAGACTGTAGTGATTGTTAATATTGAAACCAAAGCATCCCTGCAGAGTGCTATAATCCAAGAACACGCTGCAAATCTTGTTATTATTTGGGGTGTTCGTGCAGAAAAGAAATTGCAAAGTAAGGAGCGTTCATTTCCTGATAGTGAATGCTAGCAAGGGAGGCCGTGGTTCCCACAAATGAGTTTACCAATATTATCAGTTCTCAAATGAAAATTAAACTAGGGGTTAAGGTTGAGTGCATAATAACTTGATGGTGAAACCATTGCAGATGTTGTAATTATTCCTGAACCAGTTATTGCAGCTGAAATAAACTGTTAGGATTCAGCTGAAAATATATCCAAACAGGATGCGCTTCAGAAAATGCAACAAAGACATTCAGACTACTTTAATTCTATACACAACGTTTTGCAGGAGTTAAACAGCTGTAATTGGTGTTTAATACAGTTCTGGTCGAGTGGAACTCAAACTGACTTTAAGAGATGTAGCTGGCTTTTTTTACCTCTTTTTCTCTGGAAGTAGTTAACTGCAAGGGTTAGTTTTGAGTGTATAAGACAAGCATGCTTAAAGCCAAAAGGTCTGAGAGAATTCGGAGTATATGAGAGGTTTGAAGAACCATGACTATATGAGACTATGGCCATTCAGCCCTTCTGATTACTGGTAGCAAAGGCAGTAATGCAAAGTAGTTGTTTTTGCTAGTTGTACCTGGTCTTCTTTTTCAGAATTCAAAATGAAGCTTTGAATCTAGGCTAAGGAATTAGAAAAAGACTTCATTGTCCCTGGTTAATAAATGCTTCAATCAAGACAATGAGCATGTCCCAGGATCACCATGGTTTATTACAGCATGTCAGCAACTCACTGCAACCAAATAAGGAACTTATTTTTCCTCTGTCTACTTGATATCTATCTGCGAGAACAGCCCCTAAGCACTCTTTGTGCATGTTAGCAGAATGTCCGGTGTCTTCTCTTCCCTCTTGAACATCAGGGTCAAGGTGTGTGGCACACTTGTGTGGCCTGTAAAATAAGATTGACATTTTCCTTTACATCATCAGGTAGAATTGGCAGTCCAGGTCTCTAAAGGCTGACTTGCGTACCAGCAGACCAGCACTGTTTTCTGAAGCCCAGGCTTTTGAAGATTAAGTTAATAATAAAACTTCTGGTAAAAGTTTAGGATGCAAACGGTTTAAGTTACAAGCTGCTGTTTTCTCTCTGTAATTAAAATCAGTGATGTGGATTCATAGAATAAACATGCTTGTAGAATTTCACAGGTGAAAGTACAGTTGTATCCAGAGTTCCCTTAATGTCGGAACTTAAAAAGGGTAGCGAGGCTGAATGTCATCTGGGAAATAGAAATACAAGAGTCCATTCAGAAATAGGGCGTCCTTGGTTGAGATACTGTTGGACTGCTAACATCAGAGCTATGTGGGTGAAGTTGTGGAACATTTTTAAATGGTCTGAGGGAATTCTAAACTGAGATATCAGTTATGGAGGGCTGAATTGAGAGAGGAAATGGATGCTGTGTCCTGTGGAGAAGGGAAGAGAAAGCATGTAAGAAAAGTGAGGGGTAAGTCACACACAGGATTGCTGATCTGCACTGTTTTTTGCCTTGTTCCCTGGAGTTTTTCTTCTTTCTCCTCATGTAGTCTTGTTTTCTATAATCATCTACTCACCTTCACTAAGTATCTGTTGTTCTGACTGATTCTGCACATGGTTCTTTCTTTAACCCCTTTCTGTCTTTGAAAAGTTGAGTAATTTACATCTGTTAATGTGCTAAGTCTGCAATAGGCTTCAGAAGTCTCCTGGTCTGCATTTCTCTAATTGAGAAGGTTCTGCTGTTAGTATTTTCTCAAATAAAACTTTTAAGTTGGGAAGAGGAACAGACCTCTGCAAGTGTTAGTTGTGCTATGACTAAAATAACAGAAGGGTTGAAGTTCTGATTTGAAGTGAGCTGACTCTGGCTGCTACAGGGTAACCACACCTAGCCTTACTGTTATCAGCACTGATTGTGTGGAGGCACAGCATGTATGTGGACGAGGCAGCTGCAGCCTTTGAGAGTGGAAGAAAAGTTGATGAGTGTTGCATTGACACTTTTGGCTCTTAAATGTGTGTCTAGAAATAAGCTGGTTTGTTGCCCTTGTAAGGATGTTGCAGTTTTAGTATAGCAAAGG
The DNA here is from genome assembly GCF_054131305.1 of Coturnix japonica. NCBI lineage: Eukaryota > Metazoa > Chordata > Aves > Galliformes > Phasianidae > Coturnix > Coturnix japonica. Next base: position 82,124,502 of record NC_140663.1, read on the forward strand.
GTATCTCGTAGCCCTGTGTGAACAGGGTGATTGTTCTAAGACTCAGTGCTCATCGCAAGAGAAAGCTCAATAATGTTAAACGGAAGGCCTGATATTCTTATCAGAAGAACTTCAGATTGTTTGCTGTAGAAACATTATTGATCAGAATTTTCAGAGGAAGAAATTGACTAATAGATGTGTTTGATTTTCTTCTTTGGAGGCTGTTTACTTTAATTCTGCAAAGGAGCTGTTTCTTACCATACTGCATAGTGATATTTGAACTTGTCTCTCTCTTGTACACCTCTGTCACTGCTCTTCACAAATTATTTGAAACTGGGCATGTCATCACAAGAAGGATTTCCTTGTCGTTTTGGCTTTATCTGGGAAAAGCAAAGCAAAACCTTTAATGCACAGTCCATATTACTGTGCTGCACCTGGACTCCTGTAGGTAAAAAGGAAACGTGTGATAGTGTTTGTCAACAGAAAGAATTGAGGGTAAAAGCAAGCTTAAATTCAAACACTCTAATTCTTGAATAGTTTCTATGTGTTAGCAGGTTTTATTCTGATCAGTGTTGTGCACATTGAGCAGTAATACATTCCAGTTGCCGAAAGATGGCACTGTTGAAGTGCTATTGTTTTTTTAAATGCCCTATAATATACCCCATCTTTTTACTTTAAATGCTGTAAAAGGTTAAATGAGTAGTGTAATTAATGTTGACCCTTCCAATGGCATGCAGTGTACACCCAAGCATAGCAGGAGTGGGCTGAACATACAGGTGCTAAATATGATTTTGAAATGCACGTATATTTTCTCCCTGTTTTTAAAGGAGAATTGGAGGTGCCAAGACTTTTAAAACAAGTAAAATGTCAGCTTATCATGTTTAATTTTCTCCTAGTGTGAAAAATCTTAATTTAGGGTTCTTGCTAACTGTATTTTAGTTGCTTGAAGAAGTGCTTTCAGAGTTGTTGTATGGCTCTAGAGCTGTCTGTATTCCCAGAGATACTAAATACTAGTGTTTCCTCTAATAGCATCATCTCCAGTTCTAGGTTTTAAAGTAATTATTGAGAAATAAACTTTAAAAAATTGCTTTGAAATAGTGTATTCTTTAAAATAAGTGAAACTATTATCCAGTATTCAGGATTTGTGAGGGATTAAAAGAGACTAGTGCACCCTTTTACCTCTGACTTTGTGGTACCTCAAGTGCCATTTAACCTGTTTCCAAAGAAACATCTTGCAAAAAATATTAAGTAGGGCAAAACTTTTTCTTTGAATAAATTCATTTAGAATGAGAAAAGCTGCAATTTATGTTTGGATCACAGTTGTGTTTTAAACTTATGTACTGGAAAGATTTAAGTGCAGATTCAGTGACTGTAAAGTAATGATGTCAGTAAGCCAAAGCAGACATGAAGAAGCATCAAGCAAATTTCTACAGAATAATGTGCCAGTTAATCTCAGCATAACCTGTAATTTTCCAGCTATTGTAATTACAAGCCACTGATTTCAGTATTTTGATGTTGTATTGCATTTCCCTAATTGTACAGTGCTGGTATCTCTGAAGTTGCAATCACTACCTCAGAATATATTGAGGTTTTTTTCCTTTAGTTTAACACACAGTTCTTTTTCACAAACATGTAGTAGTAATTGCAGATCTACGATGCACTTCTTTTTGCATGCTATTTTATATTGTATCTTGGAAGAGCTAAACCTGGAGGTTTTGGATTCAGGCCTTACATGATGAATGGTGCATTTCAATTGATTGTTTTGTGTTTTACCAATTTTATTTTATTTATTTATTGCTGTGCATTAACTGTGTTACAGAAGTAAAACAACAACCTCACGCTTCTGAGGTCATGCAATATGAAAAGGTGCAACACAAGCTGAGTAACAAAAATCAGCTGTTGGCAGTGTAGTAAAACAGAGTTGGTTATTTGGAGAACTTGACATGTGAGGCTCCAGGAAAAACTTCCTGTCCTTCCAATACGTGTTCTCGTGAGAAGCCTGAAACTGTGCAGTGTCAGTGCATGTTATGTGTAAAATTCAGTATTTCAGCATTTTAGCTAAATTTTGCTACTTCTTTCACCAGTAGGAAGAACCTCTGTTCCACTAAGAGAAAAATCACTGTGGTTTAACTACTACCTCATATATTTTATGCTTAAGCAACACGTTATAATAAAAGAAAGGTGAAAAACTGTCAGTGTATTCTACCGTCGTGTCTTTATTTTTTTCAGTCATTCTAGTTTTGGAGCTCATGTTTGAAAGTTACCGTGTACTTTATGACAAGCACCGGATTGCCTTGTTGAGAGTCAAGCTTTAAGTAAGAATCAGAGCAGTAATGTCTCACGTAAGAGGAGCTGTACATCCTTTGACTGTGTATTCACAGCAGTGATGGTGTGTTCTGCTGGGTGTCAGTATGCTATGGTCCAGCTCTGATGTGCCCCTTTAATGGGCTTGTTTCCCCCTCTGTTGTTTATATGAGATTAGTTTCCTAAATATATTTTTGCGTGCTTTCTTATGAATGAATTCTCTACCTTGCTGACGATGAGGGGATCTGATTCTCTGAATCAGCTTAACCCACCGCATTATCCCCCTGTGACTTTGAGCCCAGCTCTTCTTCACTTTGAATTTTGCAGCTCTTTGAAGGTTTTTCAAAAGCCAGGCACAGCTTAATCAAGGATGGCGGTTGGTTGACATTGAACACTGCTGCTGAAGCAGCTGTTGCTGAGCCTGTCAAGATGGATAGATACAGTGATTTAACCTTGCAGTGTCAAGTAATCTCTACTGGGTATTTTAATTCATGACATAGGTTCAGAGTAAAGATGACTTTGCATTGAGCGGAGTGACTTTTCTGGGTCATAGGACAGTGAAAATTGCCAAGGAGTCCTGGTTCCCATTGTGAGATTTTCTGGATTTTCTTCTGGAAATGGTGTTGCTCCTTCCTCTGAATCTTGCACCAGGGACTTGGTGGTTGGAGCATGATGCCTTTGGAGGTAGTGCCTCGAATGTTTGCTACTTCATAGGAAAAAGAAAAGCATTTAGCAGTGTCTATGCTAGCCTACTTTTTCAGTACTTACCTCTTACCTTTTCCAGTTTTTAACAGTAGAAGTATTTTCTCACTTGTTTAAATTCTCATAAGTATATGCATTATGGGAAAGCACTTGCGGTTATCAACAGGAATACAGTTTCCAGGTGTACTGAAAGTACATCTTGATTTTTGAGCAAGAATATCTTCACACTTTGGCTGTTCTTTTGTGGTGCAGTATTCCTGGATATATGGAGAAGGTATAAAAGGAAGGAGAAAATACAAAAACGAGAAAATTATTTGGTTTCTTATGATATTACGAAGATGAGCTACACTTTAAGACACTGTTTAGGTCTCTTTTCTGTAAGTTCTGATAAAAAGCTAGAAAACAAGAAGCTATTAGAAGAATGCTTTTATGATTTCCAGAGCTGGTACGAGTCTAAGGAGACAGTAAGAGAACTGTGCACTGATTCTGGTTTGTTGTTCATCTTTAGAATTTACTTTCCTATTTTTTAATGGTTTTGCATTTGCTTATGCTTAAACACAGAGGTCTCTCTAAGAATGGCCTCACCGTACTTTCAGTACTGTACTGTACTTAGGTACTATGTCCTTAGTGAGGTCTTCAGATACCGCTATAGCACATGTACAAAGCTAAGTATTTTTAGAAGGAGTAACTGAACTGTGATCAGTTTTTTTTCTCCTTTCTTGTAGTGCCAGAAACAATTACGCCTGTGGCAAAACCCCACATTTCAGTGACCTTTTCAATTCCGTTAAGTGTTGCTTATGTTTCGTACATCGTGTTTTACATGTTAAATGTGGATACGTATAATCAACTTGGTGTATGAATGAGGAACTGCTTACGAACTACATTCACAGCTGTTTTATCAATGCTTGCGTTTGTCTGAGAAGTGAATATGTTGTCTTGCTTTCTGGTACTCTGACTGTGGCACTTAATTATCTGTGTTGTTTTGTTCATATGTTTACAAGTGCAGGATTTGTGATGTGCCCTGTGATTCCTCAATAGTAACTATAATGAACAAGTGACACTTTGAGCACTGGGCTATTTCTTTCCAAGACACAGCACAGTGGCATTGAGTGTTAGCCCAAAATTCTGAAGAGATGCTTTACTGTAAGATTCCTAAACTAAAAAATGGTACTGTGAATTATGCCTTAAGAAGATAATTTCACAAAGATTGCTTTCACTCTAGCATTTGAAATCTAAGTAAACAGGCAGTCAACACAAGATATCTAAAAAACTTTTCTTGTCTGTCATGAAACAGAATGGAATATTACTTAGATTACTGAATTTCTTGCAGATATCTTGTGATATGCATACCGTGGTTTCCTGCTCTGATTTATAGTTGTCTTCCTTACATCTGGCTGTGTTTTGATTGGTTAGACAAGACAGACAGAAGTAGCGTTAACTCTGCCCATTAAAATGGATGGCTGTCACTATAGCACAAGAGCTCCATGCAAAAAGTTACTTGGAGAGACAACTGAGGTTCTCTGGTTCAGTACTTTTTGTACCCTGCTATAAGGTATATGTATATTGGGATGCAGGAGGAGGAGAAAGGGTGACTATCCAAGACTTAGTAATTGAAGTGAATCCTGGTAATTAGAATCATAGAGTTGTTACGATCGTCTAATCCAACTATGAACCCATCACCCAACTGTCAACCCATCAATTGCAGAATTTTGGAAAATAAGGTCTGAGTTGGACAAGGTGACTTTCAGAATGGCATTCCAACATAAATCTTTCCATGATCGTGTGAGAGGATGTTGGTACAACTATTCTTTATTATCTTTCTCAAGGTGATGTGGTAAATGCCATCCATATCTGACTGTATCTAAAATATTCTTAAGCACTTTCACAGATTCTCAAAAACTACTCAGAAACCTGAGATAAGCTTGCTCCTTCACAAGCTTTAGCTAATTTTGGTAGCATCCTAGAATGAGACCATTAGGCTCAGTTAAATTGGAAGTATTCAGACTACATAAGTACTCTGTAACCTGCTCTTTACCTATAACAGGCTGATCTTGAACTGTTCTCTCACTTATGCTAAATGTGGTAGCCATCTGCTCACTTACTGAACTGATACAACAAAGGCATTAAACACTGACTTTTAGTTTTTGGTTTCTTTCTTTTTTTAGCATCATCTGTTGAGAGAGATTTGTTCCCTTATGCAAAGTAAAAATGGAGTAGTGTAGTTACCAGCGAATTATGTATTTGGCTTGTTGATCAGCCTTACTGAGACTAATAGAAGTGAGCGAGATGGGTTTATGCTGTTCAGAGAAATACAATGCAAAGTTTAACAGCATAATGCAAAGAGGATAGAGTATAATACAAAGGTGTTCTCACCTGGGAAGGTGAACAGTGTTGTATTATCTCAGTCATTTGTCCTGGCGTTTCCCTATTATTTTGGACAGGACTTTCAGAGTTGTTTTGATCCTGCTTGTGATAAAGCTTTTATTATTGATTCTTTTTACTGAAAAGGCCCAATCTTGTTTTGAAAGAAATGAAAGAAGGGACCCGAGATTTCTCCCTCCCCCACTCTTTTTTTCCTTTTTTCTCAACTGCTTTCATTCTGATATCATGTTTAGCAGAACCTCAGCTTGCCTCTGGAGGATCTGCTGTTTCAATGCCATAGTGTTTATTCATCTGAGCCTGGAATCGAGCTCACTGCTTCTGGGGGCAGCTCACCTGAATAGAGGATTGGGGTTTTTCTTTTCCACTTGGTGTCTTCATGTTGTTGGTTTTGTTTTGTCTCTCTTTGTGCTGTCACCTCAGTGATACCTACCAGTCTAAGACTACAAGAGTCTTCTGTGGTGCAAGGTTTTATTACTTTCTTAAATGTGCTATAAGTGAAAATTAATTGTCTATCTCATTTCCTTACTCACACGAGTTATAGTCTTTCTCTCTCTATGAGAAGGACCTTGGGGATCTGCTTTAATGGAACGTAAACAATTTGTTCAGTCTCAGTTTCAGTGGGGAATTAAGGGCAGGATGGGGGGGTTGTTGGGGTAGGAACACCCTGTTCTGTCCATCAGTAGACATGAAGTTTTCTATAAACCTGAAATATTGCCCTTATTTAGTCAGTATTTGTCAACAGGGTAATAAATGAGGGGTATATAAACACGTAGGCATATGTAGATGATATAATGCAACAAATCATATTTCCTTAGGAGATCAGATTCAAAAGTAATGTCTCAGTGAAATCTGCAGTCCTGATATATGCTGAATAAGTTGCTGAAATGGCACAAATTAGAGCAGAGCAATTAGTCCAGGCTATTATTGCAACATTACATTCTGCTATTTGTTCACTCCAGCAGCCAGCTAAGTATCTAACTAGCACTTTTGATGTGGCATTCACCCATTTTGTATGCACAGTTGCAGCATTTTCACAGTTGTGCTGTGCATATAAATGATCCAGAGTGTATTCTGCAACTCTGAATGAATGCTGTTGTCTACTTGTCATTCTTATATTAAAAGAAACCAACACACTCTTAATTAACTGAGAATACAATAACAAATGAGAAGGCAAAACTGTGATGCAGGTGTTTTCCTGAACTGCCAATTATTCTATTAATATTTCAGTGGGGTTTTTTTTCTCCTACTTGTGTACTTATTTGTAAATCTGGATTTAAATCTCTTGTACCTTTCCTTCTTTTTGCCTCCCCTGTCCTCTCCCTCAGTACGTCACTGTATACGTTGAACATTGTTTTGTTTCATTATTTGCAGGTCTGCTATTAAAGCACTGCGTCCCGGTGGATCCCTGGTCTACTCTACGTGCACTCTCTCAAAGGCGGAGAACAGCGATGTAATAAATCTCATTCTAAACTCCTGCTCTAACGTTATTCCTGTAGATATACGTGAAATTGCCAAAGCTGTTTCCCAGGAATTCACTTTTCACAGTGATACACAACAGCATGAGCTTCTGGTTCTGCCAGAGAAAGGGAGAGCGTGGGGCCCAATGTATGTGGCTAAATTAAGGAAAATTCAGTCCACGTGATGCCTGTTTCACTGATTAGTGAATAAGCCGTATTTATTTCTACTGTGCTGTGTGTGTTTGAACACGTCCAAGTCAACCGAATTTAGAGCTTTGATGTTTTGTATATGCAGCTCCCTAATAAGATGTAAATGAAATGTAACCTGGTTACCTGAAAATACAAAATGTGTTTTTTAATACAAACTTGGGGGCTTCTGCAAAATCAGAGCCCAGCGGTATTTTCCAGGTGATGTTCTTAAATGGATTTCTATTCCAGAGTAGAGGCCTATGTCCTACATGGTGCTTTTTGTACTGTTTTTAAATTACTAATTCAGATTAAATGCAGTATATTTTTTCAAAAATGGTGTGAATTGGTGCCTGTTTCTGAAGTCACTGAAATCCTGCATTAGTTTTTGAAGATATCTTGTTTGAATTGTGTTTTTTCTTGTAGGAGCTGCTTTGTATGCAGAGTTGATCATCTCAAGCTCTGCCTATTCCTAGTAATGGCAAAACAGGGGTAATATTAGTTAGGTTTGTTACTGCTTGAAAACTCTCTTATATTTAGCTGCTGACCTTTGCAGCTGTACATCAACACCAGCTTGTTTTTAGCTTAGAAAAATAATTTATGTGTTTGAAAGGTCTTTATAACAGTGGATTTAGATGTGTTTCGCTTTGATACTTAGTTTGTGACATAATGCAGTATATCAAGCTGGCTATAGAGCACCTAGAACTGGAATGATTAATAACTGCAGTAGTGGTAACTGTATTCAGACAGTTTTGTTACACGATTGCACTCATTATGAACAAAATAATCTGAAAAGGTGGTTTATACCCCGAGTTAAGGAATGTTAAATGAATTTGTGATGGCACGTGTGGTATGTACAGAAGGAGATTCAATGCGAAGAGTATGTATTAATGTTCTCTTAAGTTTCCTCAGTTCTGCTATACAGTGCTGTAGAGAAATATGGCTATATAGACAGGTACGTACATGTTCATGCATATACACAGAAAAGCCATATTTTCCAGTATAATGTCTATTGACTGGGTGTGTAAAGCACGGATATGTCAGTGCTTGGCTTTTGCCTGTGAATAAGTCATCTAACAGTGTATCTGCTTGGTTGGATGCCTGTGATCAAGAAGAATGGAGCCCTTCTGTGCCACTCTTAACAAAGAGATGAAGTTGTTTCCCTGACTGAAGTTTATAGTAAGTTTTTAAGGAATGGTGTTGTAAAGAGTGGCTGCTTTTCTGTGAGGTGGATGGCACGTGTTTCAGGTTTGTGTGACTGCATACATACGGTTATTTCATATTTTGTGTATGTGTATTTGTGTGTGTACACATTTGTAACTGATTTTCCCAATCAAAACCAAGATTTAATGCAGATTTCTTTTTATTTTGAATACAGAAGGACATTGGATTGTAAATACTGGAAAAAAATAATTAAAATAATTATCAATTCAGCACCTCATTAACAAAGGTGAGAATAATGTTGATTACGTGAGGTCTTCTCTCCGAAGCTCCATTGGAATGCAGTAATTCTGCAGCAGTTTCTCCAGGAGTTCTATTATGACAAGCTGAAAAATGCTTGTTACCGTTATGAGTAAACTACCTTTTGTCTCCAGAATGGGAATGCTGGGAACCTCCTGGGTCTACTGTTTAGAGCAGTGAGAAGGCAGTGTTCAAAACGGTGAAAGCTGAAGAGTAGAAAGATCTTTGTTGCTTAAAAACAGATGCTGTTCTTCAGCAGTAGCCTTTGGTTCTTCGGGTCCCTTTGAATGAGAAGAAAATGGTTGGGGCGGTTTGCCCTCAAACAATATCTCACTGCTGTTCCTACTGCTGAAGCAAATAAATGCGAGAAGTACTCTTCTCCTTTGGTACATGGATTTCCAGTTAGATTCTCCCCTCACTTTGCGATGGAAAATGTTTGAGGTGCCCCAATAGTAGTAAATTTACAGCAGTATCTCTGAAAGCTTGAGGCAGAGAAGTCACTAATGTATGCAGATGATGAGACTGTGTTCCTTTGAAAAATCCGAACAGCATCTGCCCCAGAAACATTAAATGTAATGTCTGAATTTGGAGTCATCTCAGGCGACTGGAAGAAATAACAATACCCTTGTCAAAATGCTTTCCATCAGTTTTATTTGCCCTGTGGAAATTGAAATGGAAAGTGTAGAATGTAACATTCAGGAATGGAATTAAAATATGTGATTAAACTGAATAGTTGAGGGAAATGTGGGCTAGGTAATCACGCAATGAATAAAGGAATCCTTGAAAACTGAACTTTACTCAGTCTTGGCATGTGGGTGGGTCCCTGTGAACTGCATTGCATTAGACCTAAATTATGCTGCAAGGGCTACCAGTTTATATAAAAGCTACACTGAGTTCTGCAGCACCCTTTGCTGTTCTGGAGTTTCTTTTCAGCTAGCCTAAAAGGGCCGGAGGAAAAGAGGCTCTCTGAGAAGTAATACTTATTTTGCCTCATAGCAGATGAGTGCTAGTTCAGGGTACTGCAGAGAATTTATGTTCCAGTTAGTTCTGGCTGTAGACAGGGCTTTGGTAAGCACATGTGGTGGAGGGGAGTAAAAAAACAGTAAGGGAGATGTTCCTAATGGAGGTAATGGGGGTAGTTTGCAGACAACACAAAGCGACTTTCAAGTGAGGGTATTTCTTGGAAAGCTTGTGTGCCTGTTCACATATTTCTTGGTTACTTCCACTGTATTTAGAAGTGTTGTCTGTTACAGTGTGTCCAGAGGAGGGCCACAAAGATGATCAGAGGGGTGGAGCATCTCTGTGAGGAAAGTTGGTCTGGTGGTTGGCAACCCTGCACACAGCATGAGGGTTGAAAGTGGGTGATCATTGTGGTCCTTTTCAATCCAGACTGATTCTTCAGAATTTTATCTACTTACCTTCAGGACAAAGCAGCAGTCTGTTTTTTACATCCTTTTCCCTGAGGTGTACTATATCCTGTCTCCTCTGTCACAAGCAGCACTGTTGGAAATGAGGTAGCAAAAAAGTTGGTGGCTCCATTTTAATGGAAGCGGCAGCCCCATGAACAGTTATGTGAGCAAGCTGAGGGCAAGAAAGTGGCCTCTTTTGTTGTGTGTTGGAGTAGCCAGAGAAATCTGCATTATCTTCAAGGCAGGCAATTAAGACTGCACTTCTTTAATTACTTGCAGATCTATCTCATGTGGCAAATATCAGTGCAGAGGTATTTCAGAGACAGTAGAGGTAACTGGAACTCAACTAATTGTGCTTTTTCCACCATTCCTTTTTCAAACATACAGAAAATATTTTCTGTGTTTAGATGTTTGGGCTTTTTTTTTTAGTTTCTCTGTATGTATGTGTGTATATATGGTACAATAAGATGATCTTATAGAGGAAGCTTCAATATTTGCCAGATTTATCTTTTATCGATGACATCTGACACAGTTCAATTACAGCTTGTCAAAAGCATTCTCCACTGTGGAGCAGAGTGGAAAAACAAATTACACACACAAACGACGCTGGACTGTTACAGTCAACTCGGGGACTAACAACCTCTTGACTTTCTTACTAAGATGCATGAAAAGCAATGGAAGCATAATGTGAAATATGGGAGGAAGAATACCATGGCTTTCTGTGGCTCTGAACTGAATGGAACAGCAGCAATGCTGAATCCTGTGTAGTTCATCAGTGAGTGATGGAGAAGGGAGAATTCCTGGGTTCAGAGAGGGTAAAAAATTACTTGGGGCCACAGTTGTGTGCTGGGGTTGGGTAGGACCTGCCTAAGTCATTTGGCTATCAGTACTATCACTGTAGGGAAATTTATTCTGAGAATGTTGCCAGGAAAGCGATGGGGTTTTGCTTCAAATTAATCAAGTATTTAAATCAGCCATGAGCACTTAAATAGAACCTGACTACCTGTTTCTAACAGAGTGGTTGATCTGTTGGTGCTGTGTTCTTGTTGGGAAAATTGCTTTGGCCTGCTGGGGAACTTATGCAATAGAAGTCTATATTTTTATGTCTATAAATGAGCCTTTTTTTCTTTTTTTTTTTTCTTCCCCTATTTCTAGAGGAAACTTGAGCAGCACATATTTATAGTCAGTTTCCAGATAAAACTCAGCCAGAGATGAAACTCTTAAGTTCTCAATTACCATTTTTATCAAACTTGGATCAGAGAGCATGGAGTGTTGCTGGTCTCAGGCTTTATATAGCTCTGCTGTGCCCCCACCATGTGATTTCTGACAAAAGTTGGATTTTATAACATGGATCATAGCAATGCATTTATCTGAAAATACTTTTCCTGTCTGATCTTCCTCGGTGCCCCTAGGATTTAAGGTCAGAGTCTAATGGCTCTGGGAGGAGTTGGATTTTATTTGACAGAGTATGCAGTCTTCTGCAGAGTAAAGCATCATAGAGCTCCCTTGGCTTGGTTTAAAAAAATGCAGGTGGTATGGAAATAAAACACACTGTTTAAAAAGTGACAACTACTCTTGAAAGGAAGGGGTGGAACATAAATCTGGTTGGTCGCTTACGTAAGTGCTTCCTCGCTGTTTAACTTAGAGGTAGTACTGTGGACCTGGTCGCTTGCTTTGGTGATAGGCCTAACACAACTCATTCACCATTTGTCTCAAGCAACTTGATTTGCTACTGGAGAAATCTCTAGAGGTGCATATTTATCTTGCTTCAGTGAGAGTCTGCGAGCAAATGGCTTTCAAGAGAAGCAAGGCAAAAGTTCAGGCTCTTCATACGTGTTCTTGTGTTATGTTTTCCTGCTTGAGATGCGTCTTGAGTATGAAGTGTATAAGAATGTAGATCGTATTATAGACATGCTTTTTTCCCCCTTTTTTATTGTACTTATTAAATATTCTGCCCTAAAAGAGGAAGAAGTCTAGTGCTCTCTACCTAATAAAATAAGGTGTGTTGAGGCAGGTGGGAGTCGGTGGGTAAGGAACAATGTGAAAATAGCAACAGAATACCTGTTTTAAAAGTTCTCAGCTTGGCTGGAAACTGTTAGAGGAGTGTGCATGCATTACTGAGAATTAAACAATGGTATCAAGTTGCATTACTCAAAATTCAGAACATTAAATGAGTAGTTCACATCCCTGCCTGCTTTCATGTTCACCATCACACAGGGAACAAATGAGCAGCTATTGCAGTGCCTTTATTTGGTTATGTGGGGCTACGAAAAGCAGGTAAATATGTAACTGATAGAAATCTCAAGTATGTTTCTAGTTGTCCCTATCTGAAACAAGGTAAGAGTTTGGAGCTCTGCCTCATGTATTTTGTAATGGTTTTTACTTTGTTGATATGTTTTTTAGGAGAAGACTAGATTGGTTGAATCTGTGATTAAGTAGTTGATGGAATCATTCCTTACAGGAAGGAGAAGTCAGAACATTGAGTAGTTTAAATCTAGAGTGCACAGAGGATTAGAAAAGGTACAGGGAGGAATAATTTTGTGTTGGCAGGAAATAGACTTAATAGTACTTTTTATCTGTAATTTTTATGATTCTATGGCTAACTGGGGAAAAGTGTAATGTTCCTGATACAGCAACTGAAGGTAAGAGAGAGAAGATTGACATACCCAGAGCTGTTATAATTCATTTCATTACTTCACAAAGGGCTTTTATATTGTCACGCCCATAAAGCGCCAGTGTGTGTGCTTATAGCCAATTCATCTTTATATACTGCTTCTGATCCCATTGAGGTGAATGGCAAAACTCCCATCAATTTTAATGGCAGTGGGATATGGCCCATTTTGTAGATATACAATGTATATTTCCTGCACACACTACCTATGTTCTGTGTATAATGTGCCTCTCATCTGAGGCTCTGAGAATGTTTTACAAAGCGGTTAATTCAAAACTGTTCATGTCGCCTCCAACTGATAACGTGATCTGCCTTCAGAAGGAGATTTAGAAGTTGGCATTAGGTTATTTATTAATTTTAGGCACAGTATGCACTTAGAAGGTCTTCACGTGTGAAGGGCCATCTTTGGAAAATTTCCATGAATGAGTTGCTGGAGGTAAATAGATTAGAAGTACATGTCATACTTGCAAGGTTACCATTACGCTTCAAAACTGAAAAATAGGAAGCACCAAGGAGAATTGAAGGCAGCATGGATCATTGGGCTTTTATATTACTGGTAGTCTGCAGCCCCAGAGGCTTTGAAGGGTCCCTTTTGGATATCACTTGTGTGAATAGAATAGATTCACTTAATTAACAGGGTAACAAAAAACAAAAAGTCATTGTTGATTCTTTGAACATCTCAGCATTCTTACTGAGAAACATGTTAGACAGTGCTGAGGTACCCGCTTCTTCCAGAAACCACCATCCTCGAGTCTGTTTAAAATAAATGTGCAACATATGAGCTGTGTTTTAGTGACTTTAAACTCTTGCTGTTGTGCTTGAAAAATGTGGATTCATAACAGCATTCAGCACGTGTGTAATAGAAATAGAGCTGACAGGCCTGTGTCTTCACTTGAGCATCTTCCTTCCTTCACAGTTATGTACGTACATATGTAAGTTAGGTATTATTTGCATTCCTAGCTTAATGAGATAACGGGGTTTGTAGAGGACCCAAATGTTTACTTTGCTGTGTAACTTAGTCTTACAGGATAGTTGTGAGTTATGTACCAGTAGAGACTAAATAATTCAGCAAACTGTACTGCAGGTGGCTGATCACCAGGCCTTTCTGTACAACATGCTCTTTCACTTAGCGTGTGCTGCATCACACATTCTGTAATTGGAATATGCAAAGACTTAGTCTCTTTATTTGACTGGGATGTATGCAAGAGTATATTCACCTTGCTGATGTAGGTCTGCTTTTGGTTAGGGCTGTAACAATGAAGGATGCGTCTTCATGAATTTAAACGGCTGTGTTGTGGTGGAGTGACACAGGAAAATACTACTTACGCTTTCTTCTAGACTTGCAGAGTACAAAATGCTGTAGCTTCTAAACTCAACTTTGCTTTAGTCTGAGAAATGTGGCTTTTTTCTTTTTTTTTTTTTTTTTTTAATTATTGATGCTTGAGTCAAGAAACACAGAAGTTTTATTTCCTTTCAAATTGCATCATACAAATTGATTCTCGATGAAGAACAGGCATCTCAGAAAAACTTTTACAGTTTCACTTGGGTTGCAGGTGCAGAGGACATCAAAGTGGGGATATTATTGAAGTTAACACTCTGAAGGTTACTCTGCTACTTAAAGGAGCAGTGTAATTAGCCTTTGGAGTTTGTCTACAAGGTTTGTGGGGTTTTTTTTTGTGTTTTTTTTCTTTTTTGTTCTCTTCAGGAGGGGATATTAGGTAATAGTTGTGGTGAGAATGAATGTCTGAGGAAGAATAGGTGCATTGCACTGAAAAGTGTATGGGATTATTCTGCCAGTGCAACTGAATGGATCCATGCTTAGCTCAAGTTCTTGATATGGAGAACAGCTCCTCCTCCTACATGCTTAAGTACATCTGCTGAGAGGCTTCTATAGATGCTTCTACCTGAAAGGACTTAGAGATGGCTAGAGTGCGGTTTGGTTCTCAGGATCACAGATAAGTATATGAAGGCTGATTAGATGCAGTGCACTGTGCTTTATTTTGTCTATTTTAGTGAACTTTTTGCATTGTTGATGTATGTATTTTGAATAAGCAGAGGAAAAAAAGGAACTATGCTAGAGATAAATGTCTTAGTATAAAGTTTTGTAAAGTTCTTTTTCCTATTTAAAAATTGTTCTTTCTGAAATCGGATATAAGACAAAAAGACTGTAAAAGGTTTTCTAAGACAGCACATTCTCTGTTGAATCTACATTAAAAGGAAAATTAGAACACTTGTCTTTCACTCTTTACACAATGCCTTTAATCTGTCGGAAATGGAGTAAGGTTGTGACAGTAGCTAAGTGACCTCGATGTCAAAGTCATATTCGCTTCCTTGGAGATCTGGGCTGTCAGAAACAGTTCAGCTATTTGAAAATGTTAACTTAAAGGTCAAAATGGACTAGGATTCAGTCAACTCTGTACAATTCTTCTTTTTCCCTATGGTTACTTCAGGTAAAAACTGCTGTTGCTGATAGTGAATGGGAAAGTCCATTTGATTTTTATTTCCATAGGGGATTTTAAGCAAAACAGTGTGTAGACTTGGTTTGGAAAGGGCAAGGTAAATTTATGTTGGAATACTTGCAACTGGTTTATGCTGTTTAACTGATGATTGTTAGGTTGAATAAAATGGGACTGGGCACGTGAACTGCATTTCGCTCTCCCGCATGTGAAAATTTGCAGCGGTAACTGTGTTGCAGGCAGAGCTTAAAATGTCATCGTACAAGTTCATCTCTGAAAGCACACATGCCTGTGTTTAACTCAAGTAATACGACAGGACATTACAAAGGAGACACAAACAGAAAGACAGCAGTGTGCAAATTCCTGGCTCTGCGGTGACGAAGATAATCTCAGACTGCAAATCCTTACTTGGGTTAAGTCTGTCTCAGAGGTTGCAGCTGATATCTCCATTCAGGCTCCAGAATGTATTTAAAGATGAATGTTTAGGCCTTGGTGAGGTTAAGACCATACAAGCAAACAAATGGGTTTCACCTTCAGAAAAATGTAAGCTTATCTGTAAGAAAAGCACTGCTAAATGCAACCCATCAGGATGGTCAGTTGCTCCTGCAGGACATCTCCATCGCTCTACTGGACTGAGTGCAATAGGGAAGCCCAGCACTTTGGGTCACCCTGCTCCCTTTGCTGCTGCTTCTGTTTCTTACTTCTCTGCACTTAAATAACATCCTGACATTTGTAGAGAAGAAACATTTTGTTTCTTTCTATACTAACTTTTAGAGGAGGTAAAAAGAAATGGCAAAGTGGTTGGCAACCCTACACACAGAAGGGGGATTGAAACTAGGTGGTCGTTGTGGTCCTTTTCAACCCAGGTCATTCTATGATTCTGTGAAAAATAGCAGGAGAGACAAAAATAGTTCTGGAAAGGGGAGTGGACAGATTGGTTTTGTATTGGGGGGAAGAGAATGAGTACTTAAGGCATCTGAATGAGCATCCAAAATAATTTCAATCAGAAACACTGGTAAAGATTACTCTCTTGATTTTAGGAAAGCTGAAAAGTGTATTAATCGGTTCTCTCTGCTTTCTTTCCCATTAGCGGCTGTATTGAGCAAGGTGTTTGAGTAGCTGTGTCTGGCTTTACAAGCATGTGGTAGTTTTAGGAGTACCCATAGCGGGGATGGCTCATTTTAAGCTTCTCTTTACAAAAGGCAGCAGTTAACAAAAATGAAGTGATCCTTCAGATAACAACTCTTACTGAATGTGTAGTAATCTCATGATTTCAGGCTTCTTTTGATATTCAAATCTCCATGGGTAAGAAGTAAACACGAGGGTTTCGGAATAATGAATCTTTGCTCTTCTTTCCTTGGTGTACTCTCTTTTCAGAATGACTGTTTCAGAGCAATAATTAATGTGACAATGTGAAAAATACTTTCTGAAGTGCAGTTGGTTTGGTAGTGGCGTATTCTATTGGAAAAAGTTAGCAAACATTAAAATATTAGAGTATCGCTGTTAAAGCTTCCTTACGTTTTATGTAATTGTTTGTTGAGTGTAATATAATGAGAGTGAGATATGATTCTATCCCCTTGTCTTCTTCAGCTCATTCTGTAATGAGCTCATTCTGTAATGAGCTGAAGGTCTGCAGTGATGTTTTTGAACTTCTGCTCTTTTACTCAGATCAGGACGTGCATATCTGATGTCTCTCAGGGTCTTCAGGTGTGAGTAACTTTATACTCAAAAGAGAGCAGCATTTAAATATTATTCAGCTGAACAGCTGATTTTCCCCATCTCTTCCAAAATATGATTACACTTGTGCTCAAATGCAAAGCATGTGTGCTATGAATGTCAGTCAGTTCAATAAGTATGCTGGAGAAGGAGGGAAAACAGTGAAAGTGGTTGTTCATTGTTAAGAATTCATGTAAACTGGAGTAGAAATGAAATCTGTCATCAGTTCATTAGCTTAATTTTTATTGGATCTGAGCTATTGCAGACACTATTATAATGGAGGTGTTGTGACTTGTCACATTTGGATATGGAGTCTGTTCTAATCTTTCCTAGTTTAATTTCTGTATTTCCAGATGAATCAATCTGTTTTACCTCTTGAACAGACCTGTCGACGCCTTTCAACTCACAGCTATGTCCCTGCACCTGTATTATAACACATTTATCTCACAAACCTAATCCATTAGAGCATGTCAGTACATATGTTAGACTTAAAGACTTCCTAACTGCTGTTACCTTGTAGTAGTCTCTGTTGTTCTGAATTTGCACACTGGAAACATTTTCTCCTGTCCATGTAAGGAGATGCTTTGCTCTGTATTTTTTCCCTACAGGCCCCATTGTACTTTGCATGCTGTATTTCTGCTATTGAGTTTGGCAGTTGTAGCTTGAAGGCTTATAAATGATTTGTTAAGAAATTACCTGGAGACCATTGTGTCTGATGCAAATATAAGCACGTCAGCTGCAGTTTTCCCCTTACAAAGGAGATGGCAAAAAGGCAGCGCTTGGAAAAACAGAGAAAAATGCATAGCTCCTTTATATGTTAAGCAAGACAACTTTCCTGGGATTGCAGCCACTTGGGACTGTGACACACAGCAGAATTCTGGAGCAAATCCTTAGCAGTGATAAATACTGTCTGGGAACAGGTGCTCCACTGGAGTATATTCTCATAGCTTTAACAGAGCAGTGGTGGCTGATCCTAGCAAGGAATCTGGTCCATCTTTTCAGAAGGAAAGTTCTTCCCAAAGTTTTTTTTTCACAGCACTTGGGCTTTCGTGTTGCCTTGTCCTGTGATTAGTTTAGGACTGTAATCCCCTAGACCAGCTGGATGTACAGACCCAAGCAAGTGTAAGCAGTGTGCTGTGAGCAGCAAACTCTGATAGCCAGTTTCATCAGAGGAAAGGGAATGTGATCCTTTGGATTGCCTTGCAAATGGAAACCTTCAGGAAGGATGAACACACTGTAGCTGCTAGGAATTTGGCTGCCTATTCAAGAGGCGGCTGAAGTACACCAAAAAGTAAAAGCTAGGAAAACAAGACTCAAGAAAGGGAAGAGAAATGTAAGACAGCATTCAGCAAGCCACTGACTGGTTAAATGTAGTTCTCTAATTTATACTGAAGCAACCCCAGTTCTATCCTACCTAAATTTTCTGGCTTTCTTCACAAAGTTACTTGTATACTTTCTTCTTGACATAAACTATGGTATACACATGGTTATGCAGCGCTTACCAAGAAAAGTGAGGCTTTTCCATCTGGTTCTTTTTGAATTCGTGGGGTTGTCAATGTGACTTACGATATGACACGACTTTCTGTGTCTTGAACGGTATGAAGCAGCATCGATCTATCTGGTATGGATATTAATAGGAAGAGTGAATTAGAATGTGGTGACACAAAAGTAATTTTCACCTCAATTGCAGTAAATAAAGCAAATCTGTCTTCTGTTGGTCGTACTTCTCCCACACTGTCTGTCTCAGAGAATAAAAATCAAATTGTTCGAGTGAAATTAGAACATGGTGCCCTTGTCCAGAACAGGAATGAAAAAAGTATGTTTGTACAGGAGATGTTCATGTAATCAGTGGGGCTCCTCATAATGTTAATTTGTGAGCGCCATTAATTCAGTTGCAATAACCTCCTATATTAATACAGTTGAGTGCCAATATTAACACAGTATTGCATGCACTGAAAGTGCTCACTTTTCCTCTTTTTTCTTTCTCTTTTTTTTATTTTTCTAACACATGCATGATCAATTTCAGGTAAAAAATTCTAAAAATTTTATTATATTCAGCCAACCCAGATCTCATTACATTGGACAAATATTGTACAGAAAGAAAGTGGATTGCGGAAATGCACTAATATTATTCATGAACTTTCCTACTATGGTGGGTTGGAAATCTGCAACAAATATTCTCTTATGAATGACTTTATTTAAGATCTGGTATTGTATTTCTGTATGTTTTCATTGCTATTTAATAGGGTTTGATTCATTCCTCTGGATAAAACTCAATTCTCTATCATTAACATTTGTTCTCTCGCATTGATGATAACATGAATCTTTCTTACGTCCTTTCTTCCTAATTTCCAGGTTGTCTCAGGATGATAATTTGTATCACAGACTGGAACTTCAACTTGCTTTAACTTCGCTTAGGATAAGGGGTCCTGTCCTTCTCCTTCCACTCTTTTCTTAATGTGTTCTTTGAATCGGATAAAACTTAGGATTGCTAAAGTGTTTCATGTTTCACCTACTGTAGGAAACAGTTTAATGACATGTTGTCTTCCAGTGTAAAGCTGTTTGCATACTAGTAATTGCTGTTGGATATTGTGTTGCAATGCAGCCCAAAATATGGGAGTATAAATGCATATTATTTAGAGTGTATCCGTAATATATGTAAAACATACAGGTAAACCACAAGGAAAAATATATGACGTGTATGTCATGCAGTGGTTTAGCACAGCTGTGGGTTAGTCTTCTAGACAAGTTTTAGTAATGGAAAAGCTTCAACCTTAAATTGGACCACGCTATAATTAAAAATAATGTCTGTGATGTTAATTTCCATAGGATATTTTAACACAATTAAAAACAAAAACAAAACCTGATTCTAAGAAATTCCATGGGTCTTCATGACAATTTTTATATAACTTCATGACATGTTAATGGGATTTTATTGTTTCAGTTAATCCTGTTTAGGCTGCTTAAAAATTTCCCATAATGTAGTTCTGTATCTAGAATTTATGATTTGCTAAAGTCTAAGAGCAACTTGTGGTACAAAACGAAAAGGCAATTTGCTCTTGAGAAGATGAGGTCTATGTTTATTCAGCATTATTTATTGCACATATCGATCAATTCATTCACATTAATTCAAGATATTTTTTCTATTGCTTATGGTACATATATGCTGAATACCTTCCTGTTCTGCTGCTAAAACATCAGGAGTGTGTGCACTACTAATGAGTAATGACATCTGACATACTAACATCTCATCTAAACCTTTAGTCCTCTTTTAGCTCAAAACCATTCCCCTTGTCCTACCACCTCCTGATCACGTAAAAGTCAGTCTCCTTCCTGCTTATAATTTCCCTTTAAGTACTGAAGGACCACAACTGAGATCTCCCTGCTGTTTTCTCCAGGCTGAACAAGTCCAACTCCCTTAGCCTGTCTTTGTAGGCTAGGTGCTTCAGCCCCTTGATCATCTCTGTGACCTTCTTTGGACCCACTTTAACAGTTCTATGCCTTTCTTGTTCTGGGGTCCCCAGATCTGGATGCAGTACTCCTGATAGGGCTGCGTAAGGGCAGAGCAGAGAGGGACAATCCCCTCCTTCTCTGCTGGCAAACCCTCTTCTTATGCAGCCCAGGGTATAATTGGCTTTCTGGCCTGCAAGCAGGCACAAGTAATACAAGCAGTGCATGAATTAGCTTTTATGCTTACATGAATATTCAGCACTGTAGTATTATTGTTAGTATGGGTTATTTTCTTTAATTAGTAGGCCTACTTGTCATATAATGGCATTACATTGATTGGTACAAAAATAACTCAAAATAGAGAAATCTAAAAGGTCCAGAGGAGATCAGAGCTGAGCTGCAGTTGTTGGTGTTTATTTCTTTAGGCTTGGCTGCGATGCAGAAACTGGATTTTTTCTAGTTTTGTGGTTAAGGCATGACAGTCTTCATTTTAATATAAAATTGCTCCTAGTGCTGAGTTTCTGTATTCCGTTTTCTGTGTGCTTATGTTTGCGACTTGTGTTTACTAAAGTTAATAACTCCGCTGTGTTTTAGACGTGAATAAAAAATAATACCATTATTAGTACATCCAGTCATCACTACTAGAAATCTGTGGTTCTTTTTTCACTGCAGATTGCTTTGCAAAATATTTTGAGTTATAGCTTTATTTACCTTAATCCAAGCATTTTATAGCAAAGGGATCATTGATAAATCAAAGTTTTTTTTGGTTTTTTTTGGTTTTTTTTCAAAAAAAAAAAAAAAAAAGAGAGAGAGACAACAAATATATGGAAATATGTTTAGCCTCAGTCCAGATCAGATCAAATCAGTTTACTGTGAGTTCTCTGACTTGTGAGTATGTAGTGTAACAGGGATCTGGAGGACAGATGAAGGTGACAATGTGGGTGCAAACCCAGACATTCAGGTATGGATCATCTGCCTCGTTTCCTGAGCTAAATTTCACTCCCTTGATGCACTGGGCAACAATAAAATAGTTACAGATTCGTCTTGACTCAGGATCATCAGACAAGTGACCCAAGCAGGGTGAGGGAGATGCCTGTTACAGCCTTGATCATGGCATCAAAGACTGCACAGGACAAAGCTACAGCCCATGAAAGCGCTGCCAGCTTGAGTCCTTATAGGAAAGTCTAAGTGGAGGCAGTGTTCAGAGAAGTCATTCTGTTTTCCCTTTAGAAAACTCCCATAGTAGACTGTAGTGTCTGCAAACCATTCTAGCTAGTAAAATTGCAAACTCTGGTGCATATGTAAGCTGGTTTTGTGGTCCGACCACATCTTTTACAGAGCTATTGGCCCAGACATCCTTCTATCTTACCCTCATTTCCATGTGCTGTGGGACGAGTATTGTTGGGAAGGTTCTACCTCCACTGCCATACCACCACCATCTACCTCTGACATTGTGAACCAACATAATAAAAATAGAGGCATTACTTTTGGAGCATCTCTCATGTATTTTGAAATACTAGACAGAAATGAAATGGGCACAGTAGATTGATGTTAATGTGGAGGTAGCTGAGCAGTGTAGTAATAAGCTTCATCTTCACTCACTTCTGCACACAAATAATTACACAGCTCAGATAAATCTGTGTAGAAATACTTTCTTGTATCTGTAGTAAAGAATTCCCTTTCCTCTTAGAGGTAGAACTATTATTTTACTTAAGGAAAGGAGTGCCCTCCAGCATTTTGTGCCCCGGTGGCGCAGTGGTAGGAATGCTGCCTTGCAACACTGGGGCTTGGGGTTCGAATCCCCCTGTGGCGCAAGTGGTCGAAGTGCCGCTCTGCCACACAGGGGCTCGAATCCCGGGGGTTGGACTTGATGATCTCTAAGGTCCCTTCCAACCAGCACGAGACTATGATACTATGATTTTATACTCTGTCAGTATACAAAATAGGCTTTGGCTCACAAAGCAGTGTGATTTCTTAAAGTTATTGTTTTGATGTGGCTCAAAATCATGCTTTCTCCTAGGGATCTCTGAGAGTTGAGCTTGAGCAGGAATTCTTTTAGGACACTCTTTTAGGAGAGACTCATGCAAATAAGTACTTCTCGTTCACTTAAAGTCGTACCATGTCTTAGGCTTTTATTGCATAGTGGAGGGCTCCTACAGATTTTGTATTTTGCAAGACAATCTCATGCTATTTTATGATTTAGTGCAGCACTCGTGTGCCAGGGAGCAGAAAACTTAAAAGGTTTTGAGAAACCAGAGCTTTCTGTTAATAGACAGGCTTTGAAACTTTGGCCTAATAAATAACGAGTGGGTGGACGGATTCTAATCCACTGAGGAGCTGCAGCAAAATGCAGCAGTGTTAATCACCAGTAACATGCTTTCATGTGAAGGGTGAAACTGCTGTGCACAGTGGAAGTGGCAAGTCTAGCTTAGAAGACATAGGAAATGTGACGAACCTCTATGTCAGAGAAGCAGGCTTCTTGGCTATGTATTACCAAACAGTGCTTTTAACAGAAGCTGATGTGTGCAGTAAGGGCTGAGTACTCAGCAGTTTATTTGAGTATTGGTTCCTTGGAGGACTGTGAGATCGCTGAAGTTCTTATTTCCAACCTTTACGGTGTACATGGTCTAATAGAAATTCCCCTGGCATCTTCTGTAGGTATCTGATACTTCAGGTTTGATGATGAAAGGAGTCAGCTAAATGGCTGGTCTCTAAATATAGGAAGCCTTTTAAGTAAGTTCAGAGAAAGAATTAACCTTTTCCCCTTCTCACACACCTCCTGGCGATTTGAACAATTGATTTTAGATAGGTAATGAAGTTTAATAACAGTATGATGAATACACTTCAGTTCTGCAGCTTGTTACACATGCTCTTGAAAACTGATGCTTAGTAAGGGACAGACCATTTCTCTGGTAATTTGTATAGACATAGAGCTTGGTTCACTTCTTTACTGTTTAACATCTTTTCCCTGCCTTTACCAACTAGTTCTACATCAAAGTAATCCAACAGTTTATAGTGGATAATTCCTGACTCTTCCTGATTTGACTGTATTGCTCACCTTGAAAAATTAGGAATAATGAATATTAGTTTTGAGGATGGGATGCTTACAGACTGTTATTTTGGTATTCAGTCTACTGTACTCAAGTGTGATAATGGATAATCCATTTGCTAAATGAGAATAAGGTTTTACTACTAGAAATTCTTGTCAGAAAATTTGTAATCAGAAGTCAAAACACAATGAAAGCAGTCGTATGTCTAATAAAAGACATGTACACATTTCCTGCTTTTAAAATAGAATTTGCAATGCAGGTTATGAAATCTTACCTCGTGGATCTTTATAGCTGGTTATTGTGTATAATTATCTGCAATTTGGGTGGATTGCATCAGATGTACAGACTACAGATTGAGATATTACCTCTCTGTGACCTGAAGCTCTTCACATCATTTTTAGACACGCATATATATGCTTCATGTAGAGCCTACGATGATGCATACGTGCTTTTCATTTCAGTAAACCAAACACATAATCCAGAAAAGACCGAATTGGGGAAATAACTACACTGATGATGAACAGCTGTTTTTGATATAAAAATATTGGGGCATTTTTGAAAGGAAAAGCTTGTCCTTTGGATTTTGATACTCTGCACTATTTTCATTCCATTCATCAGTCCAATAAATTTCTGCTAATTTGCTCCGGTGAGTGAAAAAACCCCGTATATCAATGAATTTTGTGCACCAGCAAGTAAGCTGTTCTACAAGGACGGCTTGTGTTTCAGGAAACATGTTCTATTTCTTGTTCTCATCAGTGATAGTGTACCTTTAATTGTTTACGATGCTTCATAGCCTCCTAGTCAATGTTGTGTCCTATGTTTGCAGAAATAATGAAACCATAATAATGAGAAGCTTGACTACAGCATATGCTCAATCATTGACAGGCAAGAGGAGTCCACAAATGCTGTTTTTTTTAAGTAATGAGGAGCCCTATTTAGGTAAGTGCTTAGAAACAAAAGTATCATTTGTGGCATCATTTTAAAGGTTCTGCTTTTGTCAGAGAATTAAGCTAGAAAACATCTGCTTTCTGTTTTAGAAACATTATACTAAATCAAGATCAGAAGGTAGTAGTCTCACATACACTGAACTAAGGTTGCTTTAATACTGATTAGAATACCAAGTACCTGCAAGTGCCTCCCAAGAGCCTATGAGAAAGGAGTTATGTGATGTCCTTCTCTCTAGCTTTGCAGTCTAGAGCTTTGCTCTGTCTTCCCAGTGCTCCTTCTCCAGATTGTATGCCCTCTGCCTGTGACCTGGTCTTCTCTTGTGGTCACCAATAAGAACCCTGCCCTCTTCTTTTTCCAGTTTACCTGGCCGCACTCCTCCCCAGCTTAGTGTCCTTTCCTAAATTACTTACTCCTTCTCTCCTAAACCACATGCTCTCTGCCACTCTTACTTGACCATTTCTTTCCACTGACATACACTGGTTTTCCACACTGCCACTTTTCCTGTACAGAGCTTTAGTATAGTATCAGACTGCAAAGAGCCACGCTTGTCTCAAGACCACAGGACAAAGTCACCCCAGTGCTGGCATGAATTCCCCTAACTGTTTTCAAAGACAGAGTGTGGTATTACTTCTACAAGGAACATGAGACAGATGGCTCCAAGTACAGTGAGTACTTACTCACTGAAAAGAAATAAAACTTGTGCTTCTTGTAATTTGACAGATTGGTTTGAAAGAGTTCCGTGCGGTCTGTAATATCCAATGTGATCAAAAAGAAACTTACTTAGCATCAGAGGCTTGCCCCACTTAATCCTAACTCTTTCACTGGAAATAGAAGGCATGAAATTATTAATAGAAGCTTGGTAGCTATTGGCAAATTATGCATTTTAGATCCATTTTTTCTGCAGGCTGTGTGAAAGTTATGGTATAAGGAAGTACTGGAGATGACAGACAGTTGTACCTTTCCATAATCAAAAAGGTCAGAAGAAAGAGCTTGACAGCTGGGTCAACTGAAAATATAATTTTTTCTTCATGTGGATCAATATAAGGTTAATTAAAATAGTTAGCTACATGTAATAAAAGACAGATTTGGCATCATAATTGTAGCACTTCGTCCTTGAAACTCTGGGGTTGGAGAGGTTCCTACTTGTAGTTTCAAAGTGCTTCTTTAAACTTGGTTGATGAAATACAAGAAGATTTCTGCTCTATTGGGTAATTTTCCTATTAGGTTTGCTTTACACCTGATTTTACATATCTTTCTTCTTTCATATTACTTTCATTTTCTGTTCATATCCACTGCCTCTCTTCTTGTTTTATTAATGTCAAAATGCACTAGAATAAAAGTTCACTGGCTTGGTTCTAGGCATGCTCAGTCACTGATACTTTTTCAGTAGTCCCCTTGGAACTGGCCAGATAAAAACTAGAAGACGGATCTTGCTCAATGTCTGCTAACATTAGTAGTAGTGAAAAGTATCTCCAGTTGTCTGTTTCCCATTAAAATTAGCCCATTAAAATTAAAATAAAAGTAGTTTATTTTCCTACTTTCCTCACACTTATACCAACTATGACCCAATAGGCTCTTACCTTTGTGTTTGCAGTGAATGGTTCTGTTATGATGGAGGCAATCCAAGAAGTAGAACTGCCTCCTTTTCACAGCATCTGAAAAGAAATCCTGTTCTACCAAGCCAGACAGAGCTTTCAACAACCTGGTCTAGTGGGAGGTGTCCCTCCCTATAGCAAGGGGGTTGGGAAAAGAGGATCTTACAGGTCCCTTCCAACCCAAATTATTCTATGATTCTATGAGGCTTGAACATTGCTTCTATTTACAATATAGTTTACATTGAACAGCTGCAAAGGAGTCAGTTCTGTTACCCTATCTATATCAGTGTATGAAGGTGATCAAAATAACCCAAATTTGCCATATAGTCTATTGGAGCATTTGTGCTGTGTAAATTTAATTGTCAGGATTATATTCTCCTGGTTGATCCTTCTTAGCCAATAACTTCAGACAAATACTGTTGTAATTGTTCCTTTTTTATTACTTTACTGTCCCATGCTTTGTTTTATTACTGAATATTTTTTGGAGGGGATGCTTTAGGATCAATTATTTTCATTTCTTCTAGATTGTATTCAGGTCTTTGCTGACTCGGTCTGTATTTTGACTACTTTTCTCCTTCTCCTTTCCCTTTCCTTCCCCTTCCCTTTTTCATTTTTATTTTTCCTTTATATGGCATCTACTAACACCTCATCATAGAGATAAAGATATTTGAGCTTAGTTCCCTTCTGATTGAACCCCCAGTGTCGTATCTTGTGGGCTTCATATATCTCTTCTCGGCACTATACCTACATTTGCATGACATATATTTACCATGAATTATAAATATTAAATATTGGTTAAAACACACTATTATTCAAAATGTGTGTGATCTGGCACAGCAGTTCTTTAGTCCCTGCATGCAAGTACTTCTATTTTTATTTTATAGTCTTCTGCAGTAAAATCTCGATGGTCACATATGATGGTTTATTTTAATTGCATCATGATTTGCAGCACAGAATTGCTTTAAATCCCACATCCTGCTCTGCATCCTCTGGTACAAAAGTAGGCATTTGTTCCACTGGGGTAAGATCAAAATGTCCTGCACAAATCAGTATTAGAGACAGTCCAACATCACCTAAAGATAGACTCTTCGGTAGAGAAGTCACCTTACTTGGAATGAGTCACTCTTTCTGGAGCTTTAGTTTCCCTTGTTTATTGGATGTGCTTTGGCCTCAGAGCTGTTGTTTCTGTTTGTTTGTTTGACTTTGGGATTGTTTTGTCTATGATTCAAAGATGGAACTCATCATCGTAAGCCCTAAATGTCTGAAGATGAGTTTCTCCTTGGAGAGAAATTTAGTAGATTACAGCTGCTGGAAACAAGGAGGTTTGTCTTTCCAACAAAGGGATGGATGAAACCATGAAAATGGCTCAAGAAACTGGGAGAAGCCACAACAGTTAAACAGACAAAATAGCTTGAATCAATCTTAATGCAGCTTTCATCTTGTTTGCTGCAGGCAGTCCCTGTAAGAGTGCTCATGTTCCCAACACCAATGCAGAACACAGACCTGTCTTCTTTTCCTGGAAAGCAAGAGATCAGGCTGAGATGCCGACATAAAACTCTTCTACACGAGTGCTCTCCAGAAAGCAATTTGGATTTCTTTTACTGCTCTACACATTCCACAAAAAAGTTGAGTTTGAACAGGCTTTTTGCTGTGTCTGCGCATTGATTTTGTATTTATTTTAATAGCTGTGCCTGGTGATTTTTGCCTGAATCTAACTAATGCATTTGTAAGGTGCTAGCTAGTGTAATAAATAAATAGATGGCAACCAGCAGAGTGTTGCTGTAAGAGAAGAGATGAGGACTGCTATTTCTGAAAGCAGCTCTCATTTGTTACTTCAGACCATAAACTGAGCACAGGAATTAACATAAAAGATCAGTACAGTCTTTGCAATACTCCTTTATTCTGCCTCCTTTTCTCCTGTGACCCTGGGCACTTCGTACACAATCCAAAGTGTCTGTGTTGGTGATAATGTGATGGGAGTTTGGGTGCTTTTTGTTGTTTTACTTTGTTTTCGGTTTGTTCTCTTAACCTCAGTGATCAAGGTTGACCAATTACCTCAAAGCAAACCAAAAAAAAGATGCTTCATGACCCATCAATTTCCTGGAAATTGTACTTTGTTTTTTTTTTTCCAGCACGCTTTTGGATGTTATTGAGAACCACAAAGGGGAGATCTGCTTTTAATACCCTTGCTGGGGTGAGGGATTGTATTTTGCTTCCAAAAGCCTTTATGCCGTTGGTTGTAATTGGAAGCTTAAAAACAGCAGGCTTAGAAATATGTCAAAGCTCTCTTGAGAGCGGAGCCTGGTACTGGAGGCTTATGGACAGATTTTTGCTACCAGGTATGATATCAATCAAGAATAATTCAATTGATTGCAAGACTGTTACTCTGGCATAACCAGGAGCAGAATGTGACCCTCAGTTTAATTTCTGATATGGCTCCCGGATTTATTGGAGCTGTGCATCTCTGCAGGACCTTTCCTGTCTTTGCTGCAGTGGCAGCTTGATGTAAATCAGATTTCCTTGCAGCTGAAAAGAGTGCTGATTATATATGAAGCTCTAACAACGTTTGCTGGAGTTCTGTGTTCCTGGGACCGGCTTAGGCATTCAACCAGCTTATCCTTCTGCCTGTGACCTGAAGTAAGAGAAAAGTGTTTTACAGTAGTAATAAAGAGATTACATTAGATGAAGTTATTTTCAGTAGCTATATCAGGAAGATTGAGAGTCAATTATTCTGGTTAGGTTCATCTTTAGGACACAAGCAAAGAAGAGGGCTGAAACATTTATATTGTACTAGCGGAAAAAAAAAAAAAGATTTAAAGAAACTGTGTTTGCACTGACTACTTGGGCATTAGCACAGGAAATAACTCCGGAATAACTCTTGGTGATGTCACTGCTCATATTCTGGGAGCTGGAGAATATTGCTCCCATCTCTTTTTGGGTGCTTCCTGACTTATTTGTCTCTTACTCAGCAGATAAAAAATAGCAGGCTGTGCGGCCTTTGTCACCTGTCACAGTGAATATTTGGTGGGGAGAACAGCACTGAGGCTCCTGATGGTGTTCCTGGGATGTACTGTAAATTCCTCTTCTGTTATAAAATCTGCTTTCAGAAAACTTTCCAGTGTTCTCTGTTGATCCCAGAGAAATACAACAGAAATGAATCTCTTACCACTTTTTTATTTTCCGCAGAGGGAAATATTGCTTGAAGAGGTGCCATATGCAATGGCATGCCATTCAGCTGCCTATTTTTAAATATTCACATAGACCCCATGTAATGGAAGGAAAGATGTTTGTTCTGAGACAGCCGAATGAGTAACCTCTTTTAAAAAATAAATGGACGACCAGCTGCAGATGGGGCTGTGACATTGGAAGGTGAGGTTAGTGAAGTCACACCAGTGCAAACTCACTGAAGAGCTTCTACGTGCGTGCCCCAGTTACCCTGCCCACGAGACTTTGCTGATTTTTTGGCACCATTTCTTTATCTCGTCAGGCATCTGCTTCCTTCTCTGCATTCATCTGTGCATTTTCTGCATTTTTTTTATGTGTTAAAATTTCCCCCTCTTTGGGACATTAAACTGTTTTCAATCAGAATGATCTGAGTGATTCCAATTTGACAGATTAATACAAATAACAAAGCCTTCCAGAACACAATGGTGTCGAAGAAGTATTGCTTTCAACTGCTTATGATGTGCCTGGAAACATACACTGTTTTTCTTTTCTATGCCTTTTCCTTCCTTTTAGGCTACACTAATGGAGTTACTAAATTAGTTGCTTATAGTGAGGGAATTTCAGTCAGGTTTTACTTCCTCTCCATGTCGTGTAAATTCTGGCAGGTGAGTGCCTTTATATACTCCCTTCTGGCACAAGGTAAAATTGTCAGTGTCCAAAGAATGAGCCTAACAAGTATAATCAGCACTTGATCTACCATTCTGAAGCAAGAACATCTAATTACAACTCAATATTTTATTCTGGTAGCATCGATTCACCAGAATTGATTGCAGCTTAGTAAGCAGTACGTT
The DNA here is from genome assembly GCF_054131305.1 of Coturnix japonica. NCBI lineage: Eukaryota > Metazoa > Chordata > Aves > Galliformes > Phasianidae > Coturnix > Coturnix japonica. The sequence goes on from NC_140663.1 coordinate 82,154,284, forward strand.
CTCTCTTCGGTCTCTTCACTCAACAACCACTTCATCCCAGAAATAGCTGTTGGATTGGTAACGTAGCTGCTGCTGAAAATTAAGGAGACATAAGGAAGGAGAAAAAGCAACGCCCCTCAAATAATTGCTATTACCTTTTCTTGGAGCAGCTTGCTAGAACTGGTGAGCATCAGTGAAACTCATCAACCTGATGGGTAGATGTCAAGGTGGACATTTTCCTGATGGGGAGATGTTGAGGAACAGATCAGAGTGTTTTTCTGTTGAGATCCAGGAGCTGGGTGTGATTTACCCCTGTCTTGCTTCTGTACAGCAAAACTGCTCTATTAATTGCACTTAGTGGTCAGCATGGCATCCTGTAAACATTTTTGACTCCTTTCCCAGCCATTGTAAATCAGAAGCTGTTTCACGGAACTTTTTACTGGAGCTGTGCAGTACCACTCCAGATGATGAGAAAATTGTGCCTAATACAGTCTTGTTGGATACCAGCAACAAATTCACATTTCTCCATGAATTCCTGCTTCTGTTCTTACAATCTAAGAGGGTCAGATACTGCTTTTGGTAAAGCCTGGGCAAGAACTCAGGAAATACTGCTCAGTAAAACACATTTTCCATTGGTTTTGAAGCTCTGTCATGTAAGTTCCACAAATCAAACTGTAACTTGAGTGAGAATTTCATTAAGTAGCTTTGCTAATTAACAAACACTATTGAGAAAGAACCAAGATTTCCCTAGATTTTAAAGTTTCTCTGAAGTTACTGTTGGGGGTCAGGGGACGGAGAACCGTTACTCCAGGCTTTGAGGGGACTTTGGTGTTCCTGGAAAAACTGGCTGCCCATGACAGTGGATTACAGACCCATTACACTCCCAGTTAATCTGAAAAAGCTGGGAGCCTCTGCAGGCTCATTTCTGGCAAAAGTTATAGAAGTCTCATTATCGTAAGTACCTGTTCTGTTGCCTGCTATTAACTGACAAGGCTGCCCTCTGTTCTGCCCATTCTCTTCCATTACCAGAGTGTGAAGCCTTGCCTGGGGATTTTTCTTCCCTATCTTCACTAGGGAGTCATTTAGCTGGCTTTTGGGATGGAGCTGTTCCTCTGCTCAAGTCAAATTAAATTGAGGTGAAACAGCAAAATCAGGAGTCTGCCTGACATTTGGGTGGTGACAGTGCTTCAAATGCTTGGCATGACTATGCAGGGTTAAAAGAGCTTACAATTTAGAAGAGCTTACACTTATAAACAATGAAATTTACATGCTTCAGAGGCTTCCTATCTCCTTATCTTGTCCGTGAGGAATTAATAAGCTAGAAGCATTCAGCTCAGAGTGGTGGCTTCTCTGCGTACCTTTTATTAAGTAGCTGAGGCGTGAGGAGACTGTAGCTTGATACATTTACATAGACTGCAGCTGATGGACATGAGGAGTTTCCTTTTGATGCACTTTCTTTAATCCTTTGCACATCAATTCATCCAGCAGGTGATAAAATATCCTTGCCTGCTGCTATAAAAATATTCTGCTCTTATGTGCTGACTTATCCACTGAGATCTCCAAATATTTTGTAAACCTTCTGACAGAACTATTGAGAGGCGAGTTTCTTTAATCTTATTATTTCCTGCTTAAATTGAGGAAGAAAGGGATTAATTAATTAGACCAAGGTTAGCATCTATGTTACAAGGTCTAGAGCTGTATCTAATGCTTTTTTTTAGTTATGCTTAACAGCAACTCTTTCAAAATGTTTTTCTAACTACTAAGAATTCTCGTTTTTGGCTGAGTTCAAATATGCACATTGACTGTTGCATGGGAAACTATTAATCACAGCCTAAACCTCTGATTAACCATCAGAGGCAAGTGATGAGTCAGCTGCTGGAGCACAGGTGAAGGTAATTCAGCTGTGCTCCCAAAGGGGTGGAGCTTGACTCCACCTCTCCTAGATCCCATTTAAGGGCTTATCAGCACCAAGGCAGCATCTCTTTCTGGAGATTGTTCCTTTGTGAAGTTCTGGTGGCAAACCTCAACATTTTCCATCTTAACTGAAGGCCTCAGAGTTGGTGAGTTTTTCCCATAGATACCCTCTGGCTGGCTGTTTATAACTATTCTTGTATTATTCAAACTGTACAACTATCCACTCCCAAATGTGGAGCGTAACAGATTTAGAGTCTGTAAGTTAAAATAAATAGATAAGCCATGATCCATACATTGATTATTCATGAAAGTAGTTTTGCAGTGAAATGCGCTTTATTTCAGTCAATTCTGTTTTTTAAGTCTTATGACTTTTTTAGTGTTGTTGTTTCAGTTTTCAAGTATAGGAATACTTTTAGGAATAAAATGGTATCTTGAGGGTAATGTTACCTAAATAATTTGTGTGTTTCTGCACATACATGTTTGCACAGCAACAGTACTTCTTGAAACTGATGTTAAATATGTCTTGTGTTTTCATTTAGTGTATGGTTTTGCTACTTAAAATTCTGCGGTATGGCAGCATTAGGTGTTTCTCAGGCATGTGTCAAAACAAGCAACCTGACAACTGTGTTTTTGCTTTTCTGTTGTTATGTGCTATAGTAACTACTTTAATGATTTATGAATTTCTACAGACTCAATTCTATCACAGAATCATAGGAATTGGAAGGGACCTCTGAACACCATCTGCTAGACTAGGTTCCCTAGAGTACCTTAAACAGGAAAGTGTCCAGGCAGATTTTGTGTTATCACCAGAGAAGGGGACTTCAAAAACACTCTGGGCAACTTATTTAGTGATCTGTCACCCTTGCAATAAAGAAGTTATTTCTCATATTTGCATATGGGCGAAGTAGAGGGAGGGGAGAACCTCCATCCACCTGCTGCCCATACTCTTTTTAATGTACCCCAGGATACCACTGGCCTTCTTGGCTACAAGGGCATTCTGCTGGCTCATGGCTCATCTGCTGTCTACCAAGGCACCCAGGCCCTTCTCTGCAGAGCTCCACTCCAGCTGTGTTTTTTTTAATAAAGAAGGATGTTTTTTTTTTTTTTTTTTAAAAAAAAACATAAAAAAGAGCACAGTAGCATAATGCAGATAAATTTGCACTAGAATTCCATGCATAGCATTTCTTGAATCAGTCATATCTAATATAGCCGTGATCATCTAAAGTAGGTGTCTGTGCCTATGTATTTTGGCTCAAGAAAATCAGCAAGATTCTAGATAGAAACTATTCTAGTCAAGAAAGACAAGTTTGCTTTCCTGATAGTAAAATATTTAGGTAGAAAAAGTAGATGTGAATTCCACTGACAACTCTGAAAGCAAGGAATGAAACACAGACCAGATGAGTTTCATTGCCATGTTTGAATGTCTTCAAGATTTGAAGTGCTCATGTCATTATTTAGCAGAGGGTTGTAAGAGTTAGGGTACTATAGTTAGGCTGCAGTTGGACTTTATTATCTTCGAGGTCTTTTCCAGTCTGGGTAACTCCATGATTCTATGTCTACCAGATAGGAGCAGCTACCCACACTCTCCTTGTTGTGCAAGAGCCCCCAGATCTATCAGCTGGCACAGCCCTTGTGAAGAGCTGGACTCTTTGAGAACTTGGTCTTCTAGCTGCAGAGGTCAGTGCTGATGGAGCTTCTCTGTCTTTTGTGTTCCCAGCATAGTATGTCTGTTTGGTCACAGGTTAGCTGTATCTCTGCACATGTGGGATCATGGAAGCTAGAGAGGCAGTGGCACCCTCTTGCACATATTAAGCTCAGCAACTGGAAGGTTGCTGACCTGAGTACCATCTTTCATGCTTGAAATAGTCATCCTGGAAAGACCCTTAGCCCTTATGTCCTCAATGATGCAAATGGTGAAGGCCACATTTTGCTCTGGCTGAATTCATGCAAGTCTATGGATTTCAAAAGAGGCATGTGCAGAACTGGTATCCACAGCCATATCAGATTAATACTAGATACACACTGCTATACTATGCTCAGAAGTTAATTTCCATCTAATTCACACATTGGAAAATGCCAGATTTTGAATGTTCTCTGATGGATTTAATAACACTTTATCGTCATCAAATGTCTTTCAAATGCTAATCAAGGCAGAAGAAATAATAAATATCTCTTCCAAATAATCTAAAAAAAAATCTGTTCAATCAATAAAACTGAAAAAGGACCTAATAATGTGGGATGAACCAAGAAGAATGAGGCTTCTCACCTGGCTCATGTAGTCATAGATTCACAGAATATCCCTAGCTAGAAGGGACCCACAAGGACCATTGAGTCCAACTCCTAGCTCTGCACAGAAACATCCAAAATCCAAACCCCATGTATGAAATTGTTCAAATGCTCCTTGAATATCAACATCTTGAGGCCATGCCCACTATCCCTGGGAGCCTGTTTCATGCCCCACCACTCTCTGGGGAAGAACCTTTTCTTGCCTCTCCCCTGGCAAGGCTCCATGTTGTTTCCTCAGGCCCTGTCACTGTCACACAGAGCAGAGCTCAGTGTTGCCCTTCTGTGCTCCTTGTGAGAGGATGCAGCCACCATGAGGCCACCCCTCAGCTCCTCTGCTCTGGGCTGAGCAATCTAGGGATCTCAGTCCCTCCTCATATATCTTGTCCTCCAGGCCCTTCAGCATCTTCATAGCCCTCCTTTGGATGTTCTCTAGTAGTTCTGTCCTTCTAGTCTCTGCTTTTGGTAGTCTTTCTGTACAGGCTTTTCATTTATACAGGTCGTTTGTGGGTTGCACCAGAGAGAACAGACTGATCTCAAAAATCCACTTGAGAACAGAAAATATGCTGCTTTGAGCTCCCATCTGCTCCCTCACACAGAAATGTTGTGCTCTATGGTAATGTTCCACATTGTGGTATTAACACAGCTGAAAACTGTAACGGATGCACCAATGACTGCAGGATGGTGGCTGTTGCTTTTAATAGGCACTTACATGCTTAATGTGATGCAATTGTTAACATAGGATTTCTAAACAGAAATAAATACACTCTCTAGTACAGCCTTTGGGATAATTGAGGAAAAAAAGGGGGAAAAAAAAAGATGATTTTCAACTTTTTACTTTTTTTAGGCATAAAGCAAAAGGATCTGCTGTTTAGCAGACTCAAGCCTCCCTGAAGAATAGTTTTAAATAGTGAATGCCCTCTCCATATAGAGAACACGTTTCTAGTAGAAGTCATTGGTTGAACAAGCACATGAAGGACATAAATTTGATGTCCATTTCTCTCTCTCTTTTTTTTTTTTTTTTGTCATTTAAGAGAGTCTCTCTTTGTGTCAAATGGAGTAGCCGGTACAGAAATTACTCTGATCTTGTTTTCTGGCTCTATCTATCACTTCTGACATGACAAGGAGCTCAGGATAGCTGCACTTAAAGGAAGAGAAGTACAAGATTTGAAGATCGTGACCCTGTCACGTTTCAGTTCATGGTGCAGTTGGCCATTTATACAAATGCATTCAGATTCTTCTTTCAAGATACATTTACAGTATCATACAAAACCGGCCTACACAGTTCTTGCTCCGAGCAAGATTACAGGCTTATGTATATTTTCTGTATACTTAAAAAGAATAGTGCGGACAAACAAAACACTTGCTTTCTGACTTACTGCAATGTGAACAAAAAAGGTACAAATAAGTAACAAATATATATATATATTTAATGTAATATTTGAAATGGTGCTTACAATTTTACCAGAAAATTTCACTGCCAATCACTTCAGCTTTGAGTTTTCTTTAGTGGTGATGAAAATCATGTATGAATATTGATGGAGTTTACCGTATGGTTAGTAAAGCCTTACAGTGAATTTAATCCTGTGCTACAGCAACATAGCAAAATACATGGTGAAAACTTATCCCTATATATGCATTAAAATGTACTTTCTATTTGCAGAAGAACTATCATAAATTAAACTTCTCTTTTTGAGCTTAGGGTCAGATCTTTAATCTTGAGCCAGAATCTGAGCCATAAAAAGCGAAGGAAACAAGGAATTACATCTTACAGGTAGTCATCAGAATCATCCAGTTAGAGGTGTCAGTGGAAGTGATCTATCATAGTGATGAAAGGTAATGACAGTGCTGTGTCTGGATCCAGGCATGAGCAGCCTTCACAGAAAGTGAAAAATCTGTTATTGAACATAGGTGAAATGTTGATTGAGTCAGACAAGTCAAACGTTGATTCTAAAGGCAACAGAACATTGATGATAGTGAACACGCTGTGAAGTCCTATTCCAAAAATCTCATGACCGATTCAAGGTTGGATGGGCTTAGCTGATTCTGCAAAATTATGTTAGTTATTTACCCTCAGTGCTTCCTCTCACACTGGAAGGAAGCTCCAGGTTTTGGGTTTTGTTTTGTTTTCTCCACCAGAAATAAAATAACTGGATTATTGTGAGAATTAGCCTGCCTAGAATTCTGTGTTAATTACAGAAACGATTATACCATCTTTCTTAAAACAAGGGAGAGCAGCAGTGCTGGTATGCAATCAGCAACTGTACAGATGTATAATAGACAAGAGAAGTTAGTCTGGTCTTTAGAGAGCATAGAGCAGGAAATATTATCATATTGGAAAAGGATAATCAGAAATAAATGGAAAATGCTCATCAGTGTTGTAGGCTAGCAATAAAACTCCAATAGAAAGAATATCCAGGGAGAGATCCCCAGTGGCAGTCAGTTCTTAAATGGGGTCTAGGAGAGGTACAGCCAGGCTTCACCCCTTCTGGTCTCATAGCTGAATTGTCTTCTCCTGTGCTCCCATGGCTGACCCAGTGCTTGCCTCAAGTGATCAGTCAGTTTCAGGCTGTGATTCAGCAGTTCCCATACAACTTGTTATAAACCTCATCAAAATTCTGGCTGTTGTTACCACTTGGCAATTTATAAAATGATGTGTTTAAAAACCATAACCTGTAGTCTGTTCTATTCTGTCGAGAGCGTTCCCCTGTTAGACTCATGCAGTTTCAGTACAGCTTTTCTTTTTGTCTACAGCCATAAAACTTAACAAGTGATAATGGATAAACAAGAATATGAGTTGTGCAGATAAATAGGCTCCCACTGTTGAACAAGTTCTTAGCAGCTGACAATAGAAATAGATACAGATTGAAAACTGGAATATAGAACTTATTTTGATAGCACACTCTGACATCTCTAGGATAAAATTAGTGGCTTTTAAGATAGATTCACTTGCCCAGAAGTTTTAAACATTTTAAAACCTTTGTTAATAGCACCAAAGGGAAAGATGATGATAATGAGCAGTTCTTCACAGAAATCAGATCTGTATTAATTGATTGAAAATTTCCAGTTCTATTAAAGCGTGAGTCTGTTTAGCCACTGACAAACGTAGTCATGAAAAGTGAAAGGAGGAAGTCGCAAAGATTTGCATTGACATCAAAGGTCATTATTCAAGAAAAAAAATGGATCTGGCTTCCACACTCCACTGAAAACTCAGAGGAACAAAGTGTAGTTATCAATATAATATTAAATATTTCCTGCATGGACTTCTCATTTATTTCATAGGTGTTTAAAAAGGCTTGACAGAAGTTCCAAAAAAAGTGGTGAATTTTACTTTCATGAGAGCATAACATCATTAAGTTTGCCTTCAACAGGTACTCTCTAATACCAGATTCAGTTATTCTCCCCCATTATTTCTTATGTACTTTTATGTGAGGGGGGTAAGTATGAAGTTTAAAGGATCAGTACTGGCAAACAAAACAGTTAAGCTCCAAGTTTTAGATTCAAGCCAATCTTAGATTTGGTCTAATGAAGAGCTTTCAAGTAATAGTGAGAAAGAGACAGTCACAAATATTCTTTTGAATAAAACTGTAGATTTACTTTCCTGTCTGGTTCATATTTGCATTTAAAGCACAATAATTAGCCCACCTATTTGAGGTTGCATTGTCTTTGCATGCTCATCTAGTTAAGTCATTCTATGACTTCGGCTACTAATCATACAGTGAGAATAATAAATGTCCATGTGAATACACCACAACTATTTTTGAGAGACTGTAGTCATGTATTGAGATGGGTTTTTGAAAATTCAGTCATTCTGACCAACAGCAACATTAAAGCAGTAAATCCACTGAATAGGTTCCCTATTACTCACAATCCACCCCAACATTAATAATCTTGAGTTCATTTCTTTGAGAAGAAATAATAAATCACATAAAGCAACATCACATTTGTGTGAAAGTTAAACCTGTAAAAGTAGTTATGGGATTCATGAGTTCAAAGATCATATTTTTCCTCTCCTTATTTGTCCAAGTGAATATGTAACTTTAGACACGTCTTGTAAATCTCTTATTGTTTCACTGTCCCTCTCTCCATCAAGGAGCATGATAACATCTCCACTGTACGAAGGCTGCATTGCTTGTTTAATCAGTTAAGCTTGTAAAATGCTTTATATTCATCTGGCTTTCTTCCATCACAGTATCTTGGAGAAAAATCTCATTCCTTTTGTTGGCACAAAGGCAAAGAAGGAATTTAATGGAGTGGCAAACTAGTGTGTCCTGTTATGGTAGCTCTCTCGAAGCAGAGTGGCAACATGATATGCAGGAATGATGGATGAACCAATGTTTGTGGTGAAAATTGTAAATGACCCTTTGTAGGACTTGCCTTTAATGCAAAAGTTGATGGAGTTGCAAGTGTTCCTCTTAACTCATATTCTGCACAAATCTCCATAATTCAAACACAGTAGTACTTTTAACTTGCACTGTTTGACCTTCCAAGGGAATAGGTTAAAGCTCCTGTACCTCTACTATTCTCATGAAGACACTGCAACCCTTTACATCAGTCTCTCCAACTGAAATTTCTTTTGTACTGAAGGAAAAAAAAATTGAAGCAAACAAAAAACCCACACAAAAATCTATAGGAAATAGTTTTTAACTAGTTCACTTTAACTGCTGTACAAAGTGCTGAGAAAAGCACCTTGGAATTAGTTAAACTAGTGGGAATTTAGCAACATAAGTATTGTACAAAATTTGGCTATTCTTATTTGAGCACACTTAACGGGAAAGGCTTGTTCAAACAGGAGATGCAACTTGCTATGGAAATGGAGACTCTTCATTGGAAGCCTCCTAAGGAATTCTCTGCCTCCTCCCAGCTGAGATCTATTCTCCAACACCAGAATCATTCCAGAAGGTTTAGGGTTGAAATGTGTCTGACAGCAGCTGCCTAACAAGAGAATGAGTCAAGGTAATTCAGAGCAGCTGAGATCCTTTGTGCTGCAAGCATGCTTACCATACAGTGAGCCCTGTGAATGATGATGGTGGAATCAGTGAGAGTTTTTGCATCTTGTTATATATAATTTCTCAGATCCTGAGGGTTGTTCAGATAGTAGTGCCTAAGATATCAGAGGTAGATGCGGGTAGTATTGCAGTAGAGGTTGAACCTTCCTGACAATATTCTGTTAAGTTTTTTGCTATGTGGCAATAGAGGGGCAGTCTGATAGGTCTCTCAGCACTCAACTTCCTTGGTTGAAAAGTAGCCCTCACTGTAGTCTGTTGAGGTAAAACAATAAGTAGGAAGTAAGTCTGAGGAAGAATGTGCTCAACTGGTAAGCGGTTAGAAGCAGTTGTCTCTTGAAGCCAATATGTGAAGAAATATTTTCTCTGCTCAAGACATTTGCCAGCAAGGATAATAAAAACAATCATAGATGTGAAGTCTTGTGGACCAATCAAACCTCAAATGAATACGAACCTGTGAAGACTGAATCATCATAAGCAAGCGAGCATATACAAGAGGCATTGACTTGGGTAATGATATGCCAGGGCTTCATTTAAAATCAGCAAAAAATGTTTCTGCTTGCGTAAAAAATAGTAGGATTTTGCCATGCAGAATTCAGCAAATGCATTTATTTTTAGAGATCTTAACTATAAGGCATTCTGATTTGTTCTTACTGCTCCCATAGAGAAACACAGCGCATGGTTAAATTTTCTGTTGGACTGTGGACTGATTATTTATTTATTTATGGGTATTCACTTTATTTACTTACTGAAAGCACAAACAAGTTTTGTTTCATTTAGATGATGCCAACTGTCCACTGTGAATGTAAATGATGATCCAGTGGAACTGTATGTCTGCCTTGCACGAATATGTGAAAAAGAAATGTTGTTGCGTATTGTGCAGGTGCATCTGATGCGGGAATCTTTTTACTCAGAGGATATTTAGTTAATGTGTTGTACAGCTGGTCAAAGAATGCCTTTAGGCAATTTGAAAGTTTCCACAGGAAATGAAATGCTTTGATGGAGTTTGCTGCAAATCATTATTTTGTAAAATCAGGCTAATTTTGACATTTATCATCTTAGGCTGATAATTTGATTTTTTTTTTTTTTTTTCTTTTCCCTTTATACTTAAATTATTTTATTCTTTTTAATGAAATATATGCTGTAAACTTCTGAGGTTTTGGATTTATTTTTCCCATATGTTGGGATGTATGGAGACAGTGTCTTTTAGTCTGTAGTAGTACCCCTCTGTATGGCTTCCTACAGAAAAGGCTGTGTGGGCTCTGTAGAGTTATAGATGGTCCAGTTGTTATTCACCATTGTGACTGTAAGACCACATTGTACTGCCTAATAATAGTTGTCTTTATAAGAAGAAGATCGGCTTAACCCTTAGAGCATAGACTGACAGTCAGTTGATCTAGCTGCGCTTCATCTGAGGATTTTCTGTCTGAACATCAGTGATCTAGGCCACCGCTGACTCAAGAAATGGAACCTTTTTTTTTTTTTTTATGTTTTCTTAATGTGATACTGTGACAAATAACTTCGTTTTGAACAGTTCCAGGGGCTGGTAACAACCCATGAAGTAGATAAAACATAGGCAGGCCCTTGATCTATTTGGGATGTGCAATTTTCTTCTCCTTTTGCTGTCAGTTCCTGTCTTTTCCTGTCCTTATTCTCAAAAGGCTGGAAATAATTTTCTAAACTTTACAGGAAAGTCAGATTTTCAACACGAATTTGCAGTAAATTGTAAGGACCAAGGACTCACTTTTAATACAGAATTGCCTCATGAAGCTTGACAATAGTTATTGCCAGTACTAAAGATGTAAATGAATTGTTTGCACTCTTACCCATGGCTTCGTTACAACATGAATGCTACTTATTTCCATAATGTTTTGTACCCTACAAAATACTTTTTCTTTTCTTTTTTTTTTAATTTATTATGATTTTTTTAACCACTCTAAAAGCAAATTCTAGTTTCCTGTTATAAGAATACTTCACATATTATGACAGTATTAAAGACATATGGCAGCAAATGGTGAAGTGGTTCTGTAGGGTAAGGTTTCTGTGCCTCTACTGAAAAATGTACGCTCTACTAACTACAAATGCTCTTGGAGGACTGCAGTTTAAAGTAATGTAATATGTTATTTCCAGCTCCAATTTCATCTGAATAATTAAACTTGCCTTCAAATCCTTTTGCATTCAGTAAGCTACTGAGTACTAACTATGTTCTTAAGAGCCATTGAGTTTCCTGCAACTTAAATGCATGCTTGAATTTAGACATCTTTAAAAGAAAGAAATCTGAATAAAAAGAAATTGGAAATAAATGCCTGAGTTCATCACAGAGCTCTCAAGCAGCTTAATTGAAAGCAAGTTGCTTAATGAAAAGAGTATAAAGCATGAACTTGTAGTGACCGAGCTCAAGTAAAGAATTCCATACACAGCTAACACTGTCAAACATTTAAATACTGAAAAACTCTCTTTCCTTAGTCTAAATCTAGTGGCTAAATCAAACATTTTAAGAGACTAGAAGAGGATTTCTTCTTTTCCAGTACAGAGCAGAAGCAGTGACTGTGTCAGATAGCTTCACTTCTAATACTAGGATTTTCTTCAGCAGCATCATTCAGTGTGTGATGCAATGGCATGTTTTACATTGGTGTCGATAGACAGAAACGGGAATATTCAGATAAAATCAGGGCAACGTTCAAAAGCTCACAAAATTAATATTCAAATTGAATATAAAATATTCAACATTCATATTTTAATATAAATTATTAAATTGAATATGTACTCCTCTAGGGTGGCATAGACATCTTTCCCTGCAACCTTGGGTCTGAGATGCATTTTTCTTATGTCTGTGATTTCAGTAATGGCAGAGAGAAGAAAGACCATAACATTATGTATGGGACTCTTAACAAGTTCTGAATAGAATCAGTGAGTTAAGCTGGTAAGGTGATGAGAGTTTTGGGGAGATGCACTTAATTCCCAGGGGTGGAAAGGAGAAGAGGAAGCATCAGCATCTTCTAAATGGTTCTAGTTCTGTATGAAAGCCAAACTTGACCTTGTATAAGCTGGGGGGAGAAGATGACATAATGAAGACTTTCAGTGTATTATTAGTCACTCACTCACCCACTTGTAGAAGGAAAAGGTTATGCAAATCAGTTTTTTTCCTATTTTTTTTTTTTTTCTTACTAGAGTGCTGACACAGAACACTGATGAGATTTGGGAGGAGATGCTTTAGATTAGAAATTTGGGAAGAGCTGACAGTTGACGAAGGGTACTGAGGTCACCCAAAGACATCTGGTAAGACTGTCAGTCACTAAAGCAAAGGCAATGTTGCCAAGTTTGGGATAGGACAGAAAACAGAGCAGAACAGGAGAAGGAATGGTTGAAGATCAGAGTTGAATTCTTGAAAAGTAGCAAGGTTACAGATGTGAACTACACCAAATTAAGCACAGGACCAAAAGTGTACCTTATAAATATGCTCAGATGGGAGTACTTATAAATATCTGTATATTTTCTGATTTTAAGCATAAAGAGTCAGCAAAATTTACAGGACAAAAAGTTAGTGTGTACCGCCATCTGAAAGAAATACCAATGAGTGGTCTCAAGTAGACAGTGAATATAACCACCTCTGCTTATTGAGACTACTGACTTTTAGGATACTGTCTGATTTCCTTTATCGTAGAATCACAGAACTGCCTAGGTTGAAAAGGACAACAATGCCCATCTGGTTTCAACCCCCCTGCTATGTGTAGGGTTGCTAGCCACCAGCCCAGGCTGCCCAGAGCCACATCCAGCCTGGCCTTGAATGCCTGCAGGGAAGGGGCACCCACAGCCTCCTTGGGCAACCTGTTCCAGTGCCTCTGTGAAAAACTTCCTCCTAATATCTAACCTATGCCTCCCCTGTCTCAGTTTAAAGCCATTCCCCCTTGGCCTATCACAATCAACCATGTAAACTGTGATTTTCTGCATTCAAGAATACTCGGTCCATGGGTATGATTTGCTTTGTTTCTTGATGTTTGCTGTTATCACCTCTTGACCAGGCTGCTAGCATAAGCTTTGCTGGTGACTTACTGGGGAGTGTTGCTCATAGGGACTGGGAAAATACCTAGCAGTTGATGATAATTCGTCCGCCCTGTCCTCCTTTCCTGTCTTGGTTCATAGTCTTTTAAATTGTTCTTCCTGGTTAATTAATCTTAGCCTTCTGATATGGTCTGTTGTTTACAGCATCACAATTCATCACCAGAGAATTGTGTGCAGTTCACTGTGCCTGACCCAAGACACAGATCTGAGCACCTGCCCATTTTGGGGAAGCGAGGCATCTGGCACAGCCTTCAAAGCTGAGAACTGTGTTTATTGTGGGCTCTGGGAAACTTCAGATTTGAATCACCCAGCATTGCATGGAAGCAGAAACAGGGCAGTTGTCCCATCAGTGTTATACTGCAAATGCTGGGCTGCTGTAGCTGAGGATGAATTGGATAAGGAAGCAATGCTGATAACAATGCACATTGCTTTGATACAAGAACACCTTTAAATTCTGTCTAGCTAAATGCTTTGTGGCTACATTATTTCTGCAAAAGACACCTCAGTAGGTGACTGCGATTCCCTAAAACATAGAGATACAGCATTCTTGGCTGCATGACAAACATTCATACTCACAAGGGTAGTGCAAAACAATGTAGATTATAATGTGGGTATGGAATAGCTATAAAAGACTGGAGTGAGATTCTAAGTGAGATTTCTGTGTAATGTTCTCCTTATGTTGAGACTAGTTATTCACTTCCAGGAGAAAATGCTTACCTCTTGGTTACAGTATATCAAGGCTTATGGGGTTATTAGCAAGTTACTTTGAAGGTGGCCATGCTAGCTTTCTGAATTGTTTGTTGAATTTCTAAGTGCTGAATATTACAATTAATCTCTGAAAGCTACATGTAAGTACTCTTACAGATTTCAGTCATCTTCCAGCTTTGTAAGTGTGACTTGGCAGCTTAGTTCTTGCTGTTTTGTTATCCTTGAATGGCTGGCTTATTTTGTCCGTATGATTCCAAGTTACCTCTGAAAAGTTTGATGAAATCACTGGGAAGTGGGTGGACCAAGGACAGCTCTCGATCCTTATTGTTTAGAATTGAGCAAATCCAATAGGTCTTCAATTTCACGTAGAAAAGAAATATATATATATAGCTGAAGTTTCAGGGATAAATACATCTTTAGTCTTTAAAATACAATAGAAGACAAACCAAAACTACAGCAATAAACTCCTACAAAATGAATTCAGAAATGAGAGGTTTCTGTGGCTTCCAAAATCAGCCAGAAGTACTCAAAATTATAGGTGAGTGTATAAGAAAATAAAATGATGTGTTTCTGTAAGCACACATTCAATATTTATATGATGTTATCCTCATGTGTGAATGAGTCCAAGGAAGTAAGGTACCTCAAAATGGACAACTGGAAAATCAAAGCCAAAAACGGGGCAGGTTTCTCTCAAAGTAACAGCAGCCCTCAGCTGTCATTAGCATTGGTATTGTTTGGGTCTTTTAGTCCTTGGTGCTGTCTGCTGTGTGCAGTGTTGCCTAATAAAGTTTTTTTTTGTTCGTATTTGTTCTGTTGTTGTGTTATGGTTTTTTCTTTTCTTCTTTAAATGTTTTCATATGACTTCCAGAATGCCCACATGTGCCAACAAGTATGTGAATGTTATACCTGCTTTCTTAATCCATGCGGTTTACACGGTATTGACCATGCATGGTATGAATGTTCATAACCGTGGCTTCTATTTTTGAATCTACTGCAAAGTGTATGTAAAGGGAGGTGTAAGGTCTTTTTCTAGGTGCTGCACTGAGGTGTTGTTTTGTACACTATGATGAGTAACTGATAAAGTCACTTGGGATTTAGCGTTTATGTGGTACCATAAGATGTCAATGCTATAAGAAGTCTAAAGCCTTATGAGCTTCAAGAGTGTTCAGGTTTGTGAGACCAATCTTCTTTAATCCTCTTTGTTGTTGTTGTTGTTTGGTTTTGTTCTTATAGTCCAGTGATTTGTGATTCCCCCAAGAAGTGTAAAGACCAAATGGCTCTATTTACAGGGAAAAAAAAAAGCTTGTAAACAGAAAAACCTCGACCTGAATCTGCACAGCTGTATTGTTTTGGGAGGAAAAGGTGGGATAGAGGCTGATCCTGTTGCTGTTTTGTTCAACACAAAGGTTCAATTTCCTTGACAAATGATGGACACTACCTCCAAAATTGGAACTCTGATCCCAAAGGGGCCCTGTGTTATTATAACATAAAGAATGGTTATTAAACTGTCAGAGGGTTAATAGTTTCATCTTAATAATCTTGATAGATGGTGCACATTTCACCAGTGCTCCAAAAGCCCACAATGAGCTTTAAAATATTTTACTATTGGCTTGCCCTTCATTTCCCAAATAAGTCGAAGGAGAACACTTCTTACTAATAAATTCTTTGTCATAACTTAGCTGGTTTTCCCCTTATAGAAGGGAAGTACATCTTTGCTGTGCTGCCTGATTAATTGGTCTAATTTTATCAGGAAAATTAAATCCTCTTCTTTATCTAGGAACTTATTCAAAGAGATTTTAGCAAACTCCCAGCCCATGAGCCTGATGACTATTCTGCATAAGCATCTCTACACTTTACTAACTTATTACTTTTAAAGTGATTTCTGCCTGAAGGATTCCCTTCAACACTGAGGGCCATTTGTCTTCTGCTCTCAGGATTTCAGGATGACAAATGGAATGTCAGATATGACTTACTCTGAGACCTTAAAGGATTCATACAGTATAGCTCTTAACCGTACCTCAAGGTTCTGTAGGATGCTACATCTGAAGCTGGCCAATTTTGATGACCAAACAAACGTCTGATCGCCTTTACAACAGAAAACATAGCTAAAGTCTAAATTGAAGTAGTTCTTAAACTACTGTTGATCATTCAGTGAGGAAAGGTTAATAAATGTGTATGTAAATATGCATAGGAGTTGATCCTAGTAGTGGACATTGTGGTAATAATTAGGTAATAATAGGGATTATGATAAAGGCATCTCAGTAACTTGAAACAATACATGCCAACACTTTGCTTCTCCTTGCTTTGGCTTGTATCTTAAAAGGAACACGTCCCCAAAATGTATAGGGCTAATGAAGACAAAAAGGCTCAATATTTGTATATAACAGTTTGAAATGTGCTCATTTACAAGAGTAAATGTATATTAAAGCATGGAAAAGCCTCCCCATCTTTTTCATGATTAAGTTTGATTTAGATTCAGTGTTCATACCATAAATGTGATATTAAACTTGAGGAGAAGGTATGGGTATGGCCATGATGTTGCCACCTTTATCTTTAAGTGTATTGAAATATCCTAAACCTGACAAAGCACAAAGTCTGGAGAATTACCTTACGGTAAAAGATGAAACAAAATAACATGTCTTCTGTCCTTCACTGTCAACATGATGACTCATAAACATTCTTTTTTCTCTGCATTTTCCTCCTATGAAAATCATTCTGTCTGAGCAAAATGGCCTGCGACAGATGACAAATATGGGATATTTCATGGGCAAAAATCACGCTGTAAATTGGATATACTGTGAGAGTATTGTAACCCGATATGCTAAAGCTTAACAGAAATGCAAAAGACATTCTTCACTCTGTCAGATACTGTCTGCAACATGACTTTCCATGTAGTTTACTCCATTAGGTGTAGGATGATATTTCCTTGTTTTGACACTTCTGCTTGAAAGGTTGGTTACTGTGACTTTGTGTTGAAGGTAACAGCCACAGAAACTGGCCAGTTGAATATATGATGGCAAACCACATAATAGTGTAATAAACATAATATAATAATATAATAAACATGATATAATCTTCATAGCTTTGTTGTTTCAGTCTTTGAGCGTTCTTCTGGAAGATAGAACAGGAAGTGCTGAGATCTATGGTTTATCAAAAAAGATTGGTTTACACACCAGACCTATTTGTGTGTATGTGTGGAAGAGGTGCTGATTTTATTTTACTATATTTTCCATTTTGTGTGCTTTTGTATGTGCACGTGTGTTTGTGCTTAATGGTAAGGTTTGTGAAGAAAGTGTTCCTGTGTCAGGATTTGGAGGATGGAGTTGATAATTTCTGAAGGGCCCTTCTTGCTGTATTGTTCTATGCTCTTGTGCCATGCATTTTTCTTCGTGTTAGGTAACGCTTTGTTCCTTTGATGAATAGATAGCAAATACTTCCTTGTGAATCTATTTCTAGTGTTTTTTAGTATGTTAATCTGATAGCCATCTGCCTTTTTTTTTTAATGAGCCCTTTGACAAACCTATTATTTTACCCCCTAAAGTATTAATTGGAATCCCTTAGTTTTGAAGCCTTTTCCATGTAGTCAAAGCATTATTTATGGTACCTTTTAGTTGTGAATAGATTCCAGGAATATGAGGTGGGGCATATTTCTTTGCTAGCGAGTTCTTATTTTCATGTCATAAAGGTCTCCAGTTCTCAAGTTCATTTTTGCTGAATGTGACTTTTTTTTTTGGTCCACGACTGTATCTGATGACCAGTGCTGTATGGCTCACAGCTCCATTGGTCTATGGTTTGTGTACATTTTATTTCCTTTGTATATGAGGAAAAGGTTTTATGTGTTAGAGGAAATAAATCCTGTTATGTTGGCACAGTCTCTATCCTCCAGTGATTATCTGTGCTTCAGAGGTTTGAGGAGGCTGTAAAGACTGTCTAACTGCCTTGCTCAAGGTCTTCTCAGAAGGAGGAAACTTCAGGCTTTAGAGTCCATCCAGCTATTTTATGTCACTTGGTCTCAGGACTACTTGGAGCCTTGGTAGCGGGAAGTGCCAAAACAAAAGAATAATTTAGAGCAACTTCAAATGTCTGAATAGTGGTGAGGGTGCATAAACCTTAACTTTTCTCCCTCTTGGAACTGACTTCAGTTCAGCTAAATCCAAATCTTTGGACTTCTGTGTTTCAGTGCATTCTGTCTTTACTGTGTTTGACTGCTGAAGCCCTGATGATGAGTAATGACTGGGATGTAAAATCTAATCCATGAGGGATTTCTGAAAACACACATTAGGATGACTCCCTATGGCCTGTTTAGTAACAACACAAGGTCAGGATATTTTTCTTGCTGTTAATTTTCTTTGATTGTTTTTTGTAGTATGATTAGTAACCTAAGTGCAGGATCTCAAACACACATGCACTGGTGTTATGCTTTGCAAAGTTCTCCCTTTTAGCTTAATCAATTTACAGAATATCACGCATGACTGTGTAAGCATCCTTCTGCAATACAGATAGTTTATGGCCAGCTTCAGTTTAAGAGACATATACTGAATGTGTCATGAAAACAGTAGAGCAATTTTATTGCATTTTCTGAAATAAGAGTTTAAACTATTCTTACATCATATATGTGGTGTTCAGGATCTCCTGATTGTATTTTTGTACTTCAGGATGGCATATTAAGAAACACTAATTTTTGGCCTGGAAGATGTTGAGTACACAGTCACTGACAATTGTTAACTATTGAAAGAGGGGCTTGTTTGTACTAATATACACAAAATAAAAGAAGGCAACATAGCAGTCAATGCAATCAAAGACACTAGTAAACAGGAAGGAGATTCTTTGCTTACTAGGAGAAATCCATGATATGTCAATAGGGTTTTACAGGCTGGTATCTACAAATTTAAGAGTATTATAAATAAAATCAGGAAAACGATACAGAGTGGTTTTTTTCGGTGAAAATCTTGCTGTTAGCCAAGGCAAACCCAACACACCTGTTAGTCAGTGGAAGGTCAATAACAGGAAGGAATGGCAGAGGTATTTAATTAAAATCATCTCCGTGTACAGAAGGGAAAGAAATAACATGCCCAGACTGTATGAGGATGTTGAGTTACTTTTTAATCCAATGGTAATTTTGAGGAGATGGTTGAATAATGTCCCTTAGAGATTAACACCCAGACTTGCTGACTTTGGGTAACTTTTATCAGTGATAGAGAAGAGATGCATGAAATTGTATTTCTTATTCTCCATACATTGTGGATTTTGGAAGTTTTACAATTACCGTTTCAAGACAAACTTGGTGATATGGACTGTAAAAATCCTGTGAGCATAATGTCTGCCTCAGACTCTATATTAGACAAATGATGCAGATTTGATTTATAAAGAATTGATACATTTGCATTAAACTAAATGCTAGTAGATATGAGCTTTGAAGAATGTCAGTCAAAATAGGTGTTACTGATTAAGCACTTTGATATCTGTGAAGGTATAATAGACCTTGATCAACAGTTTGTAATATTGTGGTTGCCTAAAGATGTACCACTCTTTGGGTTTGTCACTGTACCTTCAGCTTATTGGGGACTTGCTGGGTGTGGAAGCAGTCATCAATGGAGAACTTGTTATCCAAAGCAAGAGTGGCACTATTGGTGCAGCTAATGGCCCTTCCTGTACCAACGTTATTCAACATCTGCATCTATCATCCCGAAATAAATGCACCCTAAGACTGATTACAAACTTGCAGAGTCACTCAAAGGACATCAAAATATTTAAAAAATAATTAAAATAAATAATTTTTTTTTTTAAAAAAAGGACAAATAGTAGTATTGCAAATCTAGATCACAGATAAGATGGTAACATTAAAATGATCAGAATCAGATCACTGTTGACACATTTTGCTTAATACTGGTAACTATCTTATGATCTGATGCTAAAAATTAAGGGCAGTGTAGAAAACAGGCTCCTAGAAGAATCATAGCAAAGAGAAATAGAAGAACAGTTAAATCAATGTAGGCATCAGAAAGATGACTCTAAGATGATCTGATTGCAAAATACAAGTGCCTTCAAGGAGAGAAAATACTGGGTACTAATGAGCTCTTCAGCCCGGTGTAGGAGGACATGGCAAATCAGTGGCTGTTTGCTGATGTTGGACAAACTAATGTAGTGATGGGACACAGTTTTAACTTTGTAATCTCTGGTACAAACTCCCAAGGGAAATGTTTTTAGGTGCTGTGTTTCAAATCAAGATTCAGTGCTGCTGTGGAAAACATCCTTTAACTGTACAGAAGTTATTGGGCTTGTTTCATGGGTAACTGGGTAAAATTTAGTGGTGTGTAGTGTACAGGAGGTCACTAAAAATGACTGTAATGGACTTGTTTGCCTGTAAGCTCTATCAATAAATGTTTAAGTTAAACTCGGGCTCTCATCCTTCATTCTATAGACTATGATAGGTTGTTTGAATTCCATTTTATTCTCTAGTACAAGCCTTGCTTTATTGCCTCCAGTATTATATACAAGAATTGAGGAGAGGTGACTCTGCAGTTGCTCATCACATTGCGGCTTGTGTTGGCGATGAGGACAGCCTGACCTGTGACTGCTTGCTCGAGGACTGGCTTGTCCTTGTTGTTTTCTGATAATACCCAATGCTGTGGCTTTAAGTGCCATGCAGCCCAGCCTGCTGTGTTTGGGGCGAGTCAGCTCTGCCAGCTTTAATCACTCACTTTAGCTTTCTGAAGAGGAAGGAGCAGAAAACGCTGCTCAGCAAGGCTGCAAGGCCATGAAATTGCGTTAAGCAACACTCATGAAAATGACTGGATTTGCTATTTTAGTGTAAGTGTCTAAATGTTTTTGAAATTGTAATTTTCTTGTGCTGTTATGTGTAAAGGTGACCGCTCCGTGTTGGGCCCCTGGCAGTTGGCTGCAGACAGCTCATCAGCTTGATTCATTTGGCAGGGGGGTCAGTCAGCACCTTCTCCGCAGCTGCAAAGCAGGACTGAGCTCCTCACTGATTTGCAAGGATATAATGACATCCACTAGAAAATGCAGAACTTTCTGAAGATGCATTAGGGTTTAATTTTTGTGGCAGCAATATTCCTACCAGGGGCACAAAGATTATAATCCTTATTCAACTTGCTAGCAAGCGTTTCAGGAATAGAAAGGGCAGCATCATTTGAGGAATCTCAAGTTCCTGCTAGAGATGCAGGCCCGAATGAATACATTTTTGTAATCACGTCTCTTTCTATTTCACTTTCATCTCGTGTTTAAAATTGAAGTACTGAAAGGTTTGCATTGTTTGGGCACTGCCGAGTTTGGCCACATGATGGCAGACATCAGTCAAATCAACGTTACAGTGCCATCTGAAGAACTGTGAATGGAGAGGAATTAAAGCTGGTTCTCAGGGCTCTGGTACTCAGGGTTTGTTATATAACTCAGGTTATGGTCCTTAGCTGCTGGTTTGACCCACGGTTTACCATCATCGGTGAGGGACAGTGGTCGTGACTCAGCCACAAGAAAAACAAAGACAAACTGTCTTTCCAGAAGGACTGCTGGCAAGAGAACTTGTATTTTTCTGTTAGTGTTGGTTTGGTTCTCTCTTCAAGCATCTAGGAATCAGGAAAACTTCTTTATTTTTCCAGTAGATGAGAAATGATCTCTTGTATTTGTTCTGTGAGATGTTAGGGCATTTTTTTCCTAAATGATCTTCCACTAGATAGCGTTCTCTGCCTCCCTGATCTTATTTATCCCTTGACTGCAAAGGTGTTCTGGTGAAACCATCTATAAGATCAAAGTGGTGTTGAATATTATCACTAAGTCAAATAGCACAAATGCTGATAATCAGCCTCAAAGCATTGCTACGAAATTCATACTTGTTACAGTGTTAGCGCTGTTACTTCCCGTACCTTGCATTTGTTTCTACTGTCTGTCATCACTAATAAAACAACCCCACCTTACTGTTATCATAGCTCTTAAACCAGTTAATCTTTAAGGGAAAAAAAAAAGTATGTGTTGGGGGGAGGAAGCATAATTTGCTCTCAGGAGAAATCTAAGTTGCATGGAGTGTGTGGAAATGTGTTTTGTGTAAATCCTGAAGGTAGCAGCTGAAGGCCAGTAGACCACAGAGCAATGCTGCATAAACATATAACAAGAATTACAGTCTCAGTTCCAAAATGCTTGAAGACCAACCATCCCTAGGGATGTAGGAAATAAATGCAGGGTCTGCGGAAAGCTCTGTGGGCTCTTGCACTTTGCTGCGCTGCAAATAAGAGGATAATAGCAATGAGACTAATGTGAAACAGTAACTTGGATATTTGCGGAGATGACTGTAAGGAAGCACTTCATTTTCCCTTCACAGTTTTTTCTGCAGTGTGCTACCTGGCTTGACAAGGATAAGGACATGTGAATCTGAAGGAAGACTTATACTGAGATAAGGTTAAGCTAATTGCTGGGAAGTAGCTACTTTCATATTGTTGTTCTCCACCTCCCATCACCCAGCTTTAAAACTCTGCCCTAAATGTGTTTCAATGGAAAGACTGAACCACTTAACTTCCAGTTCACTTCTTACAATGGTGAGGTAGAGTGATATCCCAGCCCCACTGCCTGACTTTTGCGGGCTTGGTCTCTGTGTGTTCATCCAAAGCATGCAGAGGTTGTGCATAGCCATAGGGAGAAATATCTAAGGCCAATTTTGAGCAATATCATGCCTTGTATAAGTAATTACAAAGATTAATAATATCACAATTGCATGGATGTTTTTAAGCATATCAGCAAAATGAAAGAAAAAAAAACCTAAAAAAAACCCTCAGCAAGTTCCTCATTCATAAGACAAAATGCAGTCAGACCCCTGAAGCGAAGAGGAAAATTCCCAAGCTTCAAAAAAGCATTTGATATCTCTGTTAGTAAACAAACACTGCATTTCTTGTGACACTGAGTTAGGGTACAGCATGTTCTGTCTCGCTCTTTCTCTCCTTCTGCTTGTTTCTCTTCTCCTCCTGCCCCCATAGCTGGCAAGCTGATTCCAGAGGCTGATGACAACACCCGTGCCTCTTTCCCCTTGAGTGCACTTGCTCGGCGTCTGAGAGGATTGCTTTCTTGCCCTTGGGTAGCCAGTCACGCAATGTGAAAGATGCAGGAGTTCACGGACTGCTGAGTGCTTAGACGCTGCACTTTCTTAAGTGGAGGCAACTAGCGAGCAAGTGCAGCAATTAGAAGTAGAAGAAAACATTTCTTTTTTTTTTTTTTTTTTTTTTTCAGCAGGAAACATTTGTTGACCTCACA
The DNA here is from genome assembly GCF_054131305.1 of Coturnix japonica. Lineage (NCBI taxonomy): Eukaryota > Metazoa > Chordata > Aves > Galliformes > Phasianidae > Coturnix > Coturnix japonica. The sequence goes on from NC_140663.1 coordinate 82,177,491, forward strand.
GCTTTTACTTAAAACGGGGAGGAAAAGAAAAAAGAAAATCTCTATGGAGATTTTTTTTTTTTTTTTTAAAGGAGCATATATGTTTATATATATACAATATATTTATTGTATCACACAAGGAGAACACTCCCATTTTGAACTCATGCTTTTAAATATGACCTTTCTAAGTTGTTGTTGTTTTCCTTTATTAATAGAGAAGTGTTATTAGAAAGGAGTTTTGACAATGACAGTGATTTCTAGATTTCTTAATCTGCATTTGTTGTGCCTTTCCTTGGGAGGGATTTTGTAAATAATCCAGCAGCTTTTCCATACTTATTTTTTTCCTGGAATACCATCAAAATAGTTTTCCAAATGAGTCGTATGGTGCAAGTCACCTGTTCAGGTAACCCAAACTGATTCGTCATTTGGAGAAACACGGGCTAAATGCTTAAACATCTGAGAACCCCTTGAGATTTTCACTGAATGCAGATGGTCGGAACCTTTTCCAATTAAACTGTGTTGGATCTCTGGCTGATGCACAAAGGTATTTCATTCACCAGTATTCAAAGAAACGATACGTATGTTCCTAATGCAGTTCTCTCTGCTATTGGTTTTGAGATTCACTGTCGAGAACGGGAACTAAGTTTCTTTATATCAACAAGTTGGGTATTCTAAGGTTTGCGCTGTGCCACTTGCAAGACTTTATGAATATATTGGTAAAGACCTTGAGTGAAACTGAAGCTAGATCAAGCTGTATCTTCTTGCTTCAGAATATCTGGAATCTGGAAGCTTCAGATCTGATGTTGGCGTACGAGCCCAATGCGGTTTGCTGTATTTGAGTCTGATGGAAGACCTGTCACTTCAGATAGAAGTATGATGATGGAGTAAAGCAGGATATTCTGAAACATTAATTAAATTGGGAATGATACAAGAATGCAAAAGAAAAGCTTGGCTATACATATTCTTGCAGAGGAGGAGATGTAATGCTGAGGTCAGGAGAGCACAGAAGCTTTACTGTGAGTGTAGAAAGAGTGTTTAAACACCAAAGGAAGTCACTGGTTTCTAGAAAGGGTTATTTGAACTTTTTTCAGTCTTAATATCTAATTCAGACATAAAATGTTACCTCTTGATGTCCCATCTGACGAGGCAGTGTTTCTGTTGCTGTGCTGGGCCTACTGGCTGTTGCTGGATTGTGAGGCAGGGAAGACTGAGGAACAGCTTGTGAAGAAGCCCAAATCTAGTGCTTGGTGGCTTCAAGTGCCAACAGCCTACAAAATATCAAATCACTGTGGCAAGTCGCAAGTATACCTCTGGGAATGACAATCATCTTGTCTGAAAACAGTTAGCTGGCATCGTAACTTAAGCTATTTTCATATAAGTAGGTCCAGGAGACCATGGGGAACTCAGTCTTGGTAATTACTCTTGGGAATTACAAGTACATGCCCAACATCAGCTTGAGAAGGGTCTTGCAGACAAGTCTCATGGAGCCTTGCAGATTCAATTTACAGTACCTTATGGGCTGCATCAAGTTGTTGAGCTCCAGTTTGGCTTCAGTTATAAAGTGAACTTTTTTTCATTTCAAATTGTTCCCAAGACTCCTTTTCCCTTCAATAACCTTAAAAAGTGATCACATTATTCTCAAGTTGTTGCTTATGGGCTCAAATGGAATTTAAACTGCCTGTCTGACAATGATGAATGAATCAACTCCAAATGCTTTGATGTGGATCAGCTATGTAGCATAACAATAATATTGTTGCTTAACATTTATACTGAAATAATACCGTAAGGAATCTTAGCCATTCAAGGCCTATTTTGTTGAGCGCTGAATAAAGCACGTAGCAAAATAACAAGTCTTTCTGAAGACAAGACTTGCTAGAAGACAAGATGAACCAATTGAAAGAGACGAACAAAAAGGAGTGGAAAGATGTAAGTTATAGTTACACCTCTATAGTGCTGTATGGACCCTGCGTGCCACTTAATTTTCTTGTACAGTTTTCTGCCATGTTGATTCTGGATCTTGCTCAACACTTCCATCATTACTCAAATTCAACTGTACTGAAACTGTCCTCTTCCTTGCTCTTGTAATCGAGCTTCTTTGGAAAGATTTTTCTCTTTTTCAACTAACTCATCCTTGCTGCTGTTCTTGGTTCCTTGTGTCTTACAGGGGAGGGGGTTTTAAATCAGTCAACTAATTTGCGTAACCATTTTCTCTGGAAGACCACTGCCATCAACTACAATAAGCACACATATAAGCTGCTTATTTCTGTTGACTGCTTTTGAGTGTCTCATCCTGGTTATACAGTGATACAATTATAACTTTTAAAACAAAACAAGAACACCACAGAAGTGTTAATAGAACATTTTAAGGGTTTTTTTGTTTTGTTTTGTTTTTTGTTTTGTTTGTTTTTCACATAACTTTTGTACGTACATATCCATGTGCATGGAAATACTAACAAACAACTCAAAGAACACTGGGGGTCTCAGGCCATACTCCTGGACATTGCTGTGTTAAGGTTCTGTATACAGTCATAACTGCTTCCCTGTACCCTGCATATGTTGTGAGACAGTGTTCGCTTACATAGTTCTGGGATAGTGTGTGGCTGCAGTGGTTTTGACTTGGGAATCTTGAGTTCTCTTAGAATTTCTGGAGCAGAATGAGCTTTACTGGCATACACTTTGCTCCTCGCTCCAGCAGTGTTTGATCTGCCTATTATAATGTCTTCATGCTGTTTATGTCCCACTCCTGTCTGTCTTGTAAGATGGAAGGAGAATGTGTGGTGTCCATGTGTCATGTGTGATGCATTCTTATGGCCTGTATGGCCTGTGCTGTATCACTTAACATAAATTATTTTACTGTGTGAATCTGTACTCAGCCATAAGCATTTGACTGTTGTCAAACAGAAACAGGTCCAGGTGCTAACTTTTAAAAGCCCGAGGAAACAGAGTAAGTTATATATAATTAAAATGTTTGTGATTAATTCCAAATGGTAAATGATTTGTTTTTCTTTTCTGCATTTCCTTCTGTCTTCTTAAGTGAAGAGTATAGGAAAAGACCGTATCTTGCCCTGAAATGACACAGTAACTGGTGTTAATTCAGGATTACTGTATGTGTCTGAATTCGGCGTATAAAAATTAGCTATAATTACTTTAAGAAAGAGTAAGTAATGCCTTGTTAAATCCCTCAGTCTTGCCTTTTTGGACTGTCCTGTGCACTCGTAGCTGCAGAGTAGATACAGATTTGGCCATTTTAGCATTTACCTGCAATGAGTCTGTTGGAAACCACATTTAAGTGTGCTTTGCTTATTGATAATTTTATGGAGGGAGAATGGTTTCTGGATTAGCTAGGGAAAGTGGTGTGTTTCTATCATGTAATTATAGGATTACTGCACGTTCAATTGGATTCCTGGGCAATTGAAACAAAAATTGTTTTTGCATGTAAAGAAAGCTATTATGGGGCTGGATTACTTTAAAGGGAAAAGAAAGAAAACAGCATATAAAACTAAGCAGCAGTACATGAAGAAATAGTGAGAAAAATAAAAACATATATGCCAGTGAATTGCGAAAACCGTTGCTGTGATTACTTGAGAAATATGTCAAAACACATTCTGAAAGATGATTATATGCCACTCTTGTGAAGACTGCAGTATTGAAAAAGAATGAAATAATGGGAGAAAAGGGATAGATTCCAAACACAGTTTCATCTTTTAAAGCATATATTGTGTCCTGAATGTCCAAGTTCAGCACTGTATTCTTCTGAGAGATGCTTTTTGGCAACCATAGACTTTAGTCAGGAAAACATGCAGAGGTGTTTGACAAAATGTGCAAGAAGGGGAAATCTTGTTGCAGTTTATTGAAGATCGATGGTAATTTAGATCCAGTTCAGAAAAGCCGTTATGTTCTTTAATCATTTCTGGCTAGTGTGCTAATAAAAATGCAGTGTATAGTGCTAATGCTGTATTTCAACCAATTTAATAACAAACAATTGCTTTGTGAGAAACAAAAGGGATTCATCCTCAAGATAGATATATGATTGCAATTATGATAGTAACGAATTGGGCCTTAATTGTATTTGCGAAGCTGAAGGAAACACGGCAAAAGCTTTAGTGTTTTGAGAGGAGAATGAGACACATAGAAGGCTAATACTTCTTAACTTAAAGTCATATTTAGAAATGGAGAGTGTATTACTGAGCCTAAATAGTAAGATAATGCTCTGAAAAAGATACTTGGCATAGATGAGATTGTCTTCTCAATGGAAATTTGTAATCAATGGGTATTAGGCTCCACTATGCCTGAAGTACACCTAATGAGGCAAATATAAACTCCAGAGTAACTGAGGTAGATTAGACAACAAGGCTTGTGGAAAGAATCTTTTAGATCAGCGTTGTTGAAGCAGAAGAATAAACTTCAATGGGCAAGTAGCGAAACAAGCATGGAAGAAGATACTCATGACAGAGAACTCTTTGCTGAGCTTAAATACACAGAAATCAAAGAATCATAGGACATCCTGAATTGGAAGCAATGCATGGTCTCTACAACTCTGGGCTCAACACAAAAACACTCAAAATTCAAAGCTCTTTGTATGAGAGCATTGGCCAAATACTTCTTGAAATCTTTTGCAGGCTTCCGGCCAAGAGCAAAACACAGTGCGTTAGTGGTGCGTTTTGCTTGGGAGCTGTGTAGCCACAGCTGAGAGGGGGAAATGTCAGGTCCTGGGCAAAACGGCCACTGTGACCATACCAGCACAAGAGACAGGAAGACAGGATAAAAGTCGATGACTACGCAGGCTACAATACCAACTGTTGTTATCACTGGCTACTACAACAAGGAGATGTCATGGCTTTATGATTTTTGGTTAATGAAATTCCACATCATAACATCATGTAGTGCATTGGGAGTTTAAGTGCTAATGCTCCAGTTCCAGGTACCTGTCCAGAAGAGAAGAACTACATTCCCCAGGGGGCTTTGCAGTCAGAGAGGAGACAGAACCCCTGGCAAGGTTACCTGATTGGGCTCTCGTGCTCTTCGTGCTCTTCTCCTTCGCCTCTTGTCACTGCTGCCCATCCCAAGTGTGCACATCACTTCAGTAGTACTGTAAGGCCTACAGCTTTCAGATACTCTCTCATTATATATATACTTATATATATAAGGTCTCCCCTTATTGCTCTCTTCCAGTACCTGAAAGGTGCTTACAGTGAGAGCAGGGCAGGTCTCACTGTTAACAGGTGACAGGACGAGGGGAAATGGCTTCAAGTTGCACCAAGCTAAGTGTCAGTCATGTTGCTGCACCCCAAGTATCATCCCAATGGAGGTGTTCATGGAGGGGGTGGTCAGCTTGATCTTGCATGTATGGCAGGATGGCAGCACCTTCAGGTGGAAGTTGTGTGACTGAGGCAGATGCTTCCACTCTGAATGTTGCCTGGTTTTGGAACCAGTGTGTGCTTTTATCCACATGCAGATAAGAGCCCGTGCTCTTATCACAAGAGCACGCACTGTTATCTTCACACAAAGGTGTAAAGGAAGCTGGGCTCCCGTTTTTCTTTCAGTTCCACCTAAGTGTGGTGGAGAAAGCAGAGCATGTCGCCCAGCAGCCATTCCCTTGTGCAGGTCCACTCCAGCTGCATGTGCAGACTGCACTTCCTCACCAGATTTCCTCTGCATCTCCCAGCTGAGGCTTAAGAGCATAAGCAGGTGGTAGACGATGTTGTCTTGGTGGGCACCTCATCTTCCATATACACATGGCTGGCTGCAGCTGGGGTGTGAAGCTGTGGAATGATTGTTCTCAGCATATGTGAAGGTCCTCCATCAGCTCCTCCACCAACTGGCACCTGTCAGCCATGGATGGTACTAGCTACTGCTGCTGTTGGCCCAAACTCTATCCAGGTCACATGTCTTATCAGTGTCACTGCCTTCTTTGGCCTCCTTGTCCTCCTCTTCGTTTCTGGAGCTTTCCTGGTTGCTGCTGCTGCAGACCAGATTACAGTCCACACTCCTGAGGCAGAAGCGGAGCCCAAAGAAGATGATAAGGACGACAGCACAGACCCAAACCTTGCTGCTGCTTTCTGGCCAACATTCCCTTTTCTTGATTCACCAACAGAGGCTAAAGAGCAGGAAAAGGACTCCAGCAAAGGCCAAGAGCAGCCAGTGCTGCAGGGCAGCAAGAAGCAGGTCTCCCTTGGCTGCCTGTCACGGGTTACTTAGATTTACCTATGCCTGTGACAGGGGAAGCCACCCCGTGGGCCCCCCCCCCCCCGGGGCCCGGAAAGGAGGGGGAAAAGGGGAATGGGATAAAACAGAGGCAGTCTAAGGAGGGAAAACTTATTTTACTAAATATGATATTGAAATACAAGATAACACAATATAATATAATTGAGGCTAACAAATCGAACGAAACACAGAGAGAGAGTCCCTGAAAACTTAGAGGCCTACTATGAACTCTAGGCAACACGACTGGAACGCTTCCCACTCTCTGAGAAGTTCGAGAGAAGAAGGAGGGCACTCCAGCCTGGGAACAAGTATATAGAGTCCTGGTCCCGTGACTTATCATTACCCCTGTTGTTCTCTGGGATATGCAGTCTTCTTCTGTGGACTGCACATTCAATAGAAGTATCCATACTTTACATGATGTTATGATGTGGAATACTCATAGCAAAATTACAAAATTACAAAACCATGACAGACTTCATAATTGATGGGAGCTCCCTATGAGTGACTTCTGGAGTTAAAATTAGGACTATCTCTACCAACTAAACTGAGCCAAGGAATAGCATTCAATTGTCCCTTGCCTTTCTGCTTGCTCTCTGCTATTCTGAGTAGAGTGTCCATTATGCTTATGTCTGGTTAGGAAAGAAGGCAATGGAGGAGAGGAGAAAGAATCCAAGAAATCTTATCTCCTTAAAAATAAGTTTTAAAGAATTCACTTGTTTGATTGATTTTTTTTTTTTTTTTTTTTCCTTCCCAAAAGGATGTTAGTACAGAAAGCTTTGCTGGGATCCAGAAGTATTACATCAACTGTCTTCCCTTGGTCAGTTAGGTGAGTAACCTTGTAAAAGGAGATGAAATTTCTGAAGCAGGACATTCCCCTCAGGAGCCCATGATGGCTATGATCAGTCACTGCATTTTCTTTCAGGTTTTTTTCAATAATTCTCATCATCATCTTCTCCATATTTTTACAAGGCACTAAAGTGAGACTGACAGGCCTGTAATTACTGAAGCCTTCTTTCTTGCCCTTCTTGAAAACTGGAGCAATGTTTTCTACTCTCCAGTCAATTGGGACCTCTCCAGATTCCCCAGACTGTTGAATAATAATTGAGAGAGTTCTTGTGATGACATCAGTCAGTTCATAGAGTACCCTGAGATGAATTCCACTGGGTTTCCTCAACTTATATGAATCCAGCTGGAACAGCAAATCTCTCAAAATTTAGGAGCTGGCAGGGAGTTATCACTTCCCTAGTCACAGTCCTCCAGCTCAGGGCTCCTGGGCTCCCAGCGCTCATCACTGGTGTTGAAGACAAAGAGTGCATTTAACATCTCTTTTTTTTTTTTTTGTTTGTGTCTCCATCCCTATTTGTGATGTGACTATCCTCATAAAGATACACATCAATGATATCCCTTTGCTGTTAACAAGTTTTAAAAAGCCGTTTTTGTTGTCCCCTCTCACTGATGGCCTGCTTTAACCCTGAGCTTTGGCTGCACAGATTTTCCTCCTTCTACAGTAAAGAGTATCTCTACTGTGTGTGTGTGCCTGGTGTGCCCTGGTGGCGCAAGTGGTAGAAGTGCCACTCTGCTACACGGAGGCTCGAATCCCGGGGGTTGGACTCGATGATCTCTAAGGTCCCTTCCAACCCGCACGAGACTATGATACTATGATGATCTCTGTGGTCCTCCCATATTGCCTGACCTCATTGTCCATGGTTATATGCTGACAGAATATACAGAGTGCAGACTGAATCAGAGCAACTGCTGTCTAGCCCAAATGTGTCCTGCAATGAGACAAGACATGATGGTCTTGTCTGCCTTACATTAGCAAAACTTTTGGTAAAGCCTCTAGTATTCTTGTAAATAAGCTGTTGAGATACAGCCTACACAAGTGAATGGTAAGGTGTTTGAAAATTGGCTGGATTGTTAGGCTCAAAATATTGTGATCAATGACACAAATTCATGGCTGATTACTAGCAGCATCTCTCAGGCATCGATAATGATGCCAAGGAATTTTCCCTGTTTACAAACTGAATAATGAAACACAACACAATGTATGATACTAGGTTATGGGAAATGTTTGCTTTGCTGAAGGGCAAAACTGCCTTTTGGAGGTACCTCAGCATGCTGGTAAGTGGCCTGACTGGTACCTCCAGGAATTCAGCACACGCGAGTCTGATATCCAGCTCCTGAGCTAGGATGACCCCCATGCAAAACTGTGGGCTGAGCCCACAGCAGAGAAAACAAGAAAAAAACTTGGAGTCCCTGTGGACAGCAGGCTGAACAAGTTAGCAGTGTGTCCTTGCAGCAAAAAATGCCAGCTACATCCTGGGCTGTGTTCGCAGGAGTACAGCCAGCAGGATGAGGGCAGGGAGTCCTTGGTGCTGCCTGATGGAAAGAGTAGCAGAGATGGAGGTAGGTTCTCTACTGAGGGGCACAGTGACGGGACAAAAGACAACAGACGGAAGGGAGAATGTGGAAAATATGAACTCTATATTAGGATTTATTTATTTATTTGTTAGAGAAGGACAAATTAATAGAGAAGGACAAAAACTAGAACAAGTTGCCAGAGAAGATATTTTTTTTTCATGTTGTGATTGCCACACACTCCACAGCTCATTTTAATGTACCCTTTGTCCTTGCAGAATACTTCAGCTTTATCTTTCTGAAATTTCAACATGGAACTAAGCATTTTGTTGTCATTAGAGGCACTATAAGAATGATAGGGTTCTGAACAGAAAATGCAGTAGAATGGACAGACAGGGAATGAGGCTGAACAGTTTAATATAAGAATTTTCAAACAAATTGCCTGAAATGCTGTGTGACGGGGGAAAGGCGAGTCCCTAAATATAGAAGTCCCTCCTTAGTAGAATTCACCTGGAAAATAGTTCACTAGCATATTTGCTGCACAGAAATCCCCTGTTCCCCCTCTCTTTTCCTACCTCCCAAATGGAAATTATTATAATTTCTATTCAGAATTAGCTATCAAGGGTAAATTCCTGACTTGATCAAAACTACTTTTGATTTCAGTGTAGGGAGAAATTCACTCTGCCTTTAAAAAGTTTAAAAATACTTGTAAAAATGAGATGAAGTTTCAAGCAGTTAAAACATGCATCACAATTCCTATTTGTGTCATGATAAAAGGTCACTGAGGCTAAAGACAGATAAAAATGTGTACGTGGTGTGTGGATAGGTATGTCCATGCTCACATACCTAACAGGCAAACGCAGATGTTCAAGATGTTCAAAGGACTGCCCTAAAAGAGTGATCTTGTGCTTTGGGAAGCTCTGGTTATGATACAGCCCTGTGCAGGACAAAGAACAAAGGAATAACTCAGCAACTCAGGCAATATTACCTGGTTTTGACTGATGTGTTTTCTAACACATCTGGTAATTTTTGTCTTTTTATCTTCTGACAGTGAATTTGTGCAACATGAATGCCATCTTTTTTTGTCTGCCTAATTTTACAGATATATTGACGTACCCCCAAATAAATAATAGTAATCAGAGAACTGCAGGATTTGCAAGATAAAGTGGATGCTTTACTGCTTGGTTTGCCATCTGTTTTATTTTGGACCAAACAGACGTATATTCAGTCCAAATCAACAGTGTGCATTTCTTTAACTATCCATTCTGTCTGACTCATATTAAGGATATTTTTATACGATTACAACTTTTTACAGACACAAATTAGGTAATTAAAAGTCCTCTGAAAAAAAATAAAAAAAAAAAATATATATATATGTATTTATATATATATATATGTAATACCTGTTCTGCACCTTAAATATTGCTCACTAAATTCAGAAAGCTGTATGACTTTATTCTTCTGAAAAGATGGTTATTATTTTAATGCAATGCATACACTTTCCTTGCACTTCTTTTTTTTGGGGGAGGAAGCTGTTGCAGTTTAAGAGAAAGCTGGCTGCTGTTGGCTCTAATTATTACAAATTACGGGACAGTTGTTTTAGTGGGAGATGAAAAATGATATTTTTTTCCCCATTAAATGATGTTTCCATGTTGAAATGGAGAGTTGCTGGTGGCCAGTTTTCAAACTGATAATTTCAATTGGCTTTACTCCATCAACCACAAGGAAAACACCTGGCAACTACTTGATCCCAGCCAACTCTTGTTAACCTTTTGGACTTCATGGTAACAATCAGCAGGCAGCAAGTCGCTGCTACTAATAAACTGGCATTAAAACTTCCACCTTCTAATAACATCTTATTGCTTTTCAATATTAAATAAAAGGAAATGATCTGTTTAATTATAGACTAAGAAATTTCGCAATGCTGCACTGCCTTGGATGGCAGTAATAATAACAGAATGTATTACGGGACATGGTTATATGAACTGATTGCTATAAAGGTAACCTAGAATGATAGCAGCTATCACATAGTGGCACAATGGCTTCCAGCTTCTCCTGTTTGTTGCCTATGCTGTGTGCATTGGTGTAGATGCACTTCAGCTGAGCCCTTGCCTCACCCCCTGATCTTGTTATCATTCACCTAAGACTCACCTTTAGCAGGCTTGGCTTTGTTCCATTCCCCCTTCATAATCTAGTTTAAAGCCCTCTCAACAATCCCTGCCATTCCTGGGAAAGGATCCATTTCCCTCTTTGAGACAGGTGAGGCCTATCTGCAGACTGCAGGCCAGGTGCTGAGTAAACTGCCCATGATCAAAGAATCCAAAATCCTTGTGTTCACACCAGCTTCTCAGCTGTGTATTTATAAGATGGGTTCTGCTCTTCTCAGTGTCCTTCCCTGCCATGGAAGGAATAGAGAAAAATGCTACATGTATGCTTGCTCCATCAGCTAACTGCCCCAGTTCCCTGAAGTTGTCATTTCTCATAATCCTCAGGCTTCTATCAGTGATCTCATCACTGCCAGCCTGAACTATTAAGAAAGGATAATACTCAGAGGGGCAGTTCAGACTAGGAGTTTTTAAGAAATATCTCTGACCTGGGCCCCAAGGAGGCAGCACACTTCCCTAGAGGTAGGGCTGGGCTCACATATAGGGCCGGCCATCCCTCTCAGAAGGGAGTTACCTAAGGCAGTCACTCTTCTGTCCACTTTGGCAGAGGCAGTCTTGAGGTATGGAGTTGACGGCCTCACACTAGACAGCCTTGGAGGGTGGACCTCCCATTGCCTTCACCTCACCCACCTCTCCCTTGGGTTCCAGCGCCTCAAACCTATTATGTAGAGGCACCTATAGAACCAAGGTAGGTTGGGATGGGAGCTGCCTGTGTTTTTGGGAATTGGGACCTGTTTCCATTTCTCCTCTTGTCTCAAATTGGCTCCCTCTTCTCCACTATGGCAGGGGAGAGGGTCTTCCACTGTTTAGAGGGTATCACTCTGGTGTATTTCTCACAGAGAGTTACTCCACCATTCTATCTCCTGCTCAAACTCCCTGATATTCCTTAATCTCTCTACCTCCTTGAGGTCTGACACCTTATTGAGCAGATGAACCACCTGCTCACACCTCACACAGGTGGAATTCCTACTGCCTTTCACTGTCAGCAGTAGGCTCAGGCATGCCCTGCAGCCAGAGATTGGAATCGCCACGTGTTTAGGCGGGCACTCTGTCTGAGTTGCCACGCTGCTCCTTGCTAGAGCTTTCTGCCTAACAGAGACCATGGCAGGACTGTTGTTTGGAAGGCGACTGCCAGACGAACCCGCCGTCTGAGAGGACGGAGGTACCGCACCCTGCGACAACTGCCCGCACTATGCCGCTGCTCCTGGCTCCACCCCTAATGGCGGCCAGCGGCTGATCCCTGAGGGCGTTCACCCCTGAGCCAGGCGGGGCAGCTCCCTGCTCTGGAGCGGAATGTGCTGTTCCATTTTACCAATGTTTCTTAGAGTGGCATGAAGTTTATTATTATTGCTGTTATTATTATGTGCCCTGTTTGCAGACAGGTAGAGCGTGAAATGTTTATTTTTCTCTAATTGCGGCAGTTGGAGAAGCATTACAAAAGCAGGGCACGTTCTGCTGAAGTTCCCCTTCTTTGAGTTTGTAAGACGTGTGCTTTCACCCTCCCGCTTTTGCTGTTCATAAATGCCGGTTTTCCGAAGTCCAGGTACACTACCTTCTCTAGTCTATGAGCGAGCACATGCTCACCAAGCACCAAATCCTCCTTATGTTGTTAATGCGATCTTTAATTGCAGTTACATGCTATGGGCTGAAGAGGGTGTAAGAGGGCCTGTTACTGTACTGATGACTTTCCAGAAGAGGAGGCATCCTGAGAAAGGAGCTGATGAACCCTGAGACCAAGGGGGTGAAAGGAGAGAAAGATCTTGAGCCAGTTGTGCGGGCTTCCCATATCTGTGCTGTACTTTATTTCCCCCCCAGTGCACACTGTTCAGATACTATTTGCTTTAATCTGCTCAAAGGGTTGTATACAGATTTTTAAAATATATTATAGACCTTTCATTCCAAAGATCTCCATGATGATTTATTGAAAAGTACAAGTATTAATTGATTCAGCTTCAAAACTCCTTCATATCATAAATGTGTATTTTTTTTAACATTTCCTTTTTTTAAAAAAATATATTCTTATTTCTTTAAGGAACTTCAGGACACAACAAATGACTTCTCCTAAGTATACCTCATTTTATGTCAGAACCAGAGTCTGCAGTAGACTTAAGGAAAGATTGAAGAGATATCTTTCTTCACAAAATCAGTTCTGTTCTGGTATGCTACGTGCAGCAGTATAGGATGGAGAAGGAGGGGAGATAATGGTAAGTAGTTAATATTTTGATTTGGTTAAGAGGCTGGTCTTGCTTTCTGTTTTTTTTTCTATCCAACTTCTTTTCAGGCTCATTTGTGGGAAAAGCATGGGGGAAAAATATCTTGCCTAGAAGTCTAATGTGGGATATAGGCTGGGTGAGCACTTCAGACTTAACTGACATGTAGTCTCCTTTGCTTCATCTTCCAATTCTCACTGAGATGACTTGAACCTCCTAGCAGAAAATGAGCTGGATGTCAAATCACCAATAGGCAATCAGGGCAAAGGAGGTGATTGTCCCCCTCTATTATGCTCTCTTGAGGCCCCAGCTGAAGTATTGAATTCAGGTTTAGGGCACCCAAGATAGGAAAGACGTGCAGCTTTTGGAGATGGTCCAGAGGAGGACCGCAAAGATGATCCAAAGGCTGGAGCACCTCTATTATGAAGGCTGTATAAAGAACTGGGCTTTTACAATATGGAAAAGGCTGCAGGGAGACCTCATTATGGACTTATAATATTGAAAGGGAGTTTTAAACATGAGGGAAGTTTTTTGCAAGGGTAGATAATGATAGGACAAGGGTGAATGGTTATAAACTAAAGGAAGGGAGATTTAGATTAGATTTTAGGGAGAGGTTTTTTCTGAGAGAATGATGAGGTGCTGAAACAGGCTGCCCATAAAGGTTGTGGATGCCCCATTCCTGGAGGTGTTTAAGGCCAGGAAGAATGGGCCCCTGGGCAGTCAGATCTAGTACCTGATTTAGTGGCTGGCAACCCTACCTGCCTCAAGGATCTCGATGGTCCTTGAGGTCTCTTATAACACAAGACGTTCTAAGAATCCATGAGTCTATGATTATGTAGCAAGACATTTATTAGCCGGGCACGTTTGGACCAGCAAGGTCATCAATGGCATAATGAATAAAATAGAGAAAGTATTGCATACAGACCATCAAGTTAACAGGTTCTGCAATATATTCTAATGTCACATGACTTCCAGAAAGAGAAATAAGGACCCTGGTGGAGGAATTAAATATAAAGTCAGGGGAGTTTTGGTTTGTCAATTCTGTTTCAAGAACTTTACTCTCATATTTATTTCTACTGCGAGCCTTGGCTGGCTTCTCAGCATTATACAGTATTACTGTGGCAGACCATTCAGAGGCAATATCTTCAAAGACAGTAAATCTTTAAAAGGACAGAGGAAACCATTAATGCTATACAGACTGTTTTAGTGTTTATAGCTTTGTTTTTGTTTTTCATGCTGTTTTGCAGGAAAAAAATCATTGTTGGGAATGCTCATACTGCTGCCATCATGCTTTTAAAAAGAAAAGGTAATTTTTTTAGCTTTTTCTTCCCTTTTCCTCTCCCCCTTTCCTGATGGTGCTGTTTCCATTAGGGGACTACTTAAAATTGTCAGGTGTACTGTATGAACAGAAAAATAAAAGTATATATTATTTTACATTAAATAATTAGTATGGGAGGAATGGTTTCTAGAGAGTAGATTCAAAGCAAAGTCATTGCATTGTGCGCATCTGCCTTTCTGAAGATCATCAGGTTGTGACAGATGAGCTAATCAGACCTTATGATTTGCCAGACATCTGCAAGTGTTCTAAATTAGTTGTCTCAAATTTGCAGGCTGAGCTGTGTGCCTATGGCTTAATGAAGTTTTTAATTGTTTCAGTCAATATCAGTGAATTAAGATATGCTACTTTAGAAGTGCTCTGATATCTGATCTCTTAAACTGCTGATTTCAGAAGAGTAAGAAAACTGCAAGTTTGTGAATTTTGATGGGATGTGCTAGGAAATCAGTTGTGGAATTGTTATTTTGTATGGCACCATGTCTCTCATATTAATGTTTCATTTTTGGGGAAATTTCTAGTTTGCTTTTATGGCTATGTGCCTTCCTTCTTAGTTCTGGAAATGGCTCAGCACAGCAAGATAGATACATGCCCTGATGTTAACCAAAGGTGGACAAGGCTTTGGCGAAAGTGGTACAGTATAAATCTAAGTGGAAATGAAAGGAAATGAACTATCTGCCTGTCTCTGTTGGTGACAAAATTCTAAGAGATGGAACTTTGGAGCATGAAGAAAAATAAGCACGCGTAATGTCATGTATTGTAGCCATTTCTTGTTCTTCTCTTATGACACTACTCAGGACACTGGCACAGACATCCTTCCTCTTGGAAAAGTTCAAGACATTTCTATTTGATGTCAGTAGCAGACAGGTTAAACAGAAACTAGCACAGAAGAAGAAAAGGGAACATGCCCTTTTCTACCACAGTTCTGATGTAAATATTACTCTTTTGGCACTATATTAGTATTTTGTTGTAGCAGTGGCAACTTGATGTACTTGATGGGTTTGCTTTCTATAATTTAAAATGTTTAGTCGAGATATAAGGTATCACCTGTTACAGAAATAATCGGTACAGATGGAGAAACTGATGACCATTGGAACTAGCAGTCCAACTGGTCCTCAAGATGTATGGTTTCATCTGCTTGGTGTAAAACTAGTACCAGTTAGAGTAGATGCTAACATCGTAGTTTCCTCATGTTGTAGAGGGATATAGAGGTATACTACTGTCCACTTCCACTTGCATGTCCTTAAATCAACCTTCCCAGGAGATTCAACCCGCAGTATAAACTTTGCTGATGAGCTAATACACTTTTTTCTTAACTCATATATAAATTATATATAACATTTCAATCACTTTGCAGTAATGTTTAATAATGTATTTAGGCAGAGGTAACTAAAATGATGTTTATAGCTAAGAGACATAGAAAAGAGTAATATTTCAGTGCTGGTATCATGGCTTGACTTTAGAGTGTCACTGAAATCTGAATAGGTGTTGAATCTCAGGAAAGGGCAGTATTTTTAAACCAAATATTGCACTGCTATTTGAACTGACATTTAGCAACAAGCTTTCCCAAAGGAGAGTTGTCTGCTGTGAGAGATTTGATTTTCCAGGAGACAGTAAGTCCAGCTAGGTGCTCCTAAGTGGTTGTTTTCCTTTCTGAAAAGGAGAGGGCAAGAGCAGCACACTCAATGGATCAGTAAGTAGTAAAAGGCATCTTGAGGATTGTAGTTGTAGAGCTTGTTTGGGATTATTTGTTTTGTTTTTGCTAAGATGTAATTCCAGGAAGGGAGAGTGAAAGGATGCCTGGTCACTGAAAGTGAATATAAATGTTGAGCTGCATCAGGCAGATGGCTTCTTTGATGGAACTAAATACAGGACTAGTCTTGCAAGGGATTTGTTTTCTGGAAGCACAGCCAAAGGCACAAATATATGAGGAAATAGCTGGTGATATGGCAGTGTGGTGGAGCAAAGTAACAGACTGTACATATAATAATTGGTCAAGTTCCTTTCTGTGATTCTGTCAGGAGGGGAATAAACTCTTTGAAAGGGCTGATAATACCAGGACAAGGGGAAATGGATTTAAGTTGAAAGAGGGTGGATTTAGATTGGATGTTAAGGGGAAGTTCTTCACTAGGAGAGTGGTTAGGCCCTGGAACAGGCTGCCCAGGGAGGTTGTGGATGCCCCGTCCTTGGAGGTGTTCAAGACCAGGTTGGATGGGGCTCTAGGCAACCTGATCTAGTAAAGGTGTATGTTTGGTGGCCCTGCCAGGCAGGGGGTTGGAACTACATGATCCTTGAGGTCCCTTCCAACCTGGGTCATTCTGTGATTCTGTGACCCTCCCACAGGCTGAGGAGTCATCAGAGAGAAGCAGGACCATGGAGGCTAGAACCAGGTTATGACGTATGAGTGGGCCCAGTTTGGGGAGCTCATGGTGGGAAGGGCTGTGGGAGCTAGAGTCAAGCCCTGCTGCAGGTGTGCTGAGAAAGAAGCTGATAGCATCAGGAGCTGATATGGGGTCCCGTGCCCTGCACAGAGCTGGGGAACAGTTAAGACTGGGGTGCCCTCGAGGGCCTGAGAGGCATTTGATGTCCTGTGAAGTAAATCAAGATCTGTTTCACGAGCCTCTGAATCAACCAAAGCCTCCTACCAGGAAACCTCTCTTTATAAATCTTGATGTAAAGCTAAGCTTTTTTCTCTAGCACATAGTTTTCTCCCTGTCAATGAGAATTGTTGGTCAAATGAACTGATCTGCACTTTAAACTCTAGCTCCATTACTGCATAGCTACGCTGATGGCATCTTCAGGATTGTGCTCTTCTCTTTGTGGCAGATAGAAACAACCAAAAATGACACTGATCTTGATCTTTTTAGGAAAACAATTTCTCTGCTGAGACATGGAGGGGAGAACAGCCTTATTTCCTTAAGAGGTTGGTGGGATGCATTGAAAAGAGATAGGGAATATTTCTGATTTATGTTCTGGAGCTTAGCTATAACTTCCATGCCATTACGTGCTGTACCATTTGCCCTGTATGTTAAAACATAGAAATTTCTAGTAAGCATAGGTCATTTCAGGAGCCCGTTTGCAGAATGGTCTGTAGTTCTGACTGGTGGAATTAGCTTCTATGCAAATCTTGCTTTCTGATGGACTTTCCATTATCAGTGTTTCACCAAACTGATCTTATTTTGCATTTGTACCTTGCACTTGAATCTGTGAACTTCTCTGTGCTTATCTAAAGCTATTTCTCACTTATCTATGCTTATCTATGCATCTATCTCAATGCATAATTATTACAGTGGATTGATTATACAGAACAGGGGTTCTTATATAAGGAATTGAATTCATAGATGGTGGTATCTGGGGCTTAAGAAATACTGAGTAACAGTCTTTGAAGATCTCTGGAAGGCAACTGCATTTCTACTTTCTGTTCACTTTTGTTTATTTTCTGACTGAAGGAGACAACAAGGCAGGAAGTCTACCAAGAATATGAAGTGAATATTCACTGGCGTGCTGATGCATTAATATGTGTGGAATACACATAGTTTCTCTTGCTAAAGGAAACACCTCCTCTGCAAAGAATGATAAGCCTTTTTAATTTTCTTTCTTTTTTTCTTCTTTTCTTTGTTTTCTTGCAACATTGCCTATAATTGCTAGGAAAAAAAAAAAAAAAAGAAGGCTTCACAGTAAAGTTTCTAGAGTACCGTTCTGTATCCACAGAGTGGATTCTTAGCCAATTGCTTTCTGAGTTAGAGTGCAAATGGCTGTGTGTTCTTTGGAGGTGCAGAAGTCCATAAAGATGTAAAAGTTGCATTCCAAGGGGAGAAATGGTGGCTGCCCCTCTGCCTGTCTTCAATGAAAACTTTTTTCCCCTTCATTACTGCCTTGTGTTCAACCCACTTGCTATTAGCAATACTTGAAACCACAGTGGATATGGGCTTTTGGCTACTGCTGACTTTTTTATGTGGAAACAGTAGGACACTCTCCTTGTAATGAAACATTAGCCCATCCAAAATAGAACTAATGCAACCAATTCTATAGTTTTTCAATGTAAGTAAAGATTAATGTTGAGTAGTGGGACAGAAACGTCATCCTCTTTCATATAAGCATGACCAAAGAACAGCTGAGGAGTAGATGTGAAAATGAAATGCCATCCTAAATTATTTTTCCAAATCAGCTCATTTTCCTGTTAATAATCTAAAGGGGTGGCACAATAAATATATAAAATGAAAAACTAATTTTAAGAAGTTGTTCTGTGGCACTCTATGCTGATGGGTATAGTTTTAGCAAGCTTCTGTATAATGCGTAGCAAACCTCAGTATGAAAGAGATATAGCTTATATTTTCATTATGAGAAGAAGAGTAGAGACTCCATCTTTGTGTTCATGTTTATATTTCAAGAGAGCTGAGAATGTGTGGGAAGGTTCTTTCAGCTTTTCAATAGCATATTCCATGACTGAGTATACCTATTTAAACAAAGAAGGCCATTTCAAACACATGCCCTTTTTCTGTCCTGATTTCTCCTGCCACAGTTGTGAATGCTGGACCTAGAACAATGCTGTGTCTACTGTAACACATACCAGCTGCATTAAGTGCAGCAATATTTCTAAAACTGAGCAGTGATTCCACTGTGTTGGCTGTAACCATGTAAGATTTTGTGACATCTTGTATAAGATTTGGCACCCTCATATCCCCACTGATTTTACTCAGAACTTAGCTAGCACTGAGAGACTCCTTTCTCACCTATTTCCTCTTAAATTTGCTATCCCTTTGCCTTGGTTATAGCCTCATCATTGCAAACATGCTCTTAAATTTCCCAGGCTGAAATAATTCTTGAGAGAACAGCAGTGAAATTTAGAGGTGGCAGTAGGGGAGCATATAAAGCCTCTGCTGAGATCCTTCAGATACAAAGAAGCTGGCTGTATTATGTTCTGTTTGCTGAAGTACATTTAAGAGTGGAGCTGCCTTCTTAAACTTCCTCCCATTAACCAGCTCCTTCAGTTCTGGCTTGGGTTTACATTCCTCTATAGACATAGTAAGAAAGGCTCTTTCCCAAGGGACAGAGCAAGTAAGGGTGTACTGTCACATACTAATAGTGCTATGCACTCTTTCATAGCCTTCACACATTGCTCAGCTTTGCAATGTGCAGCTCATTTTCACATTTTCCAGGACCCAGTTTCTAAATATTTTTTTCTCCTTTTGGTGCTTTCAGTTTCTTTAAGCTCACTCATTAGATAATACCTCTCTGCCATACTCCTCTGTGCATTTTGGCCACTGCACCTATCTAGGTAACAAAAACTTTTGAATACAGTTTTCAGCATTTCCTTGTTGTACTTTAAGAAAACCACCCCCCACCTTTTAGAACCTCTACACCATATGAAACAGAGAAGAACGAACCTTTGACAAGTTGTAATAGTCAAGGTTAATTCTGAAGCAGCGTTTGTTTACTGCCTCTTAAGGGACTGTCTCCTGCTTTGCATGCTACTTAGTTGTTTCTGGAGCCAAAGAAACACTGCTTAAAAGGATTAATTTGGCAGGCACTCCTGAGACTTTGGAAGGTAAACAAGTGTTTCTTTACTGTCAATATGGCAATTAAGGTCCAGGAGATTAAAGAAAAGAAAGTAAACGCAGTTTTGGCTCCTACAGTAGACTGATGGCTTAGTGATCTTCTGAATATTTCATGAGGTGCTTTAATGATTTTGGAGTAGCAAAATCCAGATCAGACGTGAAAACTTAAATAATAGTGGACTGTGAAGTATGAATTAAATGATGCCCAATATTAGGCAGGTGGGGTTTCACATTGTCAAGACCAGTGTCCAGCCTTTTTTGGAAAATGGCATTTCCTTACAGCGCAAGGGATGTGCCACAGGTATCCATCTGCCTGCAGTTTTTCTCTTTTGACCTCTTCATATGCTGTCCTCACCAAAACTTCCATCCCCAACTTTGTGGATAAAGAATATGAAGAATCTTTCCAGTGTAGTTGGCAAAACTAATAAAAGCAGTATGCTGCAATTTAAGTTGTAAATTTTAGAGATACTGAGGCAGTCCAGAGTGACATTAGTGAAAAACAAGGTATGTATTCCCATAAAACCAACGGACTGGCCTCTCTTCAGCTGTTTTGTTCGCTGCACAATATTGTAATAAGGCTTTTTAACATTCTGTAATAAGGCTTTTTAACATTCTTTCTGTTTTTCTTCTGGTCTCTTGCTCAGAGAGGCTGTGAATGCCCCTCCCTGGAAGCATTCAAGGCCAGGCTTTGAGCAACCCAGTCTAGACGGAGGTGTCCCTGTCTATAGCAGGAGGGTTGTAACTAGGTGATGTTAAAGGTCCCTTACAATCCAAATCATTCTATGCTGTGTAATTTGAAATCAAAGACTAAAAATGTGTTAAGTTGATTCGGAACGCTGTATATGTGATGTAGTTGGTGAAATGAGCAGAGCATTGGCTGGCCATAGCAGGAGGGCAACTCTGTTTTCATAATTTTCTTCTTCACCTTTCTCCCCAGTGATGCTTCTGCTGTTTCTAATCCCAAGTCTGCTGTGCTTGGAAGTTAGAGTGTGAAAGAGATCATCTTTTGAAAAAGCAGTGAAATGGAGATGAAGTTTTTGAACAAGATCCTAATATATTCCTTTGGGAGTTCTTCATACCTTTATTTTGAGACACCAGTGTTTCTAAAATGGCAGTGTTAGTTTCAAGTCCTTTGGACTTTCTTCATGACAAATATATAGAGGAAAAAAATGTGATTGCACTGCTTGCTAAGTGAGGTATTTAATCCATTGATCTGTATTATCTCCATCTACCTCCACTGCTGTATTGATTTGACCAAATTAAAGAGCAGTTTAAAGAAATACTGCTATACCTTGATTTCTGGGAAAGCTCAGTTGTTTTCTAGAATGGCCAGTGGAAAATAAGCTCATACTGCAAAGCCCTTTTCTTCTGGAAGTGACATTTCCCATCCTAGTGGTAATACCTATGGAAGAAAGTTAGATGCACAGAAATGTATGGGCACTAATTAGATACTCCCAATGTTGCTGAGTAGGATATGGACTATACAAGTGTATGGTGCAGTGGATGAAATTTGGCTATGATATAAGGCTTGAATGGTGATGATCAGTAACACAAAGTGAAAATTATGCTGGTTATTAGTGATTTCCTTAAAGTATCAAAATTGATGCCAATACTGTAAATCTCTCTATAAAACAAACAGGATGATGAGGTACAGTACACTCAGGAAATTCATCTGTAATTCTAAGCTAGGAGTGGTTACATGTGCTGAATGGCAGGGCTGCCTTTCAGAGGCTGGAATGGGCAGGCAGGAGCCCCATGCAACTCAGCAAGAGCAACTTTCTGGAGGGAAAAAAAAAAACCAGGGCTGTCCTGGGGCTGCATTAGCAGAAGTGTAGGCAACAGGCTGAGGGTAGGGATCATTTCTTCTGTTTGGCATTGGTGAGACTGCTCCTGGATTTATCATGCCCATCTGGAGTTCCCCAGAGGCATTAAGGTGCTAGAGATATGAGGATTTTTTTTTTCTTTTTTTTTTTTTAAATTGCATTTCTAAAAAGGTTCCTTGAGAGTAGTGTTTGATCTGGAGCCTTGATCTGTATCTATACATATGGTTTTCTGCTGTTATAGTTGCTTCTCTGAGGAGTTTGGTTGCTCTTCTCTCCTACCCATTTAACTTTCATCAGCACAGTTTACACTGCTTTCATAGTAATCCCTGCTGCATATATTCTACCTGTCCTGTGTGGGAGGAATCTTTTATGGGCAGTTTTGCACATTTTAACTGCAGTCACTCTTTTGTGAATCCACCTTTATATTTTAACCTTACTGAATGAATTGCTTATGCTTTTCACCTGTCATTTGTAGACAAGCCCAAAAATGGGATTTCTTTTTCCAAGTAATGAAAGTGCTTTTGAAACAACAACTTACAACAGCTCCCGAAGTATAAAAATGAAATGGCTGCTCATCCTTATATTCATCCATAGGTTTCTTTATCTTTTTTATATATAGATATTTTTCCTGGAGAGTGAAAGCTTTGAAGCTAAACACACTGCTGTCTACATAAAAAATACAGTTGTCCTGGACAAATGCTCTTGAAACTGGTATTTTTGCAACCATTAGGAAAGGTGACCGGGGTTTACAGCCCTGTTTTATTAAGATGTCACTCTACTGTCTTAAAACTTAAAATGTAAAAGACAAGCAGTTAATGAAAGAGGTTGTAGCAAGTGTGATGTTTCTTCCTATGATCAAAGGGCACTTATAAAAATCACGTTTGGAGTGCTCTGAAAAGAAATGTGAATGGTTTGATAACCAGGTTATTGTAAAGCTTATGTTCACAAAATCGTTTTTTTCCTCATTTGTATTTTCCTGGTTCACTTATTCCTGGCTCTTTCAACTTAGTTGTTCATGCCAGTGCCTAAAACCATAGTTTGCGCTTAGTGCCCAAGACCCATGCAGAAATATAACATTCTTCATGTGATCCCTGAACTTCTTCTGTGTAAAAGCTGGTGCTCTGAAACAACAGTGCAGAAGTGAAAAAGTCAATGACAATGCAGCAAAGAAAAACACAAGTCCTCTGGTGAAGTGTTCGGAGCATTTTGTCCTCTTGGTTTAGAAATGTTTTGCCTCAACTACCTTTTCCGCTCCTGCTTTCTGCATGCCCTATTGAGAAATTTCAGCAAAGGGAATCTTTCACATGGTGTGTGAAGATCCAGAAACTCATTATGGTACAGACCCGCAAGGCAGTGCTGGGAATCAAACTGTGAAATTGCAATTCCTGAAGGGCAGTATACAGAGTTACGTGTTCCTGTAGTTTTCCAATGGAGTGAGCCACCCAGTCATCACAACAAATGATGCTAAATCCCCGCAGCTCCCCTGTATTTATTATGTAATTTATGCTCCAGGGTATATAATCAGAGGCAAAAATTCCATAAGAGAAGTTTACCTGCGAAGTTCAGCCTTAAGAGAGAAACAACCTTCTCTTCTATGAACAGTTAATAGAAGGGAATAGAAAGGATCGTGGTGCTTTGTTGTTCTGTGTTTTGTTGTTGTGTTTGTTTCCTTTTTTTTTTTTTTTTCTCCTTACAGTTTTGTTTGCTTTTTTTTTTTTTTTTTTTTTTTTAACTCCCTCCCTCTTCCCCCAGATCCTTTGGAGTTTTTCAGACCAATAAAGAAAGTAATTAAACTACATTGTAGTTCAGGAAATTGTTACTTGACATTGATACCTACAGGAACAATTTCCACAAATACATATACCAAGTTGAAGGAGCTAAATGCCTGTTTGTTCTGCGGAGATCCAGTCAGGGTCATATAAAATATCATAGATGTGTGGAGATGAATCGTGAACACAACCTGTATTGTTAATTTATTGACGTTATATAAATTAATTTATGTATTTTCAAGAATGTGAAAACCATATTTCTTATGCAGAGTCTCCCCTAAACATCAGAGAAGGAATTAATTATCAAGAAGTTCTGAGTGATAAAAGGTTTCAATATCCATTTTCAACATCCCTTTTCCTTAAATAACATACAGCAACTATTCCTGTGGGTAAGTCCAGCATCTTCCCGTGATTTGCAGTTCCTGCATGTAATTTTGGCACGGGCCATTTATTAAGCTTTATGGTTTTAGAGATTGATAACAAATTGTCCTGTACAAACATTCATACAGAGTTATTTGGAGCTAGAAGGGGTACAGCCAGTGCCTCTGCTGTGATGAGTTGGTAGTGTTCCCATTGTATTAGGGTTGTACAAGTTTCAAATGCAAAGCTTGCCTCCTTGAATGTTTTAGCTGTTAAAGCATATTCTTTCTGGGGATGAACCATCCATTATTCTCAGAATGCTTATGATTTGACCTCCTGCTAAATAACAAGTCTCCCTTCCACTGAAATGCCCATCTGGCTGAATCTTTCAGTGTTTTAGCCTTACTGGATGCCAGAAAAACAAGACTGTCAATAAAAAAAATGCAGGTAAGTTTAATAAGTGGGGATACTAGCACAGATACTTTTAATTACTTGCGCTAGTAAAAATACATGTGTATTTATAGCTCAAAAAATGCTGACCTGATTTCTAGTTTATCCCGTGTGGCTTCATCTTGCACTTTACTTGTGGATGGATCTGCTGATATAAGTGGTGCTGTTTTGGAAAGCAAAGCCCAGTGTGGGTTTCTGGCACTATGTGGAGAGTATTACTGTAATTCTATCTTCAGAAGTGAGTTGTTTTTTTTCTTCAAGCCCTTGGAAGTACTCTCCTTTACAGTTGATATTCTATCTTTGCTTATTCCAGAGCAGAATTTATTTCAAAATGCTGTAAGAAAAATGTTTTAGACTTACTCATATTTTTTGCTTTTTTTCCTGAGAAAAAAAATGGCCCAAATTACATCCCAGGAAAAATGCTGAGGGGTAAACATAGATTATGAACATTTATGGAATATCCATCTTTATGTGATTGTTTATGAGTACCCTTTTTTATTTCTTTGCTTGTTGTTTTTGAGTGAATGATCCTGTTTTTGTTTCTGCTATTTAAGGGCTGGTCAAAAACTTCTTCCTTCTGTAATCAATGCCACTACTTTAAGAAATCTTTAGGAAATGCTACATAATTATCTTCTAGCCCGTTTGATGCTTCAAATGAAGTAGTTCTCATAAAACAAGAAAGATGGGGAAATTAACTCCTAAACATTTTCATAAAATGATTTTCAGGGAAGGAAAAGGAAACGCAATTGGTGAGGCTATGAAGAAAAAGCTGCCTTTCTCCAGAGGCCTCTTGGATGACAAAGGTGTTATAGGATTCTGGGAATGCAATTAGGACAGTTAGAAAAATCAAAATAAAGAATGGACTTTTAATTCTATGTGTAATTAACTAGTGGAGCTATCTGTCTAGGGATGTGGCAGAGCTGTCACCACACTTTGCTTTTGATTTCAGCCATCTTGTGCAGAAAGTAAGACTAAAGATAGTAAGGAAGTCTTCTGATCTAGTAAAAATCCTAGCTCAATACCATTAAAACTTGCTGTGAAGGTGATAGGAAACACTTGACAGACCAAGGTCAAAACAGAATTTTAAATGATGAAACTTTTGTATGGAAAGAAGCCTGTAAATAGAATGTAGACTAGAATGCGTGTGATGAAAAGTAAAGCTCTGAAGTCTTTTAATTTAACTTATAGGCTACTGCTTCTATGCATTTGAATTTATCCAGTGGATACTTTAGCATAGAGATTGCATTGTTATTAGTTTCATTACCATAGGATACAACCAAATGTACTGCATGTTTCCCTAAGCATTATTTAGGATGCATTGCTAGGGGATGATGTGTGGGGCTTTTCTGACAGAACTCAGAAGCTGGAGGGATAACAGTGGCACTGACTGGTTCAGGGAAATGCTATTCCAGGACTTAGCCTGCAAGATGTAGGTATTTTGTTGTTGCTGTTTTCCAGCTGGAAATGAAGCATCTTGAAAGATTAATTAGAATTGAAGAAGATAGGGGGTTCTCTGCAGGAAGCGCATGGAAGGCTTCCTTTTGGATATCAGGTGCTTTTGCAGTTCTTGATTGGAAGTAGATTTAACTTGTAATTGCTCAGCTTTTGAGGAGTTTGTTGGCTCAAGATTTCCTGCATTTGGAGTATTGCAGTATGAAGATATTTCACCTCCACTATTAGCACAGTTAGACTGTATTTAGCAGTGATTACCAGAGGTCCTCCTCATTCAGAATATGCTCTGCAAGCACTGAATAGTTAGGTTTCCTACGGTGTGTCACATAATTGTGCTGTTTTAGTACGGATGACAGTTAGGACTGTGGAAATGGTGAGGTGTAATTAAAAGTATGGTATGCTTCTGTGAAACTTCTTTCATTGCAGGAAAAATGCTTCTTGCTATGTTTGAGAAAGCTGAAATTTGGATGTGTTTATGTGGGTATTTGTGTAAAAGGTGCACCATAACAGAAGAAATTAAATCTTTCAATAGTATTTTTTCTTTTTTCATCACAGTACATGTGTGACTGTGCAGAATGTGCACAGTACGTGTGTGAAAGTGCAGAATGGAGAAAGAAAGAGCAATTGTAGATCTAGATCTGAGTGCTGTAATTTCCAAACTTCCCATGTGTTCCTCCCAAAACACTGAGTTTATGTGGTCACAGAATCATAGAATGGTTTGGGTTGGAAGGGATTCTTAATTTCATCTAGTTCCAACCTCCCTACTATAGGCAGGGACACCTCCCTCTAGACCTGGCTGCTCAAAGCCTCATCCAGCCTGGCCTTGAATGCTTCCAGGGTGTCCACAGCCACTCTGGGCAGCCTGTTCCAGTGTCTCACCACCCTCACAGTAAGGAATTTCTTCTGAGATCAAGTCTAAATCTACCCTCTTCCAACTTACAGCCATTTTCCCTCATCCTTTCACTATCTGCCCTTATTAAAAGTCCCTTCCCAGCTTTCCTGGAGGCCCCCATCAGGTACTGAACAGCAGCTGTAAGGAGTCTTGAAGCCTTCTGTTCTCCAGGCTGAAGAGCCCCAGTTTACTGGGGTTTCTTTTAGCATTTACAGATGGTTTCTTTACACTGAGCCAGGAGCAATATGAAAATCTCATTGGGGTTTCGGGACTCTTTACCCCGGGTATTGCTGTCTGCTACCATCCCATGAACAGATTCTGGCCTTAAGACTGAAGCTGCACAGAGGCAATGCTCTGAGGAGCAGCAGTCTGGGGCTTTGTGCAGATTCACACAGCATCTTGCATTGCCTGTCCTCCATTTGGGAATAGCGTCATGTCATTGCTGCTGTACCATCAGTGCAAGGGCTCTGGTGTGCACACGTGGCTTCACCTCATGCCTCACCCTGCACTGCTCAGACACCACTGGTAACTGACTGCCCCCACCAAGCAGCAGTGAACATTGGTTCTAGAATGTTCAGAGACCTGTGACACATGCCTTGAGTAGTCACCTTCTGATTGGTGAGATGGTGATTGTTAGGTGCTTTGTGACTGCATTGCTCAGAATACTGGGGGGGGCCTCTCCTCCCTGTCTGAAGGGCGGCTGACTGGAAGAGGATGAAGGTGATGGGTGCTGTTGGTGAGTAGTGATGTCTGAAAGCTTTGCTACTGTTATCCCCTGTGATGGGGGCTGCCACGGTGACATGCTGGGGTTCTGGCAGGCCAATGCATCTGTACTAAAACCTTGAGTAGTGTAACTTTATAACGAACCATTGCTTTGCCACTCTGCTTGGTTGTGACATGCCTAGTGCTGACTAGGGCACGGTGATGAGTGGACGGGTATTATTAAAAGACTTTGTGGTTTACTTGGGAGTGTCAACTCCCTTACTGGCTGATTAACTGGAGCACCTGAAGCTAATATACTTCTGAGGGTGGTTTCCCGATGTTTCTTGAAGTCCATTAGCTTGGGACTGTGCCTACTGCCTTGGGGAGCCTCTTCCAGGACCCTGCCACCCTCTGGTGAAGAACTGCTTCTTAACCCCCAGGTACCCCTTAACTGGCACAGCTCCATGCCTTTCACTCAGGCCCTATTGCTGTCACACAGAGCAGAGCTCAGCACTGCTCCTCTGCTCCCTATGAGGAGCTGCAGCCGCCATCAAGCCTCCCCTCAGCTCCTCTGCTCTGCGCTGAACCAACCAGGGGACCTCAGCCACTCCTCAAAGTCCTTGACCTCCAGATCCAGCCCCATCTTTGTAGCCCTCCTTTGAAAGCTCTCTAGTTGTAGGAAGGACATAAAACTCTGTGATGCCCAAGGATGCACTCAGTGCTGGAGGTGAGGTTGCATAGAGCAAAACAGGATAATCCCTTCTCTAACCTGGCTGGCAGTACTGTGTCTGAGACACCCCAGGGTATGTTTGGCCGTAATTTTGCCAGGCACAAAAGTGAGACTGACAGGCCTATAATTACCAGAGTATTTTTTCTTGTCTGGGGGGGCTGAGCTGTACAGAGCTTGCAGTTGGCAATGATACAGTTGAAAACCTCTGGGTTAGGAACAAGTGACAAGCAAATAAAGAATCTGTCTGTCCTTGTGGAATTCTACAATAGGATGCCCAGCCAGGACAGTGGCACCAGTGAACTGTTCTTTAAGGAATTAAGAGGTACCTTGAAGTCAGCTATCCTTGTCCTAAGGGTGATTTTTACTTGCTGGGTATCAACTAGGAATACTACACAGCTGATGCATAAAGATCCAGGAGATTCCTTCAGACTTGTTGGAGATAACTTCCTGGTACAGGTACTTAGAGAGCTGATGAGGCAAGGTACCATCCTAGATTTATTACTTACAAACAGCAAGGGTCTCATGGGAGAAAGGGCAGTTGGGGGCCATCTGGTCTGTTGTCATGTCAAGATCTCTCAATCATTTTTCAATGGTCTTGGGAATCTGGAAAGGTCCCAGTCAACTGAAAGCTGATAAGTGTTGTCCCAGCTTTCAAGAAAGGTAGCCAGGAAGATCATTCTAGGTCTATCATTCTCACTCCCCAACAAAATTATGGAGGAGATTATGTTGGGAGTTACTGAAAGACATCTAAAAGAGAATGCAGTTATTGGTCACAGCCAGTGTGTGTTCATGAGGATAACATGCCATTTAACAAACTTACTTTCCTTTTATGTCAAGGCCACACATCTAGTTGACCAAGGGAAGGTAGCTGATGTGACCATTTGGATTCCAGCAAAGCTTTCAATATTGTTTTTCACAGTAATCTTCTGTGCAAAATGTCTAGCAGACAGCTAGACAAAGACAGAATTTGATGGGCAAACAGTTTACAATAAGCCGTTGACCCATCAGCAAATAAAGTTTCAGCGGACTGGTGGCCAGTCACTAGTGAGGTTTCACAGGGCTTAATTTGAGGGCCAGTTCCCTTTAGTATTTCCATCAATTATTTGAATGAAGGAGTTGAAGGTATATTAAGTCTGTCAGCAAGACTGAACTAGGATAAACATTTAGCTATTTAACTCCCTTTGGGGTTAGAGTGGTTGTGCAGGGAGATCTTGACAAATTGGATGGCTGGGCAGTCACTAAGCACATTAAATTTAACAAGTGCTGGACTCTGCAACTGGGACAGGACAACTCTGGTTGTATGTAAGGACTGCGGGACAGAGGCTAGCGAGCCTCTGGAAAAGGAATTTGTGGTTCTGACTGACAGCAAGTTGAATCTCAGCCAGCAGAGTGCCCTAATCAATCCTGTTTTAGTTTTGCAAATGCATATGCCATAAATTTGGGTCTCACCTCTTGCATGAGTGACAGTGTCCAGTGCTTGGGGCCATAGCTCTTCTCTGGAAAAGAGTAGCATGGATGTACAGAATCAACTCAGCTCCAGGCTATATCCATGAAAAGGGACAGGGCATAGGGGAGGTCTGTTCATAGTTCTAAATTCCTTAAGGTGAAAGTACAAGCCTTTAAATAAAATGAAGGGGCCTTCATGGCTAAAGGAACCGAAGAGAACACACTAGTTGCCTGACAGTCTTAAATGTGATAAAAATCGTCCACTGCAGTGGATATTACTGTAAATCTTTGTCTACCTGACAGATTTATATCTACTAGCTTCCATAAAATTCACTGTTAATGGCACAACACCTATTAAGCTGAGGTATTTCTAGGTATACTATATCATTGTATTTTACTGTAGAGTTTACATTATACCTAGCATTTCAGTGCTTATATTACGAGGTGATTCAGACTGAAAATATAGTAACTTTTTCTGGCTTCTCAAGGACAAGCTTTTATTTTTGAGAAGCCATTCAGAAATGACAGGCAAAATATTGGAAATAATAAGGCTGAAAAATGCCATACTCCAGAATGGCTAAGATTTATTGACACATGTGTTTGGCTACTTTCAGGCAGCATTAATAGGGAGCCAGCCATATTCATGTGTCTTTTTTTCTTTTGTGGTCATTGTTATTTCTTTTCCCTCCCTCTTTTTGCCTGTCTAAATAATAACTGGAGGACTGCACTGAGAATGTTGCAAGGGGAGTACATGGTAGATATTGACATCAAACTAACGTTAGCAGTTAGGAGAGATTTTTGTACCTAAAGAATATTTCTCTGCTTTATTGTAGAGACTTGAGGTGATGTACCTAAATGCATGTCCTGTCTACCAGTATCCCATACTGTAAACTGCTGAGTGGATGCTGGAAGACCCTGCGAGAGTGCAGATTTCCTCCCCTTAACTTCAAAGTCATAGAATCAGAAAATCATTTGAGTTGATGGGGACCCTTAAAGGTCATCTAGTCCAACTCCCCTGTAGTGAACAGGGACACCTACAGCTAGATCAGGTTGTTCAGAGCTCCATCCGGCCTGATCTTGAATGTCTCCAGGGATGGGGAATCTACCAACTCTCTGGGCAACTGGTTCCAGTACTTCACTGCCCTTATCATAGAAAAGCCTTTTTCCTTATATCCAACTTAAATATCCTCTCTTTTCACTTTTTTCTATCACAACAGACCCTTGCTAAAGAGTCTGTCTCCTTTCTTATAACCCCCTTTAGATATTGAAAACACAAGGTCTCTCCAAAGCCTTCTAATCTCAGGACTGTACAGGCCCAATTCTCTCAGCCTGTGCTTGTATGGGAGCTATTTGATCCCCTAGACCGTTTTCATGCCTCTTTTCTGGACGCACTCCAGCACATTCACATCTGTCCTGTACTGATGCAAGTCTGCATGTGGACTCAGGCCTCCAGGTGGGCTCTCACCAGTGCAGAGTAGAGGCGTAATATCACCTCTCTCAACCTGCTGACCATACTTCTTTTGATGCATCCCAGGATATGGCTGGCTTTCTGGTCTGTGAGGGCATACTGCTGGCTCATGTCCTGTTTGCCATCC
Source organism: Coturnix japonica (assembly GCF_054131305.1). Classification (NCBI taxonomy): domain Eukaryota; kingdom Metazoa; phylum Chordata; class Aves; order Galliformes; family Phasianidae; genus Coturnix; species Coturnix japonica. The sequence goes on from NC_140663.1 coordinate 82,208,517, forward strand.
ACCAGGTTGTTTTTGGCAGAGCTGTGTGACATTGCCTTTTTTTCAGTCATCAAGGATATCGACTGCTCTGACAGTTCAAATATCATTGAGTGTGGCTTGGCAGTTACAATAACCAGTTGGGACTCTGGGATTCATCTCATTGGGATCCATAGACTTATGGCTGTTCAGGTTCCTCAGGTCGTAGATGATCAGCAGCATTCAAGGTGCGTGTGAAGAACAGCCATGGAAGTAGTTACATATGGAATTGGTGGTTAGGTTGATCCAGCTTTCATCTGAATATAGCAGAACAACTACCAGAAATGAAGGGATAACCTCAGAAGAGGTAAGCTTGTTGTCCTCGAGACTGCTTTCCTGTCACTCAAGTATCATCAGTGCTACTGAAAATGAGAACTTTCTAAATCCATATGTTACTGTGGGTTTTTGGAAAACACTTTTCTAGTTCTTTTATAGACTCTTCTAATGCAGTGCTTCTTTCTAAGACTGCCAGTATGACTAATCCTGCATTCTGTGTGCTGTATAGTCCTGTTTACTGAATTATGCAAGAATGGATAAAAGACTTGAGCTGAAGTGGCGAAATGAGACAGCTCTCTCTAAGTAAGGCACATCTGGTGTGAAAGGTAGTGCTGGCAAGACTCTTACTCTCCTTTGCAAAAATATATGATATCAAAATGAAGAAAGGGGAATATTTTTACTTCAGTAAAGTTTCCAACTAGAAGGTTTTAGTGACCAAGTCTTGACAAGGCCCTGTTAAGTGACCTTCCGAGCTGGGGCAGTAGTTAACAGTGACTAACCCATGGATCAGCACTGGTGTTTTCTGTGTGGTCATTCCTAATGGGGCATTGTTACCTATTCTGTTGAGTAAATGCTGAGCTGCTTCTTCCTTGATTGTCCCATATGGTAATTATGCTTGGCTATTGTTTTCTGTTAAATACAGTGTTATGCTAAGAATTAACTTAAAGTTGAAAGTAATCAATTGTTTTATTTTGGTCTGGATTACCGGTTTAAAAATGAAAGCTACTGATCTCTATCATGACTTTGATACACAAAAATGAGATCACTAAACATTTATTATTGTCTTTCAATTCTTTAGTATTCTTTTCTGCCTCAAAAGCAGCATTTTGAACAAATGGAATTTCATATTTAAAGAGCATGGTGGCCATTTCTTTAAGTGCATTGCTCCAAAACAAAATGTTACATTTTCTTTTCACAAAAGCTGACATAGATGGTCAACCTCTAACATAAAATTTCACCTCTTAATTCAAAAGGAAGGCTCACTGAGCAGAAATGGTGTGTGTATTGCAACAAGATAAGCTTAAAAGTCATTGCAAGGATGTATGCGGCAATAACTGTAGCCACATACGCACGCATGCACAAACAGGCTTTTGCATGATTTAAGGAAAGAATCACACCCCAGAGTATTATGCGACAACAATGGGGGTACGTCTTTTGGCCCCCCAAAGGAAACTCTGCTGGCAAAAGCAACGGAGATGAATTATTACCAAGATGCCACATCAGAACAAAGAAATGCCAAATTTGGGTGTGAATCACTCACCCGCCAAAGTTGCATAAATCTGCAGGCAGTTTGGAAATACGAGCATATGGAAACAGGGAACACATTCCATGGTGCCAGTTAATGAAAATATGCAGCGTGAAATGAACTAACACGGATGTCCCATATACTACAGAGATTTATATTCTCCTTTTGGGAAATTTAATCATCGTAACAAATTGCAAGTCTAATTTGCTTGTACTGATGACCTTGGGAAAGATTATAAGCTCTGCTCTTTTGATAAGTCTAATCTAGGCATTGTGGAGGTGTATTTTAGGATTTCTCAATTTTTAAGACTGTTATTTGTGAATTCCTCAATCTGTGAACTATTTCAAAGCTAGTCATGAAAGGAGACTAAGAAATCGGGCCTGATAAACTGAAGTTTTAATCTACTATTCTGGTTCCATACCTCCACTGGAAAACTTTTGGAAGTCTGAAAATCAAACAAACTTGCTTACTACTGACCAGGCTCATAAGGTGGAGTAACTTCTGAAGCTTCTGAAGCTTCTGATTCAGCTGAGTCATCAGTGGCCTAAAGTGAACAGTAAAGTCAAAACAGTCACAAACTCTAGTCCATATGGAGCACTTGTGGGCCCTATCTGTGTGAGGGATGCTACTTAGGCCAGAAGAGCTGGTTGGGGAGGACTGTACAATTGCCTTGGAAGAGATTGGGCACTGAAAAATGAATAAGGAGGACTGGCTGGAACTGTTTATGATGGGCTGTCACTGTGTAACAAACTCCTAAGTATAGAATATCATCAGCTGTCAGAAAAAACACACAAGTGTAAGTGGTAAAATATTTTAGCTAATCTTGCTCATCTGAATGTTGGCTATTTTGAATCAATCAGATCAGTAAATGATCTTTGAAGTGGCTACAGAAAAGTAAGTTCTACCCAGTAAGATACAAAGGAAAACCTTACCCTGAGTATCACTGGGGAAATTGGAGTGTAAGCTGTATCTCTCTGACCCTATGGCCAGTTCTTTGACTGGTTGCCTGATTGATTAGAGCAGCTTCAATATGCTAAGCAGCAGCAGCTCCCAGTAGTCCTGAAGAGGCCATCAAACATGGTTAATGTGCAGTGGCTGCAGCCTTACCATCTGGTTCCTAACCTGGACTGAAGCAGGGATCACAAGCTGGTCTTGCAGCTGCCCTGCTGTGGGCAAAACTCAGGAGCTTCCTTCTTGGGGAGGGTCACAGAAAAGCTGGCATTGAGGAATGTAGTGCTGGAGTGAGCGCTAACTTCATGCATAGACCTCGGTCAGAAGAAATGCTAATTAGTGTTTTTGTTTCGTTGTTTTTTAAATTATTATTATTATTATTATTATTTTTGTCATTGAGGTAAAATTTAAGATGCCTAGATGTATTCCTTCATAAGGAATATTTAGGGTTTTTTTGGTGGCAGAAACCCAAGTGCTCCACAGCATGGAGCTCCACAGCCATAGCATCTTTACTACTTTGCAATTATATTGATAATAATTGTGCTGTATTTAACGAGCAAGGGAGGCACTGTGTTCAAAATAGCTTAGCAGTCCCTGGGAAATGTGAATATAATCTGTATCTCCTGAATTCAGACTGGTGCTTCATTCACTTACATCCTCGCTTTTGCCCTCCTTTCTCCCTTTGCACCATGTTTTGTACAAGTTGCCAGTTCCTTATGGCAGTTATTGTGGGGATTATTTAGTTGTCTTGTGCATTTCTCCCTGTATCTGCTTTCCTTGTGCTTGTTCTGGGAGAACAATAATCTTACTCTGTTCTGACCTTTGAGTAAATTAACTCTCTCTGTACTTGTCTTCCCTGAGACACGTGTCTGGTTACCTTTTCAATTACCTTATTTGCTGTTCGCATTACTTTTCCTAAAAAGCATAACTCAAGTGTGTCTCAGCAGCCTCCCTTGAATCCATAGTACTCTGTTAACAGAGATCCTTCTGAAGACAGGGTAGCTCTAAGCAAGGTGCAGCTCGGCAGCTCTAGAGCCAGGCTTACCTATTTGAACGTGAAATGTTTTTATTCTGAGCTGCATCATCCTTAGGGAAACAGTAAGAGTATATTTTCTAGCAATTAACTGGAAAACAGGTGTCTGTAACTTCACTTACCTTCCTTAGTGATAGGAAGTGGAGAAGCAAGAAGAGGAAAGATGAAATATGTATAAAGAAAGAAAGAAAGGAAGGAAAAGAATTATTTTTCTACAGAATGTAAGGCATGCTGTTTCATGCTCTATTGCTGTCATCAGGAAGAATATATTTTGAAAGAAGGAAATACTGCCTCTGTGAAGTAGAAAAGTGATTTTTTTTTTTCCCTTTAAAAAAACATCACCACACAACGTACTTAGAGTCTTATGTAGTGTTGCGTATCTCCGAGGTCGAGTTCTGTTTTCTAGTATATTTTTTATTTGTCCCACATGCCTAAGTTCTGTTGAAACAACAAGGAATTGCTTAAACAATTACAAGGGAAATACTTAGTACCAGTGAGGGGAGAATGGCATAGGCAGACTGTCTTCCTGGGTTATACTGTCAGATCACTCAGCAAATCTGGGATTTAATGCTTATGTTGAAACAGACTTCCCTTGAGTAGGTCACTTCATTTCTCTGTGCCTCAGATCTCCACCTGTCAAACCAATAATAGTGTTTTCCCATTTGCAAGGCTATAGTGAGTATAAACGCAATTAAATAATGCAGAATGCTTGGATGCTATTGAAATGGTGCCATTGAAGAAAGTAAACTGAATTAAACTCAGGATTAATTCTTCTCACAGTTTATATATATTTAAATTGAGAGTTGCTTTGCTGGTTAAGATTAATGCTGCTTGGCAGAAAATCAACACTCCCCAAACCCATTTGCCCCCAGATCTGGATAGAAGTAAACTACCTTGTTTACCCCTCCTCAGTTATCTACAGATACAGTGATGTCTTGTCCCTTCTGGATCAGGGCTATATTTGCGCTGTGCAAAGGAGGAAAACCAGCCTAAGTAGAACCAGCAGCAGGGCTCTGAAACCACAGTGCTCAGTGTGTGCAATTCCCTGCACATGTCCCAGCAGAGTACTGTTATGAGTGTGCACACAGCTATTTTTTGTACACATTGCACTTTAGGTTTTATTTTCTTTCCTGGTCTTCCCCCCTGAAGCAAGCTATGGCTTACAACTTGTGGGAGCTATGACTTTGCACAGTTTGACCACTGCAGACTGATAGGCAGTTGTGTTATCAAAACCAACAATGTGCTTTTGGAGAAAATAATTCTGTAGTGAAAGAAATGATTTATTTCTGTTGTAGGAAGATTATTTGCATAGTGTAGAAAATAACAAGATTTATTTGTTGGGTTAGAATCCCTTGGGTAGAGTATAAATATAATTACAAGAACATATAAATATATCTATACTATGCTATCGGGCCTTTGGCACCACAAATCTTATTTCCCTGACTATGAAAATAAATGTTTTGAAAGAGAAATAAATCATTAATTTCTGCTGTAGACTCAAGAGTAGGAAAGGAAATATGCAGGCTGTTGACCCTGAAGACAATAGATCCTCCGTCCTCCGACATTCCAGGGCAGTAATCTATTCCAAGTGCTATTTGCTAACTGTGGTAGTTTTCACACCATGGCAGAGATGCGGTTTTTGACAGGGTAAGATCATAGGGTAAATTATACTTCTAAATCAATACTTCGTCAATTAATTCAACTTTTCAAACTATTGGCCCTTGGGTTTCCCAAGGTGAAAAGGCTTAAAAAGTGTAGAGCTCTGTTAAAAAGGAGCAAGGGTGTGTGTTTTGTTTTGTATTTTTAATTGTCGGGCCAGTGAAGTGGGTGCATGAAGCTTTCTTAGGTCTTTCTTACGGTCACATAAATTCTGGGATAGCTTCTGGAAGGCAATATCTTGAAATGGTAACTATTGCATAGGGAACATAATGGTGATGTTTCATCTGTTAACAAAGAAATCAGGAATCTGAGTTGAAGGGAATTATTTCCATGTATACACTGTAATTAAGCATGTATTGCTTTCTTTTTGTTTGCCATATAAGTAAGTCTGTGATACAAAGGGGCTTTTGAAGGTTTTGTTGTCCTTGAAGAGCATTGATTCAGTTGACCACAGTCTATGGTTTTCTATAATTAGTATAATAAATCAAAAGTTATTGTGACATCAGTGTTAAGAGCGACAATTTGTATTTTGGGATAATCCACATCTTGGAAAAGCTGGAACTAACCTTGGTCCAGCTTTCTTTTTTGCATGTTTATATCTCTTCAACATGCAACACATTTTATCATTGGAAAATATTACTTGTTTTAGTCAAGGATTTTCTTTCCAAAATCTATGCAGATTACCTGGTCTCAGATCTTGCTTAGCTTAGATCACTGTGAGCAGGAGCATACAGCCTGTGGATTGGTTAGTTTGTAAATGTTAAAGCTCAGTCTTTACTGGAATAGGCTCCCCAGGGTGGTGGTTAATTCGCCATCCCTGGATGTGTTTAAGAACCGTTTGGATGTGGTGCTCAGGGATATGATTTAGCTGAGGGTTGTTAGAGTTAGGGTACTGTGGTTAGGCTGTGTTTGGACTTGGTGATCTTTGAGGTCTTTTTGAACCTGGGTAATTCTATGATTCAGTTGGTTTACCAAAATTAGCTGGTCTGACTTTGCGTGTAGTTTTGCAACTGTGTGTCTGAAATTCCATGGCCTGCTTTTGAGCCCAGTGAATTTGCTGAATTAGGTGGTCTTTGAAAGTAGAACAACAACAACAAGTCAACAAGAGAGAGCAAAACACCCTCAAAACCTCTAAAACTTGATATTGATTCAGAGATTTGCAATGAAAGAGAAGCTGCTTTAAATAGTAATTTGTTGTGATTGATTGTGCTTGCAGCTTGAGATTTTAGCCTTATTTCTCATCTGCATTTATCTGGTTTGTACTTGGAGCCTTGGACATTGTTCATTCTTTTGTCCTTTAGACAAAAAAGAAAGATGATGACCGTAACACAGTAACACAAAAGTTCCCATATTAATCTCTGTTTTTATCATTGAAAAGCAAAATAAATTACATTACCCTAATCTCATGTTTTTAATATCCGTTTCTTTTCATTGTTCTCTGAACCTTCTCCCACTGTTCATTATCTGTATTCCAGGCTCAGTGCCAGCTGACCTACCATTTAATCCCAACTCTTTCAGAAAGGAGAAACAGCCTCGCAGCTACACAAACAGTGAATGTAACTTGTAACTTCAGAATATTTGGATTGAAATAGGATTGTACCATCTCTCCTTTTCACCTTAAATTAGCATTCTAAGTGAAGATAGTAAAAAGAAAGGTATGGAATTCTGATTCTGTTCTTCAACATGTGGAGTTGCAGAGGTGTCAACAGATGCCAGACCTTTCTTGAAATATTTTTGCTGAACTCAAGCAAGCTAGATATGATCTTTTAGAAAACCACCACTTTCCTAGAAGAGTTTCTGCAGAATAATCTTTCCACCTATTCTGTAACCAGAGAATCACAGTCTGGACAAGTTCCCTGTTTGTTATGGTAATGCATGTTTACTATTCTGTATCACGTTTATACGTATTCATTGCAGTACGCGATTGTGATTGAGTTTAGTAAAATTCTTGTTTGCTGCTGTGGAAGGGTAATAGAATGCTGGCTCTGAGAGCTTGTGAAGTCTCCTATGGAGATATTCAGGACATGTCTAGATGTCTACTTGTGTGACCTATTGTAGGGTACCTGCTTTAGCAGAGGGGTTCAACTCAATGAACTTTTGAAGTCACTTCCAACCCGTCATTCTGTGAAAGCCTACTTTCTACAGAGTGTATTCCCACTGTTCTCCTGACTTCCAGCTACCACGTAGAGTTGAACAAGCAGATAGATGGAGCTGTTCAGACACAGCATTGCTCTGAGTCTTCCAGGCTATCTTTGATCTTTGCTCCCTAATCTTCCAGGGAGAGAGAAACTGGAGTTGTGTCAGAAGGAGAATTAAAACTAATGAATTATTCTGAATCTTCCTTTGTGGAAGCATCTTTCTCCACTAGTTGTAGAAGTATGGTGTGTGTGAGTCTCTCTGAGGTAATGGCAGCCCCCTGAAATGCCTTCTCTTAGTACCCAGATATTTAACCTGACATTTGCTGTCCGTACTCTTTGGTTGTGCCCCAGTTTACAAAGTTATCTCAGTTGCTATGAATCAGCATCTTCACCTTCTCACTATCTACTCTCGATCTTTCTCCTTTACCAACTTTGTTATCAGTGATCTGGAAGAAAATAAGGTCCCTGCTGATAAAGTTAATTAGCATTAGAACAGTCCTTATAGGGATCTCTCTGGAAACACAGCTGTTCAGTGTTGTTTCTATTCTTACTTGAACAGTTTAGCCCTATCAGTCAACTGACAGCATGTTTCAAAGTGTGCTTTTTTTCCTGTGTGGTGTGGACTTTTGCCAGTAGTGTGCTGGAACCCGTTGCATCGCTTTCTTTTCACAACTTTAATCCTTAAATTAGGGTACTATGGTTAGGCTGCGATTGGACTTGATGATCTTCAAGGTCTTTTCCAACCTGGGTAATTCTATGATTCTATGATCCTTTACTAATCAAAAAGTGGGAAAACAGCTTAACCACAGAAACATGAGTCTGTTGTATCAAAGCATTAAATAAACAAATGCAAGTACTTAGATAAACCACATCTAATTTGTCTACGCACAAGTTTTGTCTTACCAAGTCAGGTTCCATGGAGCTTGGGCAGGTTTTCCCTAGAAGGAGTACTGAGCATGGGAAAGGCAGGAGTTTCCTGAATATATCAAGGAGTTGATATAGGTTGAGAAACTGAATAACAGCCATCTTGACGGGTTATGAAAGAAACCAGAGAGGAGTAGGTGGAATTTGATGCAACTCAGAATATCATTGAGTGACTGAAAGCAGCTGTAAAAGCAAGGAACTGTCAGTATGTGTGCCACCATATGAAGAGAACGGATGTTTCTATTTCTGTCACTCACTATTTTCTTTATTTAAAAGCTAAATATTCTATTTGGTAATGCAAGGAAATCTGACTTCTGTTTAAAAATTGTTTAATTTCTCTGAAGCATTCACAATAGGAATCACTTTCTGTATTTTCTGTGTGTACCATTTTCTATTTTAAATACAGAGTTACAAAAGCACAAACAAAAAGCTCAGTTGTAATAGCCTACAGCTTTTAGGGGTTTTTGTTGTTGTTGGTTTTGAATGTGCAATAGTTTTGGACACGGTTTATAAATAATTAGTCTGATTTTCATATATAGGTAACAATAGGCTAATGCCAGATTTTGACATCTGATACCAATTCAAACAGAATTATGTCAATAACACTTCTGTGTTTAATTGGTGTAAGCCCATAAAGGCAGAGAAATTACTTAAGGACATATGGGTAATGTACTTGGACGACAGTAGTAATAAATATGTGTAGTCTGTGAGCGATGAGCTATGCAACTTATTTTGGAGTGAATACTGTTGTGCATAGTGACTTCATCCAAAATAGTCAAAGACTTCCCAGAGTTGGAACTGACAAAGCTGACTAACATTATGATTCCAGAGTTTCCCTCTTCACAGGAATTAATTGACGTATGTTGTTTGCACCATGTTCTGATGTCTGTGCAGACTACAGCTTTCAAATCCAACTGGTTTGATGAACTGGGGCAAGAGTATCCAGGTGAAGAGAGAACTGCTGTATCTACTTCTGCTAAGTTTTGTGGCAATTAGGATGTGTTTGATCGTAATAGATCAGCTTTTGTATTCATCTCTGGGTATTACAGCCTAGCAAGAGGATTGATAGAAGAACAGATGTATGTTTAATTTTCAGGAGTGTGATTTCTCATAGCCCAGCTCACTCTATATTTAAGTAGATACAACAACAGGAAATTAGTTGT